>NW_004567102.1:50111234-50143169 GCF_000260355.1 Condylura cristata
TTCTACAGTCAGATTTCTAGGCTTTCGTATTGGTTTGGTATTGTCTCACCCTTTGTTTCTCTATTTTCCACACGTAAGTGAAGTCATCAGTGTTTGCCTTTCTCCTTTTGACTTTTTCCCTTAGCATAATCCCCTCCAGCTCCATCCATGTTGTAAATGGCAAGAGTTTATCTTCTTTATTACTGAGTAGTATTCCATTGTGTATATATACCACATCTTCTAAATCCACCCTTTTGTTGTGGTTATTTAGACTGTTTCCAGTGTTTCGCTGTTGTAAAAAGTTCTGCAATGAATGTAAGCAGGCCTATATCCCTTCACATCCATATTTTTGCATTCTTTAGGTAGATACACAGGAGTGCAATTGCTGGATTATATTGATTGATTGATTGATTTTAAATGTTTTTATGAGACTCCATAAAATATTCCACAAGGGCTAGACCAGTCTACATTCTTGCCAACAGTGTGAGAAGGTTCCTTTTTCTCTATATCCTCACCAACACTTGTCTCTGGTCTTTCTGAGATGCGCTCCTCTCTTGGGTGTGAGATGTGATCTCATTATGGTTTTAATTTACATTCCCTGGGATAACTGGTGGGTATTTTTTCATCTGCCTAGTAGCCATCTGGGTGCTTACATTTTTAAGTGACCAAAAACAAATCAAATGAATAATATGTTGTGACACTCAAGCATTGCATCAAATTCAAATTTCGGCATCCATAAATAAAATTTTATTGGATCACACTGCACTGACTCACTTATGTGTTGTCTGTGGCTACTTGCAGTTGGGGGGGGGTGGCTGATTTGGGCAATGTGACAGCGTGTTTAAGGCCCCAGACTGTAAATGCACAGTGACTTCTGAACTAGCATGAACCTTCCCTCTCCCTCCGTCTCCTGATGGCTGGGGGCAGTGAAAGTTACCACTTGTCAGCATGGAGAGGAAGCAGCTGGAACAACTCCAACCCCTAGACATAGCCTCCAGTGGGCACCCCACCCCCAATATTAAACTGGGAATCAATCTTTATGTCTCCTACGGTAAATACTTTCAATAGCTGTGAGTTACAAAGTTCTCTTCCTAACTAAACAGTTATTAAAAGTTTTATCACCCAAAAAGATAATTGCTTTCTGGCAATAAGTTAACTTGGTTATCAGAGTTACAAAAGAGTGAATTGAAAAATAAAGTACAAGTGGAAGATGATCTCAAACCAGTTCTCACTAATTTTTAGATGAATCAAGCAACAAACTCAGATACTAAAAATATTGAGGTCTGTCCAAAAATCAAAACCATTCAATCTTGTCTTCTCTGTGAGTCTGTGTGTTGGTTAGTTTAAATGGATCGAGAATGGAAGTAGGACAACTTCCCTTCTCTATGGAGCTGCTGTGTCTGTGTAGTTTAGAACATTAGCCTCAAATCTCTTGATACACAGAAATTTTGGAGGGTGCTGGGAAACATAGCCATCCTCGTTCAACTTTGGGAACGCTCAGCTGAAGATATCATTGCCTAAGACAGTAAATGCACAAACCTGTTTTTTTCCTTTGGGCTTTCAAACACTCTTACTCAGAATCACTAACTGAGAACATACATTGTGTTAGAGGTAGAAGCCTGAACGTCACAGGTCACCATTTCTGCACATGGAAATGAATACAGTAAAGTGGGAGTTTTCTTGGTCTTAAGTAGATTCAGACCAGCTCAGGAAGGGGAGTTCTTTGTAAAACTACATGGACAGCACAACTGGAGCTTTCCCAGAAAGCTAGGCAGAGCCTTGCCAAGGACAGACTCAACACTGGACCTAGGGAACCACTCTAGTTTTGCAAGACTCCAGGACTCTGGCTGGTGTCAGAGGGTCATGCCCATTGGCCTTGCCCAGTTTTATTTGAGTATCTTCTCCCTGTCACCTTGAAATTCTTTTTGACTGCTGCTTACTCAGTCTTGCTATTTTGTACTTTGGGCTGGTTACTTTGCATATGTCCGACTCTTATGTTCCTTTTTTTTTTAACTTTGTTTTAATACCATTTGTTGAATAGCTATTCTCCACAATTTTTTTTTAAAGATTTATTTATTTGTACATACAGAACTGGGGTACAGGCCAGAGGCTCAGGGGCGGTGAGAGGCTTCACCAGAGACAGAGTGGGGAGCAGAACAGGCAGATCGACCAAGTACACTGCTGAGGGGAGCAGCGGGCGGGTCAGGAGAGGTCTGCCACACCATGTGGTCTCCTCCGGGGCAGGCGGGTATCGAACTCATGCGGAAGTGGCTTTAGCTTATCAATGCAGTGCTCCAACCCGCTGCACCACCAGGGAGGGCCTATGTTCCTATTTTTAAGCTTCCTAAAAACTTGGGTTTTTTTTCCTCCTTGGTATTTCCTTGTTTCAAGTTCCAAGAAAAAAATAAACATTGACCCAATTTATGAGTGTGTGCCAGGTCAGGCTTTCCATTGCTGATCAGCCTATTGACCATCTGTTGGTTAGGTATTCAGCCAGAGCCAATCTGCTCTGGGGCGGGGTGGGGGTTACACTTTTCAAATACTTAACACTGTCCTCTGGTTCTTGCCAGCAGGGTTGAGTGGGAGTGACAGACAATAAAACTAACATATTGACGATAGGGACAAATAAACAAAATTGGCCCTATGCTATGGTCCACTATGAGCCAAGTTCACTAGACAAGTTTGCAGGACAAATGATGGGAAAAGAAAAAAACCCATGGCCAGGGAGAATTAGCACTGGGGGAGTCTCGGGACTGCAGGACTTGCTTTCCCAGAGATAGTCAGGTGGGCAATACAGGTTTCCTCAGCTATCCAAAAGTAGAATCTTATCATTTATTATTTTGATGATTTGGTAAGTTATTAGAGGGTAGAAAGGGTTATCTAGAAACACACAAAAAATCCTGCATAAATTAATGGTAATATTGTTCCCAGACCCAAAAAATAACCTACCAAAACATACCAAATAGGAACACTCTACTATGGGGTAGTGGGGGAAACCTGTATCCAGGGGAGTTAGCGGCTTCAGGATGTGTGTGAATTGTTTCCCCAGGGCTCCTAGCTCTCAGCCAGAAGGGGTGGCACGGCTCCTGGCCTTAAGTGTGCTGGGGGTCGGTGCCCATGTAGACCCAATCAGGAATAGGTGCCAGTTCTACAGGTGGGGTCTTCATATAATCTGAAGTTCAGAGCAAACCTATCCGGTGGGGAACTGGACACCATGACAGAAGCGCTGTCCAGCAGAATGTGTGTGGTTTGTAGGTGTGCACATGTGCATAGGAAGGACAGGACACAAGTCCAGAGACATAGTGGTCACAATAAGTGGCAGTCAGGGTCAGCAGCAGCACGAATAACTTGAGCTTGGCACCAAGGGTGTGCTGACCAGTATGCAGTGGCCCCACAGTGCAAGGCATTCATGTCCACAGAGAGAAAGTGTGCAAGGAATCGGGGTAGCCATCACAGAAGACTTTTCAGTTGACCTTGATATAAGTATTCATCAGAAACCAAGGGGAGAAGGTGAGGAAACTTGTCCTAGAACCAAAGGTTCTGGAGTCCATCTGATATCTTCCCCTTGGGCTTAAAATGCCTACCTAGCAAGGGAGGATGTAAGAGAACCTGGAAGGTAAATTAATACCAGTTACAACCTGCAGACTGAGGTTCACCTGGGGAAGCCAGCTAGTAGACCAAAACCCCCGGAGGCTTGATAAATATGCATGAGAAAAGCTCTGTAAGGCTAAGCTACTCTTCATTTTCAAAGAGCAGGACCTCCTGGGCCTTTTTAATTGCTCTTTAGAAATCTGAGTTGCTTCTGCTGCTTTCAGTAGTTCATGGCAAAAAAAAAAAAAAAAAAAAAAAATTATACAGGTAGTTGCCCTAAGTGCTTTAACTATCTCTATCTGGAGTCAACAGCAGAATATTGGCTAATTAGCAGAATGAGTGACAGCAATGGTTTCTGTTAGTAAAATTAGCAATCTGTGAATTAATATAGAAAGTGTGATAAATGGGCCTTTACCTGTGACCCCAATGGTATTGAGACGAGAGGACTGGCTAAAACATTAGGTACTTGGTCTCTTCTTACACAGCTGAGTGACTGCCAGCTGGCCCATCACTGATCACCTTTTAGAATGGCCTCAGAGTCATGAGCAGGGTTTGTCCTGTATTCAGCCATGAATGCAGACAATCGTGATTGCCTGATGCTAACCAGATGTGGTCTTTAGAATATTGTTCTGTCACTCGCAAGAGACCTTTTCATGTAGGTGGACAGAGTACCTGAAGGTCAGATGGGTAACTCTTCGCTGAGGGTTCAGAACCAGCTGCTTGTAGATTTTCAAGATCTTAGTAATAAATGAATATGAGTGACAGCATTTAGTCTATGATCTACTTTTGTTATTACACAAATAGTAGGGTTGTGGGGAGATGGATTTAGCCAGATACCCTCACATCTTGGGAGCAGGTAACCTCAGTAAGGCCAAAATAGGATATTTTGGGCCCTCCCTGGTGGCCCAGCCAGTTGGAGCGCTGTACTGAAAAGCTAAGCCAAGCCGGCTGCTTCAGTGTGAGTTCAATCTCCGGCCTGGAGGTGACCCACATGGCACAGCAGACATCTCCTGTCTTACCTGATGCTCCCTTCAGCAGTGTAGTTCATGGGTCTCCTGTTCTGCTCCCCACTCTGTCTCTGGTGAATCCTCTTGCTGCCCCTGTACATCTGGCCTGTACCCTATGCCTATATGCATAAATAAAAAAAATTTTTTTAAGGATATTTCATTGAGGCTAGATGGTACTTGTTCATTCATTTACTTGGCAAATACTTTTAGCATAACTTCAGACCTGTGGTCATGCTGAGATACAATATTGCCCAAGGTAGACATGACCCCCTCTTTCAAGAAGATACCAGTTTAGGAGACAAATGATCAAGCAGGTAATAAAACTGGTGATGAATATTATGGCAGGGGAGGTTCAGGGACATGGGGACATGGAATCCAGAGAATATCAGCTGGGAGGTTAATGTAGTTCCTTCTTTTTTCTGGAAAATTTCAAGTGCTAAGATTGACCCTACCAAGCTCTGGACAGATGCCCGAGGGCACTCATGTGACCAGACCCTATTACTGAGTTGCAGCTCAAGGACATTTTTCTGTCCAGTGGTCATCCTTCTCTCATCAGTTTAGGGCCACCTGGCCCTTTTCTATTTTTACCCTGAGGGTACTGTAAGATCCACATGATGCAGTTGGCAGCTCTCATCCCTGGGGACAGCAGCAGAAGAGGCTCAGTGACTTGCCCAAGGGCATTTATTGAGTCAACAGTAGAAACAAGAACAAAACTCAGTCACCTGACACTGAGGCCAGCTCCCCTTCCCTTGATGCCTAAGGGGCAAAATAATCTTCTGAAGTATTAAATAGCCTTATTCTTTTGATGAGCAAGCAAGCTGCTGAGCAAATAATGAGAAAACTGGGTGTTGAATTTCCTTGACATTTCCCCTTCAGAAAAGACAGCAATGGACACCAGAAGAATATGACTTATGTTATAATGAAAGTAAAAATATTTTAAAATAGCCTTGGACAGCTGATCAGTGTAAGACCTGGCTGTGAGTGTCAGCCTGAAGGGGAGCAGAGAAAAAATCAAGTGTGGATACGATATGCTGATTCTCTGGCAGACAAGATGACTGGTCATGGTCATGGGTTTTTGGACGGGGTGGTGATTGGCCTTTTTTCAGCCTCTGAGTTAGAAATGGGTAAAGGAAAGATACTTTTTAAATCCGGGTAGTCTGAGTTAAGACTTTGAGAAGCTGACTAATGACACATGCCTACTGAAGTCACGGCTGTCAAATTCTTGTGGAGGAGAGAGGAGACAATTTCTGCTTTTGGGAGCAGTGGGTCTGCCATTCAGGTCTCTCTATGGCAAAGAAGGGGACCAAGCCAAGTCTGACCTGTGTGCTGTGAATACTGTTCAATGGTGCCAACCTGCTGTGGGAACTATGAGAGAACAGGCTTTTCATTTTAGATTGTAAAATCTGAGAAAGGAATGAAATTGCTTACTGAATTCTGTATTAATTTTCTTTTTAAGATTTATTTTTTGATGCATACAGAACTGGGATACAGAACTGGCTTCCCAGTCCCTATCACTCCACTGACAGAACGTAAGACCAGATTTCTCCAATGCTCCTTTAACAAATAAACCAAATGACAACATCAAGGTAATTTCCTAAATATCTTTCATTTGCAAGAGAAAAGGAGGTTGGGAAAGGAAAGGTTTTCCTCTGACTGTGGGAGCCATGGTAGACCCATTTATTGAAATGTGTCTTTTGACTTCATTTAATAGATGCAGTCAATCTATCAGTATCTCTGACCATGTAACATCCAGATTCTGGGCAACTTAGGGTTACAAGGCTCAGGGATGAGTCAACCCAAGGTGCTCATTTCACACCATTTCTCTTTCCTAATCTAAAGGGGAGGGGCAAAGAGGGTCACTGAAGTTGGTAATAACTTTTTCAGTTTTTAAAGATCTATTACACATGAACAATCTCCCCAAACTTAACTATGCAAAAAACAAAACTTATGAAAAAAAAAAAAAACTTTGAAAACAATGTTTCACTTGACAGGATAAATTCTCTGGCTTTTTTTAGGTCAAACACTGAAAACTCCAGAAACAATTGAGACTGGGAAAGGTGAGCTCAGTGTGGGTCCTTTCCTTTGCTCCAGAGCCACACACCCAACTGTGGATGCCATCTTCCCAATTGTCCCCAACTTGCCCAGAACAGTCCCCTTTACTCCCCCAAAATGACAGCACTGTCAATTTCAGTGAAAGCCACCATCTCCCTCACAGGGGTAAATCCTCCTGGACACGGTTCTCTCTCACTTTCTCCACTCTACAGAGTTCCTCTGTAGAGGAACAGGTGGTCCCCAGGAAAAGGGGAAGTTCCAAGTTCCCTGTCCCACCCAGAAGGAGAATGGAGCTGAGCAGAGAAAAGCAGGGAAGAGAAGGAATCTGAGGAAGAAAGCAGCAGGATGAAGAGCCAGAAGGAGACCTGAGGAAGCCACATGGAGCAGCAAGCATGTGATAGAGAAACCGTGCTTGTTTCTTGGCCCTGGACTGGTTGAAACAGTGGCCAAGAGACCCGGGGGGAGGTGACTATAGCGGTGTTTATATTGATTTTGATTTTGCCCTTTTTCTTCCCAGACTTGTCTGGCTATTTCTGACCCTTTTCCATGGGTCAGATTTGAAGGTGCTTTAGCCTTGTGGCAGGCCTTGTTTTGGGCCAACACCTTTTGGGTGGATTTTTGCCCATGAGGGGATGGGTAACTTCAGGTGTTTGGTTTAGAAATTATATTCTTTGTTATTTGTATTGTATACTCACTGTATTAAAGTTCCTTTTCATTAGAGTCTTATATATTTTGTGTTGATGTGGAGGATGGCAGAATCTATTTAGAGCAGGCAGGTTTGGGGGGTTCAGCGGTGCCCCTCTCTCCCTGCCCTGTAACACTATCAATTCTCCTAAACTCCCATATTTACCTACTTCTTTTCATTCTTATTGCCTGCCACCACCCTTGCCAAGTTTGCCACCCTCTTGCCTGGATCACTGCACCAGCCTCCTTCCTTGTCCTCCATGTTTCCAACCAGCAGAGAAAGTGATTTTTCTAATTCAAATCTGATCCCCTGGCTTCCTGCTTCAGAGCATCACTGTCTGGGAATAAGAGTCAATCAGGGTTTATAAGGCCTTTGTTTGGACAGATATATCCCTTCAGAATCTCCTCACCCCTCACACTCTACCCTTAAGCAACAAAGGTGTGTTGATCCCAGACAGACCTGCCTTGCACACCCTCCTTTCTTGGCCTTGGTACCTGCTACTCCCACAGCGTAGACACTTCTTACTCTCACCCCTCCTCACCCGGTTAGATACGATTAGTCCTTCAGATCTCAGCTTGGAAGGCTCTTCTTGACGTCACTAATGTTCCAATAGCAGAGTCAGGGTGTCCCATTACAAATCTCTTCCATTGCACAAAAATAGGCAAGTGCCTATCTTTTTTAACTGTGCTAGCCACTAAAAAGTATGTCTTCTATATGAACAAAGTTTGAAGTCACAGGA
Organism: Condylura cristata; assembly: GCF_000260355.1. Taxonomy (NCBI): domain Eukaryota; kingdom Metazoa; phylum Chordata; class Mammalia; order Eulipotyphla; family Talpidae; genus Condylura; species Condylura cristata. The sequence continues at coordinate 50,119,288 of NW_004567102.1, forward strand.
GCAGACCGGTGGTTCTCAGAGACTGGGAGTAGGAGATTGACTGCAAAACAAAGTTTTGGGGGTGACTAGGTTCTATAACCTAATATGGTGGTGACTGAAGATTGCAACCTGTTTGTCAGCCTATACACTTACAATGGGTGAATTCACTCTAAAGAAACTATAACTTAATAAAGTTGATTTTGAAAGCAGCATTAACCTAGAACAGCATTAACCTGTCTGGCCCAGGGATGGAAGGATGGATAGATGGATGGATATTATTCCCTCCCCACTATTGTTCTGCATAATTGGCAGAAATTTTTTTTTAACACAGTTGCATAACCAGTACTAAATTATAATCTACCTTGATAACCCATTCCACAAATGGAATACTAAATTATAATCTACCTTGATAACCCACAAATGGAATTCTAATTTCCTTCAGCAAAACATGTAAACATAAGACAGTTAGCATCCTTTGGGAGAAAACTGTCACAAATGAATTCAGGAAAAGGAGAAAGTGTTGCAGTGACATTGGCCAGCAGAGCTGCTAGCCCAGGGTATGGGGAGGGTGAGGAATGAAAGCTTTGGGGGTGGGGGGGTGGCTCGTGGCATCTTTGAGGCCTGCTGCCAGAAGCCATGGACTGGCAGGTTGATCTGAGTCCCTTAGGCACAGTGACCTGAAGGCTCTGGCAGTGCAGGAGGGAAGTGACTAGTGCTTCCATCCCTTAACTAACTACACACTCCATCTCTCTCCCCTAACACCAGGCTGTCTTGTCACAGCTGACCCCAGGGGCCTGGAAAGGATTGCCAGCCTTGGCCCAAGACATCTTTGAGATGGTTAACAGTGGCCTAGGGTTAACCCTTGCACAGCTCTTCAAGGTTAGGAGCAGAAAGGCCCTCACTCAGAGAGTCTACCAAGAGCAAGAGAAAAGTCCCATTTGGAGAGTGTTAGCTTGCTCATCCCCATTTTCAGTTGAGGAATCTGCGGTCAGAAAGGATGAGAGGTTTCGTTGGACTATGAGCAGACGGCTGTGGCTAGATCTTGTTTTCTGGCCTTGAGGGCCGGAGAGCTGCAGCCTCTTCCCTGGACATGCAGCCATAGGTGGCCCGGTCCCATGAACACTCTGCACTGGGACCGGCCCCTGGGACACAACCCAGCCGCTGCTTACGAGCTCAGCAGCGAATACCTGGTGAAGCAGCATACTAAATCTTGGAATTCAAATCTGCTCTCAGACTTTGTTATTGAAAAAGTAGAAAGAACAAAAAGGAAAAACCATCTGAAGAGCACACAACTCATGTGGCTGAAAGATGGAGCCGCCGGCACTGTCTCCTCACCACCCCACCTCACCACCTCCCCACTTCCTCACCTCCCCACCTCCCCTTCTCCTCACCTCCCCAGCTCCTGGCCTCCCTCAGAGCCACGCTTCCAGCGGCACTCATTCGCCATACACCATCCCTCGTACACCATCCCTCCCTCTGTGGCCCAGCACCATCGCACCTGGTAGAGGCTGTTGAATGAATAAACAGACAACCTCATTCGCAAGTAGGTGGCTTGGAATCCAGAATGCATTTTCCAAAGGAAATGACGTCTTCAGAGGGTTTGGGTTTCCCGGGCCTACCCTCAAAGCCCAATGAAATGTGTCACACGACTGAAGGACAGTATCTTTCAAAAGGAAATACAGTTACCATCCCAGTCCTAAAGAACAACAACAAAAACCTGAAGGAGAGACTTGTCCCTCCCCACACTCCCCCCCACCCCAAGAAGATGAAGGAGCCGCCTCTCTCAGAAATGAGTGATGATGCCTCAAATTAGTGACTTCCTTCCCTAACAGCCCAGTCTCCCTCTGACAGCTGCTCAGATCAGCCAGGCATACAGTACTTTCATCTTTAATAAACAGGCACTCTGAAGTCAGGGGCTGGTCGCCATGGCAACCACATCAAGTGTTTCCACTGCTGTTGGGGGCAGAAAAGAAGGCATAGATCACGTGGACAGACATGGCAGGGGAAGGTGGGTGTGGAGGACCTAGGTTGTCCTCCATTTCCTTAAGTGTTCTGGGCTGCTTCCTCTGGAGAAGGCAGAACAAGGGTTCCTTTTACTACTCAAGGAGAAAAAGGAGTTCTGTGATGTGAGAAATATGGGAAAGGGGTTTAAAGAACAGTACAGCGCCCACAGCAAGACACGCCCTGCCCAAGGACAATTGCATGTGACGCAGCTCTCATTACTGTCCGTGCCTGCCCCTCTACTACCTGCTGTATGGCTGTTTACATTAGGAGAATGGAGATAAAGTGAGGAGACCAGGCAGCAAATAAACAGGGGATAGGCAGGAGGGCGGGACAGCCTTCTGGGAAGTAAGGCCACCGCTGCACACCAGCCCACAGCAGCTGCATCTCATAGCTGCCTTCACCCTCAAGCTCAGCCTCACCTCATTCTTGAGCTCTAGCTGGGGTGAATGGGGTCAATCATTTATTGTCCTTCACTGATGCAAATGCAGTATCCTCTGAGCCTCTAATTCTTGGGACCTGTTGAATTTTCCCCGAGCCTTCCATGTGGGTCAACCTGGTCTGGATGACTGGGACCAGTTTACTCTCCTCTCCAGAATGGAGCCCTGACACACTGTCTTGCTCCCACCTGCTTATTCCCTCAAGCACCTGAACAGTCGTGGGGTATTCCCAGGTAGACTCCTGCTCTCAGTGAACTGGCCCCCTGGAACTGATCTGACAAGGCCTCTCACTTAAATTCAGCTACTGCCCACTGCTAGAATTGTCTGTTCCCATGCCTCAGTGGGGGCTGCACCGTAGATGTTACTGAGTGATGCCTGCTAGTAGGTTTGCTGTGAGCCCCTGAAGACTAGACAACATGTCATGAGCCCCTCCAAGTTACCATTCCAAGTTCTGCCAACTCCTGGCCCCAAGATCTTCTCGGCTGCTACCAAAATACTAAAAAGGATGATTGGCCAAAATACAGGTGATATTTGAAGTGGGCCTTGAAGAGTGGCCAGTATTTGGACAATACAAGAGAGTTTCTCTCTAAGAAGCAGGGTCCTTGATGACAGTATAGAGGTAATGGTGTGATCTCTATGCAAACCTCAGTTCAGCAATCCCAACCTCCTCTCTCCCACTCAACAGTTAAGGGTAAATATTCCTGATGTGAGGAATTACATCCTGTCACAGCACCTATGGCATGGACAGGAACACACAATGTTCTGCCGGAGTTAGGTTGTATGAATTCAATCAATAACCAACAAGCATTCTTAACGTGGATATAGCCAAATTCCATTAGCCAGATTATAACTAAAATCCACTCACATATCCGTTCACATCAGGCTGGAGGAGCAGGCAGGGGCCAGTCATGAAAGGCTGTAGTAGCAACAAAGAACGTGGGCGTTTTAAGGAATAACGCTCAGCTATTAAACAAATTTAAGCTGGGGAGTTCCGTGAGTAGATGAGACTTTTAAAAAAACCACTCAGTTGTAGGTGCAGTGGAGGGAATGGGGAGCTGGGGGATGAAAAGGAAGGAGCCGGGACCAACCTGCCTGCCTCGCTGTTCCCCAGAGGTCAAGGGGACTGACAGGCTACAGCTGCCTTGTGGACTGTGGCCTTGTTTCAGGGTCTCCCCTGACAGCTCCTTCCCATTTTCAGTTTACAGACACACCTTGGAGATAGTATGGGTCAGTACCAGACTAGGCAATAAAGCATCACCACAATAAAGTGAATCATGTGAATTTTTTGGTTCCCCAGTGCATGTAAAAGTTATGTTTACAATATAGTATAGTCTATTAATTGTACAATAGCTTTATGTCTAAAACTCAGTGCATGTGCCTTAAAGTGCTTTATTGCTCAAAATTACTAACCATCTTCTTAGCTCTCAGTGAACTTTGGTCTTTTTTGCTGGTAGAGGGCCTTGGAAGAAAATGTGACATCCAGGAAGCACTGTAAAATGAGGTGTGCCTAGCCTTTCTGCTGGACTCCTCTCCTGACCCTTTGTCCTGGCCGTGACTTCTCTGTTCCCCAGATTCACTTTCACCTTCACTCTGGCATCCCTTGACCTTGCCTTTATTTTCCCTGGTTTTTGTTCTTGCTCCCTGTGTGAAGAAAAAATTGCAAAATTCCGTCTTGCCCCAGAATCCTCCCTTCCCAGCTTTATAAGAAAAGACTGGCCCCTGCAAACAAACCCTTCCTCTTTTCTCTTAGAACAAGTAGAATTTTCCATCACAGGCTTGAAACACCAAAGGCTGTTGGTCCCACCAGTGGATGAGCACAAATATCTGGTAGGAAGTATTCCCATGCCTACCCATTCAGAGTGGAATACTCTGGGAACCACTGCTGACCCTTCCTTGACCTGAAATACCTCCTCTACTGATGCTTGAAAGCCCACCATTAAGCTGGTCATTCCTTTGTGTTAATCATTACTTTCTCTCTGGTTTCCCTTTGAACATAAAAATACTCCTGGAAGGGGAAACACTTTAGTTTCCTAATGCCTTGGTATAAACAAAGAGTGCAGAGGAAAACAACAAAAGGTTTTTAAATCCTATGGGATTGGGGTATACATCTAATTTGAAAACAGAAGTAATAAAACATTTAAATTATAGAATTGCTAATGTACATTTCATCAGCTTCTCCTTTTCTCTTTTTTTTTCTGGTGTTAGAGCTTATTATTGTCATTATTATTATTATTATTATTATTATTATTATTGGAATATCAGTTTACAACACTGTGAGTCAGAAGCAAAACATCTCCCCACCTAAGGTGCATATCCTTACAGCATACTGAGACACCCTCAGCCCCTCCCATAATCCATTGTGCACACCTCCCTCTTTTATAACCCCCATTCCTGTAGCTCAATTCCACATTCAGATTGCCATTTTTATGGCTTGCTGTCTTTTCCACTGAAGTACACATACACAAGAAAGCATTCAAATCTTAATTGCACACTTAATGAAACTTTATATGTATACACACCCATGGATCTACCACCTACATTAAATAGATTTTCATTATTCCAGGAAGTTCACTGTGCCTCTTGCTAGTTGTGATCAATAAACTAGATAAGCTCTGCTACTTGATGTTACTTTGCCATGGATTAGTTCTGCCTTTATCAAGTTGCATAAAAGTGGAGTCATGTGGATTCCCAGTGCTTTGACTCAATATAATTTCTTGAGATATTAGAAAAGTTGTATGTATGAGTTCATTGTTATTTTTCCATTGCTGCATAGTATTCCATTGTATGAATATACCATACTTTACCCATTTTTCTGCTGATGGACATTTGGGTCATTCCCAGTTTCTGGCTATCATGAATAAAACTATGAACATTCTTGTACAAGTTTCTCATGAACATATATACTCATTTTTCTTGCAGTTGTACCCATAGGATAGGTGAGACTTTTAGGGCCAAGATTAAGCATTTATTTAATGTCATTAGAAACTGTCAAGCAGATTTTCAAAAGTGAGTAAAAATTTTGCATTCCAACCAGCAAATATGTGAGAATTGTGGTTGCTCTTTATCTTTGCGGACACTGAGCATTGTCAGACCGTTCCATTTTAGCTATTCTGATGGAGAAACATTTGCAATACATTTCCTGAGAGAGATGGATTCCTGAGCTGGGATTAGAGAATTGAGGCCTCATATTAGTGGCAGTTACAGAGTTGTGGTGAATTTTGTTTGTTTGCATTAATAACTACAAACCATAAGGGATAGAAAGCTAGAGATGTATTTTTCTATCAGTACCAGATTAAAAAAAAAAGATAAACCTATGAGCTATGTCACAAGTAGAGGAAAGAGCTAATTGAGGCCAGTCCTAGGAGAATATTCCAAGCATGTTGAAGACAACATATAGATCCACATGTGATATTCCAGCCAGAGAGGGATCTTATACCAAGATTCTTGGTGGCAAGCAACAAAAATTAACTTGAGTTACTCCAACCAAGTAGGAATGTATCAAGATATATTTGGTATTCACAGAGCTGATAGAGAGATCAAGTGCCAGGCATTAAAGATTGCCTAACAAGCAAATTAGTTTATTCAGTGAGACTTTCTGCCAGTTGTTCCTGAGGCCCTTGGGTCTCTTGTTTAAGGTTCAAAGTCCACCCGCCAGAACACATATCCAGCCTTAGGCTGTACATATGGCATATGGTCTCTTCAAGAGCTTCCATGATGAGACGCAGGAGCCTGGACTTACAAAAAGGAAGTAATTCCCTAAACGAAAGCAGATGTTATCAGGAAAATGGATAGATGTTGAGTAGCCAAAGAAATGTCACATGTCCACTATGGCCCTGTCTTCAGCTGTAATCCTTGCATATGATGCTGGTAGTAACAGGGGAGGTGAAAGAAAACTGGGCTCAACCTCTAGGGTAGGCAAGAAAGGGAATTTGAGGTAAAAATACCTGATTTGTTAAACTGTTTTTAAATGACCTTGAAGAGGAGATTGTGTGACTTCAAGTCTCCTAATTGGTCTGTCATTTTTAGCACCATGAGTCACTCTAGGACCTCGTTACAGAGTGGTCACACACCTGACTGTGGGGGCTCTGTGTGAGTGTGGTGAGGAGTGTGGACTACAGAAATTAGGAGGAGAAGATTACAGCATAAGGATAGCACTGCTTTCCAGGTTGGTATTCCTATAGTCTCCTTCAACACCATGCCTAAGGACTGTGAACTTCTCAGGAGCTAAGAAAGCATTTGAGAATTAGGGAGAAATTGCAGGTTCCCACATACATAAAAAATCAAAGCTTAATTTAGCATTTAGGTACCCTTTTCCTCCTCTCTGGTCACATTCCTACTCCCAGTTCAGAGTTTCTCCAACCTTTAGCCCATTGTTCCAAATTCTAAAGCCACCAGCAAATAGGAAGCAAGAGCCAGCAGGGCTGGTGACATGACTTCTCCACTAAGCTTGTCACACTGATCTTCATCTGAAGTGAGGAATCGAAGTTGCTTCTCAAAGGAGGTTGGGTGGGGAAGACTAGCCCTGGTTTCTGAGTCCTTCCTGATGCCTCCTATTGTTTAGCGAAGTTAACTCAGCTTTATACTTAGGAAAGATTATGACAATGTCTGAGTCCCCTGAAATTGGTCCAGAGGCCCCAGCCAGCCTGGCTTTTTGGAGCATACGTTTCTCCAAAATGGAAAGAACACTAGTTTGGGTGTCTGAAGACTTCAGTTTAATCCAGATTTTGTCATGAACTCACTATATCACCACAAGCAGTCACAACCTTTTTCTTCACTTTCCTCTTTTATAAAACAAAGGGACTTGATTTTAAGCACTGAAGTTTGTTCAAATTTGATGATCCCTTAAAATACTTAAGAAAAATGAAGTAGGGCCCTCCCTGGTGGCACAATGGGTTAAGATGTGGCACTGTGAAGCTAGCTGCAGCCATTGCAGCACAAGTTCCATCCCTAGTCAGGGAGGTGACCCACATGGCACAGCACACCTCTCCACCTCACCTGCTGCTCTCCTCAGCTGTGTACTTCGTCAATCTACCTGTTCTGCTCCCACTCTGACTCTGGTGAATCTATCCCCCCTCCCCACCCCTGCACCTCTTGGCCTGTATTCCAGTTCAGTATGCATAAATAAATAAATCTCTAAAAAAAGAAGGAAAGAAAAGTTAAGTATAGGAATTAAAAAGGAACCACATTAGCCTCTGTGACATATCTTCCTTCACGCATCCCAGAAGACCAAGTGATATAATAAAATCCATCTGGATAGAAACTAGACTTTGGGTAATGACCACTGAGGGGTGTCAAATCATAATGCTGTACACCTGAAATTTATAGAATGTTATAATCCAGTTACTTCAACAACAAGAAACATCTCTATTCCTAAAACCATACTCAATCTCCAAGCTCTGCAGTCTGCGATTAGTAACATATTTTGCCATAATTGAGCAGGATAGTTCTAGGAAAAAATTATACCAAATTTCAGTAAATGTGCACTCATTTGGTTAGCCAGATCACTAGGATTGACATGCTGTACCGATTCCTAGTGGGAGCACCTTCTACATCTTCCATTTAAGATGAATTGGCTTTGCGGCCATTAGTCTAGAGCCCACTATAATTTATTTTCTTTGTGGTAGTGCAAACATGTCTAAATGAGCTAAATTACTTTAATATGTGGTTGCTTTAAAGATCAAAAATTCTTAACCACTCCTTTCAAGGAAACATCAACCCACAACATGTGTGTTAAATCTCCATTTTCATCTCTGTTTCATTTTTGGTTTTCCCGAATGACTTCATATTTTGTTGTTGTTGCTAATTCAACGTAAAATGTGGGCTGACTCAATGCTCTAATATTTGTGCAAATCCTTTGAACACTTACCCCGTGTTGTAGCCCTCCACCAGGCAATATGCTTGAGGCAGATTGCTAACCGCTGGGTGGTGAGCCCTGTGTTGTGTCCATAGCAAGATCGATGACTTCCTTGACTACACCACCACTTATCTGACTTCCTCTCACTCTTTCCTTCCAGAGGAGGTGAGGCCAGTCATGCTGTTGATCCACGTGAATGTAACTTGAGGATTCTGCAAAATGTACAAGCACATGATTAGCAACATGTTTAAACAGCACCTTTCCCTTAGGTGCTCATAATCCTTTAAAGTTGGGATATAATTATTCCTTCCAGCATCACTCTAAAATATATACAGCACAGCAAGAATTATATTTGTCAAGAAATCTGACAGTTATTAATAAATATTATTTCCCACATCTCACGTCTCACACAGCACTTTTGCTTATTTATGGGATAATATGTATGCATATATATATATAATCAAATGCATATATGTATATAGATACACAACACACATACACATACATATGTATATATTCCTTGCTTCTTTCAAAAAGGATTTGAGGACACTTACAAACTCATATGTATAACATAGCTCTAATAAAATGGAATAAATCCAGAGTGGAAGTGAACCATAAAAAAACCTCCTCCAAAATGAGACAAGAAATCTTTTTTTTTTTTTAATATTTTCTCTTGTTCAATAGGATGCTTTTTTTTTTTTAAAGATTTAATTATTTGGGGTACAGGCCAGAGGAGCAGGAGCAGTGAGAGGCTTCACCAGAGACAGAATGGGGTGCAGAAAAGGCACATCGTCGAAGTACACTGCTGAGGGGAGCAGCAGGCGGGTCAGGAGGGGTCTGTCACGCCATGAGGGTCACTTCCCTGGGCGGGTGGGAATTGAACTCATGCTGAAGTGGCTTTAGCTTCTTAGTGCAGTGCTTTAACCTGCTGCGCCACCAGAGAAGGCCCGAGACAAGAAATCTTAAAGGAAAATGTGATAGCTTTGATTTCACAGATATCCAAATGTTCACTAATGTGAAGTCAAGCAGCAGGCTAATAGGTAAAGAGTTAATACCCATAATGTCAATTGTTTAAAATTCCTTAAATGCAATTAAAGACCAACCACTCAAAGTGTATATTTTGTGCAAAAAATATGATGATTAAATTGAGAAGAAATGCAAATAATCAAAATTTTTGTGGAAAATGTTTAAACTATAACTTCTCCAGAAGGAGTTTTAAATTAAAACAAGATATTAGTTTGCACTCAACTCAATGGCAAAAATTAAATTAAAGGTTAAACTGTATTAAATGGTCATTTTGGTCACTCTAAATTTTTCCCAGTGCAAATAATATTGCAGCAAACATTTCAACATATATCTTTTAGCAATATTGCAGCAAACATTTCAACATATATCTTTTAGCAAATACACAAATATTTCTATAAGATATGTCCCTAAAAAGCAAAGTTGAGTAAATATTTGTATGGATTTTAAGATATGATAAACACTGCCATTTCATCTCCTAATGCATTTATATCTACAGAGCATAAGTGTGTCTGATCTATTTCTCTATCCCAGAGAAATATAAATTTACATTCAAATCAACTTTATTCATAATAGCCTAAAACCTAACCAATCCAGACATCCTTCAATGATTGAGTAGTTAAATAAATGGTGGTACATCATTCCACCATATTGTGGAATACTACTCAGTGATAAAAAGTTCATACATACAACAACTTGGCTGAATCCCCAGGGGAATGTACAGCAAAGTCAATTCTAAAAGGCCACATACTACATGATTCTATTGATAAAACATTGGTTAAACGATCAAAGTATAGCGATGAATAACAGATAAATGGTTGTGGGTGGGGGTGGAGGAAGAGGCAAGAAGGTGCCTTATAAAAAGGCACCATAAGGGTGATGACCTCACTGCATCTTGGAGATGATGATGTTCTTGATGATGCATAAACCTACACACCTGATAAAATTACATGGAACTAACATATACACAAATGAGTACTAGTAAGACTAGAGAAAGAGGAACACAATTAATGGATTTTCTCAATAACAACAGCCTAGTTTGTGATACTATACTATAATTTTGCAAAGATTTACCATTGGAGGAAACAGGACAAAGGGTACATTGGATTTCTCTGTATTGTTTCTTACAACCACATTTGAATCCACCATTATCTCAAAATAGAAAATTCAATTAAAAAAAGATGTAAGGTGGATGGATCTATACAATGCAAAAGGAGAAAAGCATGTCACAAAATAATAGGTCTAGTATGTATATGTGATAAACAAAGTCACATAGCAGATTGTGTGTGTGAGAGAGAGAGAGAATAAATAGAAAACACTGGGTACCGCTGGAGAGAGGAAGGAAAGGGAGCATCCCTTTTCATTCTGCGTTCTCTTCGATGGACACAGTGCATTACAACAAGCACACTTTACTTTTTATGATTTAAACATTTTTGTTTCATTGTAGGGAGAGGTGAAATATGCCAATAACAAGGATCAGCCAGTTTCTCTGGAGTATGAGCAGTATATCCTCAAGCAAACTGGGATGAAGGAGAAGGCAAGTCTCTAAGGAAGAGGATGAGACAAAAGGAGATTGAAAGAGAAGCAGAAGGGTGTGGATGGGATGTGCTGTGAGTGGTGCTGAGGGGAGAGGTGAGAGAGTGAAGTGAATCCTGAAAGAATGATGGTTACAAACTCAGAGGGAAACTGGAAAGGTATGTTTTTTTTAGATTTTTCAGCAAGGACAAGAATAAAATGCTGATTTTGGTTTGCTACTTGGGCTCAGGTATCTGTCAGTTACCAGGGAAGTGCTGGCTAGTTCCAGGGGCTTCTACTCCTGCCATGACAGCCTTCAGGGAACAAGGAGATTCTTCCACAATGAGACTATTTTCTGGAACGATACATTTTGGGAAGAGGGATCATATAGATTTGTAGCCCCTTGCTTGACATACTCCAGAAAGACTATCATCTGCTCTCCATTGGTCCTACTCTGAAAAGGGACCCAGTGGCATTTCTGGTCTAGGCATCAACACAAGGTTATCCTTCAAGTCTCAAGCAGGATCAAGCCAACCCTAGGCTCCCAGTATAAGAATCTATTTCCAGGCACAATTTCCAGTATCAAGTTCTATATCACTCAGTATCAGTAAGAAATAGGTGGTGTGTTTAAAATGGGATAATTTAAAGAGGGAGTTATTTACAGTGGTCAAGTTGGAATATAGAGAACTCATAGGAGAGAAGGCAAATGTAGTAGGTAATAGACTGCTCAGCACTGCTGACTAGACTTGGGGGAGGAGGTCTTGTGAAGAAGCTTCATTCAGACAGCCTGAGGCAACCCCCCCGGAGAGGAAGCTAAGGGAATACTCTTCTGACCTCCTTCTCTCTGTCTCTTGCACGTGCTCTCAGTAACTAAGCCCAAGTAGAAGCCTGAGGCAAGGGAACCAGTGGGTATGGCCAACCAAGGCAGCCTCCAGAGTGGAGAGAGGATCAGAAAGGCCAGATTTCTGACATAATGGGAATAGCCATGAGTTTAGTTCTAAATAAATGTGCTGTGGCATCTAAGCAGAGATATCAATCAGGTGGTCAAGCGATTCTGAAGATTAGAGACAAGTCTGGGCTGTTGTATAAATTGGAACGCTCTCGACACAGAGACAAGGCCATTATAGTGGATGAGCTGATTTAGGCAGAGGGCAGAGAAAGAGAGACATGAGAAAAGCCAGGAGAGTGCAGGAGCGTGGATAGCAAGAAAAATAGTTTTTCCCATCAGATGTAAACTTTTGTTAAATTCCACTGAGAGTTCACATAATATGAAGAACAAAAGTGTCCTTGAGATTTAGGGATGTGGAAGTCACTGGACACTTCAGTAAAAACAGACTCAGGGGAGGAAACAGACCCAGGGGAGGAAACGAGTTGGAGAAGGCTGGTGAGTAAACAGGTGTTGAAGAAGGGGGAGCGATGACTATGCACAACTCTTCTAGCCAGTTTGGAGGTGAAACAGAGGAAGGAAAAAGATTTGGATCACAAAGGAAACTTGGGGTTCAGGAATAAGATTTCTTAGAATGAGGGTAACGAGATTGCCTGTGTAGCTGTGAAGACAATAGCGGACACAGATCAAAGGCAGAAAATACGCTTCATGGGAAACGTAACTTTACTGAGAAAGTTAGGACCCAGGGAATGAGAAAGAATTGACCTCCCTGGGAGGAGAGACATCACTCCACTAAGTAAGAAGGGAAGAGCGCAGGGTGGCACAGATGCACGTATGTGGGTCTGCAAAGCCTAAGTAGCTCATTCAGCCTTCGTTTCAACAAAGCAAGGTCAGAACTGCCAGGTCACAGAGCTCGACCCTACAAGGTGACTTTCACATCAATTAAGAACATAAAGCTGGCTCACTCTGGGAAGGTTGTGCACCGAGAGGTATGATCAGAAATGCCCGGGGTGGAGGGTTGGGGATGGATGTATAAACTTACTCCTGACTTATACATCACGAAGTATGACCGGGAACACCCAGGGGGCCGTTGACTGAAGTATAACAAAGGACCCCAGAAGCTGATCGGTGGAACGCTTTATTGATCGTATTGAAATCCTGACTGGGGAATCAGGGCTGGACCCAAATATCAAGTTGAGATATACAGAACCACCCTGCTCCCCCCCCTCCACTTCTTTGACTTCTCCCTCTTCATTTTAACTTCCCCTTTGGACTAATATTATATCAATAAGAAGGCCAGGATCTTTCTCTTGAGCAGCATCCTCCATTATGTAGCCTGCTCCATGATTTCCATTTGTCAGTGTGGTGTTGCCCAACGCAACAGGTGGTAGAAAGTGAAGTCACTCCCACCTGAGGCTTCCATTGTCTCTGCCAAGTGGGGGCAAAAGCATCTGGCGTGAGTAAGGGATGGGATGGAGACCCAAGGATAAGAAGAAAGCCTGAAATGGCCATTCAAACTTTGGTCAGATCTGAAGAGTGAGTGGACAAGAGGACAGTGGGATTCCCAGGGTGGAGGTGGAGAGTTAGTGGAGGAGATGATGAGGAAGATTTTGCTAGATTGAGGGAATGTTTTTTCCAGTTGTGCCTGTCTGTCTACATGAAGAAAGTATATTATCGTTTTCTCCCAGAGCTGTTTTCTTCCCCCAGGTAATGATGAAAGGACAAAATAGGCCATCAAGCCTAGAGTGTAAGAGCATAGTGATTGATGTTATTACCATGGGATGTAACAAATTGTCTCTGAAGCAAAGGCAGAGTGGTTTGTTGTGTAAGGAAAAGAGAGACCAGGAAGCTAACGGTCTCAGGAAGGTGAGACACAGAGTAGATGAGCAAGCAGACCAGACTGGCCTAGAAATGGGGCAGAGTGTGGTCAGAATGGGGCATTTAAGAAATGATAACGCACAGAGTAATGGAGAAATAGGCGCTGGAAGGGATGGACATTAAGGAACTGAAAGATCAGAGTACTGATGAGGTCACCCATAGGAGCAGTAACATCTAGGAGGATGGTGGGTGGGGTGGAGGTGGGAGGGAATGTTGTGAGCCAGGAGTGAGAATGAAAGTGTCCAGCAGCCCAGTGAATGACAAAAACATGGTCAACTCCGAGGAGTAGCCTTTTTTGCAGGAACATTTGCATGCCACACTAGGGAATGAGGAGGTGGCTAGTCCCATCCTTCCCTTGTGTCTGCTCAGGGTATGGAATTCTTCCAGGAACCACCAAAGAAAGAACACACTCCATAGACAACACAGTACATGTGTCTTATCACATCTTTGGGGTTTCAATTCAGGCAAGGAGACAGGTTTTCCATGGAACACAGTTACCAAGTCTCCTGATGTAAGCAAATGCATCAGGATGAAGATGGAAACTTCAACTAGAGGACTTTGGTTCACAGCTTGTAAAAAGAATTGCCATTACAAAGTTTTAAGGTAAGTGTGTCCAGAAGCATTATTCCCGTTTTTCAAAGATATCCACATACTCCACGCTATTTGTCCTTCACTTTCCTTTCTTTTTTTTTCTAAAGATTTTATTTATTTATACATACAGAACTGGGGTACAGACCAGAGGTGCAGGGGCAGGGAGATAATTCACCAGAGACAGAGTGGGGAGCAGAATAGGCAGATTAATGAAGTACACTGCTGAGGGGAGCAGCAGGCGGGTCAGGAGAGGTCTGTGACACCATGTGGTCACCTCCAGGGCAGGGATCCAACCTGCACTGAAGCAGCAGTGGCCAGCTTGCAGTGCTGCATCCTAACCCGCTGTGCCACCATGGAGGGCCCTGTCCTTCACTTTTCCATGGTGCATCAGTGGCGAGGCTGTAGAGAACAATGCCTCACCAGCAGTATTTTTTCCACACTCAGGATTGTCCTTGGGCTTCCTGGGTTCCAGTTCTTTTTGCTGAGTCTGACGTGATTTTTACCTTTGTGTTTTTATTTTCAAGTGTACCCCAAATATATGGTTTTAAAAGAATCCTCCCACCAATGATTGCTTTAGGCTGTTTTTCTAGATGGTTTTCTCTCTTTGTCTTATCACATCTTTTGGCCTTCTAGGTTCTACCTACCATCCCCCGATGATTGATCTGTCTCTGTTTCACCTCTGTGTGGGTTTTCTCCCCTTGCATTTACCCATTGTCAGTACATTGAGGCCAGTGCAAGAGGGTATAAGAGAGGTTAAATGGTTAGAGTGAGCTTAGACCATAAGAGATCAAAAGTGAAAAAAACAAATCTAAACTTTTCTGAGACTTGATTATACAGGCACAGCAAACCTGAAGGATTCTCCCACTGTCCTTGAACTGAGCTCAAGGCCAACAGGAGCCAAAAGACTGCAAACAGAGAAGGGCTGCCTGGAGTGAGGGGTCTCACCAGCAGAAGTTTGGCCTCCAGTTTTCTGGGGAAAAGCATCTTCATTCTTCTTCACATATGAACTTCCCTGTAAGTAGTCAATGAACCTAAGTCATGTCCACATTGGCCCCAACCTGATCCTTGATCAATAAAATTTAACTCCTTTGTTCTCAACCCCAGAGCCTGAAGCCTATATAACTTCATTCCCTTTCTTAATTGGAGAGGCAGGTTTTAGTTTATCCCCTCACCTCCTTGCCAATTGGTTTGCAATGCATTGTTTTCTTTTGCTCAAGTCCTGATTTGATCTACCTACATTGGCTAGTTGGCCATTGATTGCTTGGTGACAGGGTTATTGGGCAGAGAAGTTGCCTCTGAAATCACTGGGTGGCTATTATAACCAATGTCTATTGCTAATAAAAGAGATCATAAGGGACTAAACTTCTAGGTCTTCTTAGTTGCACACTGGATGGCTAAACAAATTCTGCAAGAATCAGTAATAAAACAAAAGTGAGTATGCCAACAGTAAATATGAACCTACCAATTTTCCCTTTCACCTTCCTGGAAAGTCTTTTTCCTTTCATTCTGATTTGAATGAAGTTCTTAGAATGTAGGCTATGATCTCATATCAACAAGCAGATGACATGTGTTTGCCACTGCCTTTCCCAGTCCCCAAGATATACAGTCACGCACTAGAGAGGATAGACCAGCTGAGATTACAAATGCAATTACGTATGAAAACACACTTAAACTTGTTTTACTATGCAAAGGATGACTTAAGTGTAGTTACATAAGAAGTTAATGCCATTTTGAAATTTTCTATCAAAACCCTCTCCATAATTTTCAATTAAATGGTCTCTTCTTCACTCTGTTTTGTTTTTATTATTTTGGATTGTGTTGTTGCTATTTGTTAGCACCTCAATAGTTTCTGGATGCTGCTGTGAGTGGATTGCCTGTATTGCGGCATTATGCTTATTATCATTTATCAAAAAAATGCTTACAACCTGTTTCAAACATGCAAATTGCTACCCATCAGACCTTGTCTTGAGGGGCTGGATAAATACCATATACTATCAAAGGCCCATGGTACAGGCAATTAGACAGCTTCAACAGCTCCACGGGCTCATCAATCTGCTCTTTAGAAACATAAAATAAATAAAACTGTTATTTCTGTTCTTAAGGGACAGTCACTTCTAAGTTATCATGATGTATAATTCCAGAACCTCCCTGATATCAGAGACCCCTCCTAGGGATTTGCATAAAAACTCAGGCTTAATTTTACCCTGCACGTATCTACCATAAAATCTTATTGCTAAAGTCTAAGATAAATACTCTTTTCCTAAATGATACAAGTTCAGCTGACTGAATCAGACTAAAGTGAAGGATTTATATTACTTGTTTGAGAGAAGAGTCTTCTTGCTTTATGGTTCTCCTATTAGATAAGAACAAGTGTGTATATGAAACCCCATGCCAGAGTTACTGTCTTAAAACCCAAAGGGAACCAAACAAGAACCAAACAACAAAATTTAGTGGAGAAGGGTAAATTAACAAAACAAAGAACATAGGTTCTTGTTAACATGGTTGAACCCTACCATGGAGTCCAACCCTACCTCTGGAATTTTAGTTTCACTAAAGAACAAATTTCCTTATGTTTAAATCAGCTAGGTATAGTTTTTCTAATTATTATTATTTACTATAGAAAGTATCCAAGTGCACAGATGCCCATCAGTGCCCTACCCATGTAACTAGGGAGGGAAATATGAGTCATTGAGGATAATTCTTGCCAGTCTTTTTTTACCCACTCAACTTGACTCCTGATATAGGGCCATTTTTCCTTCATTCTCTTACCCCATTTTCTCTAACTCTCAGAAATCATTATTACTGTCTATCTAAATATAAGATTTTCCTTTAAATTTAATGCCTACCTAGTATTTTCAAAATACGTGACGATCCCATCTTAAGGGGATCATATCATCAGATAGGAAAACTAGAGTTATTTCTGGAGTCAGTAGAATTATTCTGACAAAAAGCTGTCAGTATCAGTGCTAGCTCCGAATCTTCGTGTTCTTCCATGAGGCCCTATTGTACCTACAGATGTTTTTCTGTATCTTGTCAGTGAGGAGGTGTCAGTGAGTGTCAAAAAAATCTAAATGACT
This sequence comes from Condylura cristata, assembly GCF_000260355.1. Lineage (NCBI taxonomy): Eukaryota > Metazoa > Chordata > Mammalia > Eulipotyphla > Talpidae > Condylura > Condylura cristata. The sequence goes on from NW_004567102.1 coordinate 50,136,532, forward strand.
GAAATTACCTATTTGGAGTTTTCTGAGATTACTATTATTGGTCAAATTAGAAATAATCAATGAGTTATCAACTTCAGAAATATATTTTTCAGTTCCAGGGCTTCCATTTGGTTCTTTTTAAATGTTTCCATAATCTCTCTTGAAATTTCTGTCTCTTACCTACTATGTATATATCTTCCTATAGATTATTTAGCATATTTATCACAGCTATTGAGCTTTTGTTAATTCCATCATCTGGGTCATATGTGGGCCTGTGTTTATTGACTATTGTTTCTCTTCACTATGGCTTCCATTTTCCTACTTTTTGAACATTTAGTGACTTTTTCAGGGTATACTGAGCTTTACAAATGATAAGGAAACTTTGGATTCACTGTCTTGCTCCGAGTAATATATTCTAACTAGTAGAAGCATTTGAAGGGTAGCTAACGTAACTGAGAAACCACATTTTAAATTTTAACTTTATCTAATATCCCTAAATGCCACTTTTACTAGAGGTTACTATGTTATTAGCACAATTGTGGATATTTGACTTTAGGTTTTGTAGGGTTGGTATATTTGGGGCTTCCTTGGGTCCAAAGGCATGGCCTCTAGTCCTGGAACTTATCCTTGTTCCTAAGGCATTCTCTTCTATAGTTTCAATGGTAAGTCCCAAGTGTTTACCATGTTCCTCTAAATTGGTAGAAAATAAACTTTAAGTTCCATCTCCCAACACAAAGCAGCAATTCTTTCAGCCTTCCAGATATGCTTTCTTCTGGACTCCCTGTTCCTCACCCTGCACATATGTGGTTCAGAAGTCAGCCAAGGATGCGAAGGAAGTTTGTAGGTAGACTCCGGGCTTTTTCTCGAAGGTTCCCTCCTTCCTGGGATTCCCTCCTCTCCAGTTTCCAGCTGCTTTGGAAGTCCCAAATCCAACTTCTCACCACAGTTCAACAGAACTACTATCTTCTTGATCTCTTTCTCCTTTCATCATGGGAAGTGGACGGGATATCAGAAAAAGGCCTGATCATTGTGATGTCATCCAGTGTGAAGGTCTTACCTTCTCCACTTTTTGTCTGCAGAACCAAACACTGTTGCACTCCAAAACCTAAAAACATGCTTTATTACTTTGTTTGGGTTCCCAAACTTATAATTGTCTTTAGTAGGCAGATTAGTCAGATACAATTTACTCTGCCTTTATCAGAAGTTGCAACTGATCTGAACCACTAAAGTGAGGACTAAAATCCTGAGTTTGGCAGGAAAACTTGGCTGCCCTTTCCTCTTAGCACACAGCAAATGCTAGAAATTGAGAACTCTCTGGACAGAGTCATACTTTGATGTGCCAATCATTTACAATTTAGAAGGGATAATTCTTCCCTGAAAGCAGGTTTTGATATTGAATAATGGCAAAAAACAAACAAACAAAAAACAAGAAGAAGGCTCTATCTTCTGATTGCAAGAGGCAGAAAATCTGGCAAAATTTTGGCAAACTGAAATTTTATGGACCAATACAGACTAAAATTCAAGGGCTATTCTTAGGCATAGCTGTATTTAGGGCAAATTATCAGAACACAGGTTTTTTGCTTTTTGTTTTTGTCCCTAGTCTCCAGATGTGACTGTTGCCTTGTTAAAATAAGTCCCAACTTCCTGAAACTGCGAAGTAGCAGCATCAGTACTGCGTATTTCCAGGGGTCCAGTACAGAGGGGAAAGAGCCTATTTCACATTTACCTTGAAACTCTCTTCCAGGCCTTCCCTGGTGGCACATGGGTTAAAATCTCAGCACTATCAAGGTATCACCAACCACTGCAACATGTTCCATCCTGGCCACATGGCACAACAGACCTCTTCTGGCTCACTGCTATTTCCTCAGCAGTGTATTTCAGTAGATGCACCTGTTCTGTTTCCCACTCTGCCTCTGGTGAATCCTCTCTCTCACACACACACACACAAACACTCACCTCCCCCTACTTCTGGCCTACACCCCAGCACTTCTATGCATAAATAAAAATAAATCTTTAGGAAGAGAACCTCACTACCAAACTTCATTTGGCAAAATGAAATTTTATTGACCAATAAAATTTTATTGAGCCAGGCCTTGCCTGGATGATGTGCTCATCCTGTATCAATCATGTCGCCATGAAATAGGATGAATTGATTGGCCTAAGCATGGTTCACCTGCTCTGTGTATCAGCAGTGTCAATTTCACCCAACCCTCCTGGCTAAGAGCTGGGAGGGGCAGTTCCCATGATAAACATCTGGGTTCTTAGTCACTAGAAAATTGACACACACAGGGACAGAGACAGGGAGAGCCACTAAAAGGTTGTTGGAAGAGACTAGAACCAAGGTACCTGGAGAGGGCTTAGACCAGAGAGGCAGAGAGCTAAAAGAGAAAATTTGCCCTTTTCCAGTGAGCCCTTGAGCTTGGGTTGCTGGAAACTGGTGCTGTGCTGCTGTATCACTGCTACATGGTTAGCTGCTTGGGGACCTGCATTGAGTGAAATCCATGAAATTTAGATATCACAGAGGTATCTTGAAAAGGTATCAGATGGAGAATGGCTTTTAATGTGGAATCCAGGTCTCCAATTAGAGGCTTGTTCCACTTGCTAAATTTGGTTTGGGTTAAATACCCATTGACCTCTTGTCCCTATAGCATTTCAGCACTGTGATAAATGTTCCGAAACAAACACTCCCCACCCCTCTTGTTCTCATGATACACAATCTCTATACTATTAGGGGTCTGAATTCTTTTTCCAGAAAAATTGCCATGTCCTCCTCTCTCAATCTCTTCCATTTGTGAGGAAGCAATCTAAGGAAAAAAGATGTCACTTACGACAGTAATCCTTCGGAATATCCACTTGGCTTGGAAATCCTCACCAGTGTCCCCACAAGCTCCAAGCCCTCTAGCAGCATTTGTGGGGTGGAGAAGGGAAAGTCAGGAGACTGCCTTTTCTTTCCCCATTCAGAAAACCATAGAAAATATAGAGGACCTCAGAGACCACTAGGGAAAAGCTTTGGAATCTCCCAGTTCACTCAGTCCTCACTGCCTGCCCCTAAGCATCTTCTAGCTTGACCTTGGTCCTGCTAAGATACCCCAGTGAAAGGCTTCCCTTGATAATGAAGAGGGTTGGCCTATTTTTTACAAAAGGCTTATACATCTTAGCGTCTTACATTTTTCTACAATGAGCTCGCCTTATTTTTGTCACAAATACTTAAAGTAAGTATGGATATTCAAAGTTTAAGGATTCCCACACAGATTTCCACCCTTGAAAATCATCCTATTGGGAAGCCTTTGTTTAAATCACTTTAGACTTTCTCTGCTGATATGATTATATATGTAATGAGAATAAAAGAACTATGCTTTGATAAATTTTAAAATGCAACATGGCAGGTGCCTCTGGAAAGACTTCAATGAGCTCTCTTCATCCCATATTCCCTTTGTGATAAATGCTTAGTCTCTTCAGGACTTCAGTCCATTTTCTGCTTGTCTTAGGAGGCTGCCCTGCTCATGCCTTCTGTCTCCCCTTCCTGGTGAACTGGTCTTTTGAAGGGTGGAGACAGGCCATAGACTGCCCTTCCCTCCTGCCCTCCCCCACCCAGCATCTTTACTTCCCCTGCATCCCACTGCTGGACACCTGCTGCTGACCTCGTTCTCAGCTTTGTTTGTTTTCCAGATAAGATTACTGGGCAGGTGCTGTAATCCCAGGTTTGCTGGGCAGTGGCCTCGGTGCAATACCTATGACCCACACTCTGGCTGAGAGGACTTCATTATTCATGACGGGCTCTTAGAGGTCCAGTTACCAGTTGTGTCCACCCCAAAGCCAGACAGAAACTTGCTTAGCCAGTTTCCTGCTTTCACTTGGCCGTTCCAAGACTGACCCATGCAGATTGACAAAAACACTGAGCGTTTCTGTGTTCCCAGGAATTAATTCCACCAGAAAAAGCCTCGGTCTGTTGCTAAACTGTGATTCTCATTTCCTCTCCCCTCTGCAGCCCTCTGCCTCCCCCACCTCCCTTTGCTACGAAGCTATGGACCATCAAGTTTTAATGCAGTGTTGAGTTGTTGATTAAAACAGCGTGTTATTTTCTGAATGTCAAACAACATATGACAATAAAGCGAGCATAAAATATCAGGAAAACAAATGTGTGCAGCTTCTGCACTGGATGCAAACACACAAATGGCTGAACTTTAAAAGCTTCCGTGTTCACAAGAAGTCTTGGAGCATTAAAATTGATGATGGTGATTAGGTTGCCTTTCAGAGCAGCAAAATCTGTATAACTGAATCCTCCTGGGTTTAGCCATTTTCAGTCCAGGCATATTAACTTGGCTTGCTGTGAGTCTGCTTTTGTGTACACATGCACAGAATTTAACCATGAGTGCAGTGGGCCCCAAATTAAAACCATATTTTGTTAGCACCACATGTTCCAGTCTTGACGGTATTTATCAAAGGGGTAGCTGCTGAATTTATTGAAAGAAATGAACTTCACTAGGGTCTGGCAGACCCAACCCCGATGGGGAGTGTTATTTTTACTTCGCCTGGTGAGCGGCTTGTCCCTGCTGGCTCAAGGCTGTTTTCCCAATTTGGGCACCGTTTGTTAGTGTTCCCTCTTGGGTTCATGCCTCCCACAGCCTGGGCCTCCTGTGAAGTCACAACTCCAGACCCATTTATTCTTCGAAGCCCTGTTTATGTTCCCTTTTTCAGGAGAAGTCTTTGCTACCTAAACTCAAGATGGTTTCTTTCTCCTCTGCTATCTCCAGCCTTGGTCTGCACATCCCCCCAGGTGGAAATGCGGAGTGCCAGGCCTCACCCAGCCTCCTGGATGTACATTTCAGCAAACTCTCCAAGAGATTCCTGGGCATGCTCTACTTTCTCCCTACCTGCCTTTTCTACAGTCATTGTCAGTGGGAGTTGTGTTACTTCCTACAGGTGTTTTAGAAGTGTATAGGGGCTGGGGAATTTGTCACAATGCTGGGTGCTGGGCAGGGGTGCTGAAGGCATCTGTGCCCAGGGTTCATCTGGGCAGCCTGCAGTGTAGAAGTCAGAGCCAAAAAGGAAGACAGAGTTAATGTATCCCATGACACTCTAAAATGTTGCCAGGCCATCAGATCATTAATCTGAAAGACTTCAGGTCATTTGTAAATGATCTGAGCTGGAAACAAATTCTTTTTACATATAGATGGCAAGTAATGTCTACACAGTTTAAATATACACTGAATGTTCCAGGAATTCAACTTTTGTGAAAATTCAGGGAGGACTATGCTTTGTTTATTCAGAAGTTTACCTATGGACACATACATTATGCTCAGTACTTCAGTTTCCAGAATTATATACCTGCATTCATCTGCATTTGTAACTGTCCCGTTCGTGATTTTATATCTGGCTTCTTCATTAGCTTTCTTAATGTAAATATTCCTGAGTATTACATATTGAAACATGTTGTTTTATTACACATTTTTATTGTATTTCTTTGTGTCAGAATTAAGGAATTCATTATGCTGATTTTGACATATTAATCATGCATGAATACTAGTATTCATGGATTCTCTTTCAGGAAAACAGTGAGACATTAAAAGCTGTTTGTTAGAAAATGAGAGTGTTGGGTTTATAGGGGCGGGGAGCTTGGTGCTACATTCTTCAGTTGGCCCCTGTTACATATTGTCTTACAATCTTGATAATATTTTTAAAAAAGATCTATTTATGTATAAATACAGAACTGGGGTATAGGCCAGAGGTGCAAAGGGTGAGAGGATTCACCAGAGACAGAGTGGGGAGCAGAACAGGCAGATTGACGAAGTACACTGCTGAGGGGAGCAGCGGGCGGGTCAGGAGAGGTCTGCTGTGCCATGTGGGTCACCTCCAGGCAGAGGATCTAACGCTCAGTGAAGCAGCTGCGACTCACTTGCAGTGCTATAGTTTAACCTATTGTGCCACCAGGGAGGGGCCTGATTACATTTTTAACAGAGGATGCATAGTCCCTACTACTAGATTATAAATACCCATGGAGAAAGAGTGTTTCAGATGTGCCAGCTCATATTGACCATTAAGCGATCGGTCACCTGACTACTTTAAAGATGGCCGCCTCTCTCCACCCCACCTCCCGCCCAGTATTCTGTTTCTCAAATATTACTGAGAATATTTTGTGAAGAATACTGGTTGCCTGGCAAAATGGCCATTAAAGAAGAGGTTGGCACTGTTTTCACGGGTCAGAGACAAAAGTTAGTACATAAAGAATTCTGAAGAAACATTGGAGGCCAGCAGTAGGCCACTAAGGAAATTCCTTTCCTTATATGTGTTTTTATTTACTAGGTTGGCCACCATCTTCTTTGCCCCCATTGAATTAGAAACTTCTTGAGCCAGTCACAAGTCCTCTAATTCCTTTGTACTGCTGCCAAGCTTTGGTGTTGTACCAAGCAAACCTCCTTTCATTCCTTGGGACAAATTCCACAAGCATAAAGTCTTTTCGATCTTAAACAATAACATGATTTTGTGTGTGCAGTCTAGGTTGACCTGGCTGTGAAACAACCTGGACTTAAATCTGCTGATAATTTGGGTAGGTCACTTCACCACTCTGGGCCTCATATTCCTCATCAGGAGAAAAGATGATGGACCAGATTGGGGAGTTCCAAAACTTGGCTATTCTTTTTTTTTTTTTTAATTTATTT
>NW_004567102.1:50144179-50202583 GCF_000260355.1 Condylura cristata
GGCAGACCTCTCCTGACCCGCCCGCTGCTCCCCTCAGCAGTGTACTTCGTCGATCTGCCTGTTCTGTTCCCCACTCTGTCTCTGGTGAAGAGACAGAGTGAGCCTCTGGCCTGTACCCCAGTTCTGTATGCACAAATAAGTAAATCTTTAAAAAAAAAAATCATCCATATTTAATGTAAGATGAGCTTAATTACCAGGTAGAATATGGAATTATTTCCTTTGTTTATAAATTTTAAGTGGTGTTTTAAATAATCTACTCCCCTTCAGTCAGCACTGCATGATGTTGAAAAGAGTTAATCAAATTCCTTAGCCTAGAACATATTTTTTAGTCAATCAGCAAACTTTGAACTGACATTTTGTGCGCAGGGAGCTCAATGGTAGGTATGGTCTCAATGTCACAGAAGATATTTCCTCTCCCTGAATTTTCCCCATGGAATTGCATATGTTGGAAATTCTTTCAATGGGACAGAGCCTCCATAATTAGTGATGAGGCTAAAAATATAACCGTCCCACAGGAGATAAAGCAGTAATTTTAAATCTTAGCAGAAGAAAGAAATGATGAGGGTGATTTTCATGGAAAGATATTTCAATAGTTGGGTTGGGGGAGGGGCAGTTAGCTGGAGCAGAAATTGAACAAGATGTTTCAGAAAGGGAAGCAACAAAGGGCTAAAGTATACTTGACTTTTGCAAATTTGTCAGAAGGAAGCAGCCACCATTAACTAAAATAATCCCACCAAACTACCTTCCTATGGAACAGACCTCTCAACTACTTCCTGCCATTTCTTTGAGTACACAGTTCCTTTGTTCAGATTAGCAGCAGGCAGGTTGAAGGGTACTTGAAGACCCCCAAAACCTGCACAATCGAAATGGGTTCTGCTGTCTGCCACATAAAGACAAAATATACTCTTGAAGTGTAGATCTTCAATAGAAAAGAACTTTAATAGAATTAGTGTGCAATAGAACAAAGAAAGGATAGTAGTTTCCAGTTAAATACCCCAAGTTACCCATCCCCTCATGGGTAAATGTCCAGCTAAACAGGGTTGGCCCAAAGCAGGGCCACTGAGGCCCAAAACCTTTCCACAAGTCTAAAGCACCTTCTGTCAAGAAACCACAGGAAAGAAACAGAAGGGGCCAGACAAGTCTGAAAAGAACAAAAAATCAAAATGCAAATCAAGGTAAAGCCTGCCATGTTAGCCTCCTCACAGTTCTCTCAGCCACCGCTCCTTCTATTTCCCCACAAGTCCCCAGTATTAGTCCAAGATCAAGAACAAGTATAGCTTCTTCTCATGTGTCTGCTCAAAGAGCCTCCTCCCAGTTTTCTCTGCAATCCTTTTTGCCTTCTCCTCACTTCTCAACTCCACCCTTCCTCTGGTGGAAAACAGAACCTGAAACCTCCCCTTTCTGTGGGGATTACACTCTTACAAGATGAGACCCTTCATCCTGCAGTCCTTCTGCAATTAGCTCCTTAACATACTCACAGGGAAACACAGGAATGGGTCCAGAGAAGAGAAGTTTGATGAGCTCCACTTGTAGGGTATGACTTGACCAAAGAGGCTGAGGGAGAGAGAGAGGCTGGGACAGGAAAACTGATGTGGGCACTAGAAAAAGAGGATGGTGCAGTGTGCCCCCAGAAGAGAAGGGGCCACCTGGCCGGAGACCTGCCCCTGCGTAGAAGACCGACAGCATCTACCAAAGAGAGAAAATCTCTTTCTAGTCTGGGAAACCTTCCTGAGGTTTGAGACATATAAACAAGGCTGAGGATGTTTGTCTTGCTTGCTGTAATTAAGGTGCTGGTCTCCCCCACAAACATGCGAATCTTAGGACACCCAAATTCAAGAAAAATTGCAAGGCAGCTGGAAGACCCTTTGGTCTGGCCACTACCCAGGCTGTACTTGCCTTTGGGCAAAGTGACTGAATAACTCAGATCTGGAACAATCTCTAAGAGCGGGAGAAGGTTGGGCACCTGAAGAGACTTTTAAAAGGGAGAAGAGTTTGCTGGGCAGTTTCCTCTCAAGGTGTACTCTGAGCTCTTAATCATGCTTCTTGAAAAGGAAGGGAGGCTGAAGAGAGGCAAACATATCCCCAGGCTATTGAGGCCTGAGGAAAGGAGTTCCAGATCTAAATTATTATCTATGTGTCTATAACCCACAAGATGCACTGAGCACCAACTGACATGCAGACTCAATGAGACTAATGTGAGTGGAATGGAAAATGCTCTATTCTGTTGGAGCCCACGGGCACTGCCTGGCTGAGCAGGGTAATCTAGGCCCTGCCATAGAGTCAGGAGGAAGGTCTCCATCGTGGACCCTTTGTAGAGTCTTCCAGGAAATAGTCTCCTGAATGAAGGCCCTTTGTGTGGAAGGAGAAAACAAGTTTTACTTTTGCTGATGTTAGAAGTCACCGTAGCTAATGAGAGTGACGAAACCTAAGAATTTTGGCACTAGAAGGTACTTATGTCATTTAATTCACGCATCATTTTATAGGTTGGGAAACTGAGGCTCTGAGAAGAAAAGAGGTTTGTACAAGCGCACTTGTGAATTCTTGGCAGAGTTGAGTCTAGAATGCTCCCTACTACCAGAACTACTCTTCTGTCACTGGTTGCCTCCCAAGAACAGAGTGACTTTCAGCCTTACTACACTTCTCTGAGCTCTCAGAGTTTGCATTTACTCACCCTGTTTCCTCAAGGTTCTTCCCTGGGGCTGGAGGATGCTGCCACCCACACTCGAGACCAGTGAGAAGGGGTCCTTGCCAAAGGGTCTAGGGGAGACCAGAGAGAGGGCTTAGGTTCATGAATTTATAACACACAGCTGAAAACAACTTCAAACTGAGGGAGCAAAATGAAATACTAGACCCAACTAATTCATCTCACATTAAGTGCAGCGTGGGCATGAGTAGGTACAAGCAGAACTCTCGGGTCATGACTGGTTCTGCATCAAGTTAGAATCCCACCTTAGAAAATATTAATAGCTACTGTAAGGACTGTGTGTCCCTACCCCAACAAGCTTACTGCTAAGTGTCGCAATAAAAACAAATTTCCACTCACCCCAAATTTCATCAAAGGCAGGAACTTCTGTTGACATGCAAAATTAATCTTAAAAAACTCATTTCTGATTCAAAAGAAATAATCTCATTCTTCTTCCGGCAACCCTCCCCATTCCAAAACAGAACAAAGCAACAATACCCAGGCTGGAGGGCTCTCTGGCTTCACTTCACTTAAGGTTCACTTAAGTGAAGGTTCACTTCAGCCCTGTTCATTTAAGGTGCCTCTCTGGTACTCCTTGGGCACTCTCCCCCACAGGTCATAAGTGAAAGGACCCTCAACTCACCTTTTTGATCACTCTTTGGTAACTGGCAATCCCAAAGTTCATTGCTTTAAGGTCTTGCCACTCTAAGGGGCTCTACCCTAGAAGGGAGAAACCTAACCCTCCAGCCTCTCAAACTAATCAAAGCATTCTATCATTGACCTCCATTCCCGTCTACCTAGGCAGCACAACCCTGCTTTTAAGAATCTCTTAAAGATCACATGGTTGCCACTTGTCCCTGAGCTCCCTCCCAAAGAGCCCCAGGGCCTGGGATCCAGCACTTCAAATGGAGTCTCTCCTGCATCTCTGTGATATGTCCAAGTGCTCCCTTAGCCCACAGGGCTTAGACTTGAGAAACTCAGAAGCTAGGAGAGCAGGCTTTTCTATTTCAGTTCTGTCTTGAGCATCTTGATGTGGCAGATGGCAGAACCTATTCAGATCAGGCAGGTTTGGGGTTCGGTGGTGCCCCTCTCCCTGCCCTGTAAAAATATGGTGCAGCAGACCTCTCCTTTCTCCCTGCTGCTCCCCTCAGCAGTGTATTTCAGGTACATCTGCATGTTCTGCTCCCCACTCTGTCTCAGGTGAATCCTCTCACCTCGCGCACTTCTGGCCTGTACTCCAGTTCTTGTGTGCATAAGTAATTAAATCTTTTTTTTTTTTTTAAAGAGAGACATTAGAAGTAGAAAAATAACAGAATAATACAAAATAACAGAATAATACAAAACAGCCATAATACTAAGAGAGCTCAAATATTTCCAAATAGCCTGGTAGAATACAGATGCTTGCCTAAAGGCTCTGCTTTAAATCCTGAGAGTCCCACCCTACACCCCCCACCGGCAGCACAGAGAAGGGAGGGGCCAGAATCACCGAACCATTTCTCTGAGGCACCTGCTGTTTGCACAAGCAGAGAAAGCAAATATTCACGTGGACTGTTCAACCACTAAGTGTCAGCTCCTGGGAACAATTTTCCAAACATTTCTAAAAATTGGCTCTAACCTCAACTCCAGAAAAAATTCTAACCTAATTGAAGATCTTGTTTTATTTCTTAGCTTGAATACTTTTCCCCTCTTGCACTGTGATCACTCTGCATGATCTGTTAAGAGCAAAAGCGGCTGTAGAAACACAACAAGGAAATTTCAGTCCTGACCCGCTTTCCTCTAAAACATCTCAGCTGCCAGGGCACCGAGAACACCTGTCTCCATTCTCCCTGCCAGACCCTGGCTGTTTTTCACACGTCACAGTGAGCCCCCCCTCCAAGAAACCTTCTTGGCACCTCTGGGCCTATTCCGACCTTGCCACAATAGTGTGAGTGCCCAGATCCTGTCTGTGACGGTGCTGTGTGTTCTGTTGTTTCCGGTCTTCTTTCTTCCCTTCGCCTACATGCTCTTAGCACAACCATTCACACCCAGAGGAAACTTAAGAATTTTTCACCGTCTGATTTTTGGGTCTCCACCTCCAGGCTACTCATTTGTCAGCAAATAAATTAGTTATCAGGAAATCCGTCAAGGCTTCCTGACTCAACCCTTTGTATTTCCACTGCTGGAAAAAGCAACATACTTTCCTTGTAAAGAGGCATGTCAACAGAGTCATGGAAGCATGAGGCCCCTGGAAGAACTTGCCTACATGTTTTGACTCTTGTAAATCTCCAACCTGGAAAGATGAGTCAACTTTGTCTTGAATCATATGTCCCTGCAAATTCCTATAGGCACACGGTCAGAGAACATGATCCCATAATAGCGACAACAATCACAGATAAACATACAAGTCGTCTCCAGCTGAGAATAACTCCAGGGGGCCAAGCACCGCCTCCCTCAGCAGGGGCCCAGAGATGGTCAGAGGCTGTGTCTGCGGTGGTCTCTCCCAGGCATTGCCCCACCCAGCTGCCCAGGCTGCTTCTCTCTTGCAGTGACTAACATTCCCCAAGCCTGCCCACACCAGACACCGAGTCCATGAGGCATCTAACGTTAGCGTTAGGGGAGGGGACCTGCCTTCCCTTGGCCCCTGACTCCTGCTGGGCAGTGTCATGAGGCAGCCCAGCTCTGGAGAGCATTTTGAGGGCAAGAGCGTCTCACCTTCCAGCCCTACCCCACCTCTCTCCTACACCAATGCCAGCTGCAACCTTGCTGGGATGGCAAGAACTAGGTCTCTTCCTGCAAAGAGTATAGAAACAGGGTGCTGCTCCACTTACACCAACTTCTTCTCTTTTCTGAATCTCAATTTTACATCTAGAATAGTGAGCATAATTCCCATCTGCAGCATTGTCATGAGGATGAAGCATCACACCAAGGACAGTGAGAATAGGGCTCAGGACGGGGGACTTGGGTCTGCCAGCTGCTACACTGTGTTTCCTTCATTTCAAAGCCCAGCAAGGCAATGGCCCAGGGCAATTGTCCCCTTCCCCTCTCCTCTGTTCCATCTTGTCTTTTGCTTTCCCATCCCTACAGAGTCAGGTTGCCTCTGTGGGGGCAGTGTCTCCCCCGGGGGGTGCTCTGTCCTGTCCATGGTATCATCCCTTCTTCCAGGGAGCACCTGGACCATGCAGATCCCTGGACTCACAAAAGGAGAGCTCTTCCCTCTCCTGTCTGGTTAGGGCCCTACCAGGGCAGCTGCATTTCTTTCTGCAGCAGGCTTCCAAGCTCCCATAAAGAACCCCACATCCTGTTCCTCTAGGGAACACAGATGACCATTAGCTAGAGAGGGGGCTTCCTGTTCTCCTGTGCCACAAGTGAGGCTCGGAGGGGCCTGGCTCACCTTGCCACGCAGGCACAGAGGGCAGAGTCGTCTCCTGGCCCGGCCACCACCCTGTGCTGAGAGGCAGCCCAGAGGATGGGATCCTGCACTAATGGCACGATGCCATAGGGCAGATGTGCAAATTAAACAAAATAGAAAGGAAAGTACCTAGCATATAGTTAGCTTGCAATACAAATGAACTATGACACTATTATTGTTTTGCCTCAGTTAATGGACACATTATTTTATTTGAATCTTAGAAACAGAGGAAAAACTGCAATTTAAGTTGTATTGTGCAGTACGCAGATATTAAAGAATCACAAGAAAAATACATGGGTTTGGGGAAGACTAATAAGTGCCAATAAGTTATTTTCTCTACTGCTATCATTTCAATATAGATGCACATTGTTAATTAGTATTCAACAAGATGTTTATAACCTATGAATTGCATATTTTGATGGCCTTAAGGCATACCTTAAAAAGATCCCCAATTATAACTTAGCAATGAATATATTGATATACTCCCATTTCTTGGCATATTTTTAAATGAATACCATTTTATTTCTAATGATAAAAGTCAACCTGTTTACTGTATAGCATTTTAAGAAAAAAATATAAAAAGAAAAAGAAAAATTACTTGTTCTCTCACCATCTCGAGACACACCAATGAGGAGCAAGAGCCCATCCCCACGGGTGCTGCGGGCCGACCGTGCTCCCAAGGTTGATGTAGACAGGTATCTTTCTCTGTAAATCCGCTGGGCATCTCTGATTAGCTCCCATATTCCCCCAGGTCTCAGAGCAACCTCTGGGTGAAATAAGATTAATAATTAAAGAAATAAATAATTTTGCCCAATTGCAACAGTAATTTGTACTGTCTGCTTCCTCACTCCTCCCCCAGCACAGGAGAAATAACTCAGTGTCCACCAGTCTTTATTGCTCTTATTTATCTTATTTGGTGTGAATATTCATACACTTTGCTGAAGAAATACTAATATGTTTGGTTGCAGGATGCCTCCTAGAACCCCTCCAGAGATATTACATCATATGTAGTGTACACTCAGGTTTTCAAACTAATATTCAAAAGCCTGACTCCCAGGGTTCTTCCAGAAAGACTAGTCTCAAATCTGGTTCAATTATAATCACCCCATGAGATTAAAAAACACCAACACTACAGTTGCTCAACCCGAGACCTCAAGAATCAGATGCAAAGATTTCTGCCAGTTTTGTTTTGCTAATATTCTCTATCTTTAAATAATTCTAGATGCATGGGGAAGTTGCACAAATAGTTCAGAAAGCCCCTGTGAGCACTTTGTTGGTCTCATGGCAGTATCTTGTATGAAACCTGGAGCTGAGCCTCCCTAGTGGCCAGGAGTTAAAGTCTCAGGGCTGACAAGCTATTGCCAGCCACGAAAGCGTGAGCCCGATCCCAGGCCAGGGAGCGAGCACACTTGGAGCAGCAGACCTCCCCTGTCTTCGCCTGCTGTCGCCCGCTGCTCCCCTCAGCACTGTATATTTCAGCTCCCCACTCTGTGTCTCTGGTGAATCCTCTCCCTGCCCCTCACCTCTGGTCTAAATAAATAAAAATAAAATAAAATATATCTTGAAAAATGAGAAGTATAAAAGCCAGGAGCTGACATTTATACAAACCTTGAATTTCACCAGTTTTCCCTGTGCACGTGTGTGTGTTTCTATGCAATCTTATTGCATGATTCATAACCACCACAATCAAAGGTCCTTGTCCTCCCTTGTCTCCCTCCTTGCCATCATCCCCTGCCCCCCACTGCTGCGAGAGTCCCCGGGAGGTGGCTCACAAAGATGTCTCAGATACTTCTTCCCACTCCCATCTGCTTGAGCTGTCACTTCCCATCAGCCCCCAGAGGGAGGCCTAGTGATCCCCAGCATTTGCTGCCCCTAAACCTATGCCCCAGTGCCAGGGATGCTACCTTCAAGACCCCCCAAAGCTCACAACACTCAGCTCTGCCAAATGAGGCTGTGATACGCATCATTCGCCCAGGATGTTCTCTGAGAAATGGCACAAGTACCCACTCTCAGGTCCGTGTTCTGAAGCAGGGTCCCACCTGGGAACAACATCCCTTGCCCCTTTCTTTACCTTTGGAGGTCAGAGCTAAGCCCTGAGGATGGGCAGGCCAGGTAGTGCCCTTCCTCCTGATCTCTCAGCCTCTGTCCCAGAGGCCTCTGTTCAAGGTTTCTTCCCCTGCAGTTTTCACTATCTCTAGTTAAATAGACAGCCTGGGGGTTGCTGCCCACAAGTGCATCAGACCCAACCAGCTAAACTGCTGGATCTCAGTTTAAGCTTGGCTGGGAGCCCTATTCCCCTCAGGATAGATTTGACAGCATTAAAGAAAGGTGAAACGGCTGAGTGAGGGCAGGGCCAGGGTCATCCCTTTTGTACATCCATAACCTCGTTCAAAATAAAGGTTTTAGTGAGATTAGCTTTGGTCCAAAAATGTTTAATTGTCTTAAGTTTTCCTCTCTGACTTCCCTCCCATCTAATATGTATTCATGGTAATTAACTTTATACCTCAATACTTAAGTTACACAATAGCAGGGGGGGTGGGCAGGGAGCTTGATTTAGCTAGAGGAGGCATTAACATCACCCAAATAGAGATTCAGGTGAGAGCAGCATGCTTTAGGTAGTACAGGAATAATTGCATCATGTTCAGCAAAAGTACAACGTTGCTATTGTCTGTATTGGGAAGTTAAACATAAGTAAAAGAAGAGGCGGAATGCCAAGTGTACATGTGATAGACTGTGGTGGCTTTTCAACAACCCAGACTGAGTTCAGCTGGGACTAGAGTTTCCTAGAATTCCCTTCCTGTATAGTTCCTCATTAGCACTGGCCACACAAGATGTTTCCCATTAGATTTGGAGGGCAGCGGGAGTGAAAGTCATGTGTTTACTTCCTGGAGGTTCTTGCAGGACAGCAAGCACTGTGTCAACCAGTCGATATTGTCCTGACTTGCTGGCTTGACCACTTCATGTGAATCAACACCCAGATCCCCAGCTCCTCCAGCAACCCAGCCAGATCTCCTTTATCAATTTCTCAAGTTCTGGACCGTGAGCAAGTGCAGTGACAGGACAAAGAGCTCAGCTTCTCCTGTAGGTCACTAAGGAATGGAGGTTCGAGGGCAAGAAAGGGCAAGACAAGTTCCAGTTTGTCTTTGCAGTGTCTGTTGTCCTTGTTCTTGCCTTATCCATGTCCAGCTCCCTTCTCAACCACCCTTGTGACTGGCCCTCAGTGACTGCAGGTTCAGTCTACCTGCCGAGGTAACAGGGCACGGGCAGCCAGCTCCCAGTTCACATCAGTGCAACATTTTACGCTTAAAATGTTGGTTGTGGCCCTCCCTGGTGGCGCAGCGGGTTAAAGCACAGCGCTGAGAAGCTAAAGCCACTTCCGCATGAGTTAGATCACCGCTCGCCCAGGAGGAGACCACATGGCCCGGTAGATCTCTCCTAACCTGACCCGCCCGCTGCTCCCCTCAGCAGTGTACTTCGCCGATCTACCTGTTCTGCTCCCCACTCTGTCTCTGGTGAATCCTCTCACTGCCCCTGCACCTCTGGCCTGTACCCCAGTTCTGTGTGAATAAATAAATCTTTTAAAAAAAAAAAAAAGTTGTGGCCCTCCCTGGGGGCGCAGCAGGTTAAAGCACAGCACTAAGAAGCTAACGCCACTTCCACCGCTTCCGCATGAGTTCCATCACCGCTCGCCCAGGAGGAGATCCATATGGCGCGGCAGACCTCTCCTGACCCGCCCGCTGCTCCCCTCGGCAGTGTACTTCGTGATCTGCCTGTTCTGCTCCCCGCTCTGTCTCTGGTGAATCCTCTCACCTTCCACATCTCTGTACCCCAGATCTGTACGAATAAATAAATCTTAAAAAAAAAAAAGGTTGTTGTCACGAATACAGCACTTCCACAGGGATGAGAGAAAAGTACCGACTCTGAGCTGATGGGAAGTTGAGGCACAAGGTGACTTGAACCTCCAGTGGAACTGGTAGCTATGAAATGAGGCTTCCCACACTTGTGCCTTCAAAGGAATGGAAATTAAGACCTGAGCAACTGGTTTCTGTAAATGCTTGGTTTACAGAAGACCAAAATTGACACCCCCCCTCCCCCAGTAGTGAACATCTGCAAAGAGTCTTTTTCCATCCTCAAGTCAGGGAACTTACTCCTTGGGCTCAGGCTGCGTTGTGGCTTCTTTGTGCTCCTGATCCCTTGTAGGGAGCTACAGCATGAGGTTCCCAAATGATGGCATCTCTGCTATTCCCAAATAGATTCGATTTCTAGTATCTGACTGCCTCAATTTACCTCTTTAAGTTGACAGGCTCTCCTGACATATTGAACTGGTGAGCATTACCTAAGAGATCGTTTTCAAACCTAATAAGTAATATAAACAACTTCTCTATGAAATCACATGGGGAAAAATACTGCTGGAGATATTTCTGTTATAAATAAGTATCCCACCATAGCTCCTTTCTGGTAGCTGATGGCAGTGGAGATCTAATTAGGAAAAAACAACTTGAAAGAACACCCGCAAAATCACTGTTCCCTTAAAAATTGTTTGGAACACATTTCTCTAAGACAGAGTGGTCCTCGTAGTATACTCCAGACAGGCAGATAGAACTAATGTAAAATATTTTGAAACAAATCTAATAGAGAGTATTCTAGCCAGTATATTTAGAATAAGTTCCCCATGTCCTCACTAGTTAAATAAACTCTGATTAGAAATTTCATATGCATGGTAATAAAATAGTTCTCAGATTCATGATATGAATTAAAGACAAATGTCTAGACTGACTATAGACTTATCCAAATGACTGTGATCCACTTCAGGATAGCCCAATCATGTGTGATCACAATAATATACCTCTCATTTGAGCAAAGTAGTAGAAAGTACTTGAAGTAGTAGAAAGCACAGGACAACTTCTTATGTGTAACCTGCATAACTCCCAGAATCCAAGTGGCTAAAGAAATTCAGAATTTCAAAGGCTTGCATTCTTTATTTCAGGTTCATGGAAGCCATGAAGAGAAGGCAAACATATAGCACACCATGACTTTTTTGATTCTCATTTCCCTCATTTCTGCTACATTTGTTCTCAAGCACCTCGCTCCCTAACTCCCCAGACCTTTCCCCCAACCTCATGCATGTGGCTTTCCTGTGTTTACTTGCTCTCTCCTTCCTATTGCAAGATATGTACATTGATACAACCCCTCTCCCAGTGTTGAAGAAGGAATGAAAACAGCCTCAGGAAGAGAGGGTGGGAATTGGGCAGATCATTAAAACTTTATTTCTGTTTGTCTGGGAAAGGGGGGAAGGCTGCAGACATTTCCACAGAAAAATCTTCCCTGCCAGGTAGAGATGAGAGAACTTAATTTATACTGAAGCTAGGAGTAGGAAACCCAACTCAGAGACAAAAGTGAATCTAGGGCAACATGTTCATTTATTTATTTATTCTTGTTTTAGGACTATATGAACAAACTAGTGGTTACCAGAGAGAAGGGGAAATGGGAAAGGGTGACTCAGGTAAAAGGAATCAACTGTATGAAGATGGACAGAATTAGAATTCTGGTGGTGAACATTAGGTAGTATATATAGATATAGATTTTAAAGGTTAGACACCTATATCTAAACCAGATTACTCAACTGAAAAACAAAATCTTTTGTCGTTTGGTGTATTATCTCTCTAGTGTAGTAGAGCAAACATAAGATAGTAGCACATACTTTAAAAATGAAGACGAAGCCACAAAAAGCTTGACTTAATAAATTCAACAGATAAAATTAAAAAATAGCAAAATAGTAAATTATAAATGTGGACATGTAGTCACTTTCTTAACTAAGCAGTGTGAAGAGTAGAGTCTTACTGTTGAATAATTTGCAGAGAAGTCACATAAAACAATGTTCCCATAAAGGCTACACCCTCACTCTGGCACAGAGAAACAGCATACACTTCATCTCCCAGCGACTCTGCCAGCTCTTTGGGCCACATCACGGTTCCAATGATCTGTGAAGCCAGTACAATTATTTAAAGCAAAAGGTTAGGTAAAATCTTGTTTTTGTATAGTAACTCTAGGGCAGGTTTTTGCCTCCCTGGCCCACGTGGGGTCTAGGGTCGTGCAGGAACCTTGAGGAACGAGGGCTGCTGGACTCAACGGCTCAGCCTGGTAGAAATACTGAAAATGGCCGAGAAGATAAGCAAGGTAAGAATCAGGGGCTGGAGCTTCCGCAAATTACTCAAACTCAAAAAGGTGTGACAAGAGAGAACCCGAGGACCCGATCAGCCTCAAGTGGCATTTCTGGTGTGCATTCAGGCAGCCTTTCCCTTCTGCGTATCAATAAAGACTTCCCTGATCAGGTTCAGACATCCCTGGGAACTGGGTAAGCCAGGACTAGATACACAAGTGGCCTCTGGAGAAAACCAGATGCTTTCCATCACCTACCCCACCCCAACAGCCCCCCAAAAAACAAGTCAGCCCAGCAATGTGTTTCAAGGGTCCATAGTTCTGCCCTGCAAGCACAGACAAAGCTCCCTAGTAGCAGCCACAGTCATGTCACAGACACTGACTCATCTTCAGCCAACAGGAGCCTCATCCTGGCTGGGAAGTGATAAGGAGAAATGTTGGCAATGTATGAGAATAATAACATACACTAGACTCAGAGAGATCTTCAACATACAGTGGGATTACGTCATGATAAGTACATTGTAAGTTGAAAATATCATAAATTGAAAAGTGCACTTCATACACCTAAACTATTGAACCTAGCTAACTTACCTTAAATGGGCTCAGAGCCCATTTACATTAGCCTGTATTTAGGCAAAATCATCTATCCCAAGAGCCTACTTTGTAATAAAGTGGTGACTAGATACACTTTAGATTATCTCATGTAATTTATTCATTTTTAAAGATGTAATTTACTTACTTATACGATCTGGGGTATAGACCAGAGGTGTGCAGGGGGGTGAAAGGATTCACCAGAGACAGAGTAGGAAACAGATTGACTGAAATACACTGCTGAGGGGAGCAGTGGGTGGGACATAAGAGGTCTGTTGTGCCATGTGGGTCATTTCCCTGGCTGGGGATTGAGCTCAGGCCATCACAGTGATAGCACTGAGGCTTCTACACCACCAGAGAAGGCCCTATCTCAGGTAATTATTGAATATTGCACTGAAAGTTTGTTTACCCTCACAGTAGTGTGACTGACTGCAAATCGGCTCACTTTGCTGTCCAGCATGTCACAAGTGAGTGTTATAGTGCATATCTATAGCCTGGGGGCAAAAATCACAATTCAGAAAGTATGGTTTCTATTGCATGTGTGTCATTAGTTGATTGAGTTATTATACAAAATTACCATAGATTAGGTGGCTCAAACAACAGAAATATTTATTCCTTGAACTAGAGGTTCAAGGTCAAGTTGCCAGCACTTTTGGGTCCTGATGAGAACCCTCCTCCTAGTTTACAAGTGTCTTAACAAAGTAAAGAGAAAGAAGTTCTCTCACATCTCATCTTATATGGACTCTAATACTATGCATGTGTGCTCCGCCTTCATAACCTAATTATTTTCCAAAGGTCCTATCTATTTTAGGGGTTAGAATTTCAATACATGAATTTAAGGGAACATATTCAGTCCATCACACTCACACAATATGTATAGGCACGGGATTAAAAAAGCATTCAATGTGAGTTCTTTGGACAGAATATTCTCTGGTCACATACTTATCTAAGCAGAGTTCTATATTAAAGCCAAGAGTTTGGGACGTTTAAAAGATAGGGTTGTATGCTTTACGAAAGAGGCATCTTGCGATGAAGACAGCCCAGTGATACCACTAATTAGGTGGACTTGAAGTATTTACTTGCTCAGTGTTTCTATTTTCTCATCTGCAAACCTATCTTGTGGGATTTTCATGAATATTAAATGAATGAATTAATATATGAAAAGCGGCTGGCCAGAAGTGGTAACAAGTGAGAGCAGAATTCAGAAATAGGATTTGCTTGGTTCTAATAACTGTTCTCCAATTGTGGAAAATGAAGTTGGTGAGAAAAGTGGGTGGACCCTGCAGGGTTATTGACAACTACCTACCTCCAAAGTTTGCTTTTGAAATCTCAACCCCTTCGAAGTATCTGTAAGGGGACCAGAGTCCTCAATGCCTTGTCTTGTGCAGTCTGCAAGGCTGCAAGGATGTCTGTAAAACACTCAGAGCTTATGAGCAATTCCCAGGCACATCTCTTCTCCTGAATCCCCACCCTATGCCAGTGGGACACTACACATCTGAATGAAACAAAGAGGCAATTCTGAAGCAAAAAGAGGCTGCCCAACCATTCCAGTAGTTTTCCCCAGGAGAAAACTTGTCCTGCCAGACATGCTCAGCTGGAACTGGTTGGGAACCAGACTGTGTTCATTGAACAAGTTGAGAATAATTTGTTTCTAGCTTTGTCAAGCTCTGACATCATCTTTAGGCATTTTAAAAATGTGTTTACCTTAAAAAAAATCTGTCAATAATTTCTTTTCTAGTTGAAGGAAATAGGCTTAGTTGCAACTTGTATAATTTGAAATTTGTGAGTAAAGAAATCTTATATAGCCCTCTTTAAAAAAGCAAGTCAGGCCCTCCCTGGTGGCGCAGCACTAAGAAGCTAAGGCCACTTCAGCATGAGTTCGATCCTAGTCCCAGAGCTGACCCACATGGCACAGCAGACATCTCCTACCTGCCCGCTGCTCTCCTCAGCAGTGCGCTTTGTCAGTCCACCTGTTCTGCTCCCCACTCTGTCTCTGGTGAATCCTCCCACCACCTGTGCACCTCTGGCCTGTACCCCAGCTCAGTATGTATAAATAAATAAACCTTTTAAAAAAAAAAAAAGCAAGTTAAGGTATGATGGGATAAACTCTGAATCATATAGATTCATATTATAACCAAGGTTATAAAAAAAAAAAAAAATTACGCTGGAGAGAACACACCCTCAGGCACGTCTGGAAACTTGCAGGGCAGGAGCCCAGCAGCTTACTCATGGTCACCAGAGCTGGTTCATGAAATGTTGCAGCCTCCATTGTCTTGTCTGTAAAATGGACTGAAATGTCTGGAAGGTTCCTTTCAACCCTGAGAAAACGGTGAGACTTGGGAACAAATGGAGCGACTGATTCTACTAAGGGCTTGATTGTCACCTGTGGTTTCTGCCCTTTCACAGTGGGATTAGCTGCCATTTAGACACAAGAACGTAGCGCTTTGATTATTTTGGTATCTGTTTTCACAGGCATTGAAGCTCAAGCCCACAGCCAGCCCATGAGACCTGACCGGACCTCGCCCCTCACTTGAAAGTAAGCAGGCCTGGCTGATATCCGACACCACAGAGGTGCCAGTCTGGCCCCCCACCAGACACAGCTCAAACCCCTCTTGTTGCTTACTGGGTGTGTGGCCTTGGTTAACCACAAACCCGCCTAAACACCTCACTGGCAAGCAGGCCAGCTGAAAGCCTCTGCTTCTTATTCAGCCCCTAAGGGATATGATTAGAAACGTTACTTAAAACATCAAGATGTTGCATTCCTAAATCCCTGGCTACAACCCAGAGGACTTCAGGCAAGATGGCTGGTCCCAGCTACTTCACTCCTAGATGAAACTGAAGTCACCTAGCATCCTCAGCAGCGTGGCATGGAGAACAGTGAGTGAAACCAAAGCTTTTCTGGCAGTTAACTGAGATTCTCTGAGCAGGTGGCAAAGGAAGAAAGCATTGCTGTATTTTAAAGGGCAATTAAAGTTCAGGGAGGAAAGGAAGTGTTGTTATTCTTAATTTTTCACACTCTCCCTGACCCCAACCTCCATTCCACCAGTTGCCCAAGGCACTGCCTGCTGCCAGCAGAAGTATATGGATACCTCTGGAAAGCCATGAATGATTTACAAGGTAGGTCAATAATTAAGTTGTGGAGGAATGCATACAATACATAATCAGCCTTAACTCTTTAAATATCAGAAGACACACTCCCCAGGTTGACAAGAGAATAATGATTAGAAACAAAACAAAATCCAAACATAAGAAATGCTTCAAGATGGTAAAATGTGCCGATCCGTTACTTGAAAAAATGATGTGTAAATGATATTTCCCATCTTGGTTTATATTAATCTCTAGACCAAAGGAAACCTGGCTTACAGGGGAAGGTGCCAACTCATAGCTTCTGTTCCCGCTCTGCTCTGAGGACTGGCTGAATTTGAGGGGGCCTTTCCCTGGACTGGCTGGAACTCCCTCAAGGTCCTCCTCAGTGGAGGTTTTCAGTCACAGTGAACACAGACCATTCCCAAGGAAAATCACTAGCACCCTCCTTTGAGGGAAGGGAGTTTGACTGTGAGCAGCCTCTTTGTGTCCCATCCCTGGGAAGTACACTCCAGTTGTCTACTCTAGACCAGGACAAAGGGCTCAGAAGAAGCTCAACCTACAAGCGTTTTGATCTTGGATCTCTAGTCCCCAAGACCGTAAGAAGATACATTTCGGATTCAGAAGCACTTCCCATCTCCCACCCCATACTCCGATCTGTGCCATTTTGTTGGGACATCTCTGGCAAACTAACAGACAGCCCTGCCTCATAGGCCTGAAGTCTGTTGAGAAAAAGAGACTTCAAGCAACAATTGCACGACCGATCCATTCATATGATGACACGGGGTTGAGACTGCACCCCGTGTCCTCAACATAGGCTCAGAGAGCATGGAGGCCCTGACCTGAGCTCCCTCAGGGAGTGACGGGAGATGAGGCTGGCCAGTTGAGGTTGCTGAGCTCCTTGCAATAGGCAAAAGGTTTCCTGTTTCCTCACCAGGTTAATGCAGAGTTTAGGTTTCTAAGTGGAGGAGCAGAATGAGAAGAGCAGTACTCCAGCAGTACTCCATTATTATAAGAATGCGTCAAAGATTTGGAGATACCCACAGCCATCGCAGCACGAGTTCCATCCCCAGCCAGGGAGGTGACCCACATGGCACAGCAGACCTCTCCTGTCTTGCCAGCAGTGTATTTCAGTCAAATCTGCCTTTTCTGCTCCCCACTCTGTCTCTAGTGAATCCTCTCACCGTCACCACTATTCGTCCCACACCAGCTAGAAGCAAGGCTTTGTATAGGAGTCCCCCCTCCCTCAGCAGCCTCCTTGACACCCCAGCTCCCTGTCCCATTCATAGTTCAGGATAGCCTCAGTCTGTCCCGTTTACTCTAGAATTCACACATATGTAAACGCTCCATATGTGTGTAATTAAATTTGGTCTTTTTCTCCTAACCATCCATCTGATGTTAATTTATTTGCTTAATTGGCCTAAAACAAACCTAGCGGGGTAGGGAAGTTTTCTCCTGTGCCCCAACATAGGCCCCCAGGAGCTGGGAGAGGGGCCCAGGGAGCAGGACAGAGCCAAGTCAGTGACAGCAGCTGTGATGGTGAGGAAGGGGGCCCATGGAAGGCGTTCCACAGGAGCAACAGTACTCGTGACTGTTTAATCATCTTGTCTGTGTAGAAGCTCAAACCTGATGCTGCTACCTACAGAAGGCCCTTCATGGACCCCTCTCCTGGGTGAAGCATTTGCCATGGCACCTGTTTAATGTGACCAGATATGGGCAATAGCACAATGACCAGGACTGGACCTTGCATCCAGGAGTACAGAGCCATGTCAGCTTTCTAAAACTGAACCTACAGCCTATAGAAGAGACCCTTTCCCCGACAGCACTCGCAGTAGCTGCAGACCCCATCCCTGGGAGCTCTGTCTCAGCTGACGCCCCAAAGCAATAAACGCTACTTGTTCAGCCTTTCTGCCTCCCGGTTACAGAAATAAGGACAAAACAGCACCCTGCATAAAGACCAAGTGAGAGCTCACATCACACCCTCCTCCTCCACATGTGCTGTTCCCTGAGGAGGCCCGTGGAGCTCCTGGCCCTGCACGATGGTGCCACCCTAACAGTGGCAGGTAGGCTCCAAGACTCAATCAGAAAGCAACACCTAGAGTATGTGCACAAAGCAGATTTATCTCTGAGAGTCTTCAACTTCTTGCAGAGTTTTCAGTCGTTCATGTCCAGGTCAGGAGGATGTGGGCAAGAGAAATTATGAAGTAACCGAACTTCCCCAGCGTCCCCCTGAAGGAACATTAATGCCTGGCTGACAGATGCAGGTCAGTAGTTGCTTCACTCTGTGGGGAAGGAAATGAAAATTGGAAAACATTTTCCAATGGAGAGAGCATTCCAGGCACCTGCTGGCAGCAAAGCCCATTGACCCACAGAGACAACCAGATAGCGTAATCTGTCAGTTAGCAGACTCTGGATGACCACGTGCTGGCTGGCGTTTGTCACCGTGTTGAGAGATGGGGCAGGCGCCCCCCCCTCAGGAAACCATGGTTCTGTGCATGACCCTCCATGACTGCAGACAGCTGCCAGGCTCTGAGCAACCTGGAATGAAGACAGGAGAATGCTGCCCTCATTTTCCACACGTCAGCAGTTGACGGTTGACTTGAAGACCAAATTAGAGGGGCCGCTCTCTCAGAGACCCACATTTGACCGTCTGGTTATAAGCCAATATTAAGCATATGTGGAAATAAAGCGCAGGGTGAGAGTTCAGCAAAATATCCTGGCATGGCAGCTGGTTGCATACATTCTTGGGGTACTGGGGGGAGAATTTGTCAATAGCAGACCATTTCTATAATTTTTGGGGGCATGGTTGGCAGAATTTAACATTTTATTAATTTTTTAAATCTCTTTTAGGAGATTTAATCTAAATTTCTTCATACTGCTCTATGTAACTCTGGCCAGAAAGATTGGTAAATGTTAATTTCTTTTGAAATATAGTGTGAGCACCAGCTGCATGGTCATCTCCTAGGAGTCTGATTCAGTTGAAGAATTTCAGACGACAGCCCAGACCTATTGAAGCAGAAATTGTACTTGAACAAGATCCTGGGGACCCTCCCTGGTGGCACAACAGGTTAAAATAGAGCACTATGAAGCTATTGCAGCCATTGCAGCATGAGTTCTATCCCCTGCCAGAGAGGTGACCACATGGCGTGGCAGACCTCTCCTGTCTCACCCGCTGCTCCCCTTAGCAGTGTACTTCATCAATCTGCCTGTTCTGCTCCCCACTCTGTCTCTGGTGAATCTGCTCACTACCACCCTTTTCCCACACCTCTGGCCTGTACCCTAGTTCTGTATTTCTGTAAGCATGGATAAATAAAATCTTTTTGAAAAAAAAAAAAAAAAGATCCCTGGAAGTTTGGCATTGTGTGGCATGCAGGAGAAAATTGCCCTTCCCTGCTGGATTCTCCTGAGTTGAGCAAACATCAGATGGGTGACTAGGAAAAAAATGGCCAAATTTAATTACACACATATGGAGAGTTTACATATGTGTGAATTCTAGAGTAAATGGGACAGACTGAGGCTATCCTGAACTATGAATGGGACAGGGACCTGGGGTGTCAAGGAGGTTGCTTCTAGCTGTTGTCCTGCCTTCAGATAGTTTTCGTGAAACAAGTTTACTTCTGGTCATGACCCTAAAACTGAGTAAACTGCATTCTTTAAGGTAATGGTAATAGTTTCTTGAAGCCAACTGGGCCTCTGTTGATCTTAAGTCCGCATCCCAAGGTGAACGTCCAAGTTCTGCTCTGGACTTCTTGGGAAAAGCCTCTCTGAACATTTGGGAATAGGCCTGTTCTTCAGCATGCTCATCAACATTATGAAAACCCTGTTTACAGCAAGCTGTACAGAAAGAAAAAGCTAAGTGCTGGCTTACTTTAAGCAAGAAGTATTATTACATCCAAGTCAATGCCCACTTCCAGTCCTGGGGCAGGAAAACTAGAACACCACCTAGGCCACAACAAGATGCTTTGCACCGTCATGGGGAAGAAGAGGAAGACCCTGACTTCAGCTTCTCACCTAAAAGGACAATACAGGTGCCCTCTAGGTGCTGATTGGCATATGTATTCTAGGTCTTTGTCTACAGAGAGGAAAGGTCTCAGAATATAGAGCATGAAAAGGACGCATAAGCAATAAGAAGGAATGAAAAAGTAATTGTTTCAATTACCCATGGGCATTGCCCTTTTTCTAAAACGTGTGCTTGGTGGCATGTGCTGTGTAAATAACTTTTCTTTCCCTTACTTTCCCAAAGAGGATGCACCAGGGCTCTCCAAGATAATTATTTTGCTTTCAGTCTGGTTGGGCAGCAACAGCTCTGGTACCACTGACTCCTACTGGCGAGATCAGTTAGATAGACCAAGAAAAGGATTGTGTTTTGTTCATTCAAAGAGGCACTTGAATAACCATGTCCCCTGGGCCAGTCCCTTATTTCCCAACATGGAGATAGTAAACTATTAAATGCTGAGTGTTAATTATAATTGGCTACTCCTCTTGAGGGGAAGCATAGCCACATAGCTTAATCTGTCTGAAAACAACATCGCTATGAACTCCATGCTGTGATCTAGAAGACTGAAGCTTTGACAGGAGACTGGAGCTTTGAGAAGTAGGGGCCAGTGCCCAACAGCTAATAAGTGGCTGAGCCAGACTGGTAAGTGGCAGGCTCGTTCTCAAGAGCCCAGAAGATGGTTAAACCTGATGCCATGGCCTCGATGCCCTTAAAGCCTTTCTCTTTCCCAGTTTCTTCCACTCAGGCCCATCATTGATACTCCCACTCTTAAAGATGGAATCACAAGTGAACCAGCTTTACCAACATAACTCACTGACAGTTTATGTTAGAGGGTAATCAATATCTACACCATTTATACTACCCTTTGACTGTAAGAGTCATTGATATTTTAAATTGTGATTTGTTCAATCTTTGCTTCCCTTTGCTTCCAAATCATTTGATTTTTCATCCTGAAAACTCTAGTTCTTTATGTCAAGAAATAAAGTGAGATGATGAAACATACATCCATTGACTCTTAGAATCTAAAGTAAGAAACCTCTTTCTCTCTCCCTACTGTTCTTATTCCTCCTCCTTCCTGCTTTTTTTTTTTTAAAAAAAAACAAACAAACAAACAAAAAAAACTCTTGGTAGGGAACTTTGGGCTCCCTCCCAGGCTGGGGAGTAAGTATACTTTAGCTTGAGTGAAATAGAGAAGGTTGAAACTGAAAGATTGAATAGATTTAAATTTAAATAACTTTCAACAAAAGCATTTAGGAAACCTCAGCAAAGGGTAGGCATGCCAGGAATGCTGTACTTCCTGGTATCTTCTGATTAGTTTCTAAGATATTTAGTGAGATGGCTGCATTGCTTGAGCAGTAGCACATTCCTGGAAGAGATGCAGGAAGGAAAGAACTGAGAACCCCAGGCAAGTTCCGCTCAGGATCTCCGGCCTATTTGGCGCTTCTAAACGCTCTCCCTGGCTTCAGTGACGTCTGAGTAACCATAAGGGCAAGACTGATGTGGGTGAGGTGGCACTCAGGCTCCTAATACTTGGCACACATTTATCCTTAACTATGCACCACACACTTTCTTGGGAGAGAAATTTGCTGTCCCATATCAGGAAAATTACTGAGCATATATGCACGTGCACACACACACGAATCACACTCACACAGTCCTTATCACAATCCAGTGTGATTTTGCAGATGGACACTGAACATAGCAGCCAATAAATGTTAAAGCCAGAACTAGCTCAAATCTGGCTGACTTCCAGACCCTAACATTTCACCCCATCTCATTTCTTAGTTTTATATGCACATTTGTACAACTGCATAGTGGCAGAGAGAAGCAAAAATCATCACAACAAAAATGTCATGTGTATCCCTACTAACCACTCAGCTCCTTTTCTACCATCTGGCTGGCCAAGCAGCCAAACCGGCGCCATGAGATTTAATATTCAACCAACTGGTTTCTATCTTTTTTCAGGTTACAAACTTATTCTGAGTAATGATCATTAACTTTGCATTTTAATTTCCCTCTCAACATTGCTGCTTTGGAAGAGAGAAATACAATTGTTGCTGAGTACCTAGTACAGGATGTCAGCACACAAATTATCCCCACCCCCACACCCCCTTATTCCTCAGCCCCTTATTGTGCTCTTCCCTACCAAGGCCAAAAAGAGCCTCGGGACCCTTCATGTAGTGCCTCCGATGGCCACCACTAGTCAGTCCAATCAGGTGGTGTCATTTCCTCATCTAATACTTGGCTTAAATATTTGTCTGGGCACTTACCCGTGCTCCTTCTTACATGAGCGTTCACAACCCAAGTGTCATTTATGAGGGTGCAGAGAGAGAGCACAAGTCATCATAATGTTAGAGCACTAGCAAGGGGCACTCAGGGGCCCCAAACAGGAAGCACTCTCTTATTAAACAGGGTCTTCCCTGAGGACAAAATCCCAAACCTCAACAAGGTGGAGAAAATGACAAGTGGAGGCAACACTGTTCCTTGCTGCCATTGACATGCAAGTTCCTTGGACTAGCTCCTGGGAACGAAAGAGCTGCCAGAACAGCCAGGTGGAGTTTAGCATTAACAGACCCACAGAGCTATGCAACACACCAGGGAGAAGGGCTTTCCAAAAAAGTGCAGACACTCTTGCTCCTCCAGCTTTGGGCTTGCACCCTAGGACTTGCAGGGGGGACTTGCAGGAGACTACATGGAGGAGAGATATGTAGATACATATCTCTTGGAAGATGCATGGGTGAGAGACCCTGGAGAGCCTGACATGTGTGCTGCGCCTTGGTCACTGCTACCAATAACAAAAATATTCACTAAAGAAACTGACCATTTTTCTACTTCATACTTCTGTAGGGGCAGAAGAGCAATTTTCCTTTAACCCTCTGAGGTTCTTCTTGGACAGACCAAATACATAAGTTAACACAAGACAGATTAGTTGGAGGAAAAGAACAAATTTAATTACATACATATGGAGAATTTACATGGCTGTAAATCCTGCAGTAATTAGGATGACTGAGGGTTCTATTCTTGAGCTGATGAATGGAGCGGTGCCTGGGGCATCTAGGAGGGAGGAAAGTGACTCACATGACAAAGCCAGATGCTCTGAAACCAGGGAGAAGTTTCTCTGAGATAAAAGGTTATTTCTGGAGATGACCTGAAGTCTGGGTAACTTATTCTTCTAGCTAGTTAAGGTAACGGCAAATAAACAGTTTCTCTTGAAGCCTACATGGCATCAATTGACCTTAATTCTATCTGCCTGGATGATACATCTGGAAAATGTCCTTCTTAGACACCTGGGAAGCCTGTCTCAACATTTTTGAGGTTTGGGATTTTGTCCTCAGGGAAGACCCTGTTTAATAAGTCATCCCCCTAACTTTTTGCACAAACCATTTCCCCTAAGCTCTTTGTTGACTATTTTGCATCGTATACATGCAAAAGTGCAAAAAGAAGGCAAATAGTGGAAATACAAGTTTTCTGTGCAGTGGGAGAAAGTGTTATTGGCAAACAACTAAAATGAGACACATGAAACTACCAACACATAAGAACTGAGGGAACTACACCCAGTAACAACTGAAGAAGAGAAAATCCTAGGGCGACAAGATAGAGCTTCAAAAGAGATCATTTGAATATCAAAGGATTGAACTGGAGCTCTTGGGAAAACTGAGAAAGCTCTGGAATATTTTTGCAAAAAAAAAAAGAACTTGTTTATGCATGTACTGTGAAAACCAAACATAATGTGAAGGATTGCATCATAGCCCTGCACGAGTTGGTCAGAACACAACTGTGCCAATTAAAACAAGCAATCCAAGAGTCAACACTGGATTCTCAATGAAGTTGTTTTGCAGGTAATTCTATACACAATGAATCAGACCCAGTCTCACCACTCATATTAAATCTGGAATTTAATAGGGAGCTTGAAATTAATTGGGGGCATTTTGTTGTTTTGGCTTAAGGAGATAAAGCTCCTATTTAGTCCAAAGATTTTTATAAACTAAGGTCACAGAGTTAGTGATTTGCTGAGGCCACATGGCAAGCTAGTGCCAAGACATGATGCCAGAAACCCCAGGATCAGATTTAACATTTTCTCATCTATGTCCCAGACGTGAGCCACATCTAGTAAGGTTTAAATGCCTGAACTCCCCAGAGGTAGTAACAGGAGTGGTGAGAGGGGTCTGATTCTCTGATTCATTGTGTATAGAATTAACTGCAAATAAAACTTCATCAAGAATTCAAAGGGGCCTTCCTGGTGGTGCAAGGGGTTAAGTATCAGCACTATGAAGCTATCCACAGCCACTGTAGCAGGAATTTGAAACCCAGCCAGGGAGGTGACCCACATGGTGAGGCAGAACTCTCCTGTCTCACCCGCTGCTCCCCTCAGCAGTGTATTTTAGTCAGTCTGCCTGTTCTTCTCCCCAGTCTGTCTTTGGTGAATCCTCTCACCACCCCTATACCTCTGGCCTGTACCCCAGTTCTTATATGAATAAATAAATAAAATAATAAAATAAAATAGATGCTTTAAAATTTTTTTCATATCCCACCTCCTGCCTCCCACATCTTTGAATGGCTCCTTCCAAAACTGGTGAGGCAAGGAAGTAAACTGAAAGGGAACCATTGAGTGAGGGGCCCTGGAAGGATTGCTCAATGTTTAAAACCATGGGTATTGAGTGTGGCTCTATTCTCTGTAGCTGTGTGATTATGGGCAGATGAACTAAATACTCTGAGCCCTGCTTGTCCCATCTGTAAGAGGGAGATGAAAGTAGCCACCTCACAGCATGGTGGTGAGGTTTTAGTCATTAAATGCAACAAAATACTCAAGTTAGATGCAAAGAGGGACTTCCTGTCTCACCGCGTTTGGGTCTTATTTCTTCAAGTCTTGATCCCGCCTGGGGATGCTTCTTCCTCCCCTACTCTAAAATTGTGAACTTGAGGCAAATCGTGATACTGGAGGTAGGGAAGAGACGGGAGGTGCCCAGCCAAGGCTCCCGCCTGTGGAGGTGCCCCTGGACCAGCAATGCCTTTCCTAAGTTCCACTTCTGTCCTGGCATAAGAACAGAACCTCTCAAAAGTCTCAGATCCCAAATCCATTTCTCAATAACCTTTGCCATAGGGCCAACTCCCACAAGTCTTATCAATATCACCTAAGGAAGAGGCTGGATCTGGGCTGCCAGATGAGGTCACCTGTCTGTCTCCAATGCCAGGAAATAAGGGCTGGCAAGCTGGGGTGCCCACAGTCACAATGATGCTCGGCAGTCAAGGGAGGAGGAAGGCGAGGGGTCAGGTCAGGACTGCCTTGTTCTTTGTCTGCCCAGGGGGAAGGTTGGGGAGGGGAGGCTCCAGATACAACACTTCACTGGGACAACAGCCAAACCCTAAGGTCAAGAGTTCAGATCTGTGTGCCTTGTTTTGTCACCGTCTACCAAGAGTCTGTTTTGCTAGTTCTTAACAATGGTTTTCAGAGTGTGACTCTGGGACCCCGAGATGAAAATCATAGGTCAAAACCACTTTCATAAGAAGAATAAGATGCTATTTGTTCCTTTCACTCTTCATGACTCAACAGTGGATGGTGGACTTTTTCAACAACTACACCATGCTCTGACATCATCAGTGCTGGGATGAAATGATGGTATATAGTTGTGTTTTCAAAATTGCTCAGCTTCCATTTTTCAAATGGTAAATATCAATAAAGGGGAAGGCAATACACATGAAAGCTTTTTGAGACAATCATTTTTTCAGAGCTTACATCCAGGATCCAGGCACAGAGGAGTAGATTAGGACAGGTGGGTCACCTCTTCCTACCCTGGTCCCCAGACAAAATGTCCTTTCCCAGAAAGGTGCAGAAAGATGTCACCTTCTGGTAAGTTCCTCTCAAGGTGGTCAAAGCATGTACAAACAGGTATGCCCCCTAGGACCATCACACTCTCCGGACTTCCAGTATCTTGACTTCCACACTCTCCTGACTTCGCTCGCTCCAGGCCATGACAGGTACATTATCCAGCCAACCTGCTATTGAAAATCATTCAGCTGATTTTCAATTTTTTTGTGCAGCAAACAGTGCTAGAAGGAACATCTTTGTACATAAATAATTCCTTGCAAGTAAACTGTTAGGTCAAAGTTTGTTTGAATTTTACATTTTCATCAATATTGTCAATGTTCCTTCCGAAGAATTTACTCCAAACTGCTCGTCTCCCCAGTGAATATTTGAATGCTTCTTTCCCTGCAGACTCCTCTAAACTATTAGTTATAAAAACTTTGTGATCTTTGACAATATAACAGCTGAAAATTATTTTTTTTAAAGATTTATTTATTTGTGCATACAGAACTGGGATGCAGGCCAGAGATGCGGAGGGTGAGAGGATTCACCAGAGGCAGAGTGGGGCACAGAACAGGCAGAGCGATGAAGTACACTGCTGACGGGAACAGCGGACAGATCAGAAGTCTGCTGCACCATGTGGTTCAGCTCCCTAGCCACGGTTAGAACTCATGCTGCAGTGGCGGGTGATAGCTTGACAGTGCTGTCTTTAACCCCTGTGCCAACAGGGAGGATCAGAAAAATATTACTTTGCTATTGCTTTTGTTACCATTTATTTAATTACTCATGGACTTGGTCATTTTACTTTATGTTTATAAATCATTTGTATTTCTTTTGTCTGCCTCTGCCTGCCCCTTGTCTACTTTCCTAGCGAGTAGCTGTAGCTAGCGCCGCTTCTATAGAGTTATAAAATTAAAAAAAAAGTATATCCCGTAAATTAGCTCTTTGATTGTAAATATATAAAGCAAATATTTTCTTAAGTTTTCATTTGTATTTTGAATTTATTTATGGTAAGACTTCACTCTACAGAAATTTAAATATTTTGCACTACCAAAGGTACTAGTCTTTTCTTTTATGACTTCTAGGATTTTTGACATAACCTAAGATGTCTGGCCTCAGTATGAGTTTATTAAAATTTAAAATTCTTTCATCTTTATTTCTAACATTTTTATGACTTCATTTTCTTACACTCAAATTTATGGTCCATCTGGAATTTGTTTCAGTATAAGGAATAAGAAGGCAGTGGATATATTTTTAAACAGAAGCCTAGTCATTTGACCCAAGACCATTTATTGAATAATCCATCTCTCCCAACTGATTTGAAGCATGTTTGCATAGGAGCTGACGTAGACCCACGACAGCACCAACTCTGGATCCCAAACAGGGCAAACAGCACTTGTTGCAACAGTGTGTGGGACTCTGGGTGGGGAGCCCCTTTCTCGGTAGGGAGACACATCTGAGCACTAAGTCCAGAATCTGAAAGAGTGGGTCTCACCCCAGAACCCTGTGCCCTTCCTGGCTCAGGTGCCACACCCCAGTCAAAGTTGGCTCCAGGTGCTTCCATATGACCCAGCAATCCCACTCCTAGGCATCTACCCAAAAGACACAACAACGCTGATTCAAAAAAGCACTGCACCCCCATGTTTATTGCTGCTTTATTTACAATTGGAAAGACATGGAAATAACCCAAATGCCCAAAAGTACATGGCTGGATTAAAAAGATGTGGCACCTATACACAATGGAATATTACTCAGCAATCAGAAAAAAACACATGCCTTTTGCAGCAACATGGATGGAGCTGGGAGGGATCATGCTTAGTGAAATAAGCCAGAAAGAAAAGGAAAAATACCAGACGATTTCGCTCATAGCAGGTGTATAATGGACCAGGCGAGAAAATAACAGGAATAATGAACAGCCATATACCAGAGACATTTTACGGGGTTGGAATGGGGAATGGGATAAAAAACAGTGGGGGGAGGGGAGTGTACTGGACTATGGTCATGGCACATGGGTGATTTGGTAATGGGAAACCCACAGGGATTGCAACTGAGATGGAAAAAGGCACAAAATGATGTAAAAATAAACTATTACATTAGTTTTTAAAAAGTGAAGTAAAAAAATTATATCCAATTTTGCTTAATTACATGCATTTCCCTGAATAAAAAAAATAGAACAAGAAAAATCTACATTTTAATGTAAAAAAAAAAAAAGGTGGCTCCAGGTACTATAGATGTGGCAGTCATAAATAAAACTCCTCATGAAAATGCCATTTCAAACCTGAGCATGGTGAATGAGGTGGGAAAAGCAATATACACAACCACACTCAGAGTTTTGAAGCAAAAACATGAAGGGAAAAGGAGCTGGGAGGAGTCGTGAACAGTCTGGGTGCAAAGCCATCCGGCCTCTTGTTCCAGCCCTGGGTGCTTTACCTTTCTTACCTGTAAAATACAGAGATTATGCTAGAAAAACCTGAGTTTCCTTTGCCTTCAAGTTTGAGATCCCAGAAGTTTCTCAGAACCTCATCCTAAGGGTTTTGTCTTTCTGTTTGCTCTCCTTGATTCCCAAAGAACTCTTGCTGAGACTCTCCTAACCCTACTAGCATGAGTTCAGAGACCCTCGACTTGGCTTTGTCCTGGAAGTCTCAGATCAGAAAATTCTCCTTTGTGTTGGCATTCTTTTCAAAAATTTCTCATGAAACTAGCACCTTCTTGTGTCTTGCCCTTTGAAAGAAACAGTAAATTATGTGGCTGCCCCAACCTTAACAAGCTTCTCTTTTCAGCCAAGATGCTGGAGCTGAGAGACATGAGTGTGTTTGGCCTCTGGAGATTGTCTGACCTTAGAAAAAGGAAAAGCAAAGTCTGTCTCTCATCTGAGGGACCACTGATGTGTAGGCGGGTGGCCAGCGAAGGGAGTTGAATGTAGAAGACCGAGGTAATGGTTGTTTTACTCTGAAGCAAGCAAATCAGGAAAGCAACTATTTCATAAGAAATAGCAACTATTTCATAAGAAGTTTTAGGAATCCGGAGTGTGGGAAAGATGACTGCCATTTTTGGTTTGTGTGTACTTTGATAATTTGGATTTGGATAATTTGGATTCTCTAGGTGTCCAGGAAAACACATTTAACACACAGACTGGCTGAAATCAGAAGCCCAGATCCTGCTTCCATCCACCTAGTGAAGAGTTCACCTCAACTGTGTGCTCTTTAGGTAAAGTGGGGTGGAGAGCATTTAGTACTATGGTTTGATGTATGTGAGTTTCGGAGAACGTGAATGTCCTACTTATACATGTTCTTTATGGGCTTTATGTTTTTAGCTAGGAGAGAAAAGAAAAGAAAAAAGAAAAAAAATGAAAGAGACTGAGCTTTCAAAGTCTACAGCCTTAAAAAATATTAAGTATTTAAAACCCAGTGATATTTTCTGGTTGTCCAAGGAGTTTCTGGATTTTATATTGTGAAGATAATGATTCAACACAAGACAACAGGCCCAAAATGTAGTTGCTTGTGCTAAGACTCCCCATTACC
This sequence comes from Condylura cristata, assembly GCF_000260355.1. Lineage (NCBI taxonomy): Eukaryota > Metazoa > Chordata > Mammalia > Eulipotyphla > Talpidae > Condylura > Condylura cristata. Next base: position 50,173,406 of record NW_004567102.1, read on the forward strand.
AAACTGAAACATAATTACAGTTTGGCCTCTCCTGTTAGAGGAGGAAGGCAAAAAATTGAATTTGTGTTTTATATCTGGGATTATCCTGTGGGACCTTTACAGAATGGGGGTGGGGGAGGGGGTGGGGGTGCCAGGGGATGGATCCCAAGGACCACTGTTCAGACCCAGCAGGGATGATGGAAGGGATTAACTTTGGTGAAGGTCTAGTAGCTGCTGCTGTGACCTACCCCAGTCTGTCACGTTCCCAGTCCTGTTTCTGCCCACTCTCCACTGCATGAAACGACAATTTAACCATAATGGACTTACAGTTATCTATAGAATATCCGTGGCTTCTGCCACAAGGTCTTCAGCCTGCCCAGTCCAGCATCACTGCAACAGCTTACTTTGGACATATAGGTGGTCAAGAATGATCCCTCCTCCCCAAACTCCACCTGTTTTGCATCTCTCTCAGGGAAACTGAGCTGATTAAAAAATAAAGTTACCAGCTGGTAGAGGTCGTGGATCTGTGCTTTGAAGCAGAGGCAATATGTCTTTTGAACAAACTACAAAATAAAGGACAAGGGGAAAATTCAAGAGGACTTTTGCAGATTCTTTCTTATCACTTCATGACATGGTTTTCACATCAGATATTTAACAGCCCATCAATCTGATTATGGTAAAATTAGTCCCACTTCCAAACCTGATTAGCCACTCCAGTCTTGTTTCTTACAAAGATTAATTTTAGATTTTTCTCAATTAGGATTAAATGTCAACCAAAATGTAGTACATGAAAAATGTTATTAACATTATCATTACAACAACTTATATTCCCTCCACATTAGAGCATATAACGCATTTGCCTACAATGCATGGTTGAAGCCCTTTTTTTCCCAATTATAAAAGAAAAGCAAAAGATGCTGCAACAGAATATGAATGAAACTCTGTCAAGAGCCTTTTGCAAATGCTACCCTAATTCACGCAAAATCAAATGACTCTCCACTGGATTGAGTTGAACTGTTTAGGGCCTTACACTTGGCAAAAAAAAATAGGGTATTACTGCCCTTTAAGAAGGGGTAACTGGCCTCTCTGGTGGTATGGGGTTAAAGTCAGAGCTATCAAACTATTGCCAGCCACTGCAGAGCTGACCCACATGGCACAGCAGACCTCTCCTATCTCTCCCACTGCTCTCCTCAGCAGTATATTTCAATATTCTCCTGTTCTGCTCCCCACTCTTTCTCTGGTGAATCCTCTCTTTCGCTCTCTCTCTCACACACACACTCACACATACAATCTGTACATCTGGCCTACACCACAGCTCTAGTATGCATAAAAAAAAAAAAAAAAACAAGGGTAACTTTGGAAATTTCCATTGGATTCCCACATTCTTCCAATTATACAGTCAAAGGTCCATAATGAATTAGCAATGAGATTTGACAGAACTGATTTTCCTTGGGAAATATGTGAGATATTCTTTTTTTAAACAAAAGCTGAAAAAAATGGATGAGATCAATGCTTTCAGTGAGACCTCAAGAAAATGTCCACATCATAGGAACCAACCAGAGTGCAGAGATGAGGAAGAGACTAGGGCGATCCTGGCTAAAATTCTTGATAGACATTAGTTGCAGTTATGCTTCCCCCAGTGAAGTCTGGTGTCTGTACAACAGCTTAAGAACGAAATGACAAATGCAACTTCTACATGATCAGCCAATGATATGAGGAAAGTCACTAGCATGAAGCTAAACTTAGCATTTATATTCTGGGCCAGTTCTTGGAATAAAATCTCAAAGGCAAAGCTGGGGTTTTTATCTGACAGAAAAATAAATGAAAAACATCTACAATTTACATTTTGGAAAATGAAGGACAATATAAAAAAAAAGTTAAAATCATACTTTCTCCAACAACCTCAGAATCTAGAAATAATAGCTACTCTACTAATAGGTCTAAGATTCCAGGTGTTTCCAACCAAAGTTTTGGAAAAGTCAGCTAGATTTACACATCTATCTGTGTCTATGTATGCAGATACAGAAACATTCTGAAACAAAACTGTAGTCCTAACACATCTAAATTTTAAAATTATTCATTGAAGGGACATCCCACAGGGCCAACTATGGAACACTGTCCCCTTTCTCTTTAAGACTGAGGACGCCAGCAATTACCACAAGGCTGTGCAAAATCTGGTAGGATAAAGTGGTACAAGGGTTAGTGTCCAAAGCTGTGACTTCAAGCTGCTGAAGAGTCCATCACCTCACAGCAGAGATGCTTCAGGTTTGCTCTTCAGTGAAGCAAATCCCACACTTAAAAAGAATGGTGATAGGGGCCTCCATGGTGGTGCAAGGGATTAAAGCGCAGCACTATGAAGCTATCCACAGCTACTACAGCATGAGTTCCATTCCCGTGTGACCCGCAAGGCGCAGCAGACCTCTCTTGACCCACCAGCTGCTCCCCTCAGCAGTGTATTTCAGTCAGTCAGTCTGCCTGTTCTGCTTCCCACTCTGTCTCTGGTGAATCCTCCCCCATCTCTGTCTGCCGTGTACCCCAGTCCTTTCAAAGATTTTTAAATAAATCTTTAAAAAAATTGCCATGAGTGAGGTTGTTACCACCTATTACGGCACAATAACTAAAGGAGGCCGGTACGTGTAACACTTGCTGATTCAACCCAAACAAGGACTGCATGCCACCCTGGTTCTTCAATATTCAAGAACTTTGGCAGAGTTAACTTTGCGATCAAAAGATAAGGTATACTGCCCCAGCTCTTTACAAATTAATATTTCTGAGAGAAGCTGCCTAACACACATCCCTGTACGAGTTAGATAACTTCCTGTTTTTCTTCTTGAAACCATCCTTGTTTATTTCTTCAGATAACTTCCTTCTGTGCTTCCTCAAAACACGATGCCCACTGCCCCAACTCACCTTGACATGTCCTGGGGGATCGCCTCTGACCCCCTGAGTCACCCAGGCTAGCACCACACTTCCGGAGGACAGGAAATAGCTGATCTTTATATTCCCTTTACATTTATATACACTAAATACTGCATGCAAGTCATGAATACCTGTTGGATAAGCGTGTGAAAAAGTGAATGAATGAAGAGCTAATATCATTCGTGCTTGAAATGCTTTCTAGTCACTCAAGGGTTTCTTTTCACCCAGGAGTAAATGCAATTAAGGAAGTATTTTTCCTCAAGCATGGACATAGTGAAATAAGAGACAGGATTTGCTTCCGAGCACCACAGTTAGGTCACTAGGAGGGAGGAAAGCTTGGGTCTAACTATCTTTGCCAATAACTGTGTGAACTCCGGTAAAGGACTTAACTTCTCTGGCCTCTGGTCTAGAAAAAGAGGTTGAACCTGGGTGGAACAAAAGGTCCTTTCTTCCTCTAACTACTCCTAAAAATGAAGTCCTAAAAGATGACCAGTTGTTATAATTACACTTAAATCCTAAAACTGCTTTGCTGTGAAATCTGCTTTTTGCTGAGAAATCTGCTTCAATCAGTAGTCTCAAGCCAATACCAGGGCGCTTCTCTAGACATCCATACTGAGTTTGAGAACCTCCTTGGACTCAATTCTGACTCCCTAAGAACCATTTGGTTCTGCAAAAGCCTGTTTTCAAACTTTGCTGTAATACCCACAAAAGCAGAAGAGACTGAATGACTTATCCAAAAAAACCTGTTGGGGGTATGGGGAGCAGATTTAAGAAAAATTTGCCAGAGGTTGGAGGGAAAAAAGTAGTTTTTTTTTTTTTTTAGAAATTGTTTCAAAGTCTGTTGAATACTTAAAAAGCAGGTGAATTTTGTATTCCATTCCATAATGGATCTGCTTGGGAAGTCATCCCTCGCTGTTCCCTCCTGCTTGTCGGCCCTGGTCTGGCTGAGCTGAGGCTGCTGAGCCTTGAGGGAGCATTCCCAGGTGAGGAGGGAGCTGGAACAGCCTCTCCCTTGATGACAGTAAGGCCCGAGGAGCATCTGCAGGCAGGAAAAGCTGGTAGCGCAACATCTGCAGGCAGGAAAAGCTGGTAGCGTAACAGGGTGGTCAGATTGTAACAGGGTGGTCCCCAGGAAAAGGGCAAGTTCCAGGTTCCATACCCCATCCAGAAGGAGGGTGGAGCTGAGCAGAGAAGAGAAGGAGACTGAAGAAGAAGGAAGCAGGATGGAGAGCCAGGAGGAGACCTGAGGAAGCCACTTGGAGCAGGGAGCATATGATGAAGAAAGCATGTTTGTTTCTTGGCCCCGTGCTGGGGAGGAGAGGTTCACTTTGGCAGCTTTTATCTTAATTTTGATTTTACTTTTTTCCTCCCAGACTTGTCTGGACATGTCTGACCCTTTTCTATGGGTCCCGGCCAGAGGTGCTTTAGTCTTGTGGCGGGCTTTCAGGTCTTTCTTTGGACCAATCCCTTTGGGTGGACTTTTGCCCACGAGGGGACGGGTAACTTCAGGAGTTTGATTTAGAAATTATATTCTTTGTTGTATACTCACTGTATTAAAGTTCTTTTCTATTAAAGCTCTCATGTCTTGTCTTGATGTGGCGATGGCAGAACCTATTTAGAGCAGGCAGGTTTGGGGGTTCAGGGTGCTCCTTTTTCCCTGCCCTGTAACAGTGGGACCCACCAACATCAACTCATGCTCTGTTCCCTTGCTGTCACCACTGCCCTTCGCTGGTGTCTTTAGACCTGTGTAGATCTTTGGGAGCATTTTAATGAACTTTAGAGAGAGGAAAAGGGAAACCAACACAGAGAACACGTAGGCCAGGCATGCTAACTGGTGGTGCAGGCCCATCTGCCACAGCTCCTACCCAGGCCTTGGTCTAGTCTATTCTCAGTGGTGACCAGAGTCGACCTCTGTCAGACCTCCTTAGTGACCAGGTCTTCTCATTTTTAGATAAATGCCAACCCATGAGCATCCTCCGCCGCCCTGGCAGTCCCACCTGGCTTGGCACCATCGGGCTGCCCCTGCCAGGACTCTCCTCATTTCTCTGCTCCAGCTCAGGCAGCCCTGGGCAAAATTGGAGAGATGACTCAAGCTTCCCTTCCATGACAAGACCAGGTCTCCCATTCTGCCCACTCAACCAAAGCGCAGGACAGCTACTAGAACTCCCATGGAGCAGTAGAAATGACTGTCGGCTTCCAGTTGAAGCTCTCTCCTAAACCACAGGAGTGATTCCACAAGTCCCTGAAAGGCGGCCCTCTAAGGCGCAAGCCTGTGCGTCAGGCCAGTGCTGTGCCATCACCCCTCACTGGGCTACCTCACCTGGATGGTGCCAAGGTACCACTTTCTGATTTGCACAAAGGCACCCTGGAGGATGGACTAGCCTGCCCCTTATGGATGGCCTTTCAGAACCTGCGGGACTTGGTAGCGATCTGAAAAAGACACATCCTCTGGACTCATACGTTGCCCAGCAAAAACTCCCTCCCTCCATCTCTGGAAGTAGCAGCACTCCTGGCAGGCCAGATTCTGCCCACTAGCTGGTCAGAGTGTTAGAGGCACTGGGAGTTCAGAGTTTTCCCAGGTGCCTAGGACAGCCCCTGAGGGGGGGTGGGGGGGGGCAAGGGACAGGGGTCTTTTCTGGTTCCCTCCAGCACATCTTGCTCTAGGTATTCCCAGACCACTTCCTGCCCTTGGGTGTTCCCCCTTTGTTATAGAACCCTCCACCACACAGGTTATCTCCTTTTCCCCCATTGTTTTTAGCCCTGGCCCTAAAGCAAGCTTACTTTTATTTCTACACTTCTCACAATGCTGGCAGAAAAATGCATTCTTCTTTGTGTCTTATCTGAAGTCTTTAATCCTCTCACTGTTCCCCTTTTGTTCTTTTTCTCCTAGAAACTTCTTATCTCTTGCCACCCCCCAGTATCCCTCCAAGGGAATCAGCTTTCATCCTTGAGCCTGAGTGTTGTTCACCCACTTGTTTCCCCATCACCTGGGTGTGTCTTCTTGAAAAAAAGAGGTGCAGTCTGCAGCCCTGGAGGCCTCAGGCCTTCCCTCCAGCAAAAGTACCAAAGACAGTGACTGGATTTTCTGGGGCAAGTCTTCCCAACCATCCTACCCCACTGGTGCCACAGAAATCAGAAATAAGTTTTTCACCACTGTTCACGTAAGACTGTCAAACACTATTTTCAATTAGAAATAAAGAAAAGCATTCCCATACACCTTACCAAACACATGTTTAAAATGACAATGGGTGGACCTCCCTGGTGGCACAGCTGGTTAAAGCACAGCACTATGAAGCTGTCCACAGCCACTGCAGCACAAGTTCCGTCCCTGTGGTCACGGAGTTGACCCACATGGCGCAGCAGACCTCGCTTGTCTCACCCACTCCCCCCTCAGCAGTGTATTTCAGTCAATCAGCCAGTTCTGCTCCTTACTTTGTCTCTGATGGATCCTCTCAATGCCCATCTCGCACCTCTGGCCTGTACCCCAGTACTTGATGCGTAAATAAATGTCTTTTAAAAATAATAATATAATAAAATGGCAAAGGGGGGAAATGGCAAAGAGAATAGTTTAGGAATTTAGAAATGTTTTGCAAACAATTTGTTACTACAGATTGGGGGTGGGGAGAGGGTTCCTGAATACACAGCTGCGCAATGAAAGTATGTTAAGCAGAATGTATATTGAGTGCCTGAAACGGCTTAACTGCCTAAAAGCAGATCTCCCAGCACTGAAAACATTTCACCTCACCTGGGGTAGAGTGGGTTTTGGGGCCTTTAAGGGCATCTAAGTAGACTTTGTCACAAAACTAAAAATAGCCCTCATTTAGCCTCCTAAATACTCATCTATCTTTGCAGAAAAGTCATTTGTTGTCCAATAAGTACTCTTCTTTCCCTCCCCTCCCCTATTAAGAAGGTATATATATTCCAAAATATATACTTCTACTCATCCATTTAAGATGATTAGATATTTTTCTGTCAACTTCTGTACAGAAATTAATAAAATTTTTCTATTGTCTCTTGCTAACCTGTCTTTTGTCAGTTTAATTGCAAATCTTCAAGCAATAAATGTTAGGAAGCATTTAGAGGAATCTTCCCCCAGCAAGGATGTAAGGTAGATTGAGGGAAGAGAAAATGCTGAATTCTGGAATACTAGTCTAAGAATACTAGAATTCTAGCATACTAAGAATACTAGAATTCTAGAAGACTAGAATTCTAAGAATACTAGAATTAGAATACTAGAATTCTAAGAATACTAGAATTCTAAGTATACTAGAATTCTAAGAATACTTAGTAAAGCCTAACAACCTGAAAAATAGAAAGATTCCTTGGGTGTCTTTAAAATGTAAACTTTAAGGCCTCCCTGGTGGTACAAGTTAAAGTGTCAGTGCTATCGGGCTATTGACAGCCACCACTTTTAGTCTGACAACCAGCCAGGGAGCTAACCAACATCGTGATATGGCAGACCCCTCCTGTCACCTGCTGCTCCCCTCAGCAGTGTAAATTTCAGTAGATCTGCCCATTCTGCTCCCCACTCTGTCTCTGGTCAATCCTTTACTCCTCCCCTCACCACCTGCGCTGCATCTCTGGCCCACACTCCAGTCCTTGTATGCATAAATAAATAAATAAAAATAAATCTTAAAAAGGATGTAAACTTTATACAAATCATGCAAAGCATAATGTTTTTACACTGCCTTTCAAGTTATTCCTGGTATGTTACATTTTTTATAATATTTCTTTAAGCTTGACTTCCTGATTAGAAAACAGAACAAGAAAAGGAGGGTATTACGGTGTACAATGTACAATGAAAACCCAGGATTTGAAGGTTGTACAGGATAAACGTGGAGGAAAGGGGTTATATGACTTCCCACTGAAAGGTTATTTATATACTGGTGTTTAATCAGCAAATGCACATGACGTTCCTTTTGATAGTTGATTTTTTTTAATTTAGAGTAGTTAATAAAACTGTTCAAAATGCTTTTAGTGAAACATTTAGATAGCAAGTGAAATGAATAAACCAAACAACTGGATATATCTCCCTCAAGTATAAAATGCAGCCAAGTACATTTAAGATCTAATTGGCTTTATTTAATGACTCATGAATGGGACAGTGTCCCATTTACCAAGCAGAAAGTTGTGACAAAGGGTTAGAGGAAATGGAAGGCTTTTATAGACAGGAAGAGAATGGATTATTTCCTCAGGGTTACCTTCCCTTGGGGGGGATGGAGGGGTCAATCAGGCACATTATCTTGTTAACGTTAACCAGGAATGACTGGTTAAGAGTACATTCCTGGGAGGGGTTGAAACAGAATCAAGTTAAGTTTTAACTATTGATTTCAAGACAGGCCTTAGCAGAAGTGATTCCATTTTAAGGAGTCTGTTGTCTCCTTATTTTTTTTTTTTAAACAATCTCAACAACCTAGCAACTAGAAAGGAAAAATGCCAAAAGATTATATGTAAAACATTACTCCCTTTTCATAAAATGTATGACAACTACAATAAAATATATAACTTTGCGAAATCTATTTGCTGCAATAAAACAGTATAAAATGAGAACCCGTGAGTGTAGAAACCAGAATGAAGATCATCATGCGGTAGCAGAGGATTGGCATGAGAATGAGCAGCGAGAGTGATGGAAGCAAATAGTGAAATGTAAATTATTATAAAGATTTTAATGTTTGTTTCAGATGGTGACTTCACAGGTACTTACTTATATAAATATTTAAAATCATGAAATGGCCAAGGAAATTATAAAAGGGGAAAGTTGAGAAAGCTCAGAAATGTATACTACGAAGCACAATAGAGATCCTGTCCAATACCTGAGAAGCCTCCACTGTGTCCGTTTAGCTTCTGATGTCTTTTTTTTTTTTTCTGGCTACAGGCCAGAGATACGGAGGGTGAGAGGATTCACTAGAAACAAAGTGGGAACAGAACAGGCAGATTCACGAAGTACCTGCTGAGGGGAGCAGTGGGCGGGTCAGGAGAGGTCTGCCGCACCATGTGGATCTCCTCCAGGGCAGGCGGGATCGAACTCATGCAGAATTGGCTTAAGCTTCTTAGTGCAATGCTTTAACCCGCTGCGCCACCAGGGAGGGCCCAGCTTCTGACGTCTTTTAATCTTAATATTTGAAAGTGCAATCTAATCCCCACTCAGAAAAAACAGCAAATATCCAGCAAGCACACACCACAGAGAACACAAGCATAGTCAGGGAAAGAGGAGGCTGATGTTAATGTAACGGGGTGGTCCCCGGGGAATGGGGAGGTTCCAGGTTCTCTTCACCACCCAAGGGAGGGTGGAGATGAACAGGGAGGAGAAGAATCTGGAGATTGAAGAGGAAGGAAGCAAAATGGGAACCGAGGGAGACCTGAGGGAGGCACGTGTAGAAGAGAGACATGAGAAGAAGCTTTGTCTTATTTCTTGGTCCTAGACTGGTTGAAACAGATGTGGGTGAGAGAACTGTAAGGAAGTTGACTATGGCAGCATTTATCTTGATTTTGATTTTGCTCTCTTCCTCCCAGACTTGTCTGGCCATTTCTGACCCTTTTTCATGTCCCTGCCAGAGGTGTTTTAGGTTTGTGGCGGGCTTTCAGGCCTTGCTTATGACCAGTCCCTTTTACCCATGAAGGGATGGGTAACTTTGGGTGTTTAATTTAGAAAGTATATTCTTTATCTTTTCTGTATTGCACACAGATTGTGGTAAAGTTCCTTTCAATTAAAGATCTTATGTTTTGTCTTGATGCGGCAGATGACAGAACCTATTTAGAACAGGCAGGTTTGGGGGCCTAGGGGTGCCCCTCTCTCCCTTACCTGTAACATTAACAGTGACCAAAAGAATCTCTTAGGTGACTTGCAATGCATAATGTAAAGACTTTTAAAAGCAGAGTTGTATTAAGCTAAGTGTCTTAAGACCATTAGTAATGGAAACTTACAAGTTCCTCCTAGCTCAACTGAGGCGCAGAACCAATAGTCATTGGACAAGACTTGACATCTTTCCTGACCAGAACTCCCAAGGTTAGACTAGAACAATCAGACTGAAGAGGGTGAGGAGGGGGGCGGGGCTCAGCAAGCACTCATAAAACTCTCCATCCCCTAGAAAACTAGACTTGTCAAATCCAGATTTTAGGGGAAAAGAGAAGTTCCTCTTTTGCTGAAAGAATTGAGTATAAAATCTTTTTGATCTAAATCCCAAGTATATCTTGTTCACAATCTCTTCCCACTCATTCCTTTTAAATGAAGATCACAGTCCTCAATCTCCAAGTAAGCTATCCCTTTAGCTATTTCAAAGCAAGGACCTCCCAGCTGTTTCCAAAGAGTCCACTTCCTCATCTTACCCTAAGTCACACTTCTTACACCAGAAATGGACATGCATCAGAGAGTAGGCAGGAAGTAAAATGAAAGGGGAAATTACACCCCCAACAGTTGTACTGAAAGACATAGACATCATTGCCTAATTCAGGCTGTTGGATTTCTGCACCATCCCCACTGTCCCTCTATGCCAACTAGAAACTATCTCTTCAATGAGCAATTAGATTTAATTAACATTTCACCCCAAGTTTGGGCTGTAGCTAATAGTGTGCTGGTACGTGTCGAAAAACTGATTCTATGGAATAAAAGAATCTGTAACACGTGTCGATGTCCCAGGTGTACTCACTCCACTATGGCCGACTTCCAGCTGCCAACATGCCATCACTTAATGCAGAATGGGAAATGTCGCAATCAGCTCTCATGAGCTGGTATGAACCTGACTGCCTTGGTTTGAGCTGACTTCCTTGCACCACTAACTGTGGCACATCTAGACAGTTTATATTACGTAATATAAACTGTCTAGATGTGCCAGTGTATATATATATATACATATATATACACATACATATATATATTATGTAGTTCTATCTATAATTTGACAATATTTTACAAACATGCCTCAGTTTCTCCATTTAATAATAAAATAAGTCCCACTTCTCCAGATGATTATGAGAATCAAAGTGACAGGCACCCCCGCCCTCATCTCTGCCATCATCACTTGATGTTTTCCTTGTGTGCATGCCTGTTTTCTGTACTCACAGTCATACTGGAATACCCTGCCCCATTATCACCCTAATGATTTCATCTCAACTTTAGTATATTGGCAAAAAACCTATGACATTCTGATGTAGTGGGAGTTAGGACATCAACATGTAAATTTCAGAGGGAGATGAGTGAAACCCTAATAGTCACTATAAAAACTAACAGAATCCATTGTCTGGCCCTCCCTGGTGGTGCAGCGAGTTAAAGCACTGCACTAAGAAGCTTAAGCCACTTCGCATGAGTTCGATCCCTGCCTGCCCGGGAGGTGACCACATGGCGTGGCAGACCTCTCCTGACCCGCCCGCTGCTCCCCTCAGCAGTGTACTTCGTCGATCTGCCTGTTCTGCTCCCCACTCTGTCCCTGGTGAATCCTGTCACCCTCCGCATCTCCGGCCTGTACCCCAGTTCTGTATGAATAAATAAATAAATCTTTAAAAAAAAAAAAACTAACAGAATCCATTGTCTTTGCCTGTTCTTATCTCACTAGCCAACTGGCCCCTTTTCCCATAAAGCTTGTCCTGGTTATAAACACTGTCACGTGCCCTGTCATCTAAACCAGAATCTAGGAGCTTTCTTTATTCTGCTATATGCAATCACTCATTTAATCCTACCAGAGCTCCACTTTAAACATCTCTTAAATAGGTCCCTTCCTCTTCAATCCCAGAAAAACTGCTTCAGCGCAGGTTGTTAATATTATATTTCACACCTGCTATCATGATCACAAATAATCTCTTTACCTCCAGTTTTGTCTGCTCTGCCTACTCCCCTATCACTAAAATCTACCCAATGCCCAGAAGCTTGTGTGATAGGTCAAAAATACAGTTTACCAACTTCAGAACTTTTCTCAGATGTCCCCCCAAAATATAAGACACGATGCTCTTAGTGAAGGCAGCCAGCCCTGACACTGCGGTCCCTTCCTAGCCTCAGTTCTTTCCAACTCCTTCTGAGACCTTCACTCCATAATGAATGTTGACATTTCACTTGGGCCTCTGCCCTCTCTCCTGACCCCACCTCCACACCAGCCCATCAAATACCTCCTCGTTCTTTAAGGTTCAGCCCAAAGCTTTCCTCTGGAAGCCTCGTATCTTACCCATTTACCATACCCAAAGCAAGTAGCTAACAATAAACATCTCTTTCTCATAGTTCTAAATACTGGGAAGTCCAAGACCAACAGGCCTGCATCTCCTCAACCTGATGAGCGAGCGCTCTCATGTTTTCCAGTGTGTGTCTTGCTGTATCCTCACAAAGAAGCGTGAAAACAAGTGCTTCTGACTCTTACATGGACATGAATCCCACCTTGAAGGCTTCACATTCATGTCCTAAAATTACCTCCAAGGGTCCCACCTCCAGATACCATCACATTTGACTTAGAATTCCAACCTGTGAATTTGGGAGACACATAAACATTCAGACCATAGCACCCTGTGTGCCTGTACCCTCAGCTGCTTCGCTCTGCCCCTATGGCCACCTCTCTTCTGAGCCTGGGCCTCTGCCCTGGTTCTTCCCAGCATGGCTGGCAGCAGCCATTGCTCCATATCAGCAACTACACCTCATCAGACCTCCCCTCCAGGATCCACTGAGTGTCTGTGACCCCAACCCTGCCTGCAGGGGCTTCTGAATGCATGTAGGAATGCCACCATGTAAGAGGAGTGCCAATCAGAGAAATCACACAGAACCCAAGTCAAGTCTTGGGCACACACAGAGGCCCCCCGGGCACAAGAGGCCAAGTACTGTCTAAGTGAATCCTGTCTGGCACCCGCAGGCAGACAAGTTGGCAGAGGCTTTCGGGCAGAGGTGGGTAGGCTGGGCATCAGCAGGCGATGCTGACTCAGCTCCAGTGGCCTGACTGTGTCCTGGCTGCGGCCCTTTGCTGGGTCCCTCTGTCCAGCTCTTCCCAGCAGCAGGCCCTCTCCTTCACAGACAACTACAAAATAGCCCAGCTAGGTGCCAGAAATAGAGGTGTTGGAACATCCAGTTCCTACCTTGTGACAGTGGAGCAGCAATCTCTTCTTTAGATGTAAGCTCTGGAAGGAGGACTGTGTCTTCAGCTTCATAAACTCAGCATCAAGTCCAGGGAGGGGCAAACAAAGCCAGCTACTGCCACTCATTAAGTACTACATATGCCAGGCGCTCAGTGGGAGCTCGACGCGTGCTCAGTCCTTTGAGCTTCATGATTTTAAGGGTTGTGGAATTTAGCTAGTGTGGGGTGCTGAGTTACAGAATGCTCAAGGAACCTGCCTGAGGCTGTCAACCTAACAAGAGGCAGACCAGGAATTTGAACCTGGGCTGTCTGGCTCCAGAGTCCGCACTCTTAGGTTCTATACTCTATGATTTGTCCACTAATACTGATCAATTTTTATAAATAAAATTAAGATGCTATGACCTTTAATTAAAAATGTGTTTAAATAGAAACAAAATCACCCTCGAGCCCCAGGAAGTTTCCCTGACACTGTAGATTTTCATCCCCTAAGGGAAACTAACCCATGAAACCATTGTCAGGGAAGCTCAGGTCATGGGTACCAGGGAGCCACATGGAGAGAAACTTCCAGTGCATTTCTACCTCTGGAGCCCAAGCCAAAAGTTGTGAGGGTGCAGGCTCTGAGGCCCCTGGTGCGTGTGAGGGAGAAACTGCTGGCAGCCCACTGCTAAGGGTTGAATGGGTTAAAAAAAAAAAAAAAAAAAAAAGATGTTGTAATCCTCCCCCCTAGAACCTCAGGATATGACCCAATTGGGAGAAGGAGTTTTTACTGTTGTAATTTGTTGTATCAGGCAACACCACACTGATAAAGAAATAGATGTGCCAGAGCAGGCTACATAGTGCAGAATGCTGCTGAACAAGATCCCAGCCTTTTTATTGATATAATAACCATGCAGCATCAGCTGTAAGGAGAAGTAGAAAAAGGTAAAAAGGCAGGGTGGAATTGTCCTCCAGTAGTATCAGGGGTTGTGAGTCTGCTCTTCTCGTCTGCTTGATGACTTGCTATTGTACTTGAGATCAAGCCCTAGTTCCTCAGTCAGGGTTTCCATCTTAACAAGTCTTTCCAGTGATCTGATTAGCTTCTGGGGTCCCTTGTCATACATCTGTCCTAAACCCACCCCCTGCCTCCAGTGTTGCTGATCATGCATTGTGATGTGTAAATCAGGACTACATTTTATCCTTTGTCATCAGGCCCCCACCCTCCCCACCCATGGCATTTCCATGGGTGAAGCACACCCTCCCCAGGGTGAGCAAGCTTTCTGCTCTTGTTACACTTGAAAGGCACCTTATAAGTTTGGGCTCCTATGCCCGGGCAATTCTGACCTTGCTTTAGGAATACAGAACCGTAGGTAACAAAATGGTGGCAGGACAGGCTGCTAAGGGTTAGTCACTACATTAAAATGACATTACTGTGGAGAGAACTAATCCAGCAGTCTGGATTCAGAGACAGACAAGTACACAGGGAAAAGCCCACATGAGGACAGAGATCAAGCTAAGGAAGGCCAGAAGCTAGGTAAGCGACTGGGACAATACTTCCTCACAGGGAACCCACATGCCGATACCTCAACTTCAGATTTCTAGTCTCCCATACTGAGGCTGCACATTGCTGTTGTTTATCCTCTCCCTCCTGCCAGTCTGTGGTATGCTTTGTCATGCAAACTCACAGCAGCCACACAAACTCTGTGTGACTGGAATCGAGCTTGACATTGGCAGTACATGAGTCTCCGGCTCAGGGCAGCTAGGCCAGCAGGGAAAGAGGTGAGGAAGGAAGTTGTGTAAGTCATTGTGGGTGACAGAGGGCTTCATAGCATCTCCAGTTGACCTGCCGTCTCGAAAGATATGAACAGAAAGAGGGTTCTAAGAAGGGGCTGGATGAGAACGGGGGTGGAGGATAGTGTGCAAGGGCATCTGAAGAACAATAGGCAGAATGATGTAAATGCAGGGGTTTTGATGAAGAATTTGTTTTATGGCCACAACTTACAAAAGTGAAAATCTTAAATATGCCATGATACCTGCTTAGTGAAATAAGCCAGAAAGAAAAAGAAAAACACGGGATGGTTTCACTCAAAGAAGTTCCCTTTATGTTCATAAAGGGAAAAATAATAATAATGAACAACTACATAGCAGAGATATTTGGGGGGGGGTAGAGTGGGGAATGGAATCAAAAATGGGGGGGCAGGTGGAGTGCACAGTACTATGATGATGGCACACAGGTGATTTGGTGATGGGAAGCCCACGGGGATTACAATTGAGAAGGAAAAAGGCACAAAATGATGAAAAAATAAACTATTATAATAATAATAATTTTTTAAATATGCTATGATTCCACGTGTCAGAGGTTCCACATGTCAGTGGAGACACATATAAAAAGCATTTATTCATAAACACATGCTGTTGAATGTTCATTGTATTTGCACTACTACATCAAGCCTAGACATAATTCATGAAATTGTGAGGCAAACTAAAGGCTGAGATTTTGGCCAAGCTTTATATTTGATGACAGCAGCTGTTAATTTGACTTTCCAATTTACTGTCAACTTTTAGTTCAGTTGAATGACTTCTTTAAATAAACCAGTAGTAAACTCCTCCAAATGCTTTAAGTAAGAAAAAAGAATTTTATTATAGGGTCCCAGAAATGTTTATAGCTAAAACCATCGAATTCTATAATCTTGCAAATATTAAACACACATTAAATATCTATTAAATACTATAGATGATTTGAGAGGAAATTCATCTTTGCACTAATGTCTTCCTGAAGTTGGGCCTCCCTGGTGGCCTAGTGGTTAAGTCTTAGCGCTACAGCCTGAATTCCATCCCAAGCAAGGGAGGTGATCCACAAATGGTGCAGCAGACTTCTCCTGTCTCACCCCCTCCTCCCCTCAGCAGTGTGTTACAGTAAATCTGCCTGTTTTACTCCCCACTCTGTCTCTGGTGAATCCTCTCACCCACCTACACTCTGGCCTACACCCCAGTTCTTCTATGAAAAAAATAAATTAAAAAAAAATTAAAGTCTTCCTAAGTTCCCCCTAACCAGAAAACACCCAATCAGGAATGAAACCCAACCCTCTAAAAAAAGATACTTGTTTTTAAATTAATAGGTGTCAACTCATAGGTTGGAGTTTCATTTGTGTAGTCTTTCATTTTTCTACCGTCACCATCTATTTTATTCAGTTCTTCTGATTGGTCAAATATGACTGCTCATTTATGTAATATTGACTTTGCCTCAGCCAATATTTGGCATTTTTAGTAAATGTTATATTACTATAAGCTTATTAAGCAGTTAAATTTAATCCTTTATGTCCTTTAGTATTTATCTTTGAACAGACCAATCATAGCATAGAAAGTTAATGGAGAATCCAGAACTTATTTTTAACCTACTTGACCCAATGTTATTCTGTATACCTGAAAATGTGTGTGACCATAGCAGCTCAGACGAGGAAGCAGCCTGCATAAGACCCAGGGAACCAGCTTATTAAGGACCCACTCACTCCAACCCTTTCTGGGGGGAAATGGTCAATCTTAACACTCCAAACTCAATTCTAGTGGGTCTTGAAGCACATGCTGACCAGGTCAGTATGTGCACAGGATTTAACACTTGAGCTGTTCCTTTTAGTCATCATCAGGTGAAATGTTGGAAATATTGTACCCTTCCTCCTGTAGATACAGTGAGTCAGCTTCTGTGTGGCAAAACAAGCTACCGAGAAAGATGAAAGGAGGAAGATGGTCTGGAGACTACCCTTGGATCTCGAACCTGAAGTTATTTATCCTGCAAATAGTTTTGGGACATCTATGACCAGGCACTACTCCAGGGGCTGAGGGATGATACAGAACAAAACAGACCAGTTTTCTGTCGCTTTGGGGAGAGGCCAGAAAGCAGCAAACAAACAAGATAATAAGCACCACAAAAAATTCAGATGTTGTGATCATGATGAGAATTTTTAAATAGGGTAATTTAATAGAGTTGACTTCTGTTGTCTCCTCTGAATTGAGTATCAAGGAGGATTCCTCTATGATAGTAACAGCTAAGTGTGACAGCCATGAGGGAATCAGAGAGAGAAACTGCCCAGGAAAGAAAGTAGTCATGCAGAAGCCCTGGGCAGAAAGGAGCCTGGCAACTTCTGGGAATAGAAAGTCAACCTACCCTCCCCTGGCAAATGTTCACAATGATTGTTTTGTTTTATAAGGAGGCCACAGAAGGATGGGACAGTTGTTGAACTGTGACGCAGTCGTAAAAGCAGTTTCAGTCCCGGGGAACTCTGGTTAAGGACATACTGAAATGTCCCAAGATGGCAAAGCATCTTTGTGTCTAGAGGTTAGCTCCATCACTGGGTTGGGGTAGTGCCTAGAAGGGGTGGGATCTAGTGAGGCGATCTCCTTCTACTGAGAGCGCCTTGCAGAGAGCCCTCAGCGTCCAGCATTATCAGCAGTGAGAGGTTGGGATGATAAGAGCCTTGGCCAGGAGGGAGAGCTGGGCAGAACACAATACCTACCTCTGACTGCTCAGGAAGGGGTCAGGAGCCGGGAAACTTAGGGTCTGCTTCTTTGAAGACAACTCACCCTGGAGAGAGAGCTGAACACTTCCTCTTCAGGGGGAGTCAGAGGAAGAAAAGGACAAATGGGCACTGAGAGCTTGAAAAGACAGAGACTTTTGGCCCAATGTCACAAATCAACACCAGACTTTTTAAATTTTTATTGTTTAAGAATTTATTTATTTATGTGTACAAGAATTGGGGCACAGGCCGGTGGGGGCTAGGGGGGGAATGGTGAGAGGATTCACCAGAGACAGACCTGGGAGCAGACAGGCAGATGTACTGAAATACACTGCTGAGGGGAGCAGTGGCAAGACAGGAGAGGCCTGCCGTGCCAATTGGGTCAGCTCCCTGGCTGGGGATAAAACTCATGTTGTGACTGTGGCTAGCATCATAGTGCTGAGACTTAACCCCTTGCGCCTCCAGGGAGGGCCCTCAGCATCAGACTCTTAGGGAGCAAATGTGAACACCCTGCTGTGGGTGACACTTTCCTTGGAAGACAGAGACTTCCTTCTTTACTGTCAGCTACACTCTTCCTGTCCCAGGTTTTCCACTTTACCAAACCAAGCCTTTTCCACTCCATCCCCTACTTATGCCCAGCAACAAAAGGTTTGCTGAGTTTGCAGTGGGGGGAGAGAAATGCACTGGACTATGGTGATGGCACACGGGTGATTTGGTGATGGGAAGCCCAAGGGGTCACAACTGAGACAGAAAAATGCACATGATGTAAAAATAAACTATTATATTATTTTAAAAAAATGAACAGGCCTAAATTGCAGCTTCTAAATTATCTAATTTTAATTAAATATAGCTAATTAACAGGTAATTGTAAATAATTATTAGAAATTACATACAAAGTAATAAATTGTCACACAATCATAAAAGAAAAGGTTTGCTCAGTTTGCTTTTCTCTAGTTTGCTGTACAACTTTTTTCCAACTACTCACATTCTTTCCACCACCTTACCCAGATCACGGAGGGATCAGTATTCAGGCACACCAGAGAACATGGCTTCCATCCTCCACAGGGCAACCTTTCAATATTGTGAAGACACTTTTTATATACTCTCTAAACTGTTCTCTAGGTCAAATATCCCCAGGGCTGTTCCTGTATATCTGTATAATTCAGCTATACCAGGAGACCCCTTCATCGTCTTAGTATATTATTTCAAACACTTATTTCATCATCATATATTTATTAAGCATCTATTTAGGACCAGGCATGTAACAAGTTTCTGGAAATAAACAAGGAAATTCCTGCTTCATGAGTTTACATTCTATAGGGGAAAACATGAGGAAAAAATCTGGTGTAACTAATGCCGTGAACAGAGCTAAGTAAAGAGGACAAAAGAGGAAGAATCCTTCCTCGATGGACCCTCCCTGGTGGCACAACGGGTTAGGGCACAGCACTGTGAGCTCGCTGTAGCTGCTTCTGTGTGACTTCGAGCCCCACCCCGGAGGTGACCCACATGGCGCAGCAGACCTCTCCTGACCTGCCCGCTGCTCCCCTCAGCAGTGTACTTCATCATTCGGCCTGTTCTGCTCCCTGCTCTATCTCTGGTGAATCCTCTCACCGCCCCTGGACCTCTGGCCTATAACCCATTTCTGTATCCATAAATAAATAAAAAAGAATCCTTCCTCAATGGTGTGTATGTGGAATCTAGAGAAAGCAAACAACCGGTCCAACAAAGACAAACTTTAAAACCAAACTTGAAAGCTGACCATAGATCTGAGGCACCCAGGAGGGAAAGGCTGAGGGTTGACAGGTGGGCTGTCGGGGAGGACTGTGGGTGCGCTGGTGGTGGGAGGGCTACAATGACCCCACCAAGGGCCAGAAACCCCAACTATCCAAAGATGAACAACAATGCAAAACAACAAAGGCACTTCATTAAAATAAATATGTTTAAAGAAAGAAAGAATTCCATCTTCACTACTCACTCACTGTGTCAACTAACTCTTGACCTTAGTTCCTTCATTCATAAAAGGGAAGAAAACAATGCAGGCCTCCAGAGCATTGTCACAGGGATTAAGTGGACTGAAACATATGAGCTCTTAAAACCACACCTGGCACTTTGTCAGGGCTCAGTGAAAGATACCCACGGTTGTTACATGACTGTTACTGTGAAATTAAAGTTTTATGGGAAAAAGAGGCATCGGGGATGATCAGTGTTCTGTCTGATCTACTAAGTGGAGGGTAGAACATTTACTGAAACAGGCACACAAGAAAAGGAATAGACCTGGGATAAAGAGGTTTATTTTTAGACACCCGAGGTTGAGGAAATGCAGGTTTTGCCCACCATCCTAAAGTAGAATGTTCCTCTTGGTATGATTTGGTAGGTTATCTTTGAGATTCTTTGCATATAGATTAATGATATGGTTTTCACAAAACACTCCCTGTCCTCAATTTCAGTCAGTTTGGGTTCCCTTGCCCTGACCCAGGGTTATGTCTAGGTCCCAGGGAATCTCGGGACATATAAAAGCACATCTTGGGCGTCACTGTTTGTCTGTATGCACTCACGCCTCTTGAGATGGCCAACACCCTCAGCGATAGGTGGGCCAGCACCAGCTTCTTTTCCTCCACAGGGCTTTTAAGGTCTAGAATCCTCTCCCTTCTTCCTTCTTTTGTTTCCTACCCTCTCCTCTCAACACTTCACTCCCTCTCTAGCTCCCCCACACTCCTCTGGGGTGGTCACCAGAAAAATGCTGGAGCCCACAGAGGTCCTGTGGCTCATCACATCACAAACACCATTCCTTCAGCTGATCCTCTGAGGAGGCTAAGCCCCACGGAGGGGCCAGGGGCCAGGAGCGCCTTTATCAGAGATGCACACTATCTTTTCATTTATCAATTGCACTCCAAAACAGGTCCCCAAATAAAATGCTACAAAACAAAAACATTCTTCCTATTTCCAAATATTGCCATATTTCCTTATTCACCCCATCTCTCTGCAACTTGAAGCCAGGCAGGTCACCGCCCAAGGCTAGACTCCAACATCTTTTCACCCCCATGACTTTAATGTGATCATCGCTCTCCATTGCCAGACTCCCATGATCTGTCTTCCATTCTGCTTATTTCCAATACTCAGAACCTGGTGTCCTGATGCCTCCTCATCTCAGTGTCTGCGGTGTTTTTGGAAAGAAAGTGAAGTGGCCAAAACCAGAGGCAGGGAGAGAAGTCAGAGGATGTTTACTATAATCCAGGCAAGATGTGAAGAGGGTCAAAACTTAGAGTCAGAGGTATTCAGTCCCCTTCCCCTAGGGCTAGTCAGCTACAACCAAGGCTGAGAAATTAGGAAAACCAGAACAGCAGGTCAAGGGGTTCTGAAAGTCTTTTGCATTTGCTCTTGTTGGCCTTTGGTGAGGCCCTTAGCAGGTCTGACAAATACATCAGTTCTAGGTAAAGGACTGAATGAGATAGTCATGAGGACAGAGTCAATGGAGAGGGCAAGGGATGTATCTACAGAATCTGGTAGCCCATTAGTGTGGAGAAGAAAGGCCCTGATAAACTCCAACTTCATCTTGTAACGGGGAGCAAAGCTTTGCACTGCCCATGAAGTTACTGGGCCCCTGAGTTATGCTGAAGGGGAGAAAAGACATACACGTGTTAGTTATGTAATGTGAACATTTTAACGTCTTACATTCATGGGAAGAAAAAGAAGTGAAGACCCAGAGAGGCAATTAGACCCAGGGGGTTTATAACATTTTAACAAAGGATGATAAATTTGTGGAGAAGAGACAAGACAAAGGAAAAAGGATTTGGGCTTCTAAGGGCAGTAAATTGTAGAATATAAATAGATGGGGGAAACTAATGATAAATAAATGTTGTTTTAGCAGGGCTTATTCGCGCAGACCCATCTCGTGCCAGCTTTCTGTCTGTGGTGCTGAGGGCCCTGGCAAGGGAGGGGGTGGGCAGCATCTTCACAAAGGGAAATTTATGTCCTGCTTTTAGGCAGATAGAGGAAAGGCAGACAGCACTTTCTTCATTTCACTTTCTCTTAATTGCCTTCAGATCAAAACAACCCTCAGCCAAGATGGCCTGTTTGGGGCTGCCTATTCTGACTCCTTTGATCATTCAAGCCTGGGTTGATTAGGAGAGGTGGGGGTGGGGGAGAACTTGTCCAAGTTTCTGACTGGTGATAGGGGAGAAATGACCCATGGAGATGAAGCCCCCAAAGCAGGCAGGCCCAGGACCCGAGAGCTGCTGGTGTTGGAGGGGTGTCCAGAGAGAGGAGCCTCCCTCCCTGCCGTGGCCTCTTGACCTCCCTGTCACCACACACTGGGAGTTAACCATCCCTCACAACCTCTGTTACCTGAACAATCTGTGGACATTCTTTTTAGGTTACTCTTCAAACTATCAATAGAAATACCAAACAGACCTGTTCAACTCCCCAAGACTTGAACCCGTTTGGGGAGTTCCAAATATGCTTTTACAGCTAGGAAGACTTTTGTTTTGTATAGTTAGGAAGAAATGTCAGAAAAGCGGTATCCAGCTGACTAATCCCTTAACTCCAGTTACTTTCCCATGACAGCTTGGTCAGAGGCCTGGCAGAGGGAGAAGAATGAGGAATTTATCTTCTGGTTTATTTCCTGTTTTTTTTTTTTATCATGTCACATCTCCTGCAATCTGATTCACTCAGGTTCATAAATAATAAAAGGCTGTAAGTCTTTCAATAAGATATATGCTATATACAAAAGGGCTCTTAGACGTTCTAGCAGTGATGTGTTTTCTGTTGCACCAGGACCAGATCAATGCAAATGGCAAGGGGAGTAAGGGGAACAGAGAGGTGGGCTGACAGGGGCCTGCTGCGGTTGAACAGTCAGGGAGGGCAATGAGCCTAGAAGAATGAAGATAAATTGCATCAATGAGCCAGATTCTTGCCTAGGCCCTGAGCTTCTCAGCTCTGTGAAGTGGGCAGGTCTCTAAACTTTGGGGATCACACTAGTTTACTATGCTTGACTTATTATTGTGGGAATGAGGTGAAATCAGGAATGGGAACTGCTTTGTAAGCTCTTGGCTATTGGCGATGTTCATTGCTTGTATTTGGGCAACGCCACTGGGCCTTCATTTCAAACACTCAGCAAGTCTGTTGCTATTGCCTCTCTGCCCAATACTATGCATAATCCTTCCCATCAGCAAGATCCTTTGAAAAGCTCAGGCTGCCTGGAGAGCTACTTGATTCTGGTTGCAGAGGAAATCTTCCCCTGACAATCTAACATAAACTTGGGCCACCTTGAGTCCCATCTCAACAAATGCATAGCATCTGAAAGAAGTTGTGAAGGCAGGGGGACAGCCCAGAAGCAGAAATAACACTAGTTCAACCGAGGGAACACTCTCAGTTCCTCTGCAGACAACGCTTTCCCCAGTGCCTGTCATGAATGCAACTGTTTCCCCAAACCTCTATGCCCCCAAATTCCTGCTCCGCCTCTGTTCCCAGTCTTACTGGCATTTGCATTCTCATGTGGATACTTTTCTGAGGGTTCTCTCTGCCCATAACCCAAACCCAAACCCATTGCAGCTCAGCAGCTCAGCTTTGATGGTACATTAGAGGAAATGTTGTGAGTACTTAATTTTTTCAGATGACACTTAATTTTCCAGGTCACCACTGCCTCTGCCCTGAAGCTAAGCCTGTGTTGCAGGGGAAGCAGCAGGCAGATGGCTAGAGGAGCAATACAAATCTTCAAGCCTCACCTTCCATCTTCCTTCAGACTTCCTTCCTTTGGACTCTGGCTTTTAGGCAGGCACTGTCTCATAACATGCACACACACACACATGCACCACAGAGATTCCACAAATGTTGTAAATGCCACACAAGCCACCATATCAAAGCTCATAAGCACCCTATTTGAAAGTTGCTATAATTCTAGAATAGTTTATTTGAAGAGCTTTCCAAATGCCACAGGCTGCAAAATTCTCTGGACTTTTCTGCTTCTTGCCTTGAAACTCAGTTGAAAAGCCCCTTTCTCCTTCCCCATCCCTGAGATGGAAGTCTGTGATATATATCACTGGTAGTGTTCTAGGATGGTGAACAGTGCAGGGCTGTTCAACTGACCAGTAACTTAAACCCACTGCCCTGGTGCCTGGGTGTCCTGACATCCATCCTTGTGGCTCAGGAAAATTCAGACCAGTGTTGGCTATCTTTTCCTGGACTCCTTCAAGGGCATCCTTCTTCCCCAACTTTCTTCAGATCCACCTTTTAGGTCCTTGTAACTATTACAAGGCAACCTTAATATGAAATGGATTGTCTGACTATGGATCCTCACCCGTGAGCTTAAAGGGCCTTATAAGACTCAACTGCAGGCTCACACACACCAAAAGGTTAATAAAGGGTTCACTTACAAAAGAAGGGGAATTGAAAACTCAGGGGAAAAGAGAGGAGATAAGTTGGTTAATGCATCCTACCAGTTCTGCTGACTGGAACCCCAAAAACACTCTGCGAGTTTGTGAAAAATCAACAGTCAAGCCACAAGCCAAGAGGCCAAGAGGCCCCCAAGTCTGGTTTGTTATCAAACCTGGTTGCTTAACTTCAACCTCAAGTCCCAGTCTCTCTTTGGTGATGACAGCATCTGTGGTTCTGGTGTCTGGGGTGGGGGTAGAGTCCACAAAACCTGTATTTGTAGAGTTCATTCAGGACATCCTTTCTCCCTAACATAACTAGCAGACTTTTTTTTTTAAAAAGTCTTAGGTTTGTTGAACAATTGAGCAGAGAATTTAGTTTCCATAGCCTCTCCTCCCAGCTCTCCTATTTTAGCATCTTGCACTAGTGTGATACATTTAGCTACAACAGATGAGCTGCTATCAATATATGCCCTGAAATCCATAGTGTATACCAAGCTTCACTCTTGGTGCTGTGTGTTCTACGGATTTGGATAAACATATAATTGTTACCTGACAAAGGATCTAAAAATCAGTTACATGTTCATCACATTTCTCACAGATTCTGGAACCAGCCACCTACCACCACATATGCAAACTAAGGGTCTTTGGTTTATCAATAGAGGAAAGGGGCGGGAGGGAAGTACGTATTCTAAGAATTAGCAGGGCAGAGGGAGCCGGAGAAGGTCCAGTTACTGATGAGTGGTATGAGGCAGAGTTGCAGTTACAGGACCTGGAAGGGTATGGCAGAAGTCAGTACTGCTGAGGTCAGGGCTGCTGTATATAACACGCCAGCAACCGCCAAAACAAGTGATTGAGTCCAAGTACTTCACTCTCTTTTAAGAGCTGCAGAAAAATGGCCACTCTGCCTGTTCTTTTCGCTGCAACGCCCTCACTCAAGACCTAGGAGCAGGGTTCATTTCATAGAACAAAGCCCAGCATCCGTCCAGACATCAGTGGGCAGTTTGGTCATCTCCCCATCCTGGGTGCAGCCTGATCTAATATAATGACATATGTCCATCACTGCAGTCTCGTTCAGAGAGCTTTTACTCCCCTAAAAGGAGTCCAGAAAAGGACTGTTCTCCTATTCACCACTTACTGTCCCCAAACCTTGGCAACTACTGGTCTTTTTACTATTACCATAATTTTATCATTTCCAGGATGTTAATGGTATATATATATTTCCCATAGGCTCGTTTCACATTGCAATATATATTTCTGGTTCCTCCATGCCTGTCATGGTTTGATAGCTTGTTTCTTTTCTTTTCTTTTTTTAAAGATTTATTTACTTATGCATACAGAACATGGGGACAGGCCAGAGGTACAGGGCAGGAGAGGATTCACCAGAGACAGAGTGGGGAGCAGAACAGGCCAACTGAAGAAGTACACTGCTGAGGGGAGCAGCAGATGGGTCAGGGGAGGTCTGCCGTGCATGTGGGTCACTTCCAGGGCGGGGATCAAACACATGCTGAAGTGGCTTTAGCCTCTGTGTTGTGCTTTACCCACTGCACCACCAGATAGCTTGTTTCTCTAGAGCACTGAATAATATGCCACTGTATGGATTTGCCACTGTTTATCCCCTGTTTATCCACTTGGCTACAGAAGAATATCTTGGTTACTTCCAAGTTTGGGCATTTATGAATAAAGCAGCTATAAGCAACCATGTGCAGGTTTTGGTGTGCATAACTTTTTAAGTTCTTGAGGTAAATTCTAACGAATGTGATTGCTGGATCATATGGGAGGAGCATGTTTAAAAGAATAAGTCAGTCACCTCTGAACCATCTTATAGATACGTGTCTATGGCAATGTCCGCCCCACTAGCAAGGTGTGAGACTTCCGTGGCCGCACATGCCTGCCATGTCAGTCAGTGTCAGGGTTAGGGATTTTAAGCATCCCAGCGGGTATACAGGGCTATCTTATCACTCTTTTAATTTGCAATTTCCTAATAATATACAATGTTGAGCATCTTCTCATATGTTTATTTGCCATCTATACATGTACATTGCTGAGGTATCTACTTAGATATTTTGTCCACTTTTTTAATCGGGTCTGTTTCTTTATTACTGAGTTTTAAGAATTTTTGGGGAGGGGGGTTTTGGTACAATTTTGGCTACCACACTCTTATCAAATGTGACTTTAT
Source organism: Condylura cristata (assembly GCF_000260355.1). Taxonomy (NCBI): domain Eukaryota; kingdom Metazoa; phylum Chordata; class Mammalia; order Eulipotyphla; family Talpidae; genus Condylura; species Condylura cristata. The sequence goes on from NW_004567102.1 coordinate 50,199,381, forward strand.
GTTTTCTTCCCAGCCTAAGGATTCTCTTCATTCCTTAAAAGGTCTATTTTGGGGGCCTTCCTGGTGGCATAAAGGGTTAAGTCTCAGTACTCTGAAGTTGTCTGCAGCCACTGCAGCTTAAGTTTGATCCCCACCAGATAGCTGACCTACATGATGCAGCAGACCTCTTCTCTCTCACCTGCTGCTCCCCTCAGTGGTGTATTTCTGCCTGTTCTGCTGTGTACTCTGTCTGGTGAATCCTCTCACCTCCCCCACCCCTGTACCTCTGGCCTACACCCCAGTTCTTGTATGCATGAGTGAATAAATTTTTCCCAAAAAAGATCTATTTTTTTCTAAATCAATGTATTCTCTATCTTTTCTCCCTGTTTCCTTGGAAGGGTCTTCTCTAATTGTCTGAAAACTGGAAAAAAGGGAGTTCTCTACCAGAACTCTCAAGGTTCCAAGATGGAAACCAAACAAACCCAAGAGTCTTGAAACAACCCAGTAATCCAGATCCTCAGAATTGACTCCAAGTAGCTACTGCACTGGGCCCAGGGCATAGGAGCTGCTGCTTCAGACACAGAGCCTCAGAAGAATTGTCATGAAAGGATCTAGAGGCTGAGGGCAGATTTTAAACTTCAAGAGAACTACTGAGACAGGGAAAAATTCCCTTACCTCTCTTGCTTCTTGTCATCTTGGTTAAGCAAACAAGTTAATATCAGGCAGGTAGCAGGAGAAAATAAAACAAATTTAATTTCATATATTTGGAAAACGCCCATCCATGACTGTAAAATTCTACAATAAATGGGACACTGAGAGCATATGTTACAGGGTGGCCCAGAGAGGACTTGGGCTGCCTCTCTATGGGGCCTCACCCAAGGCTCAAAATGTAATTTCCTGCAGGCACACCCAGAAAGGGTAATGGGTTTATTATCAAAAAAGGGGGGAAGGAAAAGGAAACAACCCAGGGAAAGAGAAAGGGATACAAAATAGCTGGAATATTTATTAGCTGGGCTAAGTAGGAGCTCTAACCCCAAACTAACACTGCGAGCCCCAGTCACACGGTCTGAGAGCCGTTGCTCCAAAGAGCGAGAACAGTTACCTCTCCAGAGTGACAGTTGGAAAACCACTCACTATTTATCCCCCAAAGCCCCAGAATGCCCTTGCAGTTCTCTTCTTTGACTGCTGGGAGTTGTAGTTTCCAATCTCTGAAGTAAGGGGTGGAATCCAGAAAGCTGGAGGACTCAAGACACTGCAGAGTTCTTTTAAGACATCCTTCCCCTTAACAGGTATATGTCCTAAGCTAAAGAATAGGATAGAGTCCTGGAGTGTCATGGAGAGAGAAGGTGGCAGTCTCAGGTGATGAGGAAACAGTGATTCATATGTGCTCTCTGTCTGGTGAATCCTCTCACCTCCCCACCCCCTTTAGATGTTTGCCCTGCCATAAAAGAGGTTTCTCAAAAAAAAAAAAGTTCCTTCTGGAATTGACCATACCTTTGAGTAAATTTTATTCCTTAAGTAATGCTAACAGTTCCTTCCAAGACCCACTGGGACTGCACTGACCTAAGTTCCACATACCAAGGTGACATGTTTTAGACAGAGCCTGCTCTGGACATCTTTGAAAGTCCATTTAAACATCTTTAGGGAGATCAATCCCATAAACTCCAGACACAGGGGTGCATACAGTAGTTATCAGTTGCCATGACCCCTTCTCACAGGACGAGAGAAAGCTGTGACTGATAAGCAGACCGACCAGCTGGCCCTCATCAAGTCATGAACACTGGATGCAAAAAGAATTAATAAATCAAATAAAAGAGAGTTGAAAAGGGATACAGTTCCATCTTACCACTAGTTCATTATTTTCCACATTGCTTCAGCTCTGGACTATATCAGAGTAATTAGTGGTGTTATCTAATACAGCCCAGACCACCAGCAGAGGCAGTGGGGGGGGGGGGGTTACACACATTTACACAGGCAAATGAGCCCCCACGTGCAGAGACCAAGAATGTCATCAAAGTAGCAGGGCCCAAGAAGCAGCTATTCCAAGAGAAGTCTGAAATCTGGCCTCTGAGCTTTAGAGCCTCACATTTTCCTTGGTTATCCTGTGGAAACAGGATGAACTCGTTGGGTAGGTTTTTTTCATTTGTTGGTTTTTCACTGTTGCTAGACAGAGGTCTTGGGAATGTCTGATCACTTACTGTCTTAGCTTTTGTAGATTCTCTCAGTGAAACACTATGGAATAGAAAATAATCTCTTTTACAGTTTAACAAAAGGTGCCTATAAAAACAACTGCCGCAGGTCCTGGATTGGGCCATAGGTTGACCAAAGCCAAGAAAATTCACCTAAAGAGTAAACTGCTCCCCACACACACATAATTCAAAATAAGAATAAAAGTTTAAATAAACATTGCAATTTTAAAATTCTGTGCCTTCTGATGAATATATCAATACTTATCATGTTTGTAATAACTATCAAATCATGTATGCCTTCCAATCTCTCTCTCAACTGCTGGTGACCTTAACATGGACTGTGAGCCAATTTGAATGAGCCCTGATGAAGAACACAACTACGCCCTGGGTTCTACTGGAAACTAACCAAAACCCATGAATGAATCAGCCCAGGTCATCAGAAAGAGCTGAACAAGTCCACTTATGAGTAAACATTATTAATTCTTGGCTGTTTTTCATGGTCTGACCCTACCTTTTCTCTCATAAACTAGATAAACTTTATTATGGTGAAATGATGCTTCTTCTGGCTATGGCTGAAGAAGGAAGGCATTTTCTTTGCCTGTTCCTGGACACTTCACCTCTGTGAAGGGAAAGTGACATGGACTACAGGCACATGTGCCATGAAGCAGACTTCCTGAGTGGAAATGAGGGACAGAGCTGAGCAGCCAGGTGAAGATAAATAACATGGAAGGAAGGTAAGCTCTGGGCCTCTTGCTTCTCCAGCTCTGACTTGCACCTAGGAGCCGGGGTGGGGGTAGGGACTTAGAAGGACACTTGTGGAAGAAAGACTTGTAGAGAAACCTGAAAGAGACATGTGCGTGACAGACATGTGAGGTGGCTGATAATGGCAGCTGCTGCTTAATGTGGTGTCTTCTGTTGTCCCAGCTCTGTAAGATCTGTCTAAACCTCTTCTTTCTGTTGCCCACCAGAAGGGACCTTAGGCTTGTGGCAAGTTTTAGGTCCTCAGTAGCCCTGTTTCAGACCAACCTTGTTTGG
>NW_004567102.1:50202683-50239927 GCF_000260355.1 Condylura cristata
GGGCGGAGGGAATGGGGGGGACGGTAGGAGCTATTGAAAAACTATTATTAGAACTGTCTTCTCTTTCCTCTTTAATTCTGTTAAAGATCTTTCACACTGAAGATCTGTTTCGTTTGTCTTTGTGCACATAAATGACTGGATCCATATAAGGGTATGCATCCCTTAACAGTGTGGGGTCCCTGGGTGCCCTTGGTCATGTGCTAACACTCCTGGTGTCATAGATATTAATATTGTAATGACCCTGACTAATGTGACATGACACTGATAAACATATGTAAAAGGCAAGGGCAGATAAAAGCTGAATATATGGAAAGACACCTCCTAAATCAAAATTAACAAATGGTGCTGATAAGGTGTTTCTGAAAAGTGACATAAATATAGGCATCCTAATGGCAGCAGTTTGCAATGCTTATGTCCATGGTCCTGAGTCTTCTGCTGAGCTTGTGAGAGCTGCTGGGGACTCTCACTCTAAGAAATGGCATCTCCTCTTCCTAGCAAGATGGACTGAATCCAGAAGCTCTCTGGACCAGGTCCTATGCACTCTGAATTTCCAGTCTCCCCAAACGTAGCCAAGAGGTTAGGTACCTTCCCAACTTTTTTGTTACCAATTTAGTTGTATGCTTATCTAATTATAATACAGTAAACTAATATTGTGCTTACATGGATGGGGCTTGAGTCATGAGTGAAATCTTGCTAAGGGCAGCACTCTAGAGATTCTGAACCTCATAAACACATACAGGTATCTGGAAAATCTGTAAAATTAAAACACTGATATCTATTGGAAGGATAAGCCTCCTTAAAGTATTTAAAACAGTCCCTCCCAGTGAGATGTTCAGAACAGGCCTTTCGAAGATGTGTCACATTGGGAATTATTTTGAGCCTAAGGTTAATTGAAGTTCTATAGTCTCAAGAGCAACTTTTAACACTCCCTTAACTACCAAGTAGAATGAAAATTTGGAGTGGGGGGAAGAGGGAAGGCTCCCTGGTTGTACAGGAGTTAAAGACACAGTGCTATCAAATTATCACCAGCCACTACAACATGAGCTCAATCCTGGGCCAGGGAGATGCCCTACACAGTGCAGCAGACCTCTCCTGTCTGGGCTGCTGCTCCCCTCAGCAGTGCATTTCAGTCAGTCTGCCTGTTCTGCTCCCCACTCCGTCTCTGGTGAATCCTCTCACTGCCCCTGAACTTCTGACCTGTACTCCAGTTACAAATAGATAAATCACTAAAAACAAACAAAAAACACCTATCTAGGGCCTCCCTGGTGGCCTAGAGGTTAAGCCTCAGAAATATCACTGCTATGGCCTGAGTTCAATCCCTGGCCAGGATGCTGACCTATATGGCACAGCAGACCTCTCTTATCTCACTCACTGCTCCCCTCAGCAGTGTACTTCAGTAAATTCACCTATTCTGTTCCTCATTCTGTCTCTGGTGACTCCTCTCATTCCTGGCACCATTGGCCTATCCCCCAGTTATTCTAACAAAATTATAAGTTAAATACTTAAAAAATTTTTAATTAAAAATTTTAATTTTTTTAAATTAAAAATACACCTATCTATATGTCAGGACAACTATGTAATTACAGAGCATCTAGTCTTTATCAGATGACTCACCCTCAGTCTGTCATGGAAGCCCCCTCCTCTGTCCTTGAGGTCCTAGGCCCCTACCCAATGTCTTAGCCCGGAATATACCCTCATTCGGCCCATTGGCTTTAATACCACATTCATGTGAATTCTCCAAACACATGTAATTAAACTTGCTCTTCGTACTCATCTGTGTGGTGTTAATTTGCTTGTTTAGTAGCTCAGAAAGAACTGAGGACAGGAGAGGCACATTTGCTATCTGTCCCTATACATCAATAATAAATACTTCTAAACTGTCACATGTTCCAACTTCTTTATCACTACCAGTAGAACATAAAATTTTATAATTTTTAGACATTTTCAGAATTTGGAAATAGTAATTTTCTACTGTACCTTGAAATTGTATGTTTTCCTGACAAGATTTAACCTTTAAATTGATTTCCAGGTAACTCTGACTTTGCTTCTCCCTCCTCCCACTGTTCTTACCACTCTCCTGGTGTAAACCAGAAGCTCCGACCTCTGCACCACAGAGCCTCCCAGCACTCCGAGCCCTCATGGGAGGGAAAATGCGTGCTGAGAACTTGAACAGAAAGTGTGGTCCATATGAGCACAAGAGTGTGTTGCTCAAAGAGAGGGTGGTATTTCTTTTCTTGGAAGTCCTTTTGATGCCAAATATCAGGTTTTCAAGCCTAGTGCCCCAGTGGCAGCACGGGTCCCCGCCACTAGGCCACCACAGGTTGGTGTCTCACAAAGCTGCAGCAGGAACTACATAGGCACTCAGGCAAGCAAGTGAGGAGGCAAATTGCTTTAGAGAAAGGAAAAATTTATTGTGGAGAAAAGGAGCAGAACTAAAGTGAGACCCCCAAGCTGGTGGAAAGAGAGACAAGGAAGTCCAAGTGGAGTCCTACCTCAGGGAACATAGACCTTCTTTTCCTAATTATCCTAACGGCCTACCAGTATCTCTGTGATTTGCTCAGTTAGTTCTCCGTGGTGTCACTCACTGCCTTACTGTCTCTGTGTCCAAAACTAAATCTCTGTGTCCCAGCCCTTATCTTAAGAGTCCTGTTTCTGTATTGTTCTTGTTCCTGAAGATCCTGTTGCCCCTAGTCCTGGGGTGTTTGATTAGTCCTCTTTGGAATTTGTTGACCTTATCTCTGGAGCTTCCCTTAACTCCACTGAGGTCTCTGAAGCTGCCTAATTATCCCTAACTTGCCTTGGGATTCACTTTCAGAAACAATTCTCTAATCTGACAAACAGTTGCTTCAAGTTAGGAGATTTCTGCCTGGGGGTTCTGTGCTGGCAATTATGACAACTGTCTGACTGATTTGTCAGGATGCAGACAACTGCCTCTATCACTGATGGCAACCCCAGTTCTCCTACCTCAAAGGAAAAACCTCTAGGTTTGTTGTTCCCAAAGTTAGATAATATATTTGACTACCACTAGCGTTACTGAAGAAAGGAACAATCTCTATCCAAACTTTTGAGACAAAATAGTCAGACTCAGCATAAGATGAAGAATCTTATTCACATTTTTATCAATTGCTTACTAAAATTCAACTGTTGTGACAAAGTAATTATGTTGTCGGGGAGCTATTTATTACAGCTGACATTCTAATAAAGCAGCAGCAGGGAGCTAATCCACCAACGTTATTGGGTAAAGAATTACAAATTGAAGCAAAATTATAAATAAATGTCTCACTGCTCTTACAGAGTTTGAATGTAGTAGAATTAATGACAAGGACCTGACCATGCAGTTAAGTTTGATATAATGTCCAAAATAGAATGTGGGCTTCCATGGCTAAGTACAGAATCTCTCTGTTCCCTTTGTGTCTAAGGCTTATCTCTTAGTTAATTTCCCCCAAATCTTCTGGAATGCAACTGAATCATGCAAAGGTATCCACCATACCTACACATAGAAGATAAAAGGTTTCTCCCCCATACTGAGGAATGTAAGGATTGTTAAACATATGCAAATTCCACATCAAATGCAGGGATTAGCTAGCCACCCTGCACAGTGCACAGGTGAGAATTTGGGCATTCATTAAAGGAAAGGTTTAGTGTTTCCACAACAGAAATTATGTTTCAAAACAACCATTGTCCCCACCACATCAAAATGTAATTTTTTATAAAATGTGGCTTATATATAAAATACTGATAATTTTTATATGTAATTGTCATGAGGATGCTTTAGCTATTCAAGTATAGTTCTAGATTTATTTCAATGGTCCTTTTATGCCACCCCATGCACTACATCAAAGCAACTGAAATCCTGTATTTAATTTTTAAAAAGCAGCCTAAAATGTCCATGTTCTTAAGCCCCAAAGGAGAACAAGGCAAAGCTAAGCCTTTCACAAACAGTGACAGAAATGATCTCATTAAGCATCATTGTCCAAACATGTCCACTCTTCAAACACACCAGGTAGTGAAAGATCGAACGGCCGTGCTCATTTCTATTTTATCTCCACTGAAGACTCTTTTCTCTTAAGCTGAGACCAAAATTTATGTTCTTTACAGAGGTCACTTGTTTTAGAAGGAACATTCCAAAGAAATGACTGTATAAACTAAAAATTACAGGTTAAATGATGTTACCACCATTAGTTATAACCCCAAATACAAAATGAGTAAAATAAAAAGACCCTTTAAATGTTTACATTGATTTCCCCCCCCCCCCTAGTTTCAGCTTCCCTCATGCCCCTCTCCCCTGACACCATGATTTAGGGCTGCACAAGATTAAGAGGAGAGAATTGGGAAGGAGACACCACAAGACCAGACACCTGGCTCACGCAAGGCCAAACACTGGAGGTGGGGGTAGACGTGATTAACATTGTCACTAAACCAGCTAGAGAAATGAAAAACCCTTGGGCTCCAACTTGCAGAGCAAGTATCAGATGCCATAGAAAGTATCAGGCGGCGAGGACCGGAGGTGAGCTCTGGAGACTGAGGGCCATTGTAGGGAGTCACTGCTCCTTACAAATCAATGTAATCACACCCTAGAAGTAACTAGGTTAACAAAAGTTAACAACTCCACAAAGGAATGGACTCCTCCCAAAGAGAGGGAGACTGGACCAGCACAATCTCTGCCTTGGCAAAGGGCAGCAGTTCTACTGCACACACAGCCCCCACACACACACACACCCCCCCACACACCACACCCCACCCTACCCCCACCCCCGTGGTTAGGCAGGTTTGTGTCCCTTGGCTAAACTCCTCCCTTTGCAAAGCAGCAGAGGCAGCTCCGCCCCCAAGGTTGTCCACCAGGGACAGCACAGGTGGCCACAGTCTTTTAATGGAACTGTCCCTTCTGGGGACAGCTTTCTGCCCACTTACACCTATGCAAGTGTCCTTTCTTTTTCTCTCCCTTTATAAGAAATCTGGCCTTTTGGATATAACACCTCTGTCTCGTGGAGAAAAGCAGTGTGCTGCTGAAAGGGGAGCCCTGTGACATTTCCCCCAGAGTTAGCCCAAGAACCCTGCCCTCCACACTGAATGCTTCTCAAAAACTGACTCTCTAAGCCCTCGCTATTTATAGCAACTGTTTTAATGGAAACCAAACCTCTGCCACTTAACCCATTAGGAGCTAATTAGTAATTTGTTTGATCGATTCAATGCAGTAGATATGTTTGTGCATCTATTAGGTTCCTGGAATACGTCAGCAGGGAAAAGAATCCTAAAGAAACTCTACCGCTAGGGAGCTTAAATTCAGTGGGCAAAGACAAATAATGAACATTAAGCTTAAAGTCATTGAGCAGAGTGGACTGGGTAGGCACCCTTGAAAAACTGAGGGTGTTAGCAGAGTGGACTCTGCAGGGAAGAGCTTTCTAGGCAGGGAAGAGTTAGAGCAGATATCAACACAGAACAGCTAGGGGAGCTCCGGTGAAGGTAATGTAACCCAGTGGTCCTCAGGAAAGGGAGGGTCCAGGTTCCCTGCCCCACCCAAGGAAGGTGGAGAGGAGACTGGGGCAAAGAGTCAGGAAGGATCCAGACAGAAGGAGACCTGGAGGAGGCCCATGGAGCAGAGAGAAGTGAAGAAGCTACAGTGGCTTCTTGGTCTTGGACTGGTTGAAACAGATGTGGGTGACAGACCCATGGGGAAGTTCACCATGGCAGCATTTATCTTGATTTTGATTTTGCTCTCTTCCGCCCAGACTTTTCTATAGGTCCCTGCCAGAAGGTGCTTTAGACTTGTGGCGGGCTTTCAGGCCTTGCTTTGGGCCAATCCCTTTTGGGTGGACTTTTACCCATGAGGGGGATGGGTAACTTTGGGTGTTTGATTTAAAAACTATATTCTTTGTCTTTTCTGTATTGCATACTAATTGTGCTAAAGTTCCTTACCATTAAAGGTCTTATATATTTTGTCTTGATGCAACGAATGGCAGAACCTATTTAGAGCAGGCATTCAGGGGTTCAGTGGTGCCCCTCTCTCCCTGCCCTATAACACTTGATTTGGAAACTATATTCTTTCCCTTTTCTATACTGTACACTAATCATATTAAAGTTCCTGTCCATTAAAATACTTATGCACTGTGGGCCCTCCCTGGTGGCACAGCGGGTTAAAACATAGCACTGAGAAGCTAAAGCCACCTCCGCATGAGTTCGATTTCCGCCTGTCCCGGAGGTGACCACATGGCGTGGCAGACCTCTCCTGACCGCCAACTACCCCCCTCAGCAGTGCACTTCGTCAATCTGCCTGTTCTGCTCCCCACTCTGTCTCTGGTGAAGCCTCTCACCGCCCCTGAGCCTCTGGCCTGTACCCCAGCTCTGTATGTACAAATAAAATAAATCTTTAAAAAAAAAAACAAAAAACTTATGCACTGAAGTATGTTTTGTTTTGATGCAGCAGATGGCAGAACTTATTTAGAGGAAGCAGAATTAGGGGTTCTTGGGTACCCTTCACCCTATCCTGTAACAGTAAGACAGAACTTAGATAGGTTGAAGGGGAGCTTGTAGGTGAACAACCACAAAGATAGCACCCCCAAAATATCCTCTTTTGCAAAAGAATTATTTTGAGAAAAAGACATAAGAGAAGCCCTGAAAACAAAATAGAAGTTACCATCTCAGGCCCTCCCTGGTGGCTCAAGGGGTTAAAGCACAGCAGTATGAAGCACCACAAGTTCGATCCCTGGCCAAGGAACTGACCCACATGGCCGTGACAGACCCCTCCTGTCTCCCCTCTGTTCCCCTCAGCAGAAAATTTCAGTTGATCTGCCTGTTCTGCTCCCCACTCTGTCTCTGGTGAATCCTCTCACCCCCCTTACCTCTGGCCTGTACCCCTTTCTGTATGTATAAATAAATAAATCTTAAAAAAAAAAGTTACAATTTCTGTAAGGGACATTTACATTTATACAAGAAGTTCCATTTGGAAGACTCCCCCTTCTCCCCACCTCCAGGAGTAGATTGACTAAATCACAACAGACTCATCACGGGAAGAAACCACTTAAAACGGCACAAGCCTTACACTTGTTTGCCCACACTTCTCTTGGTGAGCAGCCATAACCAGCCTCCTCACACCCTTCTTTTTTCTTTTGCCAAAGAAGTACTTGAGCTAGAGTTTTAAGTCCCTCGGGGAATTCCTTATTTTTCCCTGGGTGTTGGGGAAACCTATGTGTTTAAAAAGTATACAGTTAATAAACTTAAGTTTGTTTTTCTCTTGTCAATCCTTTTGTTCAAAGGACCTCCCTGGTGGCGTAAGGGCACTATGAATCTATCAGCAGGCACCACAGCATGAGTTCGATCCCCAGCCAGGGAGGTGACCCACATGGTGCAGCAGACCTCTCCTGTCTCCAGCTGCTGCCCTCAGCAGTATGTTTCGGTAGATCCACCTGTTCTGCTCCCCACTCTGTCTCTCATGAGTCTTCTCACACCCCTACCTCTGGACTACACCCCAGATCTTATATACATAAATAAATCAATCTTTTTTTTTAAAGGACCTCAACTGAGAGGGTTTAGAAGGAACATTAATTTTTCCTCCCCTCCATGATTTCTCCTTCTCATAGACTTCTTGCTAACCCTGGGCAGGTATCCTATCTCCCTACAGAGCCTTGCTCCCCAGAGAGCCTGTCCCATGTCTGACTGAAACACCGTTTAATGTTTCATCCTGAAATATCACCACCTTCCATCCTTAACATTTAACTAGCAAATGCTTTCCAGTGATAGTTCTTTCTTTTTGTGTGCAGAAAAGATTTTTATTTTGGAACTTCCTGCCCTCAAATGAACATTCTAAACTTTACCTTTCTGTTGGCTACAAAATTGGCTCATAAAAATGGCATTTGCTTTCAGTTCACATATAAAACTTTCTTCTTTGGTTGTGCTTTCAATTGCAGTTGTGAACTTTACCAACTAAGACATTTGACCTTGTTCCAATTCCCATCCCTTCAAACCTCCACCCTTCACTCTTTAAAACAAAAAAGAGAGAGATTTATTTATTTTTGCATATAAGAACTGGGGTACAGGCCAGACGTGGGGCAAGAGGGTTCACCAGAGAGAGTGGGGAGCAGAACAGACAGATGTACTGAAATACACTGTTGAAGTGAGCAGTGGGTGAGTCAGGAAGGCCTGCTGCACCATGTGAATCACCTCCCTGGCGGGGGATCCAACTCGCGTTCAATCGGCTGCAGCCAGCTTGCAGTGCTGTGCTTTAACCCATTGCGCCACCAGAGAGGGCCCTCTTTTCCCATTTCAAGCATCATTACCAGAGAAAAACTAGAGATAATATTTTATAAAGCACATTTATCTACATGTGATAGAGACAATGCCATTATTTCACCAACTCCCACTATTTTTCGCTTACTGGGCCCTGGGGAAACTACACCTTCCAACTTACCTTGTAGCTTGATTGGGGCCACCTGACCCCTTTGTCAGAAGAGGATAAAAGTGACAGAGCCACCCAGGCCTGAACATTCATGACACATCGCACAGTCCTCCATCTTCTCCTTTTCTTTGATAATCTCAGAGGCCACATGTTAAGTGGTGGTAGAAATACAGAATAGAGTCTCCAGAATAGAGCTGCTACCAACCCACATTTGAATCCACTTCGGTTGTGCTAAGCCCCTAACACTGAGTTTCAGGGGTTATTGTTTTTGTGACATAATCTGCTGTGTTCTGACTGTCACTATGTTCCATCTTATTTAATTCTTGCTCTGGCTCCCCACCTCCCAGAAGAATTTCAGAGTTTAAAAAAAAAAACAGGGCTAGTGAGGTTTAGGGTCTGGCTTAGTAAAGTAGCAGCCGACGCGCCATTCCTTCTAAACGCAGCTTCCCATTGCTGGGGCTCTCCGTACATGTGCTTGGCTCTCTCTCATGAAGAAGAGGAAAATTATCTTTTCCCCTCTATCCTGGAGGATCTCCAGCTGAAGACTTGTAAATTCGGCTGACAAAGGGGAAATAGACGTAGAAATGTATTAAAATACGTGTCATGTACACACACAAGAGCCCTCAGAGATCAGTAATTCAAGAGGTGGTGAGGACTCGCGCTTATGTAGCCTTTGAGCATTTCAGCTCAAAAGAATCCTTACACCGAAGTGGCATATTTGGGGGCCACATATCAGTAATGACCCACAAGTCTCTTGGATCATTCTTGCTGCCTTGTCTTCTACTTAACCGCTTCAGAAAGATCATTTGTTCCTAACATCATTACTCTAATAAGTAAGAAGAGAGAATGGACTTACTGCCACTGTGCCACCCTGAGGAATAATAGCTACTCTCTGTTTATGCAATGTTTATACAAGCTTGCAGGCAGGCTTAATGCTTCTAACCAATAAAACTAAACAAATAAGCAAAAAGCACAAGTAACAATAAGGAGGGACCAAAGCAGAAGACATCATGTGGCATAAGAAAGTGTTGAAGCAAATGTGCTATGTACCCTTTGTCATCTCATCATTTTACAGCCACACAGTATAAGTGATACCTGCCACAAGACATGGGGAACATAACTCTGTGTGTGTGTACATGTCCAGACTTCAGAGACAATCTGCAAACCTCTATCTAGTCTTCCTGCTCTGTGTCAGTGGTACCACATTCTACCCAGCAAACAAAATAAAATATCTGAGCATCACCCCTGGGCCATCCATTTCCTTCACCTAACATTAAGTCCAGTAATTCTTCTCTCCAAATAATCCTCACCTCTGACTTCTCCTCTCCATCTTCAGTGTCACCTCATCTCTTACCTGAATTAATGGAGTAGCCTCTTAACTAATCTCCTGGCTTCTACCTGATCCCTCCATTAGCCCAATCTCCTTAGCAAAAGTTATCTGAAAACACATAGCAGGTTACTTCATCTTTTATATATATATATATAGATAGATAGATAGATAGATAGATTTAGGCATACAGAACTGAGATATAGGTCAGAGGTATAGGGGCAGTGAGAGGACTCACCAGAGACAGAGTGGGGAGCAGAACAGGCAGATTGACGAAGCACACTGCTGAGGGGAGCAGCGGGCCGGTCAGGAGAGGTCTGCCGCACCATGTTCCATCCGGGGATGGAACTCGCCAGGGATCAAACTCTCCAGAGATTGAACTTTCCAGGGATCGAATTCTCACTGAGGTAGCTACTGGTAGCTTGCAGTGCTGGGTCTTAACCCGCTGCACCACCAGGGACGGCCCTATTTCATCCTTCTATGTAAATTCTTAGAGGCTTCTTAGTGCACTTAAAATAGAATCCAAGCCCTGTACTAAGGCTTCAGAAAATTCTTGTCGTGGGCCTGCCGACAGCCCTGCCCTGCCTCACAGAGCTCTGCCTCTTCCCGGTTCCACATTCCCTGTCCTTTAGGCAGCTCTGTCTTACCTTTGCTCTGGGATTTATTTTTCCTCTGCCTGGACCACTTTGCCCCGACTCCCTCATGGCTGCTTCTCACCCAATGGGTCCCTCATGGCTGCTTCTCACCCAATGGGTTTATTTTTAGACGTCACTTCCCCAGGGAGGCCACCCTGACCAGCCTACATGAAGATGGGCCTTCTCCCATTATCCTCTATCGTGGTATTTGATCACTTCAGGGGACTTATCAGAGTCTGTAGTAATCTTATCCACCTAGAGCTTATTTGGCTGCCTTCCCTGCTAATGTGCTCATAAAGGTAAGAATAGCTAAAATTTTCTTTGTTCCAGCACAATCTTCAGTGCTTCATACACACAAGCATAGCTAGGCAAATATCTCTCAAACACAACAACACCTTTTGGTTTTTAGTACTCAAACCTCACTGTCTCTCTAGATACAGAATGTTTTTTTTTCCTCAAAGATTTATTTATTTATGCTGATAGAACTGGGGTACAGGCCAGAGGTGCAGAGAGATATCTCACCAGAGACAGAGTGGGGAGCAGAACAGGTAGATCTACTGAAATACACCTGTGAGGAGAACGTGGGAGGGTTAAGAGAGGTCTGCCGTGCCATGTGGGTCAGCTCCATGGCCAGGGATCGAACTCGCGCTGCTGTGGCTTCAGAGAGCTTCATAATGCAGTGCTTTAACCTGTTGTACCACCAAGGAGAGCACCCAGAATGTTTTTTTTTTTTAAGCTGATAGAGAATTATATTTCAATGTGTTTTATTAAAATAACACCAGAAAAAAAGTTTCTAGAATTTCTTCCAAATTCAAGTGGCAGATCCATAGCAATGAGCACAGATATTCTGAAAGCACAGCAAGTGTCCACTGGGGGGATGGACAACTAATAACAGAAGAGTTGAGAACGTTTTTAAGAGAATTATGGATAAGGAATGAAGGGAATAAAAGCAGTAATCACAGCGGAAGAGGTGGCACTACACATAAAACAGCTGTTTTAATTTTCTGGTGAGCAACATTTCCAAGATTTTGCATTCCAGTGTAATCATTGTTACTAACCCATAGGGCTGTCAAGGAGAAAAAAGTTTCTCTAACCTCTTAGGGTTAGTTCTTGAGGACCTCCAAATTAAATTGACAAAGGACCGCATAAAGAGAAAAGAGATTTTTATTCACGTACATATGTGGGAGTTCATGGAAATGTGACTCAAGGACGAGTCAGAATTTAGAATGTGTATGCCATCTTTACAAGGGTTGGAGAGGAACAGAGGGTTGCTTCTGGAAGCAAATGACTTCTTAGAAGGGAAAAGGGCACTTATGGAAAGACAAAATGCTCTTTAAAAGATTAATAGAATTTTGGGAGAATGGAGATAATAGTTTGTGACAATGTCTGTGTGTGTGGTAGGACTTCTGACTTCTCTCCTAGGAAGGGGATTTATGGCAAGTGTATTATTTGGGGGAGGCTCTGTTTTTAGGCATATGAGAGCATTTGGAGTTTCCAAAGCTTTCAGCTCAAAATAATTCTCGAATAATTCCCAAGTGGCATATTTTGGGGTGGCATATCCTGACCCCTTCGGGTGTTTTATGGACTTATGTTTTAGGATATGGGTTGGGAATTTAGGATATGGGTGCTATAATTTTACCTTTTATAATAAAGTGAACTAGAACTCAATTAGTATATTCATGCAGAATATCTAACTTTCAGATGCACATTAGCCACCCCAAGTTTCTCTCTTTTGACATAAAAGTTATTTTTAATTAAAAGCAGTGAAGAAACAGCAAATGCCAAAGAAACTCTCTGCGCCTGCTTCCATATAAATTCTCCTTCTCAGGAAACAGACTTAGTAATGGCATCAGTGAAATCTGCAAACAAACCTTACTCCTTGCCAAAACTTAGATGCCTAAACCATTTTCCTTTGAATTGTGATTTCTCTATAAATATACTGATTATTCTTTGCTGAAGATGCTGTATACAAGCAAGAGTTCTAAGCTGCCTTCTTGAATTACTTGTTCTGTGAGTTTCTTCCATTCATACCTGAACTATGTCAATAAACTTGTTCACTTTTCTCTGGTGAACTGCCTCTATGACAAGGGTTCCAGATGAGAATTTGGAAGGGTAGAGGGAAGAGGAGCGGATGGGTGGATAGGGCCTCCCTGGTGGCGCAAGGGTTAAATCTCAGCTAGAGCCAGCCACTGTGGCCTGAGTTCAATTTCCGGCCAGGGAACTAACCCACATAGTATAGCAGGCATTTCCTGTTTCACCCCACCCATTCTGCCCCCCACTCTGTCTCTGGTGGATCCGCTCACCCTCTCCACCTCTGCCCTACACCCCAGTTCTTATATGCATAGATAAATAAAAATAAATCTTTTTAAAAACACACACACAAATTAAATTTTGCCAAAATAACTGGTTTGTAATCTTCAAAAGTATCAAGAAACACACTTTTGAGTTCCAGAGGCAATTGTCGCAACTGAAAAATCACTAAGAAATGACAATAACGAAGTGGGTGGCCGTAGATCATATCCTTTGGCTCTAAAAGATGCTATTGGAACAACTGGCAAAACTTGAATGGGTATGATAGAGTAGATGGTAATAACTTTCGGTTCTGATAATTCATCTAAATGATACAAAGATTACTTAAAAGTGAAGACATTGCACTCTGCCTAACCGACACAGAGAAATCTTGAACTTGCCTCTTTTGACCAAAGCAGAGCTTTAGGGAGTGAGCAACCTGGCAGCAGACAGCCCCCCTGGGAGGTCTTTCATCAGGGAGGCCTCACCTTGTGCATCAGGACCTTTGAAAATAGCTAACCAAACTCACCCTAACTTTCCATCCTTAGAAACCCCGGGCACCACTAGTCCCCCTCCCTTTTAACCCAGGCCTCTACCTGTTCATGTTACTTCTCCATCTGAAAGCTCCCAAATTCATAATCTTTTATCCTTTTAATCTACCAATCATTAAAAAAAATCAACTTATTGTTAATCTACAGACACCCCACTTTTCAAATAGAAAATGGTACCAGAAAATTTTATCCCAACATACTCTACCAGTATCAATTCCTTGATTTTGATGGTTACCTTGTGGTTATATAGGGAAGTGTCTCTGTCACATGGAAAATTGACCTCTTTGAGCACTTTTGCTACCATATCTATAAAAATTTAAGCTATGGGCCCTCCCTAGTGGTACAGCAGGTTAAAGCGCAGCACTAAGAAGCTAAAGCCACTTCCGCATGAGTTCCATCACCGCTTTCCCAGGAGGTGACCACATGGCAACAGACCTCTCCTGACCCACCCGCTGCTCCCCTCAGCAGTGTACTTCATCGATCTGCCTTTTCTGCTCCCCACTCTGTCTCCAGTGAATTCTTTTACTGTCCCTGTACCCCAGCTCTGTATAATAAATAAATAAATCTTAAAAAAAAAAAAAGTTTAAGCTATGAGGTGAATAAAAGGCTTCGTTCCCTCAAAAGGAGTGATGTGAAAGATCTTTCCACCAGAATAAAGTTCACGAAGGATCTGTATAATGAAACCTTGCTACAGTAACCCTTATCTTCTTTTTGTCTCCATGTGTTTTTTTTAAACTTTCTGATAAAACATTTTGTTCATCCTACTATATAAACGAGTAGGCCTTAAACACTTTGGGGGGTTGATTTCCCCATGATGGCTCTCATGTACTATAAAAATTAATTTGTATGTGTTTTTTCTGTTAACTATCTTTTGTCAACTTAACTCTCAGACCCAGACAAAGCCCCTAAGAAAGTAGAGAAATGCTTTTGTCTCCAGTAGTGAAGTCCATGGGTGTGGGGGTGGGGGAGAGGGAGAGGCCTCTCAAGATTACTACTACCAAAACAAAACTTCCCTTTTCTCTTTCAGATTTGCTACAGAATAATAGGTCCCCCCAAAATGTTCATAATAGTATTTTCCAAGATTTCTAGAGCAGTCTTTTTCCAATGGCTACAACAGCTTGCAGAGTCAATGCCTTTCCAGTCCCTGTGACTATCCTAAGAAACTGTTACCATGACCTTATAGAATGAAGATTTCCTAGATTTAGTCATGTCCTGAAATCATCTTTTTATCAGAAAAGCCTATCTAGAGAAAACATCTAGAACATCTGACTTTGTCCTTGAGTTACTCTTCTCTCCTTATTCCCCAGACCCTTATCCCATTCACCAGCTCAAGAATATAAATCCCTAGTCTGTCTCACTTAGTTTACAATTCATAGTCATGCAAATTCTCCACATATATAATTACATTTGGTCTTTTCTCCTACTAATCTGTCCGATGTTCATTTGTTTGCTCCACCAGCTCCAAGAAGAACTTGGAGGAGTGAGGGAATTTTCCCCTGCAGCCCTTCACTACCACACATACAGCTGGATTATTCTCCACATCAACTGGAAAAGCTGAGAGCTGACCACTTAGGTCACATAGTCTGTTTTCCATGACAAATGACTTAATTTGGAGAAGAGTTAAATTTTTGGCTCTCTGATTCCCAGCTGACATAGAGATAAATGCCACCAGTCTCAGGGATTAATTTTAATTTATTTTCATGTATTAATTTGATGCAAAGCAATCATTAACTCCTCCACCATACCTTTGTGCTCTCCGGCTTCTCTCACTGCCTTGGTGACTCTCACAGATCAGTGAGGTGACTCTTAGTTTTAATACACTTAGTTTGCTGACTCTCACAGATCAGTGAGGTGACTCTTAGTTTTAATACACTTAAAAGGCCTAGTGGGGCTTCTAGTTTCTTCTTCACCTCTCAGGATAACTTCCTAAGTTTATGTTCTCTTTGTCAAGTATCACTTCAGGCTTTATTTTCACTGTGTGGTGAATTTTATCACCCTGCATCGACCCACTTACTCTGCCCATTTAATTATATTACCCAACTTTCTTATTTGGATAAATCTTTCAAAAGCTTAAAAGGGCATTTTAGAGCAAACAGATTGCTTCCCTAGGTTTTATTTTTCGCATTTAAGAATTTTATTTAAAATGATCATGATGCTGGTATTAACAAAGCCATCACAGAAAAAACATAAACATAGAGGAAAAGGTTGGAAGAACATACATCAAAATGTATTCTCTTTCTAAGTGTCTAAGTTTATACAATATTCACAACAGAAAATACAATTACACAGAACATTATTTTTATTCTTAGTAACCCTTATACATATCTTTGGCTTGAAGTAAAAGTAACACAGCCCTAGCTTGACACAATATTTTTCCCCCAAAATAATTCTTTAAAAAAAAATTTTTTTTAAGATTTATTTATTTATGCATACAGGAACTGGAGTACAAGCCAGAGGTGCTAGAGGTGAAAGGATTCACCAGAGACAGAGTGGGGAGCAGAACAGGCACATTGACTGAAATACACTGCAGGGGGGAGCAGCAGGAGAGACAAGAGAGGTCTGCGGCTCCATGTGGGTCACTTCCCTGGCTGGGGATAGAACTTGTGCTGCAGTGACTGTGGATGGCTTCATAGCACTGCCCTTTAACCTATTGTGCCACCAGGGAGGGCCTTCCCAAAACTAATTCTAAGGAAAATTTCCGTGATGAAATCTTTTTTCCTACTGACTCACTCCATAAAATAAACAATACAGTCCCTTTGAAAAAAAAAATCTCACAAAACTGAGTTTTAAAAACATTGAATAAGAACCTTCTATAGTGATCATATGGCACTTTTAAAACTTATAGTTACACCCAAGTCATGAATAATGTTAAGAAAGAACTCATCCATCTACCCACCTTTTCATCAATACATCCTCTGACCCCCTGAAGTCCTGCCAGAGAGGCAGGGAGTAAAACTAGCCTGCACTTGGCACTCTGACACTAGAGGCCTGTGGCCAATGGCAGCCAGGAAATAACCCCAGGGAGGAATTCCCCTGAAGGAACCACGGAACCCTGAGCTCCAGAGGAGAGGCAGCTGGGAGTACTTGCCCTGATTGATTTACTAAAATTCCCTAGCCCTTAGGTCATTTTTGCTAGGTGTTAAATTTTACGGGCTCACCCTTGGCTGGAGGAAGGGGGGCCGACCAGGGTCTTCCAATCACAGCCCTTACTCTTGGATAGTACCACATCTGCCCTCTACCCTAAAGCTGAAACTGTATTTCAAATCCATTTAGTCTTCTTGATGTTGGGTGCCTTGTCTGATCCACGCAATACATTTAGTAAATATTGGCTGGTTAACTAGACATTTCATGAGCATTTTGCAATATATACAAAAGCAAGTCATTACATATTTGAAACTAATATTGTGTTGTATGTCGTTAAAAAAGAAAGAGGACATCAATTTAAGTCCAGAAGTAGAAAGCACTCTTCTGTAAGATTTTACTCTCCCAGTTAAAGCCAAAGATATCAATCATGAGTGATAATAACTCCAATATTGTTGTTTAAAAAAATAAAATCAGACCATTTGAGACTTGAAATGTGGGGTAAACTATTTGTTGACAGGTCATAAGGCTGCATTTCTTTACTTCTGTGAGGGTATGTGGAACCCCTGTATGAAGCTAAATAAAGATGAATTTGTGGGAATTTTGACTCATTACTGGTAGAGAATGGAAGTAGGAAGCTTACAAGTACTATTTGTTATGTGTAAATGTATGAAGTAGTCCACCTTTCTGTAATCTTGTGAGTTCTCCTGATCTCATCCAGACACAGATATAATGGTGACTAAGAGGGCCCAGGCAGAGAGCCGGAGTCACCAGTCAAGGGCCACCTCAGCCACATCTGCATGTGGGCAGGTCCCAATACCGACCACCTCAGAATGTGACTTTATTTGGAAATGACTTATAATCTAGTTAAAATGAGGTTGTTAAGGGGACCCATACAACACATTTAGTAAATACTGGCAGGTTTACTAGACATTTCATGAGCATTATGCAATATACACAAAATCAAGTCATTATATATTTGAAACTATGTCATTAGCACAATATGAATCCAATGTGCCTGATGTCCTTCTAAGAAGAGGAAATTTGGACAGACATACAGATGATGTGAAAACAAAGGAAGAAGCTGTGAAGAGAGAGACACTTTGTGTTTGTCATTGTTTGGGGCTAGGTACAGTATACTTTATTGTGGGTACCTGACAAGGCGGAGCCTCCTAAACTCCTCTAGGGGCTCTGGGGTGGACCAAGTCAGGAAACTCAGTGTGTTAGAAGAATGGGGGAAAGACTCCCCAGCAGCAGAGAGCCTCTGTGCTCACTCTGGGTCTGCTGGTCCAGGGGGCTCTTACTCCTTAAGGCCATGAGGGTCATAAAGGTCCTCACACTTATTGTAGTCAAATTCATTGCCATACCAAGAAATGGGCTGGGCAAAGTGGTCATTGAAGGAATACCAGCTTCAGCATCAAAGGTGGAAGAGTGGGTGTCGCTGCTAAAGTCACAGGAGAAAACCTGGTCCCCAAATAGCCCAGGGTGCCCTTGAGGGAACCCTGAGATGCCTGTTTCACCACCTTTTTGATGCCATCATATTTGGAAGCTTCCACCAGGTAGCAGGTCAGAGAAGAGAGACACTGTGAACAGAGTCTTCCATCACAGCCTTCTGAGGGTCTCCCGCCACCTGCGCCTTCATCTCAGACTCCAGCTTCTACAACTGTGGGACAATCCAGCACACTGGAGTCACCCTGTTGTAGCCTTTAATTACAGCAGTCCTAGAAACACAATAGAGGCATATTTCCTTGTGTAGTTCCCATGAAAATCCTGATTCTTCTCACCTCACTGACATTTTAGAATGTTAAGACCTGACCATTCAAATTAGGTAGCTCTGGACAACGAGTAGCACCAGATCACCAAGAGTCTATACCAGAAACCTTGAGTAAACAGAACAAGTAAACCTTGTTCTGTTCATGTTGTTTTTGTTACAACATTTATGAGGGAAAAATGGATGCCAGGCCTGGGCTACTGTCTGTGTGAGTCTGCACATCTCTCCACATCTACATGGGTGTTCTCTGATTTCCTCTCTCATCCCAAGAAATTGCATGTTCTGTTCCCTGTCAAGTGTCCGTTGCCCCTGTTTGAGAGTGTGGTGTGCGTGTGTGTGTGTGTGTGTGAGGCACCCTGTGATGGGAGGGTGTCCTGTACAGTGTTAGCTCCTCGGTGGCCTTGAGCTGCTGGGATGCCCTGCAGGCAACACAGTCGTGAACTGGTGTAAGGGAGCAGGAGAGGAGTGATTGTATACAAATTAACATTTAATAGTTGTAGTATCTGAGGTCTTTATTCACAAGTCTAATGATGTTCTTGTGACCAGAAATATGCCATAGGAACTTAGTTCTTATCTACTGCAATTGGCTATGGAGAATATGGGTTTGTTGTACATTAGTTCACCTGAAGTTGCAGCTCTGAGAACCTAAGCATGATGTTAGGTGAGGACTTACTGCATTTCAGGGTTTACATGTTACCAAGACTCCACTTCACAAGGAGAGATTATTCCTGTTACCTTTCATGGCCTTCACACCCTTCTATTTCTTTTCCATCCAGGGCCTTTCATGAGAACTTGAAAAACCTTTCTTTTCCCCTTGCAAATGCCTCACCACCCTGCCCCTCCAAGGCAAACACCTCATCTCCCTCAAAGAATGTGCTTGGCTAGTGATTCCTTTTGGCAAAAATCAGACTTCTCTTTTTCTTGGTTCTCCTTGAACCATCAATTCATGCTTTTCGGGCGGGCCTTCCACAGCCATTCTGCAGCAGATTTATCACCCACTCCATCTTCCTTTTGCACGATTTAATCTGCTGTATTTTAATTGGGTAATAAAACTCCGTGTGCCACCCAGCAAAATTCCAGAGCAAGCAATCACCAGGGACATTCTCTCAGCAGCCAATTTCTAATTATTTATTCAGGCCCAAAGCCTAATTCCACCCCTGAGTGCAGTCGTTCTGAGCTGCTGCACTCCTAGTTTGGAGAAGAAGGAGGGGGCCCTGGGTGGGCAACAATTGGGAGTTCTTGTGAGCACATGCCTGGACAGGAGAGGGTCTCTGAGTCAGAATGGCCTTTGTGCTGGGAGAAGCGTCTCCTCCATCACAGCAAATGGGAGGGTTGCCCTGGGAGTGTTAACCATCCCCTCCCCCCACCCTGATCAGGAACAAGACTGCTGCCACTGACGAAGTGTCCCCCATATTTAAAGAAAAAGAGGGACTAGTTCATTTGTGGTGTTGGGACATCTGGAAGCAAACTGACCCAGAAGGGACCCATATTTGGGGCCTCCCGGGTAGAACAAGAGTTAAAGTCTCAGTGCTATCAAGCTATCCACCAGCCACTACAGCATGAATTCGATCCCTGGGCAACAGCCAACTTATATGGCCCAACAGACCTCTCCTGCCTCACTCATTGCTCCCCTCACCAGTGTATTTCAGTAGACCCACTAAATTCTGCACCCCACCCTGCCTCTGGTGAATCTTCTCACCCCGTGTACCTCTGGCCTATACCCCAGCTTGTCTATGCATAAATAAATAAAAATAAATCTTTTTAAAAATCTGTATCAATGCAAACACAGAATATGCCACCCCAAAATATGAATTAGGAGTTTAGGACATGCCAACCCAAAATATACCTCCTCGGTATATTGCTTGTTTTCAGATATAGGCGTTTGAAACAAAGGAGATTCAGCTTCCTCTGAGTTCCCTATACTTGCCAAAAGACAGATGTTCTAGAAGGAATTCAGCTTTTTTACAACCCCTCCCCAGGTTTCACCAACCTCAAAGATGGGCTCTTATCACAGGAGAGGACAAATCATCAAACCACAACCAGACAAACTTTGCCACAAGCTATCATTCCTCCCATCTATTCTTCTAAAAGCCTATTCGTCTCTCCTGAAAATCATTTACTCTCTGGGAAGATGCCAGCATTCCCACTTTCCTTTCTTTAGTAAGATGCTTTTAATTCTGAATTTCAAGTCACTGTGGAGAGTTTCTAATTTCCCCTATGTGTCTCCCACATTTATGAACTTATTTGTTTGTCTTATTAATCTGTCTTCTATTACTGGAATCCCCACCAAAAATTAAGAAAGTTAGAGGGAAAATTATTTTTCCCTCCCTACAACATCAACATAAATGTGAGTATGTAAAAATGTTAGAGTAGAACATGGAAGAATTTTTTATATTGTAAACTAAAAATTACAATTAAACCTTTCTAACTGTGGCACAAAATTCAAGATCTTAAAAGAAAATATTGATAAATGTAACTACATAAAATTAAAATTTGTTTAAAATGTGCATTCCTTTAAAAAAACAAAAAGACCCATAAGCAAAATCATACGATAAAAGACAGATAAGGAAAATATTCACAATTTACATCATCCTAAAATATAAAGATGTCCTCTTGTAAATCAGAAAGAGATACAAATAGCCCAATAGAAAAGGTTGCAGATGTCTAAGTAGAGAGCTTATTGAAGGAAAATAATACTTACCAGTTAAACTTTTAAATGCTAATTTTGAAAGAGATGAAAACTAAAATTACAATGTAATATCCTTTTTCCTTTATCAGACTAGCTAAAATCCAATTTCATACAATGTTGATGGAATTATAAAGTTTTTCATTTTTATTTTATATAATAGTTTATTTTTACATCATTTTGTGCCTTTTTCCATCTCAGTTGTAATCCCAGTGGGCTTCCCATCACCAAATCACCCGTGTGCCATCACCATAGTCCAGTGCACTTCTCCCACCCCACCCCCCATTTTTGATCCCATTCCCCACTCCATCCCCATAAAGTGTCTCTGGTATATGGCTGTTCATTATTATCCACCCCCCCACCCCCGGTCCTTTATGCTCCTGCTATGAGTGAACCCATCCGGTATTTTCTTTTTCTTTCTGACTTAGTTCACTAAGCATGATCCCTTCCAGCTTCATCAATGTTGCTGCAAAAGGCATGTGTTCATTTTTTTTTTTGGTTGCTGAATAATATTCCATTGTGTATATGTACCACATCTTTTTAATCCAGTCGTCCACTTTTGGGCATTTAGGTTGTTTCCATGTCTTTCCAATTATAAATAAAGCAGCAATAAACATGGGAGTGCAGGTGTCTTTCTGAATCAGTGTTTTTGTGTCTTTTGGGTAGATACCTAGGCATGGGCTTGCTGGGTCATATGGAAGCTCCAAACTTCCAAACAGTTTTCCATAGTGGTTATACTAGTTTGTATTCCCACTAGCAGTGCAGGAGAGTTCCTTTTTCTCCACATCCTCGCCAACATTTGTTGTTGCTAGTTGTTTGAAGATGTGCCATTCTCACTGGAGTGAGGTTGTGGTTTTAATTTGCATCTCCCTTATTACGAGTGATGTTGAACATTTTTTTCATATGCTTGTTGGCCATCTACATTTCCTCTTTGGAGAAGTGTCTACTTAGCTCTTCTGCCCATTTTTTGTTTTCTTTATTTTTGTTGAATTTCATCAGCTCTTTGTATATCTTGTTGATCAATCCTTTATCGCTAGTATTGTGTTAGAAAAAATTTTCCCAATCAGTGGGATGTCTTTTTGTTTTATGTAACGTCTCTTTTTCTGTACTGAAGCTCTTTAACTTGATGTAGTGCCATCTGTTTATCCTTTCCTTCACTATTGTTGCATTGGGTGCTGTATCTTTAAGATGTTACTGAGGTGTATGTCCTGTAGTGTTTCGCCCACCTTTGCTTCCAGGTATTTTATGGTTTCCATTCTTATGTGTAGGTCTTTAATCCACTTTGAGTTGGTTTTTGTGAATGGTGTGAGGTAGTGATCTAGTTTCTCTCTCTTTTTTTTTTTTTTTTTTTTTGCATGTAGCTTCCCAGTTTTCCCAGCACCATTTGTTGAACAAACTTTCTTTGTTCCATTGTATCTTCTTTGCCCCTTTGTCAAAGATTAGCTGCCCTGTGGGTTTATATCTGGGCTTTCTATTCAAATCCAATGGTCTGTGTGTCTGCTCTTGTTCCAATACCATGCAGTTTTGATTATTATGGCTTTGTAGTATAGCTTGAAGTTTGGGATTGTCGTGCCTCTGTTTTCTTTCTTTTTAGTCAGGAGAGATTTTGGCTATTGGAGGTCTTTTGCGAATCTCATCAATATTTGTTCTATTTCTTTGAAGAATGTCATTGAGACTTTTATTGGGATAGTGTTAAATCTGTATATCACTTTTGGTAGGATGGCCATTTTGATGATGTTAATTCTCCTGAACCATGGGCAGGGGATGTCTTTGGATTTTTTGGTGTCTTCTGTCTTCTTGTATTTCTTTTAACAGTGTTTTTTAGTTTCTTTTTATAGGTCTTTTACCTCTTTCATTAGGTTGATTCCCAGGTATTTGATTCTTTTTGTTTTAATTGAAAAGGGGATTTTTTTTTTTAATTTCTGCTTCTTATGATTGGTTGTTTGTGTATAGGAAGGCCTCTGACTTTTGTGTGTTGATTTTATATCCTGCTACCTTGCTAAACTGGTTGATTGTTTTCATTAGTTTCTCTGTGGAGTTTTTAGGGTTTTCCATGTAAATTAACTTATCGTCTGTAAATAAAGACAGTTTTAGTTTTTCTTTCCCTATTTGGATTCCTTGTATATCTTTTTCCTGTCTTATTGCTCTGGCTAGAACTTCCAGTGTTATGTTGAAGAGCAGTGGTGATACTGGACACCCTTGTCTTGTTTCTGATCTCAAAGCAAAGGCTTTCAGCTTTTCTCCACTGAGGATAATATTGGCTGTGGGTTTGTCATATATGGCTTTTATCATGTTGAGTTATGTTCCTTCTATTCCAAGGATTTCAAGGGCCTTAAAAATAAATGGATGTTTAATTTTGCCAAATGCCTTCTCCGCTTCTATTGATATGATTATATGGTTTCTATTTTTCTGTTGGTTGATGGTATTTCAATTTTTATGATGAACAATTTGGCATTATCTCTCCAAACAGCAAATACATATACCTTTGACCCCAGGAATCTATTGTCCAGATATGCTCACACACAGGAAATAATATGCTGCATAAGGGTTATTTAAAAGGCATTGTCTGGATAGCCAAAAACTGGGAGCTTCCTAAGTGTTTATAAAAGGGAATTAATTTAATCAATTATGGTTTAATCTATACAATAGAATACTTTTCAGCTGTAAAAAAGAATATCAGGAACGTTTGTAGAAAAATACAAATACACATATGTGCGTGTCAAGCAGTCAGTCATGATTGTTAAAAAAAAAAGATAAAGGAGAATTAAATGACTGACTTACACATAAAAGGATAGATAATCATGAAACAACCTAACAGTGGTTATTTGTTGAAGAGGGTGGGAACTAAATGAGGGACAGGTAGGAGGGAGTTTTTTGTTTTATAGCTTTGTGTACTTTGGGATATTTGAAGCATGTAAAGATATTACTTATTCAAAAAACTTAAATAAAAATGAATTTGGCTGGGAAGGGGGACAGAACTACACACATACTGTGGCTCTCTGGCAACCAAATCCACCAGCCTCTCCCTCCAGAACTCCATAGCCTCCATAGCCATGATCAGAAGGTAGGAGCTGGAAGGGGCTGGGGCAGGGGGTGGGGTGGGGGAATCACCTGACCTCATATCATTCTGCTTTTGATACTGTTATCAAAAGAAACTATATTTACACTGTTATATGAAAACATTCTCAGCTGAATGTAAACATTTTAGAGTCCTGTTTCATCATTTCTTCATGTTTAACAATAGACCAGTAGCCAAAAAAGAAGAAAGCTACCCAGCCTCTTTCCCTCCAGAGAAATCCTGCCCACCCAGCTTTTGTCACACTGCCTTTTTATTTTCTTCTTTATACCCCTCCCCCACCTGAGGGGTCCCCCCGGTCCACCTGAGTGCTTATTCTGACCAAATCTCACATGACAGCAAATATTGCATAGACCCTCAAAGACCCTTTTCTGGCACTGCACTCCTCCAAGAGCCCCAGTCCTTCTTTGTCTTAGGAAAATAAATTGTGGTGATCTGCTGTTCCTTCAAGGTACACACACTGCTGCTCAGTGATTCAATACACTACAAATATTTAGTGAGGCCTGCACTAAGTAGCTAAATAAGGGTAAATATCTAAATTGGGGGCCTCCATGGTGGCACAACGGGTTAAAGCACAGAACTATAAAGCTATCCACAGCCACGGCAGCACAAGTTCCATCCCCAGCCAGGAAACTGACCCACATGGTGTGGCAGACCTCTCCTGACTGGCTCACTGCTCCCCTCAGCAGTGTATTTCAGACCATTTGCCTAATCTGTTCCCCAATCTGTCTCTGATAAATCCTCTCACCCCAGGCACCTCTGGCCTGTACCCCAGTTCTTATTTGCATAAATAAATAAATTTAAAAATAAATGTATGGGGGATCGTACCTTCCAGCATTCTCTGAGGGAGAGCCTCCATTTTGGTTTCAGTTTTGGGTATTATCGAAAGCAAGGGATAGGATACTTGTTGGCAAGGCTAAGTGGATGTTGTTAAACAGCAAAGCAGAGCTTGGAGAAAGAAGAGCAAAGTCAGAATTTCCCGGGAGAATTTACTTCCACTGACAATGTAAACAATGTAAACTGTTTATTTAGAGTGTCAGACATCAGCAAGGGTTATCCAAGAATTGATGAGAAAGATGTAAGTGTCCCAAAGATGGGGTTCTCAAGGGTAAATGTAATAGTCTACAAAGATTTGTTGGAAAAAGACTCTGTTTTCCTTGGGTAGAGTTACTGGCCATGTATCTTTGGGGTAGACTACTTTAAAGGCACTTTTAAGCATGGTTTGAGGAGAAGGACCACCTCTAGGTACTGAGTGGAGGAGGGAGTCAGGCCAAAAAGCAGTTATAAGAAGTGACCTAGGCAAAGGGACCTATGGAGAGACAGACATCAGCCCCTTCTCTGACAGGGGGCTGAGGAGGAAGAAAAGGCACCATAGCTAGTAGAGGAATCCGCACAGACTCACAGAGCGCAGGCTGCTGTTACACACTCTGTGACTAAGGATCTGTTTTCTTTAATCTAACACTCTTGCTTTGAATGGAAAATCCAGCCCGAAAGATGCCCAAATGAGATCTGAACATTGACAACATCAGATGTACTAGGGTCAAGATAACTAAGATGCTGATAACAAACTCAGGGAGCTGAAGGTAACAAATGCTGAAAACATCAGTTATAACCAGTCCTTCTGATAAGCTGCTTCAAGTATGATGGCTGTTCTTATGACTGTTTTTTGCTGCTTGTTTTAACTCATTATAAAAAGACCAGCTTGAGATGAGATGGCAGAACAGCCCTCAATTCTCTCAAATCAGTGGCCTACAATCTAAAAAATAAAAGTGTTTATAGATTCAATTCCCAGCTCTGCTTGTTGGCCTTTCGGTAGTGACAGGCAGCAGAACCCAGGCCTAGTCCCAGTAACAATTCCATCTGGGGCTCTGAAGCAGTAGAAGAGTTCCTCTGTGTGAACACACAACAGAGCCCCCCAACCCCCACCCCACCTCCACTTGCCCCAGTGACACAGACACAGCTTCACCCCACCCCCACTTCCTGTCTCTATGCCTTCTCCAGCCCTATGCATTGCTGCCAACCCCTCCAGAAACTGGCACAGCAAAGCTACTACAATTCTGCCCCTAGGGTATATATCCTTGGCTCTGGGGAGACAAGAAGGTTACAGCAGACATAGAGGGGCAAGAGATGCCTGCCTAGGTCACTGTATGGCCAGCCCAGTGATGAGGCCTTCATCAAATCATTTCTGTGACTTGGGGAGATACTCTGGAGCCCCTTAGGGGCCTCTGGGGTTGGAGAAAGCTTTTAAAGGGACTAAGTTCCCTGATGGAGAAGACAGAAGAGTCACACTGTGGGGAGAAGTTGCTCAACCGGAATTTAAAAGTAATTTTTAAATGCCATTTTGAAAGGAATTCAGAAGCATAGGTCAGAGACCAGGAATAAGGAAGTCCTTGGACACTCTCTGGAATCTTTGTAACTTCCCCATGTTTGTTTCTTCAGTTACCTTTCTGTTCTCTTTCCAAGCCCATAAAACCAGAACTATCTGCTTTGAGAGCAGCAGTTAATTGCAGCTGGGGGCAGCCTGAGTGGGAACGAAACCTCGAGGAACAAGTGGATAGGACTTTTTTGGAGAGAGCAGAAAGCTGCCTGGAGGGGAGAAGGAGAGGGTGGGGGGAGGGGAATGGAGAGGGGAGAGTTGAATGAGATGGAAGGGAGGGGAGACCCTGCTCAGGCCTGTTAGATGCCCAGACTCTTAGTAGTAAAGGAGTGGGTTCTTTGTTACCCACCTTGGTCCATAAAATATTTACATAGCACATAGGATATAAGAAATACATGCAATAAGATCTAAAGTCAGGAGCAGGAAAATATAAATTTTTGAATGAGGTCACTCTAGGAGGAAATTGGATTACGTGTCCACACGAGGCTCTGTCCAGTTACTTAAGAGTAAGATTGCTAAGAAAATCAGGCAGGTTCCCCAACTCTCCTAGTCCATGAGAAGACAGGCAAACAATCACCGAGGTCAAGTCCTCAGGCTTCTTTTTGTTTTTTAAAGATTTTATTTATTTATTCATACAGAACTGGGGTACAGGCCAGAGGTGCAGGGGCGGTGAGAGGATTCATCAGAGACAGTGGGGAGCAGAACAGGTAGACTGACTAAGTCCAGTGCTGATGGGAGCAGCGAGTGAGACAGGAGAGGTCTGCTGCGCCATGTGGGTCGCCTCCTTGGCTGGGGATGCAGTGGCTGCAGCTAGCTTCGTGGTGCTGTGCTTTAACCTGTTGCACCACTAGGAGGGCCCCAGTGACCCTGGTAGTGTAAGATTTTTAGCTCCATAGTAGATTAGATGACATGGGACTTGTGACTATAGGGAAGACCCAGGAAAGACTGGGTTTCTATACTGTTTTACCTATAAAGCTGTTTTATTTCTCTCAAAGCTAGGGGGGAAAATGTGATTGGATTTCTTGTTTAAGATTACCTTTTGATCACCTCTTGCTCCCCAGCAGAATTCTTAAGCTCATGCTGCAGTGGCTGCGGACCCCTTCACAGTGCTGCCTTTAACCTGTTGCGCCTTCGGAGAGGCCCCAGGTCTCAATTTAGATGTTACTTCTCCAAAAAGACTCTCTGATCCTGACCAGGGTTGGGCTCCTGCATTTCTCTCTTTTACCTATCATACTTTCTGTTTCTCACTTGCTTGGTGTCTATCTTTACCAAAAGATCGAAAACTCATCGACTGGTCACCTCAGTAGATGCTGAAAAAGCATTTGGCAAAATTCCACACCCTTCATGATAAAATCTCTCGAAAATTGAGGCTAAAAGTACTCTTTCTCAACTTGACAAAGGACATCTAAGTAAAATCTGCAGCTAATATTATAGTTGATGGTGTGAAAAACTAAATCCTTTCCCCCAAGGGTCAGCAAAAGAAGAGAGGATTCACTCTCATCATCAATATTAAATATCATATCAGAGGTATCAGTCCATGCAATAAAGCAAAAAAAGAAATAGAGCACATGCAGACTAAAAGGAAAAATAACTGCCTTTATTTGCAGGTGACATGATCATCTATGTATAAAATTCTAAGAAATTGATTTTTCTGTACCTATTAGTAAATGTACCAAAGATGGATGATACAAGTTTAACATATAAAAATTAACTGTTTTTGTAAATTTAACAATGAACAATTGGAAAAAAAAGTAAAAAGCAATAAATTATAGGTGAGGTGCCTGTGGGTAGAGTTAACAAAAATATGCAAGACACATAAAATGAAAACTTCCAAACATTTCTGGGGGAAATTAAAGATGATTTCTCTCATTGGAGAGACAGTAGTCTATGTTCATGGACTGGAATATTCAATGTTGTTAAGGTGTCTGCTCTCCCCAAATTAATCTATAGACCCAAACAATCCCCAGTAAAACTCTAAAAGACATTTTTTGTAAAGGACCCAACAGTGAGTATTTGGGGCTTTGTAATACAAGTTTCAACTCTGTGAATGCACGTCCATTGAGTTTAGCACTGGAATTGTTGAATTAAGTAAAGGAGGTTGCTTTCTCTGATTCAGCTAATCCATTGAGGTTCAAATTAGAGAAAATGTGGGAGTAAGAAAGAATTCATACTCTATCATATTGAAGGTGAGGCACTGGTCTCCTTCTGCCTTTGACTAGAACTTGAATCACCCCCTCCTGCTTCTCAAGTCTGTGAACTTGAACTATATATATCACTGGTATCCTGTGTGCAAATTCTGGGATGTCTTAATTGCATCCATAATCACATAAACAATTCCTTTTAATACACACACACACACACACACACACACACACACTAGTATAGGGATTCTGAACTGGTACAAAAACTAAATCAACACAAATAAGACCAAGTAAAAATTTCCCTCCAGATCCCATGATTCTCCAAGCAGCACCATGGGACTGCGCTCCGCTGTGATAGCCTACCCTATGCCCTCATCTTCTGCAAGAAGGCAAATGAGATACTGAAGATCTCTGAATGAGCTCCTCATTCTTCTCCCTTTCTTTCATCTGTCACAAATCCATCCCATTAACTCCCTCAGCATAAACCCTCATGGCAGTTAATCCTCCTTAGCTCAAAGAAAATCTCATGAGCCATCTGTAAAATATAGTCTTCTTTTCATTTTCTTTCCCATGTTTAATTACTCACTTCATTTAGTTTTATTTTTCTTGTTCTTGTTGGGTAAAGACAGATTTGCATTTAGGTAAATTATTCTAAAGTCTAATAATAAAGGAGGAATGTTTGTCTTTGACATTTACTAGCATGCTGAAAATCCCCAAATGCACCCTGAACTGCTAATATTTATTTCTTGTTACAAACAAGCTCAGATACTTTCTTTCATTAAACACCTACAATGATCCTTCTTCCCTGCTGGTTTTCTGTTTAGGGTAACACCGGGGAGAGCAGCTGCCACTGTCAAAAATACAGAATTGGCCTTGGAAATTGGCTTGCTTAGAGTGCGTGTGTAGTATGTGTGATTCCAAAAATCTCCTTTACATTATAGCCAGTTATTACAAGCTATACAGTTTCACATATTTTTTCAGACTGTCCTTTCTCATTATTCCAGATTCACAGCCAAAATTCAGTCCATGGCACTGCTCTCCAAATTTTAGTACTTCCTGAGGGTTTTCCAAGTGGATCTCTTTCCCTATTGAGAACGATTGCTTTCTTTTCAACTAAATGTTGATAAGCAAATAAAAACTGTGTTAATAAGATTGTGAAAATATTTCTTTTCAAAACATAAACCACTTCACTACATTTGGCATCTCAGACCTAGCTCTGTCTGTGGAAAAGGCGCAAAAGATTCCACTTTCTCTTCCTGCAAGAATTAAGAGTTCTAAAGGGTGCGTGGTTATTTGAAGTCAGTCATCTTGTTTCCATTCTGCTTCTCTTTTTTTCCCCTCTAAAGACCTGCTGCCATGCACTTCAGCTGCAGGCTTGTTCTGTTCTGAAGGCTTCCATATGTCTGTGGGTATAGGCACAGTGTGTGCTTGTATGCATATATATGTGCATGTGTATGTGTGTGCACGGGTAGGTTTGTTTATATGTATATCTGCCCACATGTATGTGAAATAATATCTTCTTATTAATTTGCTGTACTATAGTTTGAAAATAGAAGTGTTCTGTGTAAGTAATAGTCAGCTAAGACTGGGCTCTTCCCTGGTAGCCTAGGGGTTACGTCACAGCACTATCACACCTACTGCCTGAGTTCCAGCCCAGCCAGGGAGCTGACCCACATGGCACAGCACACCTCTCCTGCCTCACCCACTGCTGCCGTCAGCAGTGTGTTTCAGTCAATCTGCCTGTTCTGCTCCCCACTTTCTCTGGTGGCTCTTCTCACACCACCTCCTCCGTAGCTCTGGCCTCACCCACTTTTCTATGTATAAAATAATTAATAATAATAATCAGCTAAGACTAGTACTTGACTCTATCAGATTAATGTGGTCTCATAGAATTTGTGCCCTCATAGGAGTATTAAGCCATAAATCTTATCACTTTAAACTGCCTTTCGGGCATAGTCCAGGCAACCAAGATTTTATGTATAGTGATTTACAGAGGCATTTGTGAAGTGATTATAACATTAAGGTTTATCTGGAATGTCAGCTGTCTTCAGTAGTCACGTATTTCCAACTAGCTAGCTGTTAGTTCCCACATATGACGCACATGCTGGTGATAATTAACAAAATGTGCAAGCCACTTTGTATTTCTCATGCAATTATTTCTCCCAAGGCAGTCTCTTCCCAACTCCTAGAGATCATCAAGCCTAATGTCCTTATTGTACAGAGATGAAATAGAGGTCTGGAGAAAGCTCAAAATTGGGTAATCAAGTAAAGATAGTACTATCCACAATTGTACAAAAACTTACCATTTTCTTCCTGATTCTCACCAAAAAATCCCATGAAGTGCGTATGAGTTGCTATGATCATTCTAGATTAGGGCAAAGGTCAAATTACTATAGCAAAGAGACTAATAATTTGGTGGCTTAAAAAGAGCAAAAAAAAAATGCCTTTCTTACGTGCATCACAGGGTTGAGGTGAGTAGCATAGGGTGGTGGTTCAGTTCTAGTCCACATATATGTTCAGGAATTCTGGTTCTTTCTATCCTGTAGCTAGGTCATGCCCTTAGGCATTTTTAAGGTCAAAACTGGAAGTGGGGGCAAGGCAAAGATTCATCCTAGCAGTCAGAGGAAGACACAGATGATTTTGAAACCTAGGCCTAGAGCAGCATATATAACTTTTATTCACCTTCCACTGGAAAAAAACATAGTTATGTGTCTATCTTGACCAGAAACATAGGATGACATACCTACAAAGAAGAGGAGGCTGGATTTTAATGGATGACTAACAATTTCCAGGAGACCATTCTCATTTACAGATAAGGAAGTTGAAACACAAAGAAGGTGCTGATAAAACAGAGTTAAATCATTAAGTAGCTTTTCACAGGTAAAATATGATGTCTAATTTGAAATGATAGTTATATGGAAAAAATAAGCATGGTTAATACATGAGTCTGGTTTCTCCAGTGAAACAACAAATAAGATATGAATGGGGAGGGGGAGTTATTTTTTAGGAACTGGCTCACATAATTATAGACTGAGAGGCCAAAGACCCAGGAAGGAGTAGATGTGACAATTTAACTCCAAGGCCATCAGCTGGCAGGAAAGGTCAATCTTGGTACAATTAAGACCTTCAACAGACTGGGCTCACCCAAGTAGTGTAAAGCGTTCTACTCAAGTTCACTGGTTTAATTATTAATCCTATGCAAAATTACCCTCACAGAAACATCCAGAATAACGACAGGCCAAATATCTGGTACCATGACGCCACTAAGTTGACACATCAAACTAGCCATCAGATTTATTTGCATAACCTTTCAAAATTGCTTTTTAGTCCCCAGGTTACATGAAATGCACCTGATATCTAATTGCAACTCTGTCCGTAACTTGATCATCTCTGATTATCAGTTTACCCCACACCATCAACAGGGGGAAAGTGTCATTATTCCCCTCATATTGAGAGCATGATGAAAGCAACAATACACATGAATATGTGAAGCTCTTAGCTGTTGATGCCAAGGGAGCACTATTGCCCACAGACCACTCAATCTTTTCACCAGGAGGCCTAAGACACAACTGTAGAAGGAGACAAAGGGAAAGAGATGGGGGAACGAGGAAAGAATTGCTCGGCACTCCTTTCCTTCCTCTGTCCTCTTTCCAAGCACTCCCTGTAAGAGCACTGCATTTGTTCAGCTTTAGTCTCATCAAACATTTACTGTCTTGTTCTGAATTAGCTGTTCTATCCAGCTAAGTTATGAACATCAACTCAAGAGAACTTCAGATTGGAGTGCTTGAAAGCTTTAGCTACCAGGTGTTTCAGCAGCCAAACAAACAGGGATGATTTGATGATTGGAAAATCAATGTCAATACTTTCTAGCCCTTTTCTAAAAAATCACTTCCCATCTGCACATGACATAGTGTTCTGGGAAATAGTGCATGCTGTTGTTCTTTGTTGTGCCAGCAAAATACTGAGACCCGCATTCCCCACGTATTCTGGGGCTCTTTGGCTTGAGGTGAGTGAATATCTGCTTGTCCTCAGAATTGGACCCTCCTACCATGGCTTGACCCACTCCATCCCCAACCTTCCTTGGCTCTTTCCATCCTTGTTACCTTCTTTGTGTTCCTCAAACTAGTTTCTAAAGTACACAGATCTCTAAGACTTTCAAAGACTTACACTTATGATAAACTGTATTTGCCTCTAATTATAGACTCTCAGAATTGGAATAGAAAAAATAACAATGTCTTTTACCCTTTCTAAAGGAGACCCCCAACATTTGTACTACATATGTTTGAACAGGACTGGAGATGGGGTGTTTACTGTTTCAAAGACAGCCCCAACCCATTTCTTTTCAACACTAACTAAAAAATGTCTTCCTTGTGTCTACTCTGATTGATTACTTAGGAGCTATATACAAGAGTTTATGCTTCTAGCTAATCCTCTTTCCACATAGAGAGTAGAATTTTTATAAAAGATTCACTAGATACTTACAGATTTTATTAGCATATCCAAAATATTACTATACCTATGAACCTAAAAATCACAGTGTTTTGTGTGTTTGTGTAAGCTCAGTTTTTGGATGACTTTCACTGACATCATTATTATTATTATTATTATTTTAGTATTAGTAATAGTGTCAAAGGATTTAAAAAGCAAAAAGAAAAAGGCATGTATTAAGTGTCTCCATTTTACCACTATATCCATCCATCCAATTCTTTTCCATGTCAATTCAAACAGGGACCCAATGTTACTAGTTACTATACTATCACTAGTGTCATGCGTATCTTCCCAGAGACTTCTTACCCAAATATATAGATAGGCATTCTGCCCTCCTTTTATACAACTGGAAGCATGCCATTCATGCTACTCTGGAGTTTTCTTTTTTCTAATGTCAAAGATTTGTCTGTATCAGAACATAAAAAGCTTTGTACCTCTTCTTTACAACTGTATAGTATTCCATGGTATGGATATGCCGTAATAGATTTAGTAAGTCCTTTACTGATGATCATATAGATTTCTCCCTTTTTAGTTTTTAATTTTTTATATTTATTTTCTTACATCATTGTTAATTTTTAGACACCATTGGGTTTCTCCCTTCAGGTTAGTCCCCATAGTTTTCCCACCACCTTAGCACCATGGACCATCACCATTCTCCCTTGTGCTCTTCCTTCCTCTTTTGGACCTCTCTCCCTCCCCACCCCCTGGTGTATGCCTCAGATCTATGATCAGCTTGCAAGTTTTATCTTTTTCTTGATCCTTTGCTTGGTTTCTTTGTATTCCACATATACATGAAACCACCTGATATTTATTTATCTTTTCCTTTTGTAGGGCTCAGCTTTTGCTCTTATAAGAAGTACAATAGTAAGTTAGGTTGTATACCTCATTTTGCATATGAATAAGTATATCTATAGGCCAAACTCTTTCAATAAATTGCTATGTTTAAAAAAGGTTTTTTTTCGGGGCCACACTGGTGGCCTAGGGGTTAAGTTTCAGTGCTATCAGTGCTACAACCTGAGTTCAATTCCACCATGGAGCTAACCCATATAGTGCAGCAGACCTCTCCTGTTGCTCCCCTCGGCAGTGTATTTCAGGAAATCCACCTGTTCTGGTCTCTACTCTGTTTCTGGTGAATCCTGTTGCTCCCCTGCACCTCTGGCCTATACCCCAGTTCTTGTACTTAAAAAAAAAAAAAAGATACTTCTTCAAACTTTGAGAGACTTGTCTAATAGGCCTCCACAGATGTTTTACCAATTTATGTCCTTCCAATAATATCAAGAGTAATTTGCCAGTGTTTTATCAACTATCTGGAAATTTTCCTATCTGGTGTGGTATGTGGGAATATGCTATTAAGTATAATTTAAATGTATGTATCTCCAACTGTGAGTGAAGTGGAAAATTTCTTTAAAAATGTTTTAACAGGCCCTCCCTGGTGGCACAGCGGGTTAATGCACTGCACTGAGAAGCTAAAGCCACTTCCTCATCAGCTCAATTCCCGACTGCCCCGGAGGTGACCACATGGCGTGGCAGACCTCTCCTGACCCGCCCGCTGCTCCCCTCAGCAGTGTACTTAGTCGATCTGCCTGTTCTGCTCCCCACTCTGTCTCTGGTGAAGCCTCTCGCCACCCTTGAGCCTCTGGCCTGTAACACAGTTCTGTATGTACAAATAAATAAATCTTAAAAAAAAAAGTTTTAACAGTTATTCATATTTCTTTTTCTCTGGAATCTAGTCATAGCATTTCCCCACCTTTCTCTTGGACAGTTATTTATTTTTCCCATTGATTTGTAGAAGCCAATATATGAAGGAGGTTATTCCAGTATCTGTGATGTGAGCTAAAAGTAGTTTTCCAGCTTGTAATTTATCTTAGGACTTAGCTTATATTGGTTTTTATGCAAAAACTTTAATGTACTTGAACTTATCACTTTAAAATAATTTAATATAAAGGCTTTGTTTAATATAATTTAAATAAAGGCTTTGTTCCCTTTAGAAGCCTTGAAATGATCCCCCCACATTCTTTTATATATTGAGATGGGGGGGTGTTCTCTGGTGATGTAGGGGTTAAAGTTTCATGGCTATCAAGCTATGGGCAGCCCCTGTAGCATGAACTCCATCCCCAGCCAGGGAGGTGGCCCACAAGGTACAGCAGACTTCTCCTGTCTCACCTACTTCTCAGCAGTGTGTTTCATAGATCTGCCTGTTCTGCTCCCCATTCTGTCTGTGGTGAGTCCTCATACAAACATACCTCTGGCCTACATCCCAGTTCCTCTATGTATAAATAAAAGTGTGTGTGTGTGTGTGTGTGTGTGTGGTGTGTGTGTGTGTGTGTACATGTGTGTGTGTGTGATCAGTTTGTTTTGATATTTAAATCTTTGGTTTTCTTGAAGGAGTGTGAGGCATAGATAAATGTTTATTTTCTTCTAGACAGCCCCTGTGATCTCAAGCATATATTGATGACTACATCTTGGGCGTGAACTTTATTAAAATGATTGCAACATAGAATAGAGGTCAAGAAATTGCAATCCACAGCTCATAACCTGTTTTTGTCAACAAAGTGTCAGACAGTGGTACCCACGCAGTTCTGTATTGTGTGTGGCTACTTTTGTGTGACTGCAACAGCAGAGCTGAGAGATTGCCGCGGAATCTGCATGGCCTGCAAAGCCTGGAGTGTTTTCTTGCTGGCCCTTTACAGAAAATGTTTGCCAACTCTGATATAGAAGAAGGACCAAAAAAAGGGAGAAAATGAAGTGATGGGGAAGGAAGAGGAGAGATGAAAGAGCAGAGGCCGAAAGAAGGAAAGGTGGAAGCAAAAATTAGAGGAGAAGCCATTCTGAAAGTAAATGGAATTTTCTTGTCATGAACCATGCAGAGAAAAAAATAATCATTAGGAGAAAAAAAATGAACTGAGATTGTGATTTTATTTTCCTCTACTACAGTTTTCTCTCTGGTAGAAGCTGAGGAGATCTCTGTTGTATCCTTTACTGAGGTCCACTTCACAAAACCCCACAAATCTCTCATCATTTTTTTCTACCAGGCAAGCCCAGCGTTCCCTACAGAGTTTGCAAGTCTCATGCTTGCTTGTATACTTAATGAAGTGTAAAGTGTCTGGGGGAACCTTTGGAATGTGGAAAGCTGGGACTGTTTTCAACACATTCCTTTGGGATATTGCATGCTACCACCTTTAGACTCTCCTTTTTTACAGGACTCACCAGAAACCCTTCCAAACTAGCTTTTATTATTATTTCATTTAATGTGCTATAACAGGACCCAAAGGATATTCTTTTCCAGAAAGAATAGTGTTCCTTCCTTCAAAATATTGAACAAAAGAATTTCTACTCCAGTGTCTCAATAGGTTATGGTGGTTTTTTTAATGCTCCAGCTGTTTCCTTTTCTGCTCGGCAGTTTCTTACAAATTACTCACTAATCTCATTAGGCCTTTCCATTTACCCTAAGCATGCTTCACTCTTCTGAGGTAGCTGTAAAGTGCCAATTATTAAGAGGTACTAACCTGTACAAAAATAAAAAGTACAGTAGGAGGCACAGGGTAAAGTTAGTTTTACATAAAACGATATTATAGTTATAAGCTCTAAAGTGTTTCACAAATATCATTATTTCAATATTATGTCCATTTCTTCATTCCAAAATTGTCCATACAGATTAAAATATTAGAAGTTAACAGTATATATGGAGTATAATACATCATTCTGTTTGTGTCTCAGAATAATCAAATGGGTATAGTTATATCCACCTTATAAGTGATGAAATTGAGACACAGGTAAATTATTTCATTTTTATTTAAATTTTTTATTTTTTTTATTTTTGTATAGAAGAACTGGTGTGAAGGCCAGGGGGTGGGGGGAAGAGGAGGGGAGAAGATTCACCAGAGACAGAGTGGGGAGCAGAACAGGTGGGTCCACTGAAATACACTGCTAAAGGGAGCAGCAGTTGAGACAGGAGAAGTCTGCTGCACCCATGGGTCACCTCTCAGGCCAGGGATCAAATTCAGGCTTCAGCAGTGATAGCACTGAGACATAAGCCCTTGGCCACTAGAGAGGCCCTATTTAAACTTATTATTTTCTATATATTTAAAATATTCACATTTCCAAAAGGTACATAATGGTATGGAGTGGACAATCCCCCTTCCACCCTTTACTCCCAGCTATCCAGTTTCCCTTCCTTGAGGCAATTGCTATTCCTTGCTTCCTAAATATCCTGCTAGAGATAATTGTATGCTTATGCAAGCATAAATAGCTACAAATAGTTTTATTATTTTCTTACATAAATATCTTGATATATACATGTTCTGAATATAACTTTTTTCAATTAAAAATATATTCTGGGCCCTCCCTGGTGGCGCAGCGGGTTAAAGCACAGCACTGAGAATCTGA
Source organism: Condylura cristata (assembly GCF_000260355.1). Classification (NCBI taxonomy): domain Eukaryota; kingdom Metazoa; phylum Chordata; class Mammalia; order Eulipotyphla; family Talpidae; genus Condylura; species Condylura cristata. The sequence continues at coordinate 50,239,884 of NW_004567102.1, forward strand.
AGCCACTTCCGCATGAGTTCGATTCCCGCCTGCCGCCTGCCCCG
>NW_004567102.1:50240377-50258808 GCF_000260355.1 Condylura cristata
TATATATATATTCTGGAGGTCTTTCATATCAGTATATAGTAAACTTTCTCTTTCTTATGGCTTCATAGCATTTGGTTGTGTATATTTATAAGTCATTTAAGTAGTGATATATATGCATTATTAGGCTGCTTCCAATCTTGAGTAACTTTATGTATGTGTTATTTACACATGTGAAAATGTGTCTGTTGGATAACTTACTGGAATTGAGTCAAAGATGCATACATTGAAAAATTTGAGTATTGTGACATTTTCCTCCATAAGATTAGACAGATTTTTGGAGATTTAGCCAAGACTATCACATGAATTTTTAAAGCATTTAAACTTAGAACAAATGTTTACTAACCAGAAAATAAGGAGCTGTAAAGAATGGTGCATTTGTGGGTACTCTAACTCTCTGAAATATAATTAATTGGGAATCTGCTAGGAAAGAGAGGGAGAAATTACTTCACCTCTCCATCCTTCTCTACTTCCTTTGTACTTATTCCTTGAACCCAGGGACCAATTCATTAATTGGTTTAATTAATTAATTAATTAATTCCAACAAGTCTGGATCGGCCTACCTCCTGTCAATCTGGGCCCAGCAAACTTGTAGATTAGTGAAATAAGGGCTCCTCGTGTGTCCCAAAAGGTCAAAAATATTAAAGTTATTTACCTCAAAAAGTAGAAGGGTAGGAAGTGAAGGGGAGTGAATTGCTAAATCCCTTGAAAGATAAGATCACCAACATGCTGTCTTGGGCAGATGGACCCTCACTAAAAGGCTCGCTTTGTCAGTTACTGTCCATGGTGCTGACAGGAGCCCTAAAGGCAAGATTGCTTTTCCCATTCCTGAGACATTGAAGAACACTATACAAAGTTTCTCAGGGACTTTGCACTGGAAAGAAAGGAGGCAATTATGGGAAAAAGAGATGTAAAAGGACAAGAGCTACTAAGAGAAGCAGAATATTGGGGGTTTGAATGAGAAAGAAGAATTAGTATGTAGTTTTGTATCATGTACAAATCAACATAGATACTAAAATATAATTCAGTCAGGCCTCTTTGTTGTGGGAATGGTAGGATATATGCACATTGCCTTATGCATTCTATTATCGTATGAATATGTTCCCTGAGGACTTAAAGTAATATTATATAAAAGATTGTGGAAAGAGTTATCATGTGGAATTTCTTGAGTGGGCAATTTTAGAAATAAGATGAGTTGCCATCTGTCTGAGCTGATTTAACTATAATCCTGCCAAAGACTGGGAATAGACTGGATAACCTCCTGAGACCCTCACAATATTTGAAGTTGCAACTTCAATGAAAACATTCATCCTACTCTTGCTCTTTATCTCTGTTTGAGCTTCAGGGCAGCCAGGATTTAAACTAAAGTAACATCACAGGCAATACTGATTATTTTTGTCTTATCTAAAGTCAGTTGCCTTCACTGTTTTAATACACACAAGAAGTTAATAACTTTCTCAACCTGTCAGTTCTTTCCCTAGCAGCATAAAAGTATAATACAGAACATAAATTCAGAAAATTCCATTCATTCTTCACTGCTGCACTGGAATTGAATAATCTTCCATTCACATAATTAAATCTGAAAAATATTTATGCTTTCATGCACTGAGAAAAAGAAACCCTTGGGTTTCTATTATTTAAATATAAAATATAAATTTTTTCACATTTCTATACTTAGTTTTTTTTCATTTTTTATGATTTTCAAATTGGAAATAATATATAAATTGGGCATTAAGTCAGAGATCCCATAAATGCTAGAATAAAATATTTTCCAATATTCTAATAGCCTCTTTGGTAGTGTAGCTGGCTTTGTATGCTTGGCGGTGGCTATAATCTTGTTGATGTATCGACATACCAATTTCAAGCTGTCTGGGCCTGAGGAACCCTTCTTACCTGTGAGCTGTCAAAGCAACATTCACATGTCAGGTGACTAGACAGAATCCCTAGGAGCCCCCACTGGTGTATCTATCTCCACACAAGGTGAGATTTTCCTACAGCCTACAGGGGAAGTACTTCATTCTCCCCAAGGGTTATCTGAGTCTGCCTGTAATCTTGAATGCTTCTAGTTCATCTTATATGTCAAGTTCAGAGACTGCCATCAGTTCTACATCAAATTGCCATGATGCAGTTTAACTCTAAAGCCCATTTGAAAAAAAGATTTAAGAGAAAGAATGGCACTCTTTTTTCTCCACCACTGGTCCTCAACATTTGCTTTTCCTCACACACATAACACAATGATCATCTCTTATCACACTGTGATGCTTCTATCAAGGCATGGGTGGGAAAGACAGGAGGGGTGTCCTTCTTTGCTCCACCCAGAGAAATTATCAAAACGGGAGGGAAAATAGCTGGTGAACTTTACAAATTTCCCCCAGTTTAATATATCCTTTGGGTTGGCTAGTATTTTTGTGCAGTTAAGTGGGCCCTGTAATACAACTAAAGGATCATGAACATATGACCTAAGGTGGGACAGGGGAATTGCATATTGGTATCTATGAAGCTGCAGCTACTCAGAGCAGTCAAATTGTATTTTGAAACAAAAGTGTTCCATAATCTTTCTTGTTATGAAAGTATAAGTTATCATTTAATGTTTATTTCTCTTTGTTTAACTTATTTTGAATATGTTAAAGAGAAGAGACAGCTTAAGGAGTGATACTGAGACCATCATTCTTGTACTCCAAACACAGCTAGAGAAATGGAATATTTCTAACATCTTGGAAGCCTCCTGCTTGACTCTCTTTAATAGCACACCCTGCCCTTTTAGGGTTACTGATCTTTTTGTAATAGTATTTCTGACACTGCTCTTAATAGTTTGATCACATAATGTTTAGCCCTGCCTATTTAAAAGCTTGTTTTTGACATTTTCTTCTTTTATTCTCATGTTTCTGAAATTCATTTCTTCTGTTGCATACAACTATAGTCCTTTGTTTCCACTGCTGTGTAGAATTCCAGTGTATGAACAAAATGTGCATTCAATTCCTTTTCTTCAGGTGGGTAGTGGCTATTCTTGGACACTTGCCTTCCCACACCAATTTTAGAATCAGTTGTCAAGTTGCTTTAGAGAAAAATCCTATTAAGATTTTTATCAGAATGGCATTGACTCTGGTTCAATTGTGAGTGAACTGACATTTTTATACCATTGCGCATTTTTATCTATGGACATAAAATATTTCTCCCTTTATTTAGGTCTTTTAAAATATTTTTCAGGAAAGTTTTATAACATGACACATACAGATTTTAGTGATTATACTTATTCTCCCCCTTTTATGTGTTATTGTGTTAAATGTCTTTTCATTCTGCATTTTCTAGCTGTTGTTAATGGTCATAATAGTTGTAGGAATGGTGATAATCCAATAACTGGCATGTATTGTACAGACATGCACTATTCACACGACATGTTCTATGACCCTGAGATGTTAAATAACAGGCCCAACATCACGCAGCTAGTCACTGGGGAAGTCAGGATTGAAGAAGTCTGACTCCCAGGCTCATGACTTAACCACAGCTCTCCTACACATTCTCGTGTGCATTTCCTGAACCTGTGTAACGAATTACCACACACTTGAGGGCATTCAACCATGAATTTTTTCTTTCATAGTAATGAAGGTTAAAGATGCAAAAATTGAGCAGCCCCATGATCTCTCCAGAGGCTCTGGGAAAGAATTCTTCCTTACTTTTTGCAGCTTCTGCCGGCTGCTACAGACACTTCTGGACATAGCAGGTATCACTGCAATCTCCACTTTCACCTCGCCTCCTCTGTATGTCTAATCTCCTTTTTCTGCCCTCTTGTCCTTGGACTTGTGTCCAGCTAGATATTCCAAAGTAAGCCTCTTTTAAAACCCTTTATCACATCTTTTGCAATTTAGGTAATATTTATACTTGTACTTACAAGGGCATATTTACAGGTTTTGAGGATTAGGGTATGGAGCTAGCTTATGGGAACCACCACTCAGCACACGACAGCTGTATAGAAAATCAACTGATTCGTATATTTATATATATAAATCCTACAACCTGGCAGCATTTTCTGATCAATTCTAATAAATATCTGTCAACTATTTGTGTCTTGCTTGGTAGACAATCACATTGTGAACTACCCAAACCTACTTTTCTTTTGAGATTCCATATTGTTTTGTGTATGCTAACCTGTTATCAAGATTATCACAAACATCAACTGTTTACTGAGTATTCACTAGGTAAAACACACTGTCTGGGTTATATGGGAACCAAAGGGATAAGTAAGACATAGCTTTTGTCTTCTCAAAAACATAATAATTGGGACATGTTTGCATGAAAAACAGAACTATTAGCAAAATGGAACAAGGCCACAATTACCTTTTCATACTGAAACTTCCATTTCAAAGGACTTCTTTTCTTCAGCTCCTAAAATGTACACTGGCTGCCTCACTCCAGCCACTCTGTTTATTTGGTGATTCTTCCTGCTCTCTTTTGTTCCCCTTGTTTTGGACAAATATCCAATGCCCAGTGTATTGTCTGAGTCACGAGCATAATGATACTAGAAATAAATGGAAAAGAAAAAGCAACCCAGGACGAGCTTCCAGCAGGCTAGCCTCACTGTGGGGATCCTGGCTCCTGTGGGGATTGCTGTGGCCTGAGACCTTTTCCAGAAGCAGATTGCTATACCAAGAATTGTGAGGGGTCATAGACAAATGAATAACACAGTGCTTTCTTCTCCAAGAAAAGAACAAAAGTTTATAGAAATTAATAAAACACAAGCTTGAAATATAGATTTAATGGACATTATAGCCTGACTTTTCAATTGCTTACAATTTGGATGTAGCTTATATTTAGCTAAGTCATAGCATATATTAGTATAAAAAATGTTAAGTGGCTTACAAAATAAGGTGTACAATAAAATCTATTTTTATAAATAAAAGAAATAAAGGAATATTTTGAATAGAAATGACTGTTAATTGTGATTATACCTAAGAACTATGGTTTGGGGTTGTTTTTATTTTCTTATTGGTTAAGTGTATTTTTCATAATAATACATGTTACTTTAGTAAAAATTTTTTAATTTAATACATTTCTTTTTGTTTTTTTTTTTTTTAAAGATTTATTTATTTATTCATACAGAACTGGGATACAGGCTAGAGATGTGGAGGGTAAGAGGATTCACCAGGGACAGAGCAGGGAACAGAACAGACAGATCGATGAAGCAGACGGCTCAGGAGAGGTCTGCCACGCCATGTGGTCACGTGGTCACCTCCGGGGCAGGCGGGAATCGAACTCATGCAGAAGTGGTTTCAGCTTCTTAGTGCAGTGCTTTAACCCGCTGCACCTCCAGGGAGGGCCCTTCTTTTCTTTTTCAATTTAAAGATTTATTTATTTATTTATTTATTTATGCATAGTAGAACTGGGGTACAGGCCAGAGGTGTGGGAGGTGAGGGAATTCACCAGAGGCAGAGTAGAGAGCAGAACAGGGAGATGGAATGAAATATACTGCTCAGGGGAGTAGGGGGCAAGACAGGAGGTCTGCTGTACCATGTGGGTCACCTCCCTACCCATGGATTGAACTCATGCTGCAGTGGCTGCCAATAGCTTCATAGTGCTGCACTTTAACCTGTTGCACTACCAGGGAGGCCCTTAAATAGCTTTTTAATGCAATGTTGAATCTAAATTTAAAATGTGTTAACATGGCTCCAAGTCATGACACTCTACAGAACCCATATTACCACTCGTATGTGTGGCATATATACACACACACTGAACAACCACTTCTTGGTAGACCAAACTTCTTGGTACAAACCCAGATTGGGGGCAGGTGGTGGTAGGGGTGGGGTAGAATCACAGTTATTGAATCAGAGCTGAAAATATTGTGTCTCATCAAGCCAGAAAAGACTTCACAGAAAGCCAACAACATCTGTATTACCCAAATTAGTTTCTGTGGCCTCCTTTTAAATGTGATTGGTGGGATAATCTCTGGGTTCCTTTTCCCTTCTCACTACTTTCCCTTTGCCTGCCTCTTCCTCTCCAGCCCAGATATAACTTCAGGAGGAGTGTCTTCTGGTTCTCAGTATCTTGAAGAAACCAATGAGTACTAACAAGCCTTATGTTAAAAGTCCTGAGATCTCTAACGAGAATTCCAGGGACAGAATCCATCTCCACCAGATGTGACATTTGAGTAGTCTGGTGCTGCTTCCAGAGAGATATGGAAGAAATTCTCTGAAACCAGGAAATCTGTGTGATCTCATAGTCTGCTTAAATGCATCTATAATTTTTTTAGATTTTCTTAGAAATTACAACAGTACTGAAAGTGTATTGCCAGATGTTTGGATAAAAATAGAGATACTGCTTAACAACACAAATACTTGGCTTCTCAAATATGTTTGATTTGTTGGGATGCATCTCTAAAGATCCTAGAGAACTAGATGATATATATTATAAATTGAAATCAGCACAGGAATCAATAATAACTATTTTTAAAGAATCATAAAGTCAACATTTTTCTTTTTCTGGATGTCTAGCCAAATAGGAAGCAGAGCTCCTAGATTCCACTTGTTATTTGCCAAAGGCTTATTATGAACTCACAAGTGACCACTTACTACCAGGGCTTGTTGTTTGACCAGATATTAGATCTACTTTGTGACTCACAAGCTGTGTGAACTTGGGCAACAAACCTAAACTTTCCTGAACCTCTGTTTCCCCATCTGTAGAATGAAATATTGAGAGAATTAAATACACACATAACTGAGATGCCTGACAATGACCTTGCCTAGTGGGAATTTGTGATAGAACGGATGTTTATATTCCCCCAAATTCATATGTAGAAGCCCCAGCCTTCAACATAGTGGTATTTAAGGATGGAAGGTGGGAGGCAATGAAGTTATTAGAATGAAGCTTTCCTGAGTGGCATAAGTTGTCTATACTCTAAATTGCAGGTGTCTGAAAACCAGGAAGAATCTCTCACTTAGAAACAAGTTGGCCAGCACCTTCATCTGAAATTTCCCAACTCCAGAACTATGATGACTAGTTTAATTTGAATAGCTTGAATTTTGTTACTCAAGCTACCTGATCTATAATATTTTGTTATAGAAATCCAAGCTAAGATAGTAACTATGTAACAATAAATGGTTAAACAAAAGTTGTTGAAAGCTTAACTGGTATTTCCTTCCCAAATATTCCCTGTCACTATTTGACCATTGTTTCCCTTCAATCATGTAGGCCATCATGTAAGAGATACAACAGCAGAAGGCACAGAAAAGGAGCATCCCTTCCTGGCTTTTGAGTTTTAAAGGTCAACGCTCTGAAAAGATGGTGTGGGAGGCTATAGATGTGAGTATTACAGGACAAATAAGAATGTCTTCCTTGCCCCAGAGAAAAAAAAAGTTTCCTTGGGCTAGGGGAGGGATTCCACCTCTAAAGGCAGGTGTGTGTGCAGGATTGAAAAGAGAAGGGAGAGTTGAAAACGTCTATAAGGAGCAATTAGATACCCTGGGATTCCCTCTCCCTGCCAGAAGACTTCTACTCTCTAGCCCTGGAGAAGGCAAAAGACTTAATCTCTGCAGGGCTGGAACATAAAAGTTCTAGGTTTGGTACACAGTGGGTATAAGTCTTCACCTATAGGACAAGGGACTGGAGGGGGGAAAAATGAAGATTTAATGAAAGTTGTGGTTTTGAATGAGTTGTGGAAACTTCTAACCTTCTGGTGATGAAATCATAACATCCAGACATACTCCCAGGGAGAAGATTGGAGGATACATCTCTGTAGAAAATGAACAGTTCAAGAAAAATGCCCACAGATACTGACACTTGGGTTTTCTCAGGAAAAATAATCGCTCTCTTATTTCTACATCGAATTATTCCATTCAATGACTCCACTCCTCTCTGCACACAGCTAGGATTTCTGATTAGCTTTTTGAGTTTTCATTTCTTGAATGCCCTGACATTCATTGCCAGACTTTGTGAGACCCACTAACAGAAAGACAAAGAGAAAACTAAATAAATAGATAAATAAAAGAGAGTGAAGGCCTCTTGGAGAAAATAATGTGGGAGCAGAAAAAAATTGCAAAACATTATCGTAAATATCCTCAAAAAAAGCAATAAAAGGCTACTTTTCCTAAAATATACAAAGTTCCTACAAAACCATGAGAAAAGGGTCAATAACTTCATAGAAAAAATGACAAGAATGCTCATGAAAGGATATTTACATGACCTTTAAAATATGAAAAGAGAGTCCTCTCTGGTGGCACAAGGGGTTAAAGTCAGCACTATGAAGCTCTCTGCAGCCACTTCAAAACCAGTTCGATCACCAGCCAAGGTGATGACCCACATGGCGCAGCAGACCTCACCTATCTCACCCACTGCTCCCCCTCAGCAATGTGCTTCTGTCAATCTGCCTGTTCTATTCCCCACTCTGTCTCTAGTGAATCCTCTCCCACCCTGTACCTCTGGCCTGTACTCCAGTTCTTGTATGCATGAATAAATAAATCTTTAAACAAATATATGAAAAGATCACAAACTGCTCATAATAAAAAAAAACACAAATTAAATTAAAGGGACACCTTCTCATTACTAACTTTAGCAAATACTAAAAAATTTATAATATGTGTGTTGGCAAAAGTGTGGAAAAGTAAGCACTCATATATTGACTAGAGGAGGAGAAATTACATATCCTCAATGAAGGGCAACTTGCCCAAACCTATCAAAAATACACATGTGCCTACATTTTAGTCATAAATTTTATGTCCAACACTTTCTCCTACAGATAACAAATACATGTGTGAAAATACATATTAGATATAATACTGTCTTCAGCATTGATTTAGTAAAGACTCTTAAGATAGTTTGAACATAATATATTAACAAACTGCCATGAATGAAAAAGAATAAGGTCCTTAGTTTGTGAGCTGAAAAGATATATACATGGATCTTCAAGAGCATACAGAGCACAGAGAACACAGGATACTGAGTGGTCAGTATTAAAACCATCCTGTGCTAAGGTCAGAGGTACTGAGTCAAGGTCAGAGATAAGAAGAAAAGAGCAACTTCACAGAGCCCCACTGGGGACAACTCCCTGCCTTTTGATTCTTTGATCCTCTGCTCACCATACTCTTCTGATGAAATTTTCACCCTCTGGTTAGATTGAGTACAACTGATAAGGTGACTGGAGGCTTATTTCCTTTCCTCTATGAACTAGTTGGCTTGCCCAGTAACCTTGGGTGAGTGTGTTTGCTACATAGCTGCCCCCCCTGAGTGATGAGCAAAGTGTATACTGAAGAACAAGACATTGGAACCTGGAGGCCATGGCCATGCCATTCCCCTGTGAAGTTCCAGCCGAGCAACCAGGCAGTCCCCTGGAGTTCATGACTTTCTTATCTGTACTGCCAACTATAATATTCCCATGTGGAAACCAAGTGTGCAGATCACCCAAAATATTTACTCTGAAGCACAGCCAAACCTTTACTCGCACTGATTGATTCATATACTATTTGTGTTCTTTTCTGGCTCAGCCTACCTTCCCCCCTTTCTGGGAACTAATTGTGCCTCCAGTCCAGGGTGGGTATATGAACTGGACTAGGTGAAGCTGAGAACTTCACTCTTCCATAATAGGTTATCTGGCAGGCAGAGGATATGGCTTTAAGGTAGACCCATGAGAGTCTTGCCCCAAGATTTTATGGGACTGCATTCCATCTGCAAAGCAAAAGGTAAAGCTCAGTCAATTATTCAAATAGCTATTTGTAGCTTTAGCTTAGAAAAATCCAGTTGACTGACCTTGGGCATGTCACTTAAACTATTGGAACAAGTTTCCTTCTTCAGTGAAGTGTGAGCTTTGATTAAGACCATCTGGAAGATTCTAAATGAAGGGATAAGAATGCTCCACATTCCTTGAAGGATGGATTAGTTACATTCTGCTTACCAATAGCAGTACAATGATTAAAATCTATGTTCCTATTAAAAAGAAAGGACAACCGGTCAAGCTTCAGCTTCTGCCATGGATTAGTTTGATGGCCAATGCCAACCCAAGAACTGGATTTTCTGGGAACTCAGATAATTAAGACTGGGCTCCCAACACACACACAAAAAAGGGCAACACTTACGGAGTATTTTTTTAGTTTTTTCAGACTGGGTAAGGTGTGAATATGAATATCACTATATCCTCAAAAGTCTATTTGTGGAATGAAGTCATTGAACTACAAAGCTCTTCTCCTAAGGCAATCTCCACTCAATGCTTGGTGCCCAGCCTTGCTTAGAAAGATTTCTCCAAGAATTAGAATAACATCATAACATCATACAAATACTATAGCAACAAAAAGGAATAAACTATTGGAACATGCAACAATTTGCACAAATGTACAGGAAATGATACTTAGTACAAGAAGTAAATTCCCAAAGGTTATATATTGTATGAGTTACTGACATACAATTTGAAATAACAAGATTTTAGAAATGGAGGAAAGATTCCTAGTAGCAGGGAGTTGGAAGAGGAAGGAGTTTGACTATGAAAGGGTAATGTGAGGCACCCTTGTAGAACTGAGATATTTTCATATCTTGACTATCACTCTATCACTGTGGATATGCAAACCTACACATATGATAAAATTGCATCAAACCAAATATATTCATGAAAATGTGTAGAAGTAAAACTGGGGACATATGTTAACACTGGCAGATCATTGTCAACTTGCTGGTTGTAGTTGGGGAATCTGGACAAAATACACAGGGAATTATTCTGTAGGATTATTATTCTTACAATTGCATAAGCATCTACAATTATCTCAATAAAAAGTTCAACTAATAAAAACACTCATTTTTACACCACTAGAACCAGGTGAGGGAAGTCTTTTTCTCATCCCCCAAGGAATGCATTCTTGCCATGGCCCCTCACCCAGGCCACTTTGCTACCATTCGTGTTCTTTGCTCTTACCAGAAGGGCAAGTAATCTAGTTGTCACGGTTCCTCTCTTACATTGGTTTAATACTAATCAAAAACAATTAGACCTCATTTTCATAAAAACTAACAATGATCCACAAAGCTGAAAAGAGCAACATTTTATATGAGACACTAAATGTTACTTTTCTTAATTGAGATGGGGAAAGGGTATAGTGAGATTTTAAGCAACCTTGCCAAAATCCATCAACGCAGTCCCACAGTTATGTTATACTGGACCCATTTAAGTTAAATTCATCCCAAAGGCACAAAATAGGAAAGATAAAAAGAAAAAAAAACACCCACCCATATGAAGGTACAAGTAATTTTAGACAGGTATTTCAACTATTAAAACCTGGTTATAACTAGGAGTATACTAAGTAGTAACTACCCAAAAAGCAATGGAATGAATGGAGAATTTTGACAAAGCACTTTCAAAATACTGAGGCCCACAGGAGTGGGAGAACACAAGGTACTATAGTGATGGTGCACAGGTGAGCTGGTGATGGAAATTTCACAGGGAAATCATGCATTGCACAAAAACCATGTACTGAATGTATTTTAAAAATTAAAAAAGAAAAATAAATAAAAATAAAAGTTCCAGGTCCAGATGATTCCACATGTGAATTCTATGAAGTCATCAAGAAGATATTTCCTATCCATATTATTTAAGCACAGGGTAAAGGTATAAAAGGTATAAAAGTTTTCTAAATATTTTTGATAACCAGAATAATACTGAAAACAAAGAAATTACAATCAATCGCAAAATTATCCTAAGTGTGAATATTGATGTACCCATCATATGCAAAACATTACTAAGTACAGCTTATCACTAGATTACCAGACCAAGCAGAGTTCATTTTAAAAATGTACGATGGGGCCCTCCCTGGTGGCGCAGCGGGTTAAAGCACAGCACTGAGAATCTAAAGCTGCTTCCTCATGAGTTCGATTCCCGCCTGCCCCGGAGGTGACCACATGGCGTGGCAGACCTCTCCTGACCCGCCCGCTACTCCCCTCAGCAGTGTATTTCGTTGATCTGCCTGTTCTGCTCCCCACTCTGTCTCTGGTGAATTCTCTCACCCTCCACATCTCTGGCCTGTATCCCAGTTCTGTATGCACAAATAAAATAAAAAATCTTTAAAAAAAAAATGTGCGATGGGGTGGCACAAAGGGTTAAAGTGCAGCACTATGAAGCCATCTGCGGCCACTTCAGCACCTCAGCACCCGTTTGTTCCCTGGGCAGGGAGGTGACCCACATAGCACAGCGGCCCTCTCCTGCCCGGCGTGCTGCTCCCCTCAGCAGTGTATTTCAGTCAATCTACCTGTTCTGTTCCCCACTCTGTCTCCGGTGAATCCTCTCTCATCCTATACCATACCTCCTGTACTCCAGTTCTTGTATGCATAAATAATCTTTTTTTTTTTAAAGTAAGATAATTGACACACATTCTATTAATATAATTCATCACAATAATTTTAAGGTGAAAAATATCACATCATCTCAAGAGACCAAAGAGGCATTTTTTAAAAATTTCTATATTGTCAATTTAAAGCCAAGGTTTATAAATCAGCAATAGAAGGCTATTTTAGACATGAGAAATCACATATGTGTAGCAGTGTGACATTTAATACTAGAACATAGGAATCATTTCTATAAATATAGTAAAAAAGCAAGGCAGTCTATCACTTAACCTTTTAAAATTACTAACCAAAACAATTAGAAAGGAAAAAAAGAGGCATAAAATATTAGCCAGTAAAAGACAAAATTACTATACTCAAAAGTTAACCCTGAATCTGAAAAATAGCATGGGCTGAAATGCAAAAGTATTTTAAAAATTAAAGAATTTAGTCAAATTAATATTAAAGCACAAATTCTTCTCAATTATACCTTAATAAAGTTGAAATTAAACAAAAAAATATATTGACAGTAACCAGCTAAAAGAATATACAACAAAAAGTGCTATTCACTATAGAAACAAGATGCATAAACACTTAAAAATAAGCTTGAAAAATAATATGCAGATTGAAAATGGAAACAATAAAACACCAAGCAATACTAAAGAATGAGAAAATGACGAGAAAAGTCTTATCCCACAGGTGTACTTACTGCTCATCTATTGAGTCATTTTGTTGTCACTGTTGTTTCCCCCTCAACATCCAGATTCTGGACCATCCTGACTGCCTTTCTCTGAGCTGCCTGCCTCACTGTGTGGTGAGCTGGAACTGTCACCTGAGTGTCCTTCCTTTTTCCAGTCAAGAGGTAGATTAAGCTACCAAGGTGCAGATCTTGAGTTCTTCAGAATTAGGAGGAGCCAAGTGGCGCCAAGTGGAAGGAGCTGAGGATTGGGGGTGGGGGTGCCCTGGACTGGGCACAGATTCCTGCAGCTGCTTCTCATTCACAAACCAAGGCTTTTCATTTCCTTCACCTGTGAACTACACACTCCTCTCAGAACGCCTTTAGCTTTTTCTTTAAATCCACTTCTGATTTTTCTCAACCAAAGAACTGTAACTGAATCAAAAAGGAAAAACTAATATTATAAAGAGGTCAATTATCTCAAGTTTAATCTATACTTCAATCCAATCCAAATCAAATCCATAGTAGAAATGGAACAAAACAGTTCCAAAGTTCATCTTGTAAAGTGGTTCTCCACTTTGGCAGTCATTAGGACCATCTGGGGAGCTTTGAAAACTCTTTGTTTCCCAACTGCATCCCAAAGCAATTAAACCAAGGTTTCTGCCGTGCAACAGGCAGGTTATCAGTGTTTATCAAAGCTCCTTGAGTGGTTATGAAGGACAGCCCTGGCTGGGAACTACTTCTCTAGAAGAAGAAATATGCAAATTAGCAAGAAAATTCTGAAAGGAAAGGCAAATAAGCAGACAGATCATACCAATGATCGAAATATATCATAAGTAAACTCGTGCCGCATTAGCACAGGAGCCGAAGACAAATCAATAGTACAAAACACAAGAAATACTCAATGAACAATTGAAAATATAATATAGGTGGCATTTTAAATCAGTGCAGAGAAAACGCACTGAGAAATAATCTGACAAATAGCTCATTACTTGGTAAAATAAATCCTTAAAATAAATGTTAAGCTATGAAAACTACAACTACGAAAGCACCCCGAGGGCCTCTCATGTGGCCTAGAGGTCAAATCTCAGCGCTGTCCCGCTATCACCTCTGGCTGTGGCCTGAGTTCCATTCCCCTCCCTGGGAGCTGACCCAGGTAAGGCACGGCTGGCTCCTATCTCACCAGCTGCTCCTCAGCAAGTGTATGTTAGTAATTCCACCTGTTCTGTTCCCCAGTCTGTCTCTGGTGAATCCTCTCATACCCTAACCTCTGGCCTACACCCCATTTCTTATGTGCATAAGTAAAAAAAATATATATATATATATATTTTTTCCCCCCAAAAAGCCTACTGATTGTGCTGCGTTTCATATATTATCCTTCTTTGGGTAATAGAAACCCAGTTTTCCTTGGAAAACCACTCATTTGCAATTCTTAATCCATTTGACTGGGTGTTAAGGTAAAAATATTAAATGAAATTTACTCTAGCAAGAAAGTAAAGAATGGAATAAAAACAAGGTACCTGGCCTCCCTGGTAGTGCAACTGATTAAGGCACAGCACTGTGAAGCTATCCACAGCCACTGTAACACCAGTTTGATCCCGGCCAGGGGGGTGACTTACATGGAGCAGCAGACCTCCTGTCTCACCCACTGCTCCCCTCAGTAGTGTATTTCAGTACATCTGCCTGTTCTGCTCCCCACTGTGTCTCTGGTGAATCCTGTCACCACTCCTACACCTCTGGCCTGTACCCCAGTTCTGTATGCATAAATCAATAAATCTTAAAAAAAAAATAGGTACATGCTTATATGCATAGTGCAATCAGTAGAGAGCAAGCTGAAAGGTGACTGCAGGGGCGAGGGGTGTGGAACAAGAAGTTAATGTCTACTGGGTAGAGTTTCAGTTTTGCAAGCTGAAAAGTTCTGGCAATGAATGATGATCTGTTGATGGCTGTAAGAACAATGTAAATGTACTTAAGGCCACAGAGCTGAATGCCACAGAACTGCATACTTAAAATTGGTGCAGAGAGATGGATGGAACTTGAGAGTTACTGTGCTATGTGAAATAAGCCAGGCAGAGAGAGAGAAATATCAAATAATCACACTTATCTGTGCAATCTTAAAAAATAAATAATGAGCTCATAGATACAGAAAACAGGCTGGTGGATACCAAGGTGGGAGGTGTGGGGATGAGTGAAATGGATGAAGGGGATCAGAGGTACAATTTTCTAGTTATAAAACAAATAAGTGTTAGAATGTGATCTGTAGCATGAGGACAACAGTTAATAACACTCTATTATATGTTTGAAAATTGCTAAAGCAATATATCTTAAATGTTCTCACAGGGAAAAAAAATTGTAACTATGGGTGGATGTTCACTAGACTCATTATTAATTCATTTTGCAATATCCACAAATATGTCATCATTACTTTGAACACCTGAAACAAAAGCAATGGTGTATGTCAATTATACCTCTACTAAGATAGTACACGTTAACTGAGTAGTTGAGATTAGGGTGGTAAATTTTATATTATCTATAGTTCACCCTAATTTTAAAAAATTCTGTCAAAAAAGAGAATTTCTTACTTTTTCATTTTCTCCAAATTTCACTTTAGCTTTGTTTTGATGAGTCATTAAAGAGTGACTGAAACATGAATTTTGAAAATAAGCAGCAAAAATGACCTATGTTTCATTCTCCATGGCTGCATAGTTTGTTATTATCAATCATTTTATTTGTCATCATTATTTATAAAGTAGGAAGATTCCTGAGAAAAGGGGGAAGACAGTTACAAGCAGAAAGGAGTTCCTTATACAGACAGGGTCCATCACACCTGCAACCTGGGGGCCAGTGGTGACATCATCTTCAATAACAAGTCACTTCTGTGTGGAATAATTTTCTATATCAGATTTTTTTTTAAGATTTATTTATTTGTGCATACAGAACTAGGGTACAGGCCAGAGACTCAGGGGTGGCGAAAGACTTCACCAGAGACAGAGCGGGGAGCAGAAAAGGCAGATCGATGAAGCACACTGCTGAGGGGAGCAGTGGGCGGGTCAGGAGAGGTCTGCCACACCATGTGGTCATTTTTATTTATTTTTTAAGATTTATTCATTCAGAACTGGGGTACAGGCCAGAGATGCGGAGGGTGAGAGGATTCACCAGAGACAGAGCGGGGAGCAGAACAGGCAGATCGATGAAGCACACTGCTGAGGGGAGCAGTGGGCGGGTCAGGAGAGGTCTGCCACACCATGTGGTCCTCCTCTGGGGCAGGCCGGGGATCAACTCATGCTGAAGTGGCTTTAGCTTGTCAGTGCTCTGCTTTAACCCGCTGCGCCACCAGGGAGGGCCTTGTTTCTTTACTTTTAAAATAAGAACACAAGCAGAAATATGGAGTGGGACCTTGGCTTGCCTTGTGCTGCATTGTAAGAAGGGAACTGTAACATATATAAAACAGAATCTTAACTGGCGCTAGACTGCATGTCAAATACTTCAACTAGGAACTGTACTACAGTGAAGGGTGTTGGGGGGGAAGTTACGGTGACCGCATGGCAGGGAAGAAGTCCTGCGTTGTCAGAAAATAAACAAGGATGTTTAAAAAATATAAAAGAGAACTGTATCTAATGCAGCTGCTTAGTTGAGAACACGATCTGAATAGAAGAGAAATTATGCCAACTTCTTGTCAGCAAATCAAAACACAAAATTATCTCAAAGCAAATAAGTACCTTCCTTTAATGCCCACTTCAATATGTACTGAGGTTTATAGACAAAAGTGCCATTGTGAACTCGGCATAGACTTTATGTAATCTGAACTAAGAAGTTAGCTGACTTTGATAAAGGCTTCCATTTGCAACCAGAGTTAGCAAAGTGCTCAAAAGCAATACCAAAGGACAGAAAAATATTTAGTACCAAGTCTAGTTATGTCTGGCTGCTCTGCTTCCATCCTGACATAAAGTTACTCTTCTCTTTAGGAACTTCTCGAGTCTGTGGGCCCTCCCTGGTGGTGCAGCGGGTTAAAGCACAGCATTAAGAAGCTAAAACCACTTCAACATGAGTTCCATCCCCGCCTGCCCCAGAGGTGACCACATGGCCCGGCAGACCTCTCTGACCGGCCCACTGCTCCCCTCAGCAGTGTACTTCCTAGATCTGCCTGTTCTACTCCCTGCTCTGTCTCTGGTGAATCCTCTCACCAACCCTGCACCTCTGGCCTGTAACCCAGTTCTGTATGAATGAATAAATAAATAAAACCTTTAAAAAAAAAAAGTGTTCTTGTGGGACTAGTATTTGTCAAGAGAGCCCTTTAATAACTGAAAGAGGAATGGTACATTCATATTTCTTTTTTTTTAAAGATTTATTTATTTATGCATACAGAACTGGGGTACAGGCCAGAGGCTCAAGGGCGGTGAGAGGCCTCACCAGAGACACAGTGGGGAGCAGAACAGGCAGATCGACGAAGTACACTGCTGAGGGGAGCAGCGGGCGGGTCAGGAGAGGTCTGCCACGCCATGTGGTCACCTCTGGGGCAGGCGGGAATCGAACTCATGCGCAAGCGGCTTTAGATTCTCAGTGCTGTGCTTTAACCCGCTGCGCCACCAGGGAGAGCCGGTACATTCATATTTCTGATATTAGATTAGATTATTTTCAAATGTGAAAATGATTGCACTACATCACAAAAATACTACAAAAGGTCTACCTCACTTCATTCTTGCAGATAATTATAAATTATTCATTCCAGTCTTTCTGCTGTAGATGAGCATGCATCTAGAACTGAAGTGGCAGAGTCTAATGTCAGTCCTCACTAAGAAGCCTCAGAAATCCATCCCTCAGCAATCTAGAGGCTCAGTGAAGGCAATGCCAATAAATGAAATGACTGAAAATAATCAGTTCTTGCTGTCTAATGTAGCTGAAAATAAGCATATTCCATGATCCAGTAACTCCATGAATAGGTATAAGCCATGAAGAATATCTGTACAACTAGGCATGTACAAGAATGGTCACTTTTTTAGCAGCATAATTGGGAAAACCCTAAAAATCCATCAGCAGGAAATGGATACATAAATTATGATAGAATACTCATAGAAATTAAGATAAATAGCTACTATCTATACTAACTTAACTCTTGAAAACAGAATTTAAGTGAGTAAATGCAAGTTGCAGAATAATTCATTCATTATTATACTATCTATGTAAACTTTAAAGGCATATAGATAAAACAGAAAAACCATAGAAATGACCTAGGTCATTTCTAAAACTATTAATAAATTAAAACCATTCATGCAATGAAAGATATCACGATCTTTTTAATGATATAAAGCTCTATTGATTGAAAATGGTAAGTGATTTTTACTAAATAAAGATGCAATGTGTATATTGTGATCTGGTTTTTGTTTTCGAAAAATGTTAGCTTGCTATTTCTGAATGATGGGGCAATGGGTGAGTTTTATTCTGTTTGTACTTTTCCACATTTGGGGGATTTTTT
>NW_004567102.1:50259418-50345925 GCF_000260355.1 Condylura cristata
CCACACCTCGTGGGTGAGCTTCCTGGCCTGGGGTGGAAGTCGAGCTGCAGTGGCTGCAGAGAGCTTCTTAGTGTTGTGCTTTAACCCTTGGAGCCACCAGGTTTTTGTTTGTTTGTTTGTTTTGTGTTTTATCATTAGTAGCATTACTTTCATAATTGGATAAAAGATTTGCTATAAAAAAAAAGAAAAACCAAAACCATCATGTGGAAGGTTTTATTTACGAAGATGGCTACCCACTGTATATGCCATCCCACATTCTTTTACTCCAACAAGACACTGATGCTGCCCTACAGAGAGATAAGAACCCCCCTTCCTCTGCTCCTACCCTTTGAAGATAGGCCAGCCTTCGTGAGAGGACTTTCTTCTAATAAATAGAACACAGTCAAAGTAACTGCATTACTTCTAACTTCCAAGGGTAGATCTTAAAAAATCTACAGCTTCTTTCTAGTTCTCGCTCTCTGTTCCTCTCCACCCCCAGCTCCCAACCCTTGGAGCTCTGCCACCATTCGTGAATTAGCCCATACCACATTGAGAGGTTTCATGGAAATGATTGGCCAAAATCACAGCTAAGACCTCAGCGGGAGCCAGCATCACCCTGGAACTGAGCTGGAACGGAGCTGGTCATGCAAGGAGTCTACCCCCAGCCTTTCTTCTAGTTGAGACCTCAGACACCTCTGTGCCTTACCCAGATCTATGTACATACAAAATAGTTGTTTTACATCACTACACTTTTTAGCAATTTTCTACAAGGTTATAAAAACTGGAACACACACAGCAAGAAATATTTCATATTATTTAAGGCTGCACATGTGGATAGAGTTATATGTTTGGTTAGTACTGTTTTCGTTCATCTGGCTGATAAGATTGTTTCTGCTAATAATGGTTTGGTATGTCACTTGTCTTGATGAAAATTCTGAGACATAGACATAAAAGCTTGCTGTTATACTTACTGTAGGAAAAGTACTGATGACATAACCGTATTCAACTGAAAGCCCTTTCATAAGACCCATACAAGAATCCTCAGACTTCATCACTTCTGGTTGAGACACATGTGTTGAACACACAGCCAACTTAGCTTCCATTTCTAATCAAGACCCTTCCTTCCTTCTATCGGCTAAGTAGCGGTTCTGGAATCCTATCCATGAAACATGAGGGTTTTTTCCATATCTATTTGTAACTTGATGTATAAGACATATTTCAATAAATTAACTCAAAATCCTTTCTTAAAATTGGAATGAGACAGAAGTAAGAAATAAGTAAATACAAACTGAACACAGGCTGACAAACACAGTGGCAATAATGAGGCTGCCAGGGGAAATATTTCCCTGATTGCATTCACACCCAAGTCTCAACCAGGATTGAGTCATTGGGTGTATTTAACAAGCCCTTTTTAAACAGTTCACAGTTGTTGCAATTTCATTTAAGAGGAACAACTATCAACAATTAGTTTATACTAAGTGTCATTAGCAAAATCTGAGTCTTAAAAAAAGAAGTGGGATGCAAAATGCCAACCAAATAACAGAAAAATGACTGCAATGAATGTTCAGAATCTCTTAGAGTAGTAACAATGAATTTGCATTAATTTTTGTAGGCTCATCTTGGAGTACTGAGCCCAGTTTTCTTGTATGGAAGAGCAAGCTCACACAAGTTCAGAGAGAAAAATCTCAATCATGGAATTTTTAGGTTAAGTGGAATCTTAGTATCTTAAAACTGGAAAGTATTTCCCAGAAGTCTAATCCTCTTGCTGCCCAGAGAATCTTATAGGGGCCATGCAGCAGTTTTCAAATCCAAGACTGGGAGCTAGATCTGCTGGTAATGATGTGTCAAGTGCTAAATTTGGATGACTTTAGCACGAATCCATGCATCATTTTAGAATTGGGTAGAAATCCAAATAATTGGATTAGAATCCAAATAAAGGCCTTGCTGTTCCAAGCACAGCCTTGAGTGAGCATCTCTGCTAGGCACAAGGATTTGAGCCAAAGGCCAGGTCCTGCCTGACCACCACCCTGCCAGTCAATCTAAGAGAGTGAAGTTGCCCAAACCAGGTCCCAAACACATGCTTCTCAACTTCAATGCAGTTTAGAATTGTCTGGGGCGCTTGTAAAAGCTACGATGATTGACTCCACCCAGACCAATTGAATCAGATTCTTCTGAGTAGGCAGAGGTGGCACACTTTCCATTGTTTTTAAAGTCTTAATCATTTTTATTTGACTTAATTGATAAATACAAGATAACTATTGTGAAACCACGGCAATATAGTAAACTTCTAAGAATTTATTTCCACTACATTCACTTATATTACTTAGAATGGAAATGCATATGTTACTCACCAAAAAATCTTAATACTTGAAATTTACAATCACCTTGTCATTTATATTTACAAGTCACTTATAAAGATTTGAAAATCATTCCAATTAACTGGAAAATAGATACAAATAGGTTTTGCTCTTAAAATTCAAAATAATAAAAAACAGTTGGGGGAGGGAAATGCACTGGACTTTGGTGATGGCACATGGGTGATTTAGTGATGGAAAGCCCAAGGGGATTACAACTGAGATGGAAAAATGCATAAAATGATGGAAAAATAAACTATAGAAGAAGAAGAAAAAAAGAAAGAGACATAAAGGTATCAAAGTGTATAGCTTCTCTAATTGACTGTAAAAATTAAAAACTTACCCAAAATTTAAAAAAAAATTCAAAATAATATTTTGCAGCAGCCAAAAATTTTAACCAAAATTTCAGAACTGCAGTCTCATAACAAAATGGTCACATTCTAATTTAATTATTAACACTGGTGGAAGGAGGAAATAGTGACTCCTAAACGAGGTAAATTAGCAACTGGTACAATTTTTCCTTCTCTGCACTCAAGACTTCAGACATCCCATTATTCAAAAGTTTCCCAAGTAACTCTAATATGCAATCAGAGTTGAGAACTAGTGTTATAGAGATATAAGCAGACTGCATATCTGATAAGATGGGTCTCTTTAGAAAAAGTCCTAACATCTTCTCATGCTTCCTATTTTGTTGACTCTTACTAACTCAACAGTTTCATTGATCACCTTCTCTCATTCACACATCAGAATCCAAAAATAAATATTGCCCACTTCCTGCCTTCACGTCGCTCACATATAGGTCAATGTCCACACATTGATGAACGTCATACCAGCCAGGATCGCCTACTAGCACGAGGGATTATGTCTCAGCACTTTGAAGTCATCCCCAGTCAGGGAGCTGACCCACATGGCACAGCAGACCTCTCCTGTCTCTTCCACTACTCTCCTCATCAGTATAGTTCAGTCAATCTGCCTATTCTGCCCCCCACTCTGTCTCTGGTGAATCCTCTCACATCCCACACCCCCACCCACGACCTGCATCCTAGCTCTTGTGTGCATAAATAAATAAACCTTTAAAAAAATAATCATACCAGCCAATGCTTATCAAATATTTGTAGTTGCCAGACTGCCTTAATACTTTGTATGTTAACTCATTTAATTCTCCAACAACCTTGTGAGATAATAACACTATCAGATATATTTCCAGACAAGACTGTTGGGCTACTGAAAATTTCTGTGATTGCCTAAGATCCATCAGCTAGTTGCAGCTGGGTGGGGAATAAACTAAGGCAGCCTTGCTGTTAGATCCAAGCCTTTAAGCACTACACTGAGTTGGATGAGTGGATGCCTTCAAAGCTGTAGATATATGAAAAAACCATTGTGATTCCAAGAATGGTGAGCAATCCAGTGTAGTTAGAAATGAGACTAAAAAGTCGAACTGGGGTCACAATGTGAGACGTCTTATGGACTGTGAGTTCAGGGAGGAGGAAGGTGGTTCTATTTTACTTCAATAGGCAAAGGACAGCCAATCAAATTTTTTTTTTTTTTTAAAGATTTATTTATTTGTGCATACAGAACTGGGGTACAGGCCAGAGGCTCAGGGGCGGTGAGAGGCTTCACCAGAGACAGAGTGGGGAACAGAACAGGCAGATCAGCGAAGTACACTGCTGAGGGGAGCAGCGGGCGGGTCAGGAGAGGTCTGCCGCGCCATGTGGTCACCTCCAGGGCAGGCGGGAATTGAACTCATGCGGAAGCGGCTTTGGATTCTCAGTGCAGTGCTTTAACCCGCTGCGCCACCAGGGAGGGCCCCCAATCAAACTTTTAAAGATCAAAACGGTGAGATGCATATTTTATGGGAAAGCCACAAGGTGGAAAGACTGGGGACAAACAGAACTTCAAAAGATGATATGAGTGATATGGAAGGAAAGGGTTAGGGGAGGGGGAAAAAATACCTGACTTATAAGTGACAGGATTTTGTGGCAGCTTGGAGATGGGGGGAGAAGGCTCTCTGGTCTGTGAAGCGAGACTTGCTCTGAATAGAGAAGCAGAAGGTCTGTGGAAAGAAGATAATGAGTTCAGTTTTAGACATGGTAGGTGTCCACAAACCTTAGCATCTACCAGTTAAGAGGCAAGACAGTTAAACTACTTTAGACCCTTTGGGTTCCCAGATATTCCTTAACAAAAACATAAACTTGGAAACTTCCTAAAGTTTTCTTAGAAATGCCTTGATTTTAGAAATGAGATGTAATTTAAGAGAAACTGAAAAGCAACCATGATGGCGGGTTTGTTGTTTCAAAAAGTACCATCCTAGCAAAATTAGAAAAAAGATACTTTCTTTATAAGGAATTAAAAAATAACCAAGCCAATCCAAATGAGGTCTATGAGAAATGAAAGCACACATACTTTTCAGCTACCTAAATATTTAAGTTCTATTTTAAGTGCAGTGGTGGCAGTGTGGGGTGGGGAAATCCATTAGAGTATGTTTCATGTTGAATACATTTTTTTCATCTTCACTTTAGGGAGTAAAGCCTCAACATCTACTGGCCTCCAAACTGTTATGAATTAAAGCTAATCTTGGTTCAAGAGACACACTCATACAACAGATACTCATTACTTAATTTACCCATAAATTATGACTAGTATTTAAATGTGGATACTTAAAATAGAGCCCTAAGCATTTTGCTGATAAGTTGCTGGACTAACTTAAAGCCCTTTTCAAACAGTTGAAAAGTAATGGATTTTCTCTTCTATGATATTGATATTACTTTTTTTAAAATACCCCAAATTTTTGGCCGTTTTTCTAAAAAATGTATAGAATGTCAAGAATTAGTGATGGCCAGTTTTAGTAATTCAGAGAAATATTTCTCCAGTCTCTGCAGACTGTGATACTCTCCTGAAGAACAGGCTTTGGCTTATTTCTGGACGTTAGCAAAAGCTAGATGCTTAACCATAAACAATCATGGAAACTGGCTACCATCATGAACTGGGTGTTGTCTCACCCACCAAGTCTTAAAGTTGGATGCGCATGACAGCATTCCACTGTCAAATGAAATCGGTATGGATGTGTATGGATGAGACTGGACCCCAGCAGGTCCTAAGGTCAAAGTACAATAAGTCACTTGAGGAAGTGACACAAATAGCCATTATTCTGCAAAGTGATCACCTCTCTCCCAGCTTACACCTGATTCTGTGCCCTATGGTCTACCTGTTGAAGATAAAGCATGAGTCTGGTTTAAAGAAGGTTCTACACAATATGCAGGTACCACCCCAAAATGGACAGCTACACTGAATAACAGTGGTGAAGCAAAATACTCCCAATGGGAAACTACAAGCAACACACCTGGTTGCTCATTTTGCTTGGAAGGAGAAATGGCATAGGTATAAATCAGTATCAATTGATGAGCCTGTGAACAAGTTTGGCTTGATGGATTCAGAAGGAACATGATTGGGGGACTGATGACAGAGACAGCTGAGGAAGAACTACATGGACAGGCCTCTCAGAATGGGCAACAATGAAGACACTTGTGTGCCATTGGATGTAGCTAAAAGGACCACAGCAGTGGAGGAGTGTCAGAACCTAATGGATAAAATGGCCCATCCTATGGCCACCCATTGGCTTATTTTCCTAGCTATCCCAGTCATCACCCAGTGGGTTCATGAATGAAGTGGTTCTACTTTGTTTGGCAGGGGTGGAGGTTATGCGTGGAGACAGGAACCTGAATTTGTACTCATGGAGATTGAACAGCCATTGCTGAGTGCCCGATCTGTTGCAGCAGAAACCAACACTGAGTTCCTCATTTGACACCATTCCTTGCAGTGATCTTCAAAGTGGGATGTTGATTACAGTGGAACACTTCCATCATGGAAAGGGTAGCATTTTATTCTTTCTATATGCAAGTATCTCCTCAAAATATTTGCTCTGCATATGGCTTTGCCTTCCCTGCATGCAATGCTTTCAGTAAACCTGCCACATGTGGACTTAGCAGACATCTTACCTATGCACCATCATACTGGCCCACAACATGGCGCTTCCAATTGGGAACTCAGGCAATGACATGTGGCAATGTGCTTGTACCTGTAGACTTCACTGGTCTTACCATGTCCTAAAATAACTGACTTAATAGAACATCAGTGTTTTAAAATTTTAAATCATAGTCCAGATAGCTGGCAATAACTTGCAGGTATAGGGCACTGAGCTCCAGGAGGTAATGTGTTCTAAGTATGTTCCTGTTTCTCAATATCCCGAATTTCCACATCCAGGAATCAAGAGATGAATGTGAGAGTAGCATCATTCACAATGCCTGTATTACCCCAATTGTGATTCACTAGCCAAATTTTTACTATCCTTAAAACCTTATGTTCTGCTCCAAGGCCCCATGATCCCACCTGGGACAGTACAATGAGTCCATTGAACTGTAAGTTGAAATTTGCACTTGAACAGTTCCTCATATCCTCTGAAGCTACAAAACAGGGAGCTACCACCCTAGCAGGAATGATTAATTCTAACTACCAAGGGGAAATTAGATTATTGCTACATAATGGTGGTTAAGAAAGAGGGTGTCTGGTATACAGGAACCCTCTAAAATTACCTTACTATTGCCATTTCAATGATTAATAGTAGTAGGAAACTATTATCAAATTCAAGCAAAGGTTTGGATTACCTCTCCAGGCTAAGAACCAGGATCAGCTGAGGTACTAGCTGAGGGAAGGAAACATGGACTGGATAAAGCAACAAGGTAGCTGCAAATGCCAGATACAGCCACATGTGTAGTTCCAGAAATGAGGACTGTAATAACTGTTAATTTCTTATATTTGCACCCATATAAAGCAAATATTTTCTCCCCTCTCATCCCCTTATCTAATATGTACTAATAATGGTTAACTTTGGACCACAGTATTTACATTGTGGGATGTTAAGAACAGCTTGCATCCACTTACAGAACAGTTCCTTTTGGCTGAAT
The DNA here is from genome assembly GCF_000260355.1 of Condylura cristata. Classification (NCBI taxonomy): domain Eukaryota; kingdom Metazoa; phylum Chordata; class Mammalia; order Eulipotyphla; family Talpidae; genus Condylura; species Condylura cristata. The sequence continues at coordinate 50,266,713 of NW_004567102.1, forward strand.
TCAGGATTTTTCTATCACCTTAGGAAGATGTATGACCCTACATTGAAGATTGAGCATTGTTCAAAGGCTATGTCTCTGAGTTGACAGAGATGGCCAGACTGCCTAACAGTGAACTTGTACATCAATGTGGTGTGCTACCTAGTGATGCAACCAAACACTAAGTGTTACTACTAAATAGTTTGTAAGTACTGTCTATAATCCACTGACTAAGATTTCCCTAGACCATCCAGATGGTTCTGTTTCCATTTGACATGGGAGCCACAGCATCTACTGGTTCCTGAATTCCAGCCTTCTCAGGCAATTTCTGAACTGAGTAAAACTGTTAACAGCTAGGAGTCCAGGAAGATACTAGAAGGGCTAAATCAAGACGGTGCCATGTTAGATACTGGAATATCTAAATATCAGGAATTCAGGAATATGAAAAGGATGGGTTAAGTTTGGTAAATTATCCTGTGGGCAGTAAGGCACAGATATTAAGTCAGTGCCAATGGGACTTAGAGCAGTGTTTGTTCTACCAGGAATTTTCCTCTAGATCCTCCATACCTCAGTTCAATGTCCAAGATCATCATTAACCACTAATCCCACAGCCAACAACTTGTCTGTTCCCCTCCAGTACTCCTTGACAGCATATGCCTAACCCTCCCTCACCCTCAACTAAAGGGGAAGAGGGAAAGGACTTGTCTAGCAAGTGTAACATTGATCATTAGTAGCCTGGCATATAGCTGGTATTTAATAGCTGAGTAAATAAGTGTGATCCTATATAGGTTCAAAGGTGTTCACTTTCAGGTTTCTTCATCAAAATGAAGAGATGCTAATTGACAATGCAAAATTGCTTAATTTTAATATTTTGGTGAGCAAGGAAATACTGAAACATATCTCTGATAGTTTTAAACAGATTCATACAACTATGATGGGGCAGAAAGCAGTCCTTGCATCAGAAAAACAAAAAAGTGACCCATTGCTTTCAGTCATTTCTTTTTATTTACAGTTTGTGTTCAATGCAAATCAATTCCATAACATGAGAAATTACTATGAATCAAAGCATAAATACACAAACACAATATACAATCCAAAATAGATGTACAGCATTCAGGTATGAGACAAAAGGGAATGTTCATTCACACACACAGTAGCTTGAGATTTGTTGGAAAAAGATGTTCCCAGGTGGATTTCTATCGGTGAAAAAAAAAATGACTTTCATTATCAAGACTACTGTGGCCATATTAGATCCTGGAACAGCTAAGCATCAGTGTGTGACCATGCGAACAAAAGACTGTAGGAAGTGTCTTATCTTAAAAAAGATTTCTGTGCATTTGAGGCAGTTGTGGCAAAGATCTACTTTTCATAATCAAGCCCACTTTGGGTTTTAGGGCCAGGTTCTAACTATCTAAAAATATTGACATAACAGAAAGAGTTCCAATGTGACTATTCTGGTTCATAGCTTTAAAAAAAGTATTTACAAAAAACGTATAAAAGTTTTCTGAATTTAATGCAAGTTAGCCTCCAGTCTTCACTTCCCAAACACCTGAATTAGTTTGTGCCTTTTTAATTTCAAGATTTGTCAGTTTTGCCTTCAAACAGATCATTCTTTAAATTGTTAAAAACATTGACATTAGTTGAGGTCACTGTACTTCTATTCTTTGGAATCAGTTTAGCTAAATGAATCTGGCATTCCTGTTAAAGAGAAATAGGTGATTTAAGTACATAAGCGAAATTTACTAATTATGCCTGGATTTGGGTAGATTCCAATCCCTCATTGCCCTGATACATATCAATTTCAAAAGTCAAATCCAAAGCTGTAGAGGAAAGAGTTCAGTTCCCAAGACAACAGTGACAGTTTAACAATGTAAAGGCTTATCTAGAGTATGTTGTCATTAAATCAGTGCTGCTGAAACAATGCATTGAGATTTACTGTGACATCTGGAAGAATCATGGAAACTTTGTATATTTCATAACTGTTTTATGACTTTCTAATTTAATGAACCAAATGTTCTACATCCCACCCTTTATGTCTAGCTAAGATAAAATCTGTTCTTATTTTCAAGATTTTTATATGTCCATATTCCTGAAACCATAACTAAGGGAAACATCTCTTAACAAATTTTGGTTGTCTTTCTTCATCTTGGACAAGAAACTCCAGCAGATTTAATATTGGCATCCATATCCTTTCACATGCTTTTCAATCAAATTTGGAATTCTCAACATTTTCTGTGTCAATTATTAATAAGGTGTGGGATTAGCAGAATTGATGAAGATGTGTTTTGTCACGCTGGCTGTCCAGATGCCACTTCGACTGGGTTTGAAAGATGGGAGAGTACAGTTGTTGCTTGGCCTGAGTCTCTAACAGTAGAGATGCAGAAGGGAGAATGAGATCACAAAGACACTGGCTGTGGCCTTCAGGACACCGTCACTTGTGGTACTAGCGGTGGTGGCAGTGGAGGTGGCACTGGTAGGGGCAGAGCTGGTGGCGGCGCTGCTGGCAGCACTTGGTTTTGTGGTTGTTGAGGCAGTCGTGCTAGGTTTTTCTGTACTTGATGCTAGGGTAGAGCTTTCTGAATAAATCTAAAATATATAAAAAGTACCACTGATAAGTATCCACACGTCACAACTGCTGCACCTAATGTACAGTTAGAATAGAATATATTCTTAGATGACTGGCTTTTATATTATTCTCTTATTCACATCATTTAATTGTGAATGCTTAGTCCCACCAAGATCATCTTTAGTTTCAAAACTACCTAGAGATGCCTAATGCCTGCAAGTAGTAACAACCAAAACCAAAAATAATCTGCAACAAACTATAACTCCTAAGGACACGGCGGCTAGATTAGGTCGACATACTGACATTTCAAAAAGGTTTCTTCTATTTTCCCAAGAAAGGGGAGACTTTAAAGTATCACATACAATTCGTATTTTACAATACAGTGAAGTCTGAGACTTACGGTACTAGAATTGAGTTACCACCTACCCTAGATTCGGTAGGTAATTTTCCCATACTCATTTAATGGTCTCATTCTAACTTAAGGAGACTCTTATCTTATTCGCTCCCTTGAAATTACAGACACCTTTTCAAAATGGTCACAGTATTTGTTTTAAATTGGGAACTAGAACAAGCCCTTGCCTAAAGGCAAAATAACTTCACCAAGAACAAGAGAAGTGAACAGCTTCACAAAAGACACAAAAGAGGATCTGGGGGAGGCTTTCTCAAGGAGCAGCCTCACTATTCACTAAACTCGGCCCTGTGACCAAGAACCTAAGTCCCTGCCTGGGGTTCCAGCACCTGTGTGGCACCATTCACCACACTGATTTTTCAAGTCACAAAAAGCACAGTCCAGTGGGCATGTGATAATCTCTCCTTTGTCATGGAACAAAGGCAGATGGGAGATTTCAGTTTTCCCTGCTGGGAAGGTTTACAAGAGTTCTGGTTACAGGCGGGACAGAGGATGTGGCACCAAGCAGGTCTGGGCCACGCGTACATTTGGCTACATATTAATCCAAAGATAAAACTGCTCTACATCAGCAGCAGCTCCTTTTGTTGAAAAAACCCGTACGGCACTAAAGCAAACGTTTACTATAAAGATGTACAAAATCCTATCCAAATTAGACTGTGAAAAAAATCTTGATTAAGTCCATTATATTTATCAGAAACCTACTGTGAGCAAAACTCAGCCTGTCCTGCTAGGAAATTACTCTTCCACTAAAAGGAAAGCCTTAATAACACAGGCAACTGCTCAGAACAGGCCGCCTCTGTTTGGGGGCAAGAGCTAGTTTGAGATTCTTGAAGGTAATCTGTTCTTATTCATACAAAGAGCTGTGGAGCAAGGGGTGATTTAATGGAGTTCAGTGCACCAAACTAAGGTTCCTCTACAACCAAATACTGACAAACTAATGCTGATACCGTGTTGACATTAAATAAAAACTGCCCTAACAAACTAGATTCACTTACTTAACTAAAACCTTTCTCTTAAAATATGGGGTCGGGGGTGCTGGGGTAGACCAGTAGGTTTTTGCGGCCGCGCCCCTCCCCCACCGGGGAATTGTGAAAGGCTCCAAGCGCAGCCCTCAAGACAACAATAGGGTACAGTTACCCGGCCCTCGGACTGGAAGACTAGGATCGCTCCTCTCTACGGCTGCGCTCCCAGGCGAGCCGGCGACTGGGCGTCTAGGGAGCAAGATCCCGTGCACCCAACTTCCCGGGAGATAAACCCAGGAGACACTCCTTCGAAAGCCCCAATTGAAGGTGGTGGGTGGAGAGCCACCGACTTCGCTGCGCCTGCCTTTTCAAAGCTGAGCTTAAAGAAATAAAAGCGCCCTTTTCTGCCTCCCCCCAGCTCAGTCCTTTTCTCCCTCACAGCCGCAACACACCCATCCCCAGGGAACACAATTCCAGGTACCCGCCGCCGCCGGAGCAAGATCAGAACCCAGGACGGAGGATCTGGGGAGGGTGCGGTGGGGACTGGGACAAAGCCCGACTCCAAATAAAACGTCCCACCCGCCGGCTGCCGAGAGTTGGCAGATACTGACAAATACTGGACTCCGTGCTAAGAGATGGACAAGTGAGGTCGCACCCCAGAGAGCATAGGGTCAGGATGGGATCTCCGCCCAGGCTTCAGCCCCTGAACTACCCGGGACTGGGTTAACAGGGCCAGGTAGTCGGGTCTTCCTAGAGATCCTCTGAACCAGCTCCCGTCCCCACCCCCAACAAGGGGATCATCCACCTTCTTTGTGTTGCGCTGGGGACGCATAGACACATGTAGAGGGAAGAGGGACGCTCAAGGTATCCAAAGACGACCTCTTCTCTCCTAAGAGCTTGAGGTCTCCAGAGGCTCCGCGCGAGGTCAGAGGGGAACCATCTCTTTCCTCGAACCTCAGGGTAAATGCAAGAGATGTGCGCAGGGCTCCTGGAGCGGGGCTGAGGAGTCTAGGGTGGGGCAGCGTCCTCCCGCCCCACGCACGCACGGAACTACATTGTTCCCGGAGCCGTGGATGGGGCTGGGACAACCCTCGAGGCAGTGAAAAGTAGAATTCACGTTATCCTGCCCCCTGTCAGGTTACGCAAGATTCTTTCTTCGGGTCCACAGCCCCAGGTGGAAACTGAGGCCGTACCCTGAGAGCAGCTCCACCCGCCCCGACTGGGGACGCGGCCCCCGAGCCCCCCCGGGGGCCAGGGCCTCACCTGCGTGGGTAGGAGCAGTGCCAGAAGCAGCAGCCCCAATCCAAGCCTGGCCACCATTGCTCTACCCATGTCCGCTCCGTCGGTGTGCAGTGCTTCTCGCGGGGTGCTGGGTGCGCGCAGAACCGAAGGCTGCGGACAGGCGCTGGCAAAGTGGGGAGCACGGCGGGCTGGCAGGCCCTTATATACTGGACAGCCACAATGCCGTGACGTGACACCGCCCACCAGCGCTCCCCACCTCCCCCAGCGCGCGCCCGCTCGAAGCCTGCCCCGCCCCCCGCGCGACTCCCCAGCGCCCCCTTGCTCTGTAGCCGCCCCGGCCTCTGCTGGCCGGGAGACCCCAGGGCCGCCCCGCCGCGGCAGGTGGGCGACGGGGCGCCGCCCGCTATTGGCAAGGAGCTTCGCGTTTCTCCGAGCGGGTAGTGCAGGCGCCCGGCGACTCCCATATAGGACAGGGGGTGAACTCGCCAAACACAAACGCCGCTCTAGAAGCCAAGCCCAAGTTTCCTTTGTTTCCCGTCCTGCCATCTTACCCCCACTCCCCGCCCCAAAACGAAGTCTGAGCCTCCGGTGCTGCCGGCCTGAGACCAGTCCCAACTCAGTACGGCACTGGCCAAGGGGGGCAGGGGGCTCCCTTGGCCTGGGTTTTTTCAAATCCCAGCCCCAAAGGAAGGGTAACTGTGCTGGCTTTGTGTGTACGCGGGGCAGGCGACAGGAACGGGGCGCCACCACGAGCGTGCCCTTCCCGCGCTGGTGGGGGACTGTTAGCAGGCGGGTCTGGGCTAAGAGAAATTTGCGTGCTCGGCGTCGCGCCCACCCCTTCCTCCCCCACCCCCAGCCCCGGCTCGCTTTGTTTCTTGAGCTCCTTACATTCGCCACGCTGTGTGAGCTCACAGGGGTACCCCAGATCCCCGGTGCGTATCCTCCCGAGATTTGGGGAGCCAACCTCTGGGCTCCGACTGGATGCTGCCGGACTTTGCAAACCACTGACTTTCGGTCCTGAGCGCTCTTCCCAATCGCGACCGACGGAAGAGAGCGTTAAGGCGACAGTCCTTGCAGAGAAGCTCTCCCTCGCCCCCGGCCGGCCCTCCCAACTCGGCTTGGACCCCGGGGAGCAGGGGACCTCCTGAATTCGCTGCCCCTTTGAAATTCCCTAGGGACTAACTTCATTGGTCTCTTGCAAAGTACTTTCTTGTCATTCGTTTTAGTAGCAAACGCTTTCTAAGTCCTTTCTCCATGATTACCATTAAGCAATTTAATGAAATGATTCTTATTGGAGATTAGTCTTCATTCTGCAGACTTTAGTGGACTATCTTTTCCAGCTTTTCTACGGTGAAGACGGTCAACCTTATGCAAAAGTTGAAATAATTTTACTGGAATATTTATTTAAGATTTGCCCAGGAGTTTTTGCGGACTTTAAAGCAAATAAAAGAGACCAGCCAAACCTAATAATTTGTTTAAATTTAACTTTACAGAACAGTCTTATAAAAACAAGGTTAATTTTATGGAAGAGGAGTAACAATGGGATCTACAGTACTTGTGGTGTGTGGCTGAATTGCTTGAGCCTTAACTTGAACTCAGTAACTTTCCAGTTTAGTGTGTGCTCGGAACACAGGAATTCTGCCCTGCACCAGTGGACTTGCCTGTTTAAGTGTTTTCAGATTGTACAGAAGTAACCTGTGTATGTTCAACTCCACTCCTCTTCCAAGGCTGGGAGTAGACTGTGGTTCAGGAGTGCCTGGCCCTATAGTAAGGTCTCCAGAGGCTGCCTGCTGAATTAACTGGCAGATATTGATAGGCTCTAGAAATTCTGATCTAAGTTTTCTTCCTCCTAGTCCTCCCTCTCCCCAATCCCCCTTTCCTCCTCACTAGTAATTTAAAGAGATGGATTAATGGCAGGGCAAGAATAGAGACCCTAAGACCACAGTGCCTGGTTCCAAATAAATCGTAGTTATGCCACTTTTACTTGAGATTCCCTCCCTACCCTAAAAAAATAAATAAATAAAATAAAAAACCTCAGTTTTTTCATCTGCAAAATGAAGATAATGGAACCATTACTGATGAACTGCTTGAGTGATCATATGTAAAGTATGATCCAGGAACTTTCTCATGCCAGGAACTTTCCGTGGTAATTGCTCCTCTACTGAGGGTGCAGGACCCAGAGTAATTCCCTTCTTGGCAGCTGCATGACTCATGAGAGATCAAGCTCCAACTAGTACCCCCAACTGGGAAGGGACCTTAGAGCTGTGTTTGGTAGGGCTAATGAGACCTGCATAATCCACAAAGCAAGACCCTTCATGTCTGCCAAATAGGTCCTTTGGCCATTCTAGAAGCATGTTGCCCTGGGCCTCCACTGTTCTGCTCCCTGGGGGCTTAGCCTTCTGAGGGAAGTCCTCTTTTACAGATCCCCACCCCACTATTTCCTAACAAGCAAGAAGCTGAAGAAACCTACCTAGACCATTCCTCTGGGATCCTTTTTTGTAATTCCTTCATTCAGTTCATTGTCTTTCCCTCATAATATATTTGCTTTTCCCTTAGTCAATAATAGCTGTCCTACTGGATTAAACTATGGCTCTGACCAGTTATCCTGAAACTTTAAAAGACATGTGGCAAATTCCCACGTTCATAGAGAAATTATTTAATGGAATCATGTTGAAATCGATTGAGTCCCTTCATTAATATGTGTGGAAAGTCAAAGTTTGAAGTTTTAATATTTCATGAGCTCAATTTTTCATGAAATTGATGCTAGTTCTCTTAGGAGTAAAACTGAAGGAGTGAACCTACAATTTCTAAGTGCAGAACCGAGAAGCAGTGAAGCAGACTGACACACCTGGGGACTCTGGACTTGATTTCTGCTCCACATTTTCTGACGCTGGCAGAGCTTCCCAACCCTACATTTTGATTTCCTCATCTACAAAATGGGCTGATAACACCAACCTCCTAGGGGATTCTTTTAGATAATACTGACTGAGGAAAGAATAGTAGGGAGGCATCACAAGATTGACTCAAACAGGGAGTTGGGGGTTGAAGGGATTAGCACAGCCATCAATCCAGCTATAGAAACCAAGATCCTTAGGCATCAAGGCCTAGGTTACAAAGCATAAGATCTAAGAAGGTAGCAGACTGCAGTAGGCTGTGTCTACCACAGACTCAAAAGGTGACAGGTAAAGTTATGGAGATTGAGCCCATTGTGGGATCTCCTGTCCCTTTCAGATTCTATTCAAAATCAACAAACCTAGGCTCACAGGAAGTGAGCTCCTCCCAAAGAGAAGGACTGCACTAACACCAGGCTGCAGTCCTCTGACCACCTCTGACAGGCAGGTGCTTCTTCCCACCCACTCTCTCCCTCTGCAAGGCAGCAGCCTCCAGCCTGCCCGTGACCTGCACCCTGCCGGGACCTCTCCGCACTGATCTCCCTCAGCAGAGGCTGCTCTCCTCAAGGCTGCCTACCTGCAGCCCTGCAGGCCTCTCTCAGCAAATCTTCCGTTGGGAGCAGCTCTTCCTGCCCGCTTGTGTCTATGCAAGTGTCCTCTACTCCTCTGTTCTTTTCCTGCTCTTTAACTACTGTCCCAATCTTGTGGAGGAGCTCGCCTGGGGAACTTGCTACATGCTGTCGAAAGGGGAGCTCTGGTGAAACCTTTCCCAGAGTGAACCCAAGGACCTTGCACTCCAAACCCATCAACTCAAAAAACCGACATCAATGTGTACGTTTAGCAGCGTGTCTGGGCATTACTAAAGCCTCACTAAGCTGCTCCTGCTATTTCTGTAAAAGGTAGCAATAATCATGTGGTTTTTAAAAGTTTTCATCTGGGTGACATCTGCTCTTTCTTCCCCACCCGCCCAGCACCTCTGCATGTATGTGGAATCTCATATATGCATCTGTGGGGTTAGTAATGTTACAGGGCAACCTGGATATGAAGTAGTTTAGGACATCCTTTCCCTCTACCAGTAAGGCAGATGACATTGCCTTCATTTGTATTTCTCATAGAGAAATTGATAACTTGCCCACAGCCACAATCACTACTTATGGTACCTCACTCAAAGTTAGGACCAACATGTCCCAAGCAGATACCAAAATGTTTGCAGTTTTGCCAACAAGAGCAGAAGTCATTTCTTTAACCTCTATACCTGGCACTCAAGCCATATTTGCTGGTGGAATGGTCTAATATTAAGAGAGCAGGTTAATTTGTTTTCTAAGGTAAAATAATAAATCCTATTTTTTTTTTTAAGATTTACTTATGCATACAGAACTGGGGTGCAGGGGTGGTGTGAGGATTCATCAGAGACAGAGTGGGGAGCAGAACAGGCAGATCTACTGAAATACGCTTGTGGTGGGGAGCAACAGAAGAGACAGGAAAGGTCTGCTGTGCTATATGGGTCAGGTCCCTGGCCAGGGATGGAACTCGCACTGAAGCAGCTTCGGCTGGCTTGCAGTGCTGCACTTTAACTCGTTGCGCCACCAGGGAGGGCCAAATTCTATTTCTAAAGAAAGATATATTTCTAAAGAAAGATATTGTTTGACATTTTAAGCAGTTTTCAACAAAATGAATATGAAATATAAAGTAAGTTATATTTCCTCCTGTGCTTTATAGCAAAAATGGCAGCTGGAATCAAATATGTAATTTGGATTCTCTTGTAAATATGGTGTTATTCTTATTTATGTTCACAATACTTTTCTCCCCTAATTTTAAGCCTACCTGGTACTGGCTGGCATTTACTATTTTAATTTTAACGTCTTTTTTCCACTAAACTTTGTTCCCCATTCAGAAACCCCAGCCTGCACCAACCAGGAGATGGTAGTGAAAATAACAAAATAACAAGGTGAATTTATCTTTCTCACTGAAAAGGCCCTAAATCACCAGCTCGACTGGGACAAGTCGAATCTGCTGAGGCTAGGTCTGCGTCTCTGTGGGGACATGCTGCCCCCTCCTGGCCACAGGGATCTCTCCACTCCACGGTAATAAAATAAAAATTCTTTGTGCTGACTACAAAAGCCCTCAATTTTTGAAGCCTGATAAAACTAATAAGCCAAAGGAGCTGACCATTAATGCCTTTCTTTTCCTCTAAAGTCTCTATCAAAAATTCTCTTAGGTCTTAAGCTTCATTCAAATCAGAAAACAAATGTAGAGAGCAAGAATCACGACTATTTTCAGATGCAAATTGAGGAGTGGGATGCATCCCTCTAAGGATCCTGGGGATTTTTTTCTTAAGGAAAAGAAAGAAAAAGAAGCGATTCTTAATCTCTTTGGCTAGAATTTTAATTTGGTGTCTCCACTGTGTTGACTAGGAGAGAACAGACCCTCCTCCATTCCATGTTGCTGGGATTGTGGAAAGGAATTTGACAGCTACCAGTATTTTTAAATGTCCCCTTTCACCTAGAAATTCCAGTTTTAGAAATTTAAACTAGAGATGTTTGAGTACAAAAGGATTTATGTTCAAGGGTTTGTAACCTTAAAAGGTTGATTATCACCTTATTATTCAAAAGTAGAGCCCAACTAGAAATGATAGTAACACATATCATGAAATGTTATGTCATTCAAAAAAGCAAAAGAGCATCTATGGACCTGGAAGAAGAATCTTCAAAGAGTAAGGAATAAAACCATGGGGACCGTGTGGTACTGTTAGTGCTTGGAAAAGAAAACAACTACACAAAGAAAGAGAACATTTGCAAGTTAAATGCCTAGACAAAGAGATTAAGAATGGCTTCTTTTTCTTCTATTTCCCTAAGGGAAAAAATCCCCAGGATCCTAACAGGTAGATTTCTCCATATACAGTAAATTGATAATGGTGTTTGCCCCTGAGAAGAGGAACTGACTAGCCAGGGCACCAAAGGAGAAGATAAATATTTCATTACACTCCACTTTGTATACCTATGAGAATATACGATTAGTCTTTCACAAGTAGGTAAGTAAAATCACTTAAATAGGGCCTCCCAGGTGGCCTAGGGGAAAGTGCCAGCACTACCACTGCCTGAGTCGTATCCCCTGCTGGCCGGGAGCAAACCCACACAGCACAGCAGACGGCTCCTGTCTCACCCAGTGTTCTACCTGCTGCTCCCCACAGCAGTGGATGTCAGTCAACCCAGCTGTTCTGCTCCCCACTCTGGCTCTGGTAAATCCTCTTGTAACAGGATGTTTACCAGGAAAAGAAGAGGTTCCAGCTTCCCTGCGGTGGAGCTGAGCAGAGAAGAGAGGAATCTGGAGAGGGGGCTGAAGAGGAAGGAAGCAGGATGGAGAGCCGGAAGGAGACCTGAGAGAGGCACGTGGAGCAGAGACATGCGAAGAAGCTGTTCTTGTTTCTGGGTCCTGAGCTGGTTGAGACAGATGTGGGTGAGAGACCCGTGGGGAGGTTCACTATGGCAGCATTTATCTTGATTTTGATTTGTTGTTTCCCCAGACTCGTCTGACCATTTCTGACCCTTTTCTATGGCTCCCCCCGGAAGGTGCTTTAGACTTGTGCCGGCTTTCAGGCCTTGCTTTGGACCAATCCCTTTTGGGTTGACTTTTGCCCATGAGGGGATGGGTAACTTTGGGTGTTTGATTTAGTAACTATATTCTTTACATTTTCTGTATTGCACACTGATTGTATTAAAGTTCTTTTCCATTAAAGATCTTACATGTTTTGTTATGATGTGGCAGATGGCAGAACCTATTTAGAGTGGGCAAGTTTGGTGGTTTAAGAGTCCTCCTCTCCCTGCCCTGTAACACTCACACCCCCTCCTTGCACCTCTGACCTGCACCCCTGTTCTTGTATGCATAAATAATCTTTAAAAATAAAAATAAAATCTTAAAAAAAGAGAAAATTACAGGCCATTATCTTTGATGAACATAGATGTAAAAGTCCTTAACAAGGGCTCCCCCTGGTGGCACAACAGGTTAAAGCACCGCATTATGAAGCTCTCCAAAGCTACTGCAGCACTAGATCCACCCCAGGTCAGGGAGATGACCCACATGGTGTGGCAGACCTCTCCTGACCCGCCTGCTGCTCCCCTCAGCAGTGTACTTCATCGATCCTGTTCTTCTCCCTGCTCTGTCTCTGGTGAAGCCTCTTGCCACTCCTGAGCCTCTGGCCTGTACCCCAGTTCTGTATACACAAATAAATAAATCTTTAAAAAAAAATCCTCAACAAACTCAATTCAACAATACATAAAAAAGGTCATACACCACAACCTAGTGGAATTTACTCCAGGGATACAGGATAGTTCAACATAGGCAAATTCATTAATATGATGAATCAAATCGACAAAATAAGATAAAAATCACATGATCATCTTAATAAATGAAAAGAAAAAACCTTTGATAATATTCAGTATCCATTTATGATAAAAATATCCAACAGAATAGGAATAGAAGGAACATACTGAAGTATAATAAAAGCAGTATGATACACACATAGCTAATATCTATGAACGTTTCTTTAAATGATTTATTTATTTATACATACAGGAACTGGGGTATAGGCCAGAGATGCAGGGAGTAAGAGGATTCACCAGAGACAGCGTGAGGAACAGAACAGTTTTGACAAAACATACTGCTAAGGAGCAGTAGGTGAGACAGATGTGTGCTGTGCCATGTGGGTCACCCCCTAGATTTTTTTGAGGACAGGAGGAAGCTGTTGTACAATTTTTCCCAAAGGTACAATCTACTTAGTTTTCTTACTTTTGGAAGCTGAGACAAAAAACTACACCTGAAACCTATATAATATTATAAGTTGATGTTACTTCAATAAAAATATTAAAGAAAATAAAAATTAATTTAAAATATAAAAGTAAGAGTGCAGGGTCACTAATTAAGGCTTTGTTGATTAGCGATATGTTACATCTGGCAACATCACACTTACAAAGAACCAGGAGTCGTGGAGCAGGCTACATAACGCAGGATGCTGCTAAGAGCAAGATCCTGGCCTTTTTATTGAAAGAATGGTCATATGGCATTAATTGTAAGGGGAAGTAGAAGGAAAAGGGAAGGGTGAACTGTCCATCTATTGTAGTAAGGACTATCAGTCTTCTATCAAGTACTTCTCATCTGCTGATGGCTCAGTACTGTAATTAAGATAAGCCCTAGTTCCCCAGCCAGGCCTTCAATCTTATCAACAAGATGTTCCACTGATCAACTTCTGGGGTCCCCTGTCATACATCAGTCCTCAGCCCCCACTCCTGCCACTACAGCTTTCCTCGTGATGTATGAGTTGGGAGTATCAGTCATCAACTCCCCGGGCATTTCCGGTCACACCTCTTGAAGCACACCCTTACCAAGATGATGGAGCTTTCTGCTCTTGATTGATTTGATTTGAGGCACCTTGTAAGGTTTGGCTCCTATGACTGATTGACCGGTTTCTGAAGGGCAATTCTGACTTTGTAGAGGAATACAGAATTGCAGGTAACAATAACAGGGTCTGAACAGGCCCCTTAGGATTACAGACACACAAGAGATATAGCAAAAACTGTGGAACATTAATCAGTAAAAGGCACACATATGACACAAGGCATAAACAAATCAAAATAATAAGCATTTATTACCTAAATGTATAGCTGCCATTGCAAATAAGGAAGTTCAAAATAACATGCGTAATTTGTGAATTGTTTTTCCTTTTAATTGCAGCTGACATCTGCTTTTAATTTGAAACAAATTAAACCCTCAAGACAGCATCTGAAAGTAAGAAAACTACGCATTTTTCACCTTTAGGGAAAAAATATACAACAGCTTCCCCCATCTTCAAAAAGAAGGAATCATTCTTTTCCAAAAGTGATTGCCTGTTTTGTTTTAATGTTATGCCACAGTAAGCTACCTGAAAATTCTTGTCTCCTTGAAATTCTGTCAGTGCTGTTCCATATAAATACACTACAAGTCATATGACTTAAATTTTAAATTTTCCAGTAACTAGATAAAAAAGTTTTAAAAAAGGTAAAATATTCCATTTGACCCTATCCATGCAAAACAGTGTCCTTCAACATAGAATTAAATTTCGACAACCATTCATAAGCTCACTTAGACCCTATATTACAGTTGTGTGGGTAACACCTCACTAACAAAGAAATGGGGGTTGTGCAGCAAGCTGTACAATGCAGGGTGCTGCTCCATGAGCAAGATCCTGGCCTTTTTTATTGATAGGATAACAAAGAGAAAAGGGTGGGTCAAACTGGAAAAATTATTATATTGCTTAAGGTTTTAGGGAGGGTGAGTCTGCTACAGGTAAATCATACTCCAGACCCCCACCCATGGCACCAATCTTATTAACAAGGCGTTCCACTGATCAGTCTCTAGGGTGTGAAGTACATCAACCTCAGTGCTCTTGTTTAACTTGACATGAGCCTTGTAGTGTCTGGTGTGCTACATTTAGCAGATCCACAACTAGTTATTTATTGCAGCATAATAAATCATTGCAAACTTAACAGCTTATAAGAGCACTATCTTATAATTTCTATGGGTCAGAAATAAGGGCATGACTTATTGAGTCCTCTAATTCAAGGTCTCATAAGGCTACAATCAAGGCCATGACTGGAGACTCATCTGAGGCTTGACTAGGAAAGGATGCAATTCCAAGTTCAGATAGTTATGGAAAGGAGTCAGTTCTTTCTGGACTATCAGACTAAGTGCCTCACCTTCTGCTGGCTTTTGGCTAGAAACCACTCTCCCTTCCTTGCTAGATGGATCTCTCTCAGTTCATCAGACTAGCACAGGAGAGAGTCATAGAGCCCACAAACAAGACAGAAGTTATATAATGGAAGTAACATTTGATCACCTTTGCCATATTCTATCGATTAGAATTAAGTAACACGACATCACCCATTCAAAGGGGCAGAGATATCACAAAATTGTGACTAGCAGGAGGCCAGAATTATTGGGAATTATCTTGGAATTTAGCACATTAAGTCTTTGATACCTACTGTGTATTTCACACTTAAAATACACCTCAAGTCAGACTAGTGGCTACCATATTGCACATTTCTATTCTATAATAGGTAAACCCAGAGATCTGAGGAGTTACAGGGTACCCAAACACCAGTATAAGGCATCACCTTTTTCTATAGAGAATTCAGTCTCAAAATATTCAGAAAGATAAAGATATATACAGCTTAAAATATTTTATTCTTTTTAATAAGTAATGAATCTATTACTATAATTTAAAATCTGGATTCTCAGAGCAAGTAGAAGTTGGAAAGCAGGTTTTTCATTTGTTTTTATAGCTTTATATTTCTTCATTGCCCTGGTTTATTGCACAAAGGCCTTCCTATTGGCTGAAAGAGTTAAAGAATGGCAGTTTACACAAGGGCCAAGTGACCACATCAGAAGGCTTCCAGGAAGATATCTTGGTAAAAAATCTTATCCTTTCCCTTCTATATCTAGCAGGACCACTTGAGCCAGTCAACACAGCAAATCAATTCCTCCCTTGTGACACTTTACCAGACACAGGAGGCTCAGAGGTAAGAAGAAGATGGGGTTATCTTCCAAGCAATTCTCTAGTTTCCCACTTGACCACTACATGAGGGACCCCTGTACAGAGAGGATCTGAACCCTGTTAACTTTATTAAACAAGAGGGCCCTGGCAGTCTATTTAAGCAAAACAAAACCTATGCCTGTAAAATGCCTAAAAACGGGCCCTCCCTGGTGGCACAACAGGTTAGGACACAACACAGTAAGCTAGCCGCAGCCACTTCGGTGGGAGTTCGATCCCCTGCCCTGGAGGTGACCCATCTGGCGTGGCAGACGTCTCCTTTCTCACCCCCTGCTCCCTTCAGCAGCGTACTTTGTCAGTCAGCCTATTCTGCTCCCCACTCTGTCTCTGGTGAAGGCTCTCACCGCCCCTGCACCTCTGGCCTGTACCCCAGTTTTGTATGCATAAATAAATAAATCTTTAATTTAAAAAAGTGCCTAAAAGCTCTGATATTGAAAACTAAGGAAAACCAATCACAAACAGCGAATGAGGCTTCCCAAATAAGGTATGAGGAAGAGGAAGTTTCCCCTAACCCTCTTGGTTCCTCTCAGACTGATTGAGTAAGCAAGTTAACATCAGGGACATTGACAGGAGAAAACAACCAACTTCTCTACAGGGCGCATACACCAAAATGAGAACTCTGAGGACAGAGAGAGGTCAAGTTCAGTACATTATATTATCCAGAGCTAAGGAATGGGGTTGGGGCCTGGAGGCTCAAGGAGGAAGGAGGGTAATTTATCAGCCAAAAAGATAAGCAGATGTTTGGTCATTAGAAGTATGCCTGTTCATATAGAGGGGGAGATAACCTTGCCCCACTGGGTTCTCTGTTCTTCTCAGACTGGTTGAAAAATGGAAATCGCATCAGATGGATTGGCAGAAGAAAAGGACTGATTTAATGACGCACACATAGGGAAGCTACAATGATGATGCAGGACTTGATTTCAGCCAGGGAGAGAAAGGTTTCAATTCTAAGCCAAGGAAAGAGGTTAGAGGGCCTGGTGTGCAGAGGAAAGAAGGGGGAGCGGGGGTTGTACTATTAATACATAATTCTAGGTGATGAAAAGGAGCAGTGATCACTTTGACTAGAGGAAGGACAAAAAGATTACTAAAAGGCATGAGCTTCTCCACAGTCACCAGGGCTTTCATTTTATCATTTCAAAAGAATCTACACGCCAGGGCCCTCCCTCGTGGCACAAAGGGTTGAAGCCCAGCACCATGAATCTAGTCATGGCAGCCTTAGCACGAGTTTGATCCCGGGGCAGGGAGGTGGCCCACATGGGGCAGCTGACCTCTCTTGTCTTGCCTGCTGCTCCCCTCAGCAGTGCATTTCATCGATCTCCCATTCTGCTCCCCACTCTGTCTCTGGTGAATCCTCTCACTACCACTGCACCTCTGGCCTGTACCCCAGTTCTGTATGCATAAATAAACCTTAAAAAAAAAAAAAGAATCTACATGTCAGAGAAGTCTTGAGGAGCCTAACTCTAAGAATCGTGGGGTGGTTTCTCTTGACCATCTTCACCTATCAGTGGACTTCTCCTAACCACTTGAGGTTTGGCGCTGCCCAACTGAAAATAGGGTGCTTGTTCAAATAAACTTCTCAAAAATTTAATGTGCTTATTTTATCTTTTAACAGCCCAAGCATCAGCTGGCAGTCTGGAGTCTGCATATGGCCATTGTTCTCTTCTTAAGCATGGGCATCCCGCATGCGAGCCAGTGGGCTCATTCCAGCCTCCCAGCTCTTCCAGAGCCACAGAGCTCTCAGTTTATATATTAATTATATATGCAAATGTGCACTGCTTCAGTTGTTCATGTGATACATTCAGCATCTGTTCTCCTGTCATCCCCTGTCCCCTAAGGACAGCCCCAAGCCGATGCTGACATCTTATTGGAATTTCCAGTGCCACCTCCCCACCTGCCTCCTCAGTGTTTCACAAAATATTTCCCTTTTATCTTCTGCTCATCATATATAACTGTAAATGGTAATTGCTAAACACCCTGCCAAGGGCTGCTCAACTTCAGCAGGGGGTATAGGCTCAATGCAAAGCAAAAGCACAGGGCATCAAAACCAGTGCAGTAGCCCGGTCCACATCAGGACTGTTTCCACACAATAATTGGGAGCCCTTGAACTTGAAAGAGTTGGTTTAATCTTTTCATGTATAGACAGGCATGAATTAATCAGAGTTAATTTTCCTTCTGTATCCCAAAAGAAACCTTGACTCTAAGATGGGAAATACATCCATTAGTGTGCCTGGGACACCCCAGGTGACCCCTCCACCACCTCACACCAAGGCTCTAGGACACTCACAATCCAGCCAAAATGGAATGAAAGAATTACCAATTCACAGTTCTCCTGATGACCATAACTGGTATTTCAAAAATCCTCTAAATTTTCAACACTGACTCATAGTCAGATAAAATAAAACAATCATACAAAGTAGGAAAATGGGGGCTTCCCTAATGGCACAAGAGGTTAAAGCGAAGCACTGCGAAACTATCGCAGCCACTGCAGCACAAGTTTGATCCCCAGCCATGGAGGTGACCCATATGGTACAGCAGACCTGTCCTGACCCACCCACTGCTCCCCTCAGCAGTGTACTTCATTGATCTGCCTGTTCTGCTCCCCACTCTGTCTCTGGTGAAGCCTCTCACCATCCCCACCTCTGATCTGTACCCCACTTCTTGCATGCATAAATATTTTTTTCAAAAATGTAGGAAAATTATAGTGCCTAATTTGATTTTCTATGATGAGTAGGCAATGTGCAGAATAGCTTACTTACAAAAATGTCCTTGCTTATTAGCTAAATTCTTCTGGTGAAAAGTAACACCATTACAAAAATCTATACTATGAAGAATATCATGATGGTATGGCACCTGTCACTCACTTTTTAAAAAAAGATTTATTTTTTTACTTATTTATGCATACAAGAACTGGGTTGTAGGCCAGAGGTGCAGAAGGTGAGTGGATTCACCAGAGATAGAGTGGATAGCTAGACAGGCAGATCTACTGAAATACACTGTGAGGGGAGCAGTAGGTGAGACAGAGAAGGTCTGCTGCACCATTTGGGTCAGCTCCCTGTTCAGGGATTGAACTCCTGCTGCAGTGGCTGGCAATAGCTTCATAGTATTGAAACCTTAACCCCTGCACCATCAGGGAGGCCCACCTGTCACTCACTTTTTACCAAGCAATTTTAACAGGCTTAGATTTCATTTATTAGCTATAACAGGAAATCTGTAATAAAATTTCAGTGCTGGGTTACTAGACAATTTACCTGTTAGTTCATGATGAAGGGACACTACGGGATCCCAAACTTGCATGCTCTAAAGGGATCCTCTCATCTGTGCACACAAAGATCAAGAATAGCCTTAATATGAAAGTTGTAGTAGAATCAGTGTACATAGAGAGGGAGAGGAGAAAGCATACCAGTGTCCCAATAAAACACCCCAAATTACTCACCCCCTCATAGGTAAATATCCAGCCAAACAGGGCTGGCCTGAATGGGCCACTGAGGCCTGAAAGCTTGCCACAAGTCTAAGAGAATCATAGGAAAGAGGTTCTGAAACAGTTCCCAGAGAGCTAGGGGAAAAAGAGATGCCATATCAAGATAATAGCTGCTGGGTCAGCCTCCCCACATGTCTCTCACCCATGTGTTTCTTCCAAGCCTCTGGTGTAAGACCAAAGGTGAGAAGCAAGAGAGTCCTTCTGCTCCACATGTCTCCCCTGCCTTACTCAGCTTTACTTGGTCACTCAGTTCCGCCCATCATTGAGAGTGGGAGGGGAGAGGCCTCTATGGTGGCAAAGGGGTTAAAGTCAACGTTATCAAGTTATCACCAGCCATGGCAGACTGAGTTGGATCCCCAGCCAGGGAGGGAACACGGTGAGGCAGACCTCTCCTCTCTCTTCAGCAGTGTATTTCAGTCAATCCATCTGTTCTCCTCCCCACTCTGTCTCTGATGAATCCTCTCACCCCCCGCACCTCTGACCCACACCTCTGTTCTTGTATGCATGAATAAATAAATCTTAAAACACACACACACACACACACACACACACAAGGAAAGATAGTTAGCCATGTCCATCTGCTCCTGCTGACAGTGGATTGCCCACAGTTTCACCACTGCCAGTGTCAAAGACACTGCTTTGGGTTACAGGAAGGTGGGAATGGCATTAACTTAGGAAAGAGAAAAATGCAATTATCTTGTCAATCCTTGCTCTGAGATAAGTTCTTGCGTCTCCTCATGTTGCAATTCATAGTTCTGGAGGTTCTCAAAACTAATTGTGCATGCAGCACAATCGCGCATAGCTGCAATAGTAAATATAAATATGCACACTCATAGGTCTGTTTAATATGCATGAAACGTAATACCAGATCTTTGCACCATACAACACACACCAGAACGGAAATAATTTTTTTATAAAACTACCCAGTACTATTTAAATTTCAATAAAATAAATTTTAAGTTAACATCAAAGAATTTCCATTATAAATTCACCAATTTGTTCTTTACTTTTAATTTTAGTAGCTAATTTGAATATTTTAGAAGATAACCCGAAATACAATTTTAATTTTTCTATTATTTATATTCACTTTATATTAAAAACTAAGACTTATTTAAATGCAATTATATTTTGTTTTTGTAATCCTTTACATCATTGCCAGAAATACTGCTTATAACACAACTGTGATTTGGCCCAAGTTGTTAATGACCCAACTGGGTCACGTGGCTCCAACTCAGAACGTGAGACCCTGGTGAGTTTGTTTCCTGTTATTAGCATGTGATACCACCTACGGATAACAGTAGTCTGTATTTCAAAGAAACTGTCCAGGAGTACATGAAGGGAGATTACATAGGAAAGAAATGAATTCAAGAAAAAGAGGGGTTGGGGCATTAGGGGTGTGAGAGGGTGTTTTGCAACCACCAGGCTAGGTTGGTTCATCTTCGATTCTCACAGACAAAAAAAAATTATTTTTGTACATGAGTCTTCGGTAGATTTTCACAAGCCATTAACTGAATTGAGGACAGACCAGCTTCCTCTCTCAGTATGTCTCTGGCTGTCTCTTCCCTGTGTGGTCACTGTGCTGTGACACCGGCCCTCCCATCCCCTCACCCCGCGGCACAGGTGTCCCCATTTACATAGACACACGCCTGGTACTCTCTGGGCCCAGGTGTCCATAATTACAGGTGTTTGTACAAGACCACAGGTGCTGGTCATAGATGCCTATGTCTGGAGGACTGAAAAAAGCTTCACAATTTCATTTACCTGGCAGGGGTGTTCTTAGTTCTCAGGCCCGGGAAGGCAGTGTAGATTATGGAAGTATCAGTGATTTCCTGGAACAGATGATCTCTTCTGGTATCAATTTAAAATGGCCCACAGGCTCCCCTGGTGGTGGAGGGGTTAAAGTCAGCACTATGACGCTATCTGCAGCCACTGTAGCATGAGTTCAATCCCCCGCCAAGCAGCTCACCCACAAGGCTCAGCAGACCTCTCCTGTCTCACCCACTGCTCCCTTCAGCAGTGTGTTTCAGTCAGTTGGCCTGTTCTGTTCCCCACTCTGTCCCTGGTGAATCTTCTCACCCCCTGCCTGTACCCCCTGCCTGTGCCACCTCTGGCCCATTCCCAGTTCTCCTATGCATAAAAAAATAAATCTTTAAATGTTCAGCAGGCACTAATGTTATCAGTGTTCTCAGAAGGAATAAATAGGGTGCAACCCACTACCAGGCCCTAAAGACTGTGACATGGGGCATTCACTCAAGTGCCAGGATGAAAACTAAGGCAGAGGTTATGTTCCTGTCTCAGGGTGACCACAGAGTGAAAGAAAATAGCTTTACGCAAACGTTTATGAATGATGGGTGTCTTTTTCATGCCTGACCCTGAACATCAGCAGCCATTCAACAAAACACTGGGGCACTTGCAGCAATAATTGGACTGAATCATATATCACCAACTTTCCATCATATAAAAACCATCACTTTACACTTGTTTTACTTTGTCTTCACGAAGCTGTATTTATCAATGTAGGAGGGTAAAGCGTATTTTCTTTAACAGTTCTTAGCTAGATTTATAGCTTTTAAATACTTAGACACTTGGAGTGTGCCACTATTTGCATGCTTGCCTTGCTAGTTAGTGACTGAGGATGAATTAGGTGTTTGCTATCAATCCATCAGAATTAAAAGCAGTATCTGCCTGGCATTGTTACTCACCACAGCCATTCAGAAATAAGAGATGTCCTTTCAGAAGTGAAGCTATACCTGAAGTGTCCATTTATAATGCTGTCTTATGATCTGCTGTCATGGACAGACAGTAATAGATAGATGAGAGACAACCTTTTTAAAGTTACATGCAGAAAGGCCACATATCACAAAGGAACAAGGAAAACTCAGCAGGAGAAAGAAAGCAGATAAATTAAAGGCGGTATTTTAGCTGTTGTTGAAAGGACTATATCAATGAGCCCATAATAGATAGAAGGGTAAGATATTGACAGACTTACTAGCTAGGAAAATAAGAAGAAAAATCAGTCATTCCAGAGACTGTAGGGGACCAAAAAAAGGTTTCTTTAGGGACGGAGAAAGCGGTAAAGACTGCTTTTGCTGCTTATATCTAAACTTTTCTCCTAAGGTCATCCCAGGAAGGCCACATTGTCTCATCCCTTTTCATTAGAAAAGGCAAAAAGGCCTTTGTCTTCCCCAGCAAAAATGTCCTGACTTTTCTTTCTTCCTCCAAACTCTCTTGTCTAGCTTAAGTTATTTTAGACACCATCTAAAGCCACGTGGAAGTTTCTACATCTCTCCCACACATTCGTTGCTGGAGTGGTCCTTGGTCACTTGGGGAAGCCTACTTGGCCTCTGGAGCCAGCTACAAATCAAGCTGTGTCACCACCACCCCAGGACACTGTCGAGCAGTATATCGCATGCAGGTCTGAACTCTGAATCCCGACAATCCAATAGAAGCTGGGTGCAGACCCTTGGCTGACCTGTGCCCCTTGAATGCCCTGATAGGGGTGCTAGGAATGGGGCAAAACAGAGAGGCCATTGTTTGGGGGAAACTTTAAAAGGGAGAGAGGCACAAGGGTCCACTCTCTTTGTCATAGGGGTTGCTGTGGAAGGCGGCTGCCCTGTGGGAGATGGAACAGGGCGTCCAGAAGAGCCCTTGGGGTCCCCTTAGCAGTGGCGGGCCTCTGCCATACCCTGCCCGTGTTGCAGCTGCGTCTCCACCTTGCACCCTCAGTTAGTAACTGGACCTTCCCTTCTACCCTGTTGGTTAGAATAAATTGGTTTATTTCTTTGCTGCACCAAAGGCCCTTTTGTTTGTGTGTATGGCAGTGGGTGGCGCGACCCGGGAGCGATGGGAGATCTGACCCTGTTAACAGTTTTACCCTTTTGCCTTGTCACACTTCCCTATGGTCTTTTCTCCTATCACAATTGGAGCAGAGAGGCGAGGGGAAGCTAAGGTGACTTAGGGGAAAAGCCCTGGAGGAAGCAGGTGGAGCAGAGGCAGGTGAATAAGTCACATATACACTATGAGCCTTGAGACTTGCACCAGGGACTTGGGGGACATGGAAGGAGACACCTGAAAATGATGTGGGTGTGAGACCCATGGGAAGGCTGGCAACGACAACCCTTACTTTGACTTATAATTTGATTTCGCTCCTTTCCTTCCAGACTCGCCTGGCACCTTTCCTATGGGTCCTCACCCGGCGGTGCCTTAGATGTGGGACAAGTTTCCAGGCTCAGTTGCCCTGCTTTGGGCCAACCCTGTTTAGCTGGGCATTTATCCTCAGGGTATGGGTAGGTTTGGGTGTTTGTTGTGGCTTGCAAAGCAGGGGCACTGGGCAGCAGCCACATTGTAATAGAGTAGTCCCCAGAAAAAGGGAGGTTCCAGGTTCCCTGCCCCACCCAAGAGAAGGTGGAGCTGATCAGGGTGGAGAAGCAGGAGAGGAGACTGGGGGAGGAAGGTGGTAGGAGGCAGGATGGAGAGCCACAAGGAGACCTGGGGGCGGCAGGTGGAGCAGAGAGAAAGATGAAGAAGTTGCACTTGCTTTTTGGTCCATGACTGGTTGAAACAATGTGGATGAGACCTGTGAGGAGGTTAACAATGGCAGCATTGATCTTAATTTGATTTTGCTCTTTTCCTTCCACACTTGTCTGGCTATTCTGCCTCTTGCCTATGGGTCCCCTCCAGGAGGTGCCTTAGACTTATGGCGGGCTTTCAGGCCTCAGAGTCCCTGCTTTGAGTCAACCCTGTCCGGCTGGGCATTTACTCATGAGGGGGTGGGTAATTTCAGATGCTTGATTGGGAAACTACCCTATTCTTGCCCCTTTTGTATTGCACACGAATTGTGTAAAAGCTCCTTTCCACTGGAGGTATTACACACTAGGGTATGTTTTGCCTTGATGCAGCAGATAGCAGAACCAATTTAGAGTGAGCAGGTTTGGGGGTACTGGGTGCTCCTCTCCCTTTCCTGTAACAACTTCCACCTCTGTGACTTTGTAGCAGCTGTTCCTGTGTCTGGCTGTGCCTTAGGCCACTGACAAACTCCTACCCACCCTTCAAACATCTTGTCTGTCAGGTCCTATCAAATTGTATCAGGCCCTACAGTGTATGTCTTCTTTTTACTTCCACAACCCCTCCATATCTTTACACATACCAAACATACCCAATAGCTTTAATGGCGTCTTCTTCTGTGTCTACTCTAGACAGTAGCTTCCTGTGTGCAGGGCAGAACCCCAGCACCTACACTACTGGGACACAGTAGGGCTGTGACTGGTAGGGCTGTGACCATGTGCCCTGACCAAAAGACAGACACTATTTACTAACTAATGATATGCAAATGGAAGATGTGTAGTAACTGCTTGTCTTACCCCAGGCTACCCTTGTTTATCTTTCATTTTAGTTCAGTGTGACTTATCCTTTCTTAGCAATATCTTGGAGACATAGAAAAGTAGTGAACATTCAAATGACACAGGTCACTTTAGGGC
Organism: Condylura cristata; assembly: GCF_000260355.1. Lineage (NCBI taxonomy): Eukaryota > Metazoa > Chordata > Mammalia > Eulipotyphla > Talpidae > Condylura > Condylura cristata. Next base: position 50,291,296 of record NW_004567102.1, read on the forward strand.
AGAATACTCTGCCCTGATGGAAATATTCTGTATTTACACGCTCTGTGTAAGGCAGCTGCTAGCACATGCAGCTACTAAGCACTTGAAGTGTGGTAAATGCAAATGAATTTGAACTGTTAATTAACTGAAGATAACCACATGTGGCTAGTTGCTGTTATATTGGTCAGCACAGTTTTAGATAATCACTACCTCACAACAAAGTAGGAGTTTTACTTAATTATAATCTTTCAGTACACAAAAAAAACACAAAATACCAAACCCAATCACTGAAAAGCTGGGTAAATTTTTTTCCTTATATTTTAAAATTTTCTTTTTATTGAGGTATAATATTGATATTGCTGTGTTTACCCACCTACACACCTCTTCAAATTGTTATCACACCAACCCACCACCAAAGTCTATACCCCTCCCACACAGTCCACGGGCCCCTCCTCCCCCCACTAGTAATTCTGTTCTGTAGTCAGAATCCAAGGGCTTTTTTTGGTTTAGTTTTGTCTGTTCCTCTGCTTTCTTTCTGTATCTTCCACATGAGTGAAATCATCTGGCATTTGTCTTTCCCTTCTGACCTACTGCACTTTGCATAATCTTCTCCAGTTCCAATGTTGTTGCAAACAGCAAGATTTCTCTCTCTTTCTCTTTTATTTTTATAGCTGAGTAGTATTCACTGTATAACACACACACACACACACACGCACCTTCTTAACCTAATTATCCCAGTTGATGGGCATTTAGGTCATTTTTACATCTTGACTATTCTATGTAGTCAAGCTGGGTAATCATAAAAACTTCTCTCAAACTTTCTGTTTCTCATTTTATCCACCTGTAATCTCAACAAGAAGGACTAGTTGATACAAGACTGACACCTCAAAAGTCCGTGAATGTGCACCTGTGCCTCAGTTTTCCTTTTTGCCACAGCAAACCCCTAGAGAAACTGTTGAAAGGAGTTTGCCTTAACAAAATTAGAGGACAGACCATATATTATATGGTTGATCCTAATATAGACACACTATTTGCAATAATACAGATGAACCTGGTGGCATTATATAAATGAAATAAGCCAAATACAGGAAGAAAAAAAAAAACTTGTATGATCACACTTGTACATAGAATCTGAAAAAGTCAAATACACAGAAATAGAAAGTAGAGGAGTTACAGGGCACTCCAATGTGAACTGGGCTGCCTGTCTGTGAGTCTCCACCCGCGCACTTATGATTCAATCGTATTATGGATACACTCAAAAAGGTTAAATAATGGATTTATTTATAAGGAGAAAAGTAAAGGAACAACCCAGGGAAAGAGGAAGAGAAATACAAGTTAACTAGGATGTCCTACCAGATCTGCTGACTTGGACTCCACCAGCACGCTGAAAGCAGATCGAGAGCCAAAACGATTAGCCGCGAACCACCAGGCCAAGAGACCCCCAGAGCCCACGTGTCTGGTTTTATCCCAACCTGGCTGCTCAGCTCCACCCTCACGTCCCAGCGTGCTTCTCCTTGGTATTGATGGGATTTGGAGTTCCAGTATCTGTACCTGTTACAGAGGGGCCCTCCCTGATGGCGCAATGGTTTAAAGCACAGCACTATGAAGCTACCACAGCTACTGCAGCAGGAGTTCAATCCCCAGCCAGGACGGTGCCCTACATGGTGTGGCAGACCTCTTCTGTCTCACCCACTGCTCCCTCAGCAGTGTATTTCAATCGATCTGCCTGTTCTGCTCCCTACTCTGTCTCTGGTGAATTCTCTCACTCCCACATACCTAGCCTGTACCCCAGTTCTGCATTAATAAAGAAATAGATCTTTACAAAAAAAAAAAAAAGAAAGAAAAAGAAATAGAGAATGGCGTAATGGACCCAGTACAGGGAGGAAGTAGGTAGATGTTGGTCAAAGTTGTAGTTTCGTAGGATGAAAAATCTAGAGCCTAATTACAGATGATGACTATAATTAATATTGGAATGAATGCTGGAAATTTACTGAGAGAAAAGACTTCAGGTGCTCTCATCTCACACAAAAAATAGTAACCATGTGAGACAGTGACAAGTTAATTAGCTTGATTGTAGCCTTCGTTTCATGATGTAATGTATATCACATCATATATACCTTAAGTATACATGATTTTTATTTTAAAATAAAACAAAATTTAAAAGTACACATGGTAAATCAAGGCATTCCTCCTTCATTCTTCCTGGTCACTGTAACAATTTGTCCAAAGATTCCTCCTTACCTGTACAATATGTATCCAAATATGGATTTTTTTAAATTGTGGGATACCAGGGAAATGAATAGTTGCAAGAGGAGTGTTCATGGAAAATTAGAACAAATTACAGATTCAGAACCTGAACGTAATTGCACAAAACATGAAAAGCTGCCCTTGAGAATATTTCAAGCCACACAGTTCAAAGAACTGAAGATGCTTCTGGCCAAAGAACTTTTCATTTTACAAATACACTATAATTTTTGGTTTGTCCTTCAGGCTAGGGTAGAGAACAAATAAAAAGCACACTTATTATAAAAAATCTGTGCTATAACCTAAATAATCCTTTACACTTAAGTGTGTACTTCAGGGCTAAGGTTGTTTCTCTGTATGATTCACATTTTAGGCCATTTGCATCCTCGCTTATTACTAACTATCCCTATTGACACTAAGATCCTTATAAAAGAGAACATTATTAAGTTTATATAACTTTAGAGAACATTATTAGGTTTGTATAACTCTGAGTCATTACTAAAGATTGTAACAGATTTATTTTAGACAACATGTAGAAGGGAAGAACAGGCAGTATCGTATACTGATGTGATTACCACAGTGACTTAAATTAAGTAAGAACACAACAAATTTAGTTTACTTGCTAAATCAACCTAGCCCAGTAATCCCAACTGTGGCCCAGAGAATGGTATTGAAAATATTGTGGGTTGCAGTGAAATTGTCCTTTGAGAGTAATGTATACCCTTAAATGCTAGTGTTAGAAAACAAGAGAGGCTGAACATTGTTGAATGTATTATTTAGCTAAAAATTTTTGAAAAATAAACCCAAAGAAAGTAAAAGTAACAAATAGGAAATAATTTAATTAACTAGAAAGCAAAAATATAATTAAAAAAAAAAGACTTTAAAAAATTCTTAGTATGTAGGAGCCTCCCTGATGGTGTGCGGGGTTCAAGGCAGAACTATGAAGCTATCTGCAGCCACTGCAGCACAAATTCAATCCCTGAAAAGAGAGGTGACCCACATGGCACAGCAGACCTCTCTTGTCTCCTCACCTGCTGCTCTCCTCAGAAGTGTATTTCAATACATCTGCCTTCTGCTCCCCACTCTGTCTCTGATGAATCTTCTCACCCCTCTCACCTCTGGCCTCTACCCCAGTTCTTGTATGCATAAGTAAAAATAAATTTTAAAAAATCTTAGTGTGTAAAAACACTATTAAAATTGACAATCTCCAATAAGACTGATCAAGAAAAAGGGAGAGAAAACAAAGGATATAATATGTCCATCAGAATTTTAGATGATATAAAAATAGAAACAATTTTATGCCATTAAATTGGGAACATTACACAATGAAGTAATTTATGGAAAATTTAACTTTAAAATTGAATCAAGAAGAAATAGAAAGCCTGGATAGTCTTGTATTTTTTAAATAATGGAAGCAATGTATAAAAATCTTCGCACACGCACACATGTGTGTGCATGGGCCAACACATTTACACACACCACCTCCCCTCCGTAAACACCTCTAGCTTACACCCCAGTTCTTGTATGCATAAAATAAATAAAAAATATATCTTAAAAAATTAAAATCTGAATACATGAACTGCTAAGAATGGGAAGAAACATGACTTTCATGAGTTTATGCAAAAGTAAACTAGGATAACTAGATCTTTGTTAGTTGATGAAAAACATACTCTACAACCCAGAGATTCTTATTCTAAGTAACACCCCAGAAAAACTACCACACAGTGATACCTCTACAGATGCCTATTGTTGCAATGTTTGTAAGAGCCTGATTGTTTTTTTAGGAAGTAACCAAATAAATGGGGGATAATTTACATATGAATTGTATAAAGGAGTTAAAGCGTATCTAAACATGGAATAAATCTAATAGATGGAAGAAAGAATAGAAAACCTAAAGGAGGCATCTCAAGGTTAAACCTGAGTCACACTAGGTGGTGAGGGTAGAAGAGATTAACATGACCATTATCCAGCTATGGAAATGAAGACCCTTAATTCCAGTGCCTAACCAGGAAGTTAGCTAAGGCCTAAGGCTTAACCAGGTACCTGACTACCATAAAGAGTGTTAGGATCACACTGAGACCTGAGGGTAAAGACCTAGAGACTGGGCCCATTAGGAATGAGCCCCTCCCGAAGCGAAAAAGACTCTCTCAGTGCAGTCACTGCACTAACACCTGCAGCAGTCCTCTTCCAGCCTCTGACCATGCAGGTGCTTCTTTCCACCCACGTGGTCCCTCTACAGGGCAGCTGCCTCCTGTCTGCCATGACCTGTACCAGGCCGGGGCTTCTCTCCACTGACCCCCCTCAGCAGAGGCCGCTCTCCTCAAGGCCTCCTGCCTGCAACCATGCTGGCCTCTCTCAGCAAGCCTGCCCCTTTCCTCTGGGTAGCTCTTCCTGCCAGCTTGTGTCTATGCTAGTGTTCTTTATACTTTTGTCCTCTTTCCCTAACAAACCTACTCTATAACTAACATCTCTGTTTCATGGAGAAACTCTCCTAGGAAACTCACCCTGTGCCACCGGAAGGGGAGCTCTGGTGAAACCTTTCCCAGATTGAACCCAAGGACCCCACACTCCAAACCCATCAACTTCAAAAAACTGCATTAGAATGTAAGAGTATCATCACATATTCCTACTAAATTTTAAAAAATCTCATGTCTATCACATATATGAAATACCTAGAATTTGTTACTTAAATGCTGGCAAAAATGATCTGAAAGGTGGAGCAGATTCAGAAAAGAGGAGAATGTAAAGAGTAAGTTCCTTGGCAATGTGAGGTTGGAGTTTAGTGTGGTGGAGTGAACTTTGTAATGGAACGCTCTTAAAATATCTTTGGTAATTAGCTTACCTTGCAACTTGGGACAAAAAAGATGAGGCAGTGGAACGGAAACTTTCTTCTCTGTTCTCTGTTAACAAGTGAACCGACAAGTAAATAGTTTACGTCAAACAAAGTCAAACAAAGGCAACCAGTTACTCGAACACCAAAATTAGTTTATTGGGAAACAACAAAAAGCGAATTTGGAAAGCACAATCTTATGGCAAGATACACTCGCACTTCCCCTGAACTAAATCCAATACCCACTTTAATCACCTTTGGTCCTAGTACTGCTATTTTGAGAGGAACTCTTTTTTCCTTGCTCTGAGGTGGGGAAGCAACATCACTTCCTGTCAGAGGTGCAGGGCATAGTGGGCCCTGCAGTTTGCAGGTTGGGATGCCTAAGCACTCTCTTTCAGCTTCCTGACCTCATGTAAATGGGAAAATCTGTAACAACACTCAGGGTATAAAAAGTAAAGCTATTGCTCCTGCATTAAAAACAAACAAACAAACAAAAAAAACCAGGCCCTCCCTGGTGGCGCAGCGGGTTAAAGCACAGCACTGAGAAGCTTAAGCCACTTCCGCATGAGTTCGATCCCTGAGTTCGATCCCCGTCTGCCCCAGAGGTGACCACATGGCGAGGCAGACCTCTCCTGACCCGCCCGCTGCTCCCCTCAGCAGTGTACTTCGTTAATCTGCCTGTTCTGCTCCCCACTCTGTCTCTGGTGAATCCTCTCACCCTCCGCATCTCTGGCCTGTACCCTAGTTCTGTATGAGTAAATAAATAAATCTTTGAAAAACAACAACAACAACAACAAAACTACAAATTCATCTATAGATCCCAGCTTGTAGTGACACAGAAGTGTCATTTGATTTATCCATCATTTCACTTAAGATTATTTGAGCTAAATTAAAAGCTGGAGCCCAATTTGTAGGGAGTAACTCAAAGCTCAATGGTGTCTTGTGATCTGAACTAGTGCAATCCTGTTAGGAAATTGGGGTGGGAGATGTCTGTGGGGAAAAAACGTCATATATATGGACACTACAGTTTTTATATTAATTAGCATTTTAAGTAAACTTATAGTGTTTATTTTTTAAAATGACTAAGTTGATTCTAGGCAATGCAGTCACTGTTACTCTCAACAAAATCACACATAATCATACAGCAATTTTGTCAGCTTATAATGCTTACTAACGCCTATATTGACAGGGTTTATATCTATGATTTCAACAAATGCAACTGTATTTCGCCTATATAAAATGTTAGCAGTAGAAACAGAATTGACAGAATATATAAACTGTATCACTTCAGCACTTGAAACAAGTTGTAAAGGCTTTTTCTGATTGCACAAATGCAACCGCGTAGCCTCTGTGAAGCAGTGAGGAAACCGTGGAAGTCAAAGTATATGCCAAGTGGAACTGGTGCATCCCACGGGAAAAGGAAAGAAGGACGCTCTGCAAACAGGAAATTATTTAACAGAGCATGTATGCCCATGAACATCAGTGTGACCAAGTATAAAACTTCAGGAAACAGCCGGTCCCTTTGAAGTTCTTCCTTTAGTTCCAGGTTCACCTTTTTTACATTACAAAAGGATGGTTCCACCAAGTCCACTGCTAGACAGTATTTTCAGAGTTGGATTTTCTCGGTTGTTGGTTGTTTATTTGCCATCTAAAAACCTAACACTTAGGCTGGACTATGCCCCATTTGATCTGTCAGTGGTTTTCTTCTTGAAAATATGAACTTACCTGATATTGTCAGTAAATTCTGGAAGGTACGTACATTTTTCTGGAGACGCTTATGACTCTTAAAGAAGTCCAGAAGGGTCGGTGACCAGAGAGAATCCAAGGTTTACTGCATTAAAAGAAGCTCTTTCTCGCCACGCGGAACCACGCTGCGCTGGCTTCCGTCTTAGGCAGCGAGCCAGGACTTCCTCCGGGTACCCGCCCAGCGCAGTCCTCCAAAGGGCGGTTTCCAGCAGGGGTCGCTGCGCCGGCGCGACCACACCCGTACATTCCGCACGATCCGCTCTCGCTACGTGGGCGCCGACGGAAGGGGCGAGGCAAATACGGGGCGTGGCCTGGAGGCGGGAACAAGGCGCTGCCGCGCGGAGGAGGGGTGGTGGGAGGAGCTACGCTGAAGGTAGGTAATTGCGCCTCTGCCGGCGCAGGGCGCCTCTGACCCGCGCGCCCCTGACCCGTGCGCCCTCTGTTGCTTCACTGCGCGCACTTGTGAAATAGGAGCGCGGCGATTCCCTGTACCTGGTTCGCGCTCCTGCCAGGTCTCGGAGTGAGTCCCCCGCATCCTGCCCGGGTCAGAGCAGCCGCAGGACGCGCCGAGGGCCTGGTGGCTGCAGAGGCCGTGGGAACCCGGCGCGCCCACGCTGTCCGCCCCGGGACCCGGCAGCTCCTGCTGTTTCCGAACGGAGACCCGGAGCTCGAGAAGGCGGGTGTCCAGTTTCTCCTGACCTTGAGGACCCGGAAAGGTGCGCAGTCTGCTGGGGCAGGGAGGGAGCAAGGGGAACCCCACGCCAACTGAAAGATCTTGCCTGAGGTCTCCAGAAGTGGGGAGGATTTTTACTTGTGGTCAGTGAACTGAGGTGATCCCAGCGTCCTGCGGGTCAAGGACGGCTTGGCCTCTGGATCTTAGACTTTGCTTTTTTTTTTTTTTTTTTTTTTTTAACAGCCTTCGGTTAGTTTACAGATTTCCTGACTGTTCTGAAATTCTCAAACGAAACTTACGGTCTTCCTTTCGTGATCATTCCTCCTACTCAGATCCATACCGTCGCTAAAGAAATCTTTTCAAATCCAATCCTTTGGGTCACATCCCTACTTAAGATCATTTTGTGATTGCCATGCTCTCTGGATCAAAGCCAAACTTTGACAGGCAAGGCTCTTGCTGATCTGTACTGGCTCAGCCAGCAATCCTGCTACATCTGTGCGTTCTTTTCGAGGTGCATTGTAATGCTACAGTTCTGATCTCCTTTCATTCCACAGTATTGAATCAAGCATTTGTTACGTGCTAAGCACTACTCAGGGCCCTTGAGATTCATCAGAGGGGGAAAAAAAAACAGATGAAGATTCCTTGGTGGTATTTGTATTCTGAAATGAGAAACAAAAACAAAACCCCGTATTTTAAATAATATGATATCAGGTGGTAAATGCTGGGGGGGGGCGGGCGGGAAGTAGTCCAGGTTAAGGAGAGAGCAAGGTGCCTGAAATAGAGTTGGAATCTGTGTCTCATTGAGTTGACATTGAGCTGTGAGCTGAAGGTGGGTATTCCATGCAGGTAACTGGGTAAGAGTGTCGAGGGGGCAGCAGGAACAAAGGACCCTACACAGAAATGTGCCTGCTATGAGCGAGAAGCACCAGGAAGACTGGTGTAGCTGGAGCTGAATGATGGAGGGTGAAAGTGGGAGAAGTGTTGGGGGGAGGGAGACCTGGGCTGGGAGGGAGACCTCAATAGGGACTTTTGTTTTTTACCTACTTTTGTATGAGGAAAAACATAGTGTGGTGTAAATTGCTTTTTGATACAGTCACTCAGCTCTAAGACCAAACCGTGCAGCGCCCGCAGCACGGCAGGGATACGAGTCTGCGCGGGGGACGTCGAGGTTGAAGAGTCAGCACACGTAGAAGGTTGCAGCAAACAAGTTCTCTCTCTTATCCTTTCCAGCCTCCCTTTTACACCCTTAATCCCAGGATGTTGGCCTGGGGGCAGGAGGAAATCTACCTCACATGTGCCACTGGGATCAGGGTGGATATTGATCAGTTGCCCAAAGGTTAAGCCACTCACACAAGTGGCAAGATGTCTTCTTCCTATTATGATCTTGTGCTTAAGCTCCGGGGGTGGTTGGGGAGGCTCATCCCTGCTGGGACCCAACAAAACTGTAAGAGTGTCTTTGTAGTAACCCTGGAGATAGATAATGGTCACCTAAATATGTGGAAGTGGTGGGGTATTGGACATGTTTTGAAGATAATGCTAACATGATTTCCTGACGTAATAGATGTGAGGGGAAGAGAAGAGTCAAGATTGCCTGGATGCTTTGTTTTTTGTCTTAGCATCTATTAGTGTGGAGTTCCCGTTACCGGAGATGGGGAAAAAGCTATAGGTGGAACAGACTTGTTGTGGTTGAGGATTTATCAGAAGTTTGGTTTGAGCCCAACTTAATTTGAGCTGCTTGTTCTGAACTTAAGTGGAGAAACCAGATGAGTGGTTGGATATTGCATCAGGTCCCCCAAACCGTCCCCATTTTCATGGATTCACTAGGATAACTCAGCTTTGGGTCATTGCTATGATCTAATGCAGTGAAAAGGTGCCAAGCGTGATCAGCAAAGGGAGAAGGTGCAGGGGACAGAGTTGGAGGAAATCAGTCGTCATCTTCCAAGAGACCTCAGTGGAATTACATGGGATGCACTTAATGCCTCGGAATACACTGTGACAACATATGAAGTGCTTTCTGCCAGGAAAGTGCATTGCAGTTTCCATGCGAAGGGATTTTAATTGAGATATAATCGCATGACCCACCCCACCTAGAGTTCTCCAGTGGGGTGTAGATAAGGAAGCAGTGCCATATGGATCTTGACAGGCGTTTGTCAAAACTGATGGATACATTTCAGAGAGTACAAGGGTAGGGAATGAAATGAACGTAAGAGTAGAGGGCCAGAGGTTGAGCTTTGGAGCCTCCAACATTAAGATGTCAGGGAGAAAGGAAGAAAGCAGTAAAAATGTCCTGAAAAGCAGGAGGTAAGTGGGAGGAAAACCATGAATGAGGTAGGTATTCTGGGAGCCAAAGGGAGGCGATCATTTGCTTCAGATTCTTCTGGGAGTCACGGACTAGACAGATGACCTCTGGGTTCAGAAATGAGGGGCACCGAGAGCATAGACAACACTTGTGAGAAGCTTTGCTGAAGAGGACCAAGAAAAGGAGTAGTCACTGGGAATGCTGGGGTTAAGACAAGGTCTGTTGGTTTTTAAATGAGAGAAATAACAACCTGCTCTTGAGAAAGTCCATCAGTGCAAAATTGCTGTTGTAACATCCTCTTTTTCCGAAGCTCACTTGGCCATCAGAAATCTACTCAGGTGTCTCTGCTCTGGGTTCCAGCCTGTGCAGGGCCCTGCCGCCTCTTGAATCTTGAAGACAAGGAATGTGTTTTAATCCTAGGCTTACCTGGTCACTTGGCATATGTGGACAAGGAAGTGAATATAGGGATGGATGTAGTAACGGGCAGGATGCTCGTTTCTAGAAAAGAACCCACAGTATTCACTGGCTTTTGTGTGTGCTGGGCAGATTGGTGTCCTGTGACGACCGTGAAGTTAGGAAGTTAAGAGCAATATTAAAGACAGCACTGGTGTGACACGAGCTTGGAAAAGGCCTGGGGCACAGGAGGGTGGAGGGGGAGAGTGGGTCTTGTGTGTGCTTGGAAGGGAGGGGGGCATGCTAAAAGGACAAAAAAATTGTGTTAGTAGAATCCTTCTTTCAAGTGAAATATAAGGAACCTCAATATTCACTGCTGCCCCGGTTGAAGGGTTGGAAGCCTGATTTGCACTCTGCTCTAGCAGTTCCACCTCCACCTCGGGGCCCTCCCAGTCAGATGGTCGCACAGAGGCAATGCTTGCTGAGTCCTATGGGTTGTATTTATTAGACTTACGTGTAGCATGTACTCTTAAGTAGTTATTTTGTGCTGGTAAGTCTCCGAGTGTAAGTAAATGGGTCTACCTGTGATGCAGGGCAGAAAGAGTAGTGGGCAATTCAACAGAGTGATAGGCTGTAGACTTCAGAGCCAGGTCCCTGGAGGTTGAATCTGCTTTTCCTATCTCTGGGACTTGTTGGAGGGAATAAGTGAGATAGATTGGACAATGCCTGACCCACTAAAAATAATTATGAGTGTTAAGAAGACTTGGTTGTGGAAGCTCGGGTATCATTTACTAACTGCATCACTTAGCAGACTGTTGAATTGTTCCAGATTCTCACTTGTGTGCATCTGTAAAATGAGTAACCTGCACAGATTTATCCCCGAGAGGCAGTGCTTTTCATCTCTGTAGACACTTGGGGCTCTGGAAGTGTTAGTTAATTGGTTTGGACATGCAGCCAGGTCCTGAGGTCCAGGTATACATATGGCTTTGGGGTTGTATATATATTTTTTTAAGGTTTATTTGTTTATTTATGCATTCAGAACTGGGATACAGGCCAGAGGTGCAGGAGCAGTGAGAAGATTCACCAGAGGAAGAACAGGATACAGACCAGGCAGATCGACAAAGTACACTGCTGAGGGGAGCAGCGGGCGGGTCAGGAGAGGTCTGCCACACCATGGGGATCACCTCCAGGGTGGGGAATCGAACTCTTATTGAAGTGGGTGCAGTGAGCTTCACGGTGCCGCTCTTTAGCCCATTGCGCTACCAGGTAGGGCCCTTTGATGTTATATTTGATAGCAAAGAAGAATTTGCTGATGTCCTCTAGTTTTGTATTTTCAGACTTTCTTTTTTAATTGTTAACTATAGTAAATACACGATACGTTTTACATGATGATTCAGTATGTGTGCCAGTGTGTGATCATATTATGTACACATTTGTGATATGTGTTATGCATGTGTGTGATTGTGAAACTGTTTCCTCAGTACTCAAGCTAATTTGGGAGAAGAGTTAAAGCAGTGCATTTGCACATGTTAGTATCTAGGCGGGCCCCTCTCTGTGGTAAGCACATTAACTACAGCTAGAAGACTCATCATGGGGCACTTGTGTTCCTTGTGTGGTACAAGCAGACTTTTGCAGGGAAGCATAAGTAAAGGGGGGGCTTGAATAATGTTGCTTGGTTTAGTGTCATTTCATTGTAACACTGATGAGAAACAAATAACCCTGGCCAGTACTGAATGAAACTAACCTCATTCAAAGATCTGCTTTTGTGTAGATCAGTTCGCTTGAAGCTGCTGTTTCTAAGAATCTGTGGACAGCATTTAGCGAGGGCCTAACTGTACAAGATACAAAGTGTTCCTGGTGTACTCATTTGTGAAATAAATCTGAATTATTGTCTGTTTTAGGTTACATGCGCCATGGCTGTGCCTACTGTCAGATTACCTACCAGTGTTTTAAGAAAGCCAGATGCCTGGATTGGACTCTGGGGAGCTCTGCGGGGGACACCGTCTTCACGCAAACTCTGTGCTTCCCGGAATCGATGCTTATATTTTTCCAGTACTAAGTTGAATGCATGGAAGTATAAAACACTTTTCCATAACATTTTCTCACTAAGACTCCCAGGCCTTTTAACAGAATATATTTTTCCATTTTCCATAAGACTCAAAAGTAATATAAGTTCCAAAAAATCTACCAAGAAGACTCTGCAAAAATTAGAAGAGGAGGACTCTGATGAAGAGAGTGAAGGTGAGATGAGTGAGCAGGGCGAGGAACTGGAGGATGACCCCAGCGTGGCCAAGGACTATAAGGACCTGGCAAAGGTGGTGCAGTCTTTCCGGTATGACGTGATTCTGAAGACAGGCTTGGACATTGGGAGAAAGTAAGTGTGATGCATGTTTTAGTCCAAACCCATGATTTTGATATTACAAGCAACATTACCGATTGTTTGGCCCATGTGTGAAGAGGGAACCACACACAGCAGACAAGAGATAAGAGAAAAAAGTGTCTTGTTGTGGCTTCCAGGATTGAATAGAGAAAAACAGGCAAGAAACAAGGAATTTTCGCAACTCAGGAATTAATATTGAAAACAGTGAAAAGGTCATTTTGCTTCAAAGAAGAATCTAAAATATGAGTTTACAAGGGTAGGAAAATTATTCCCCTACACGCTTGTGGTTGATGACACTAGTGCCAACTAAAAGCTAGCTAGGGATTCGTGGTCTTGTGGCACATGATCTGCACTGATCTGTACTCAGGGTGCGTTCGCTAGTATGGAGGAGACACCATGTGCGCTCATAGAGTACTTAATAAAAATACTAAGTATAATTGTTCAGGATGGATTTCTTTAATATTCTCATTCTCTCTCTGCTAGACTAATTATATAAGAATGTGTCCCTCATTGGATCATTGTGTAAGCTTATGACATGCAAGGTAACAATTGAAGAATGAAGAATAAATTCAGGAAGATGTCATGTGTAATGTGTACCTTATGACCTAAGTTAGTGGCATAGTTTAATTTTTAAGCCATGTATCTTGTGGGTTCATAAAGATGACTTTAAGTTCATGAAGCACCCTGAACATTCTAAAACCTGTGAGCTCATAGGGAGCTTCTTGTTCCTAGAGTTGTTGGGGCAGCTGTTATTATTAAGAAGAAGCCCTTTCTCAGGAGAAAAGGGCACGGATTTTTGTTTGTAATCTTCCATGGTGTGCCTCAGTGGCTAAAAATTAGAGAGCAGCAAGTGCTGGGCTGGAATCCCCTGCCCCAGTGAGGACTGGTAGAGGGTTTCCTGATGGCCTCGCCTACTTGTGGTGCCTGGTTGTTCTCTGAGAGCACAGAGCTGGTATGTGAGGGAAAGGGAGGGCCATGACTTTGGCCCTCGTGAGTCATGCAGCTGCTGCTCACAGATATCTGCTGCATGGGGAGTGGGGGTGGGGCCTCCTGGGCCTGGCCTGCCTGGCCTTACAGCCTGTGCCAGACCCTCATGAAAGCCCCTTAGAGAGCTGCTGACCTGCCCTCTTATGTTCCGCATCTTTGTCGCACTCAGCATCTCTTCAGAAAGGCCTGTGCGTCCCTATTTTAAACACATATGGAAACAGTTAACTTTCACTTTACCAATGGAGACTTTGTGGGGAAGTCGCTCATTGTCTGAGTAGACATTAGTGGCAGGCATTTTTCTCAGAATTGTATAATTGAGTATGCTTATATTTAAACACTTTTTTTTGTTTGATTTTTAGCAAAGTGGAAGATGCCTTCTACAAAGGTGAACTCCGGCTAAATGGAGAAAAATTATGGAAGAAAAGCAGAACGGTGAGCTGTTAATCCCATAATGACACCCAGATAGTGTCTGTTACTTTGCCAGTACTCAGCTACTGCCCTTATTTTGGGTGGCAGTGGCTGCTTGTGTTCCTGTCTGAGTTTCATGGGGGCTGGCTCAGGCCTGCTCCATCACCGGTTGCCATCAGTCACATTAGCTTTTGCAGCCTTACTGAGTTTCAGATAAAATTTCCCTCTTTTCTTTAAAATTTGAAGATAAGCACTATCAGAACTGACAGAATTCCATTAATTAAACTTGCCACTCATTAATGTTAGTTCCTATCACATCATAATTATACTCAAAAGAAACATTTGAGCCATGTAGAGAGTTTCTCCGGGCTGCTGGTGTTTAAGCAGATGTCAGTTCTGCCAGGCTCAGCAGTATCCTCCCAAGCCCCTATCAGAATGCTAACTACATGTCATTGCTGTTATTAAACATGGGATAACTGTCTGTATCCAGTGTTACTGCAATAAGCCCTGTGTACCTTCTGTTAAAAATGTTTTTATAAAAGTAATACAATTTAAGTATTAATATTATTAGTATTTAGCTTTGGGGATATGACTGGTTATACTCCATGCTTTCTATGAATGTGTGTCACTTTTATACTTGGATAAAACAATCGTGATGGTAAGCATATGCACACACATAAGTGGATGACAGAAACCCTTCAACAGCTTGGAGGACAAGGAGGCACCAGACACAGGGCCCAACTCTTAATGTGTGGAGGCCCAGTATTGCAGGGAAGTCAGGTACACTTTTGGAGGTTGTTTTTACTTGAATGTCTTCTCTATTTCAATATTCCCTGGGGTTGGAGGTCCTGAGCTGCTCCCTGTCATCCTGGCATATGTGAGGGTACAGGCCATGGCCATGGCCCTGGGTGAGCAGAGGCTTCAGAGTTCCCCTAAGGATAGACTGGTTCTCACAGCTAAGTAGGTAAATAGAGCGCGAACTCCCAGCACTTGTCTCGCTGCCAAGGCAAAAGAACTACCATCTCTCGGATGGTACCTGAGGAGCAGGTTCAGACTTGAGGTGTCACTGCTCAGTGAGCTGTGCGTCAGGCACTCAGTCCTGCTGTGTCAGGAAATCAGGGCCTTTCCTGCTGGTAGTCCGGCCTCCTTCTTAGCCAGTGTTCCCCAGACGAGGCTGGTTCCTGGAGCAGATGCCTCTTTGCCAGAGACTCACAAACACCACAGAGTTTCCTCCCTCTGCTTTGAGATATTGTTGACTACAGCCTAATTGCTGTTACTTCACTCTGCCTCGGGTGTTCTGTGGTCTCGCTGCCTTCCAGATTTCTCCTGAGGGTCAGCAAAGGAAGATGCTGTATTAACACTTTGCTAGTTACTAGGAGGCCTGGTAGCCATAGTAACTGCAGCTAAAGGGAGATTTTAAATGTAGATATTTGGAAGAGTCCCTAATCCCGGCCAGTTTTGCTTTGTGTCAGCTGTGCTGTTTCACATTAGAAAGGACAGGGCCTTGGCAGGAGAATGAAGAACACCTCCCCTTCCGTGGCCTGCTCTGCTGGGCTTGTCTTAGTTGCACTGGTGGCCCTGGAGGGTGAGGCACTTGCCTGATGCTGCAGCCCTCACTCTGTGCCTGCAGCTGGGGGCATGTAGCTTTTCTGGGAGCTACTAACCAGGAGGAGGAGCTGAGTGCTAGGTCTGGGTAACTTGATTTAAACAGGTGGCCAGGTATAGGGATTGAAACCTTCCTAAACTCATCTCTCTAGGTGAAGGAGAAACATTCTTTCCCTAGCCTCTGCATTAGAGGTATTCCCCAGTGTTGGGAGGGCCGTCCCCCCTTTTTTAAAACCATTAAAACTGTAGTACAGACCGCCTCCTTTCCCCAGATGATGCCTGGGTCATCCCATCCTTTCAGACACAAGAGGGAGAAGCAGTCTTCCTGCCTAATTGTGGGGTGTGCTTTTCTGCTGCTCATCTAGAAAGGAGAAAGCTAATGGTTTAAAAACTACTAAAGTTTTACATCTAACTCCTCTGGGCTGCGGGATTGACCTGTACAGTCATAGCCAGCAAGTGTGCACTGAATACTGAGGCCACTCTGCAGGAGGCCCCTTCACCCCTGACACTTGTGTTACAGGAGCCAGCAGGGTTCCTCGTGGGGGGTGGGATTCAGGTGGAAACTTAAAGCTGGGCTGTTTGCATTGGCTTGCATTTGAAAAACATAAGAGCTCAGTTTTAATTTTCAGGTGAAAGTGGGAGATGCATTGGATCTTCTTATTGGAGAGAATAAAGAAGCTCAAACAGAGACAGTGATGCGAATTCTTTTGAAAAAAGTGTTTGAAGAGAAGACTGACAGTGAAAAATACAGAGTGGTGTTGCGACGGTGGAAAAACTTAAAATTGCCTAAGAAGAGTGTGTCTAAATGAGTGGATTACTTTCTAGAGATACAGCTGCTTTCTGGTGGCAAAGAGGACATTTTTATTAAAATAAATTTCTCTTAATTTGTGGAACCTGTGGAGCTGTTTTGTGAAAATTGGGATGGATCTATTGGAGACACTTCCCATGGTCTGGATTTCCCTCCCAGGCCTGATTTACACTTGCTTTGCCCTCATGAGCGCGAGTGAGGTATGTTCCGGATGAACTTGGCCCAGAGAGGGTTTTAATGACTAGTCTGCTGTTCTCATGTGAACTACCTGGTAAGTCTGTGAAATTGGCCAACTGCTTTCTGTTCAGGCTTCTTAAAACACAACAGGCAGTCAAGGTCACCCCCAGGATCCATAGGGGAAAGATAAATGGTGAGCACCTTCGTACCTGCCCTCGATTCACCAGCATTACCAATGTACGCCCTTCGTTCCTGTCACTAATCCCCTATGGACCAGTTAGGATCTTTTGAGAATAATTACATAGTGCAGGGGAGATAAACTAAGGCGTTCAGACTTTTTCTGTGGCACTTAGGAATGGTTTTTGCATTTTTGAAGGGTAGTAGTTTAGGAAAAAATACACGACAGACTTTGTTTCCCACAAAGCCTAAGTTTTTTACTATCTGACCCTACAAGAAAAAAATTAATGACCCTCTGGGTTTAGGGTAATAAACTGATGATTTAATCATCAGGTGAAAGTAGAAATACACAAGTTTTATCATTCAAAAGGGTGGGAATCAGCCTTATAATTACTCTAGTTCTTGTGAAAGTGTTAGAAAGAAAATAGAGTAAGAAGTATCATACATACCTGATCTAAGAAAAGGGCATATGTAAATCAGTGTATAAATTCTCAAGAATCTTCCGCACTGCAAGAGTTAACTCATAGGAAACTTAATACATCATGTCATGTCAGAAAGACATGATATCAGGGTGTCTGTCAGCAGAGGGAAATAAATGTCTAACCCAAGCAAGGATGTTTAGGTCCAAGATTCTGGAAGTTCAAATTTCAGAAGATTCAGGAAAATTGATTTTTATTTGAAAGCTTAAACTCTGGAAGTACCAAAGTTTCTATTTTATCACTTGTTTATTGGGCTTTCCTGAGTCATCATTTAAAATAGTATGTTTAACTTCAACATGAGTCAGTTATGAATTATAATTTAAAAGTTATATTGTTCATTCTTTCTCATTTTTTTCTCTTCCCTGTCTGTCCCCTCTTCTTCTTTTTTTGGAAAGTAACAGCCTGAGAAATCTTGGCTGGTGAGGGGCAGTATGATCTAGTGGCGTGTCAGGGATTCTGGGTTTTAGACTCTTAGACACAAGCTATGCAACTTCTACTGACTGGATAGAAAAGGAAAAGCTCTGAAAAAATCAGAATTTCCACACTAGCTTAGGTTATGACCTCCCTTTTTTGTATAATCATCAAAACATTCTAAGCAACCATCACTTTTCAACTGGATTGCCTTCGCCTCATAAGGTGCTGCCTGGCTCAGGTGAGCAAGTGCTGCCCCAGGACGGGAAATTCCTCTTGAAATCAAAAATAAATTACAACTGGCTGATTAATAAAAGCAATTATAACAAAACCAAAATTGTAAGACAAGGCAGTACTAGAACAGAGATTTTTACTGCCCCGGATGAGAACCCAAATTTCATCACTCTACTATCTCACATAAGCCTTCTATTCAGAATTACTTAAGTTTTCTATTGTTTAGTCTTTAAATAAGGAACCTCACCCAAATCTTCTATTCAGTTTTTAAGGAACTTTACTGTATCTCTTTTCGTGATTGATTTACAAGAAAATTACTCTATCCTATCCCTCAACTTTACCCTCTAGGATACCTCAATGAGAATGAAGGTCGCTAGGTAATAATTAAGGGTTAAGGGACTTTATTTTTAGCCAATCATCACTGTGTAAACATAGCAATGTTAAACTTAAATTTTATAAATTTATGTATCTGTTTTAACTTTAATAGATTAATTTTAAGAATAATAAATGTTAGAATCTCAGCTGAAGGTCAGTACGACCCCAAACTATTAGAAAAAAGATGATTGTGATCTCTCAGCCCAATTCATATATGTTGATGTTATCCCACTGCTTGCTTGTATAAAATAAACCTCTGCTGAAACCAAAGCAGGAAGACTTGCACCCAACTCCGATTCCCCTGCCTTCCTCGCCGCCCCCCCCCCCGCTCCCCTTTTCCCTCTTTAGAAATCTCTTGCTCACCTATGCCACTTCCACCTAAAGGCCCTGTCCTCTGAAAGCCCATGATGGGGGTCAGTCCCTGACAAGACTCAGTCTCATTGTCTGGTCTGAACCTTACCTTAGCCTCTGTGAGCTTTGGTCTCTTCATTGGTCAAGTGGAAATCAATACTAATTGCTTTACCTTGTCAAGTCTTGAAGAAGAAACTTAAAAGGTTTATGAAGTAAGGTGAGGTAGATGGTAGCTAGAAAGCAGGAAGGTCCATTTGAAAGATTGGGTGCTTGAGTGCCATGTAGGTATTTCATAGTAAGTGCCTCAGCGTAGCTGTTCTGCAGGGTTTCACCTATTCCAGACTGATCTTTGAAAAGTCAGAGCAAGAAAAGGACCTTTGGTGAGAATGGCATAGACTGGCAGAACCTGATCTCTCACCATTATCTATATAAGTACAGGGCATTTGGAACATTCCATGAAACAGCAACAGAAACAATTCATAAAGATTTATGAGACTCTTCCAACTCACTGACTACTCTCGAACCAAATGACTGCTGCTTTTATAATGTCCTGTAGAGGTCTCAGTGAATATGTGAACAATGTGACAAGAGTCAAGAAAAGATTTGGATGTTTCTAATACAGTGATTTTCATCCAGGGCTGATTTTCTACCCTAACCTCCACTTTTTGGCAATGCCTTATTTTCAGTTGTTACAACTGAGAGGGTATTTGGGGCATCAAGAATAGAAAGCAGTCATGCTCAACACCTACAGTGTATAGAGTTATCCCAATAAGAATTATCTGACCCAAAATGTCAAAAGTGACAAGGTTGAGAAAGCCTGTTTAGTTGACTAAGAAAAAACATTTTTTAAAAACAAGAGTTCTTGCTTGTCCAGAAGAGCCTGAAAATACTTCCAGTGTGTTTGCAGTTCTTAAAAGATGAAGAACTTAAGATTAGAACTGTTTTGGTGGGAACCTAGTCAGCCCTGTTAGCAGCAATGGTCAGTTCTTTCAAGACAGCTGTTCTCCAGGAAACAAAACTGCCAACTAGCACTTACTATCGTGGACACTGCACATCACAACAAATGGCTAGGCAGTAGTCTCATGATCTCTTAGCACTTTGGGGGAGAAAACAGAAAATAGAACTCCTTGTAATTTAGGGACCCAAGGTCACTTTGAATATACAACTGACACACAGCAGGAGCTTCTTAGAAGGAGGCTATGGTACGGATGCTCCCAAGCTGTCAGACACAGCTCACTATCTAGAATACAAACTCCAGAAGAAATGAATTCTCACTCCTTAAAATAAGCCCAACAGGCTTTCCCCCTCAGAAATGTGCAGGCAAAGGCCATGACATTTGATCAGTGTTCACAAACCCTGATTTAAACATTTGTAAACTTACCTCTTCTGTTCTATTTGAACACAACAGGAATCCCAATTTTAGCTCAGGTCTATTTCTAATAGTCAGAAAAGTTAACACTTCTCTGTGTTAACATGTTTCTGTGATAACACACAGCATGTTTTGCAAAGTTCCTGTAGTGCAGTGGTTGAGTGTGACCCAGACAAGTCAGGAGAATCAATGCCTTGGGAAAGCAGTTGATATGCAAAGTAGAATAGGCCCCACCCAAACCTACTGCACTGGAATCCCCGAGGGTGGGGATGCTGGGGGTGCCTCTCACATGCCCTCTGGGCTTCTGTTCCTGATGGGTGCTGACCCCTGTGCAGCACATTTAACTGCTAGCTGGTGTCAGCCCTATTGGAGCACTGACCTCCAGGATATGGAGTTGCTCTGCCAGGGGAGTTACATTCTTCCCCCTGGAAGACCTGACGGTGACAACTTGCCTAAGTCTGCCCAACAGTTCATATGCTAGGGTTGTAGGAATGAAGCTAGGTTGTAGGGGACACCACGATTTTCCTATGGCCTTCCCCGACTCCATCTCCTCCTTTCCTGTCCTTCTCTGGGGAGCACACCCTCAATCAATTGCACAAGAATCTGTCTCGGCTCTGTTCCTTGGGAATCCAGGTCACAACAGTTACTTTCACAATCCAAAAATGTACTATTACCAGAACACCCTTGTCCACGATGGTGGCAAAGATCTCACCCAGGGCAATTTGAAAACTAGTGTGTTCATAGCTAAGCTCTGACAAAACAGTGTTCAGAGGATGTGGGTGACACAGGACACCGCCAGCTGGGTTGCTGTGGCTTCACTTCTGAGATGGTGTAGTGGAAAGAGACAAATGGGTTCAAATCCTGGCACCATCATTTGCTAGTTGTGTGAATTTGGGCAAGAAACCTTATGCTTTCTTACCACAAAGCAGAGGTGACAGACTGAAGTGAGGCAGTATGTACATGCAGCGCCTAAGGTGTTTGTCCTAACAGGTGAGTTCTAGAACTCCCCTCACAGGACTCCTGAGAGAGCCGCAAGATCATCCAGGTACAGTCTGTCACACGGCACACCCAGTGAACGTGAGGTGCCACCCCAGGGGACAGGCATGACTGCTCAGGCCTCTCCCTGCCACTCGCCAGGGGATTTTGACTCATTTGGAAACTCCCTTAAAGAGTTCACTGCCTCTCACCATTCTAATGACGGTAATTTATTTGCTGTCAAATTCTTATCTATGAGAACTAGATTTTACAAGTAAGCGCACATATATTGTAATTCTCTGTGAATTTTCATTTTCATGGAAAGCAAAGATACCTACAGCCAGAAGAGGCTTAAAGGATTTAGTCTTCCTTTGAGACTTGCTTGCACGCTCAAGCTCAGTTGTTGGGGTCCCAGCCCGGGCCCTGCTTTTGCATGGAAGTGTCAGAACTCACAAAACGAAGCACTCACTGCAGGGGAAGTGCTCACTCACAAGCTGCACTGCCTTGTGTTTTTGAGATGCCTGGGCCAAGAAAAGATGTTTCTTGACAGTTTGAGGCAGTTCTATTATGAAATATTATTTTAATGATTTATAATTAGCCAATGAAGAGTAAAAAAAAAATATGCATGAATATGTATCTTTTTGTTATCAGTTAATAAATTGTTAGCCCTGAGAACTAAATCCTATCTGTTCCTAAGTGGAAAAAAAAGGAGGGAAATGAAGTTCTGATGGCCAGCCTGGCACATGATTAGGAAGGTTAGAAAGGTCAAATGTGCCCCCCACAGCCTGGTTAGGCAGCGGTTTGTGTAAGCAGCAGGCTAGGATGTACCTGGTGACCTCTCTGCCACCCAGCTGTGGACAAACTCAATCCTGTGAGCTGTACCCTGACACCCAGGATGTGGAAGCCCAAGAGGCTGAGATTCCCCCCTACAGGTTCCTGTCCTTTTTGGGGAGGGGGGGAGGCTGCAGGGGAAAGTGACTAGGAGACAGTCTGAGAGCCCTGAGCACTAAGAAAAGAAGATGTTACAAGACCATATATTTTCTATTTTTATAACATTTTATATAACTCATAAAACAGTGCTTGTATAAAAATTCACACAAAGTTGCTAGAGAGCATACAATTTCCAAAAATGTCCTGGGTTTTTGTTACATTCAGTTTTCTAAGGATGCACTCAAAACCAATGGTAAAACACAGACATTATGCGATATTTTCATTATCTTTGGTAAAACTATTCTCATTATTTTGTCTCCTCACAGTATTAACTCTGATATCCACTTTGTGCAGGTCTGCTATCACTAGGATGTCAGAAAAACATTAAGGCTGGATCTACAAGAGGCGAGTGTTTCCAAATGGCATAAAACAGCCCCTGGCTCTCACCCCCCCCCTCCCCCCACTCCATACTGTCTAGCTACAGTCAGGCAGGGCAAGAGCTCAGAGACCTCAACTAGGGGTCCCGAGTCTGCCTCTCAGTCAGGCAAGAAACAGATATTTGGTGGGGAAGGTGAAAACTGAAGCCCGAACGGCCAAGCTGTGACATGGTCAGGCCAGCTACTCTTAGCAGACAGCTAACCATTCCCACTAAATAGATCCTGTTGGTTGGCTGATGGCTGCTGTTAATCTGGGCCCCCTCCCCTGAAACTTGAAAGAAAAAGGCAGGTTGGGGCCAACAGTGAAGGGGAGGGCACATCGCCCATGACATGAGACACAGTCTGGTACCTGTGAAATGTTTGCTGTCATGTGGACACAGCCAAAAGTGAACCAAAACAGGGTGAGAACTTAGTACATTCATGTCTATCTTCATACATTCTTTGAAAACTTACTAACAGAAAACGAGGGACACTACCACCTATTGTGACTTGCTATTTTTCTTAACGTCAGAATGTGTGCTAAATCTTTAGTCCTCCAGATGGGGGCTGGGGGGGGGGGAGTGGAAGTCCCAAAACCAAACAAGTGAAAACCAAAAAATTTAGATGGGTTTGCCCACAGACTTTATAGAAAACATTAAATTTAGGGGGGAAAAGGGTATTTTGTACTTCTATTGCTTCGTGTAAAAAAACTGCCCCATGCCCACCTGTATGGCGGGGAACTGAGGACACCACACAGACGCAGGACCTGCAGGCGTTTCCTGATGGCACAATACAGAGGGGCAGGAAACAGCTCCCAGAGTATGTCCACCTCTCTTCACAGAAAAGGAGTTTAAAATCTGGGGGGGAAGAAACCCTACCCAGGGAAAGTATTGAGGAAACCCCCAAACTAGTTCCCCAAAACTGAACATGCTTGAGATTATAAAGAAGCATTTTTCATTCCTAGAACCTGTTGATTCCGCTAAGGTGAGTAGAGAGGATTTTTTATTAACAACAAATGATTGTGCTTCTGAAACTGCTGGGCCACATTCCACCCTCTAGAAGCAGGGCAATTATTCACATGGCTTGGAATCCTCTTGGATATGTCCTAGAGGCCAGAACACATTCCGGGGCCCCAGCTCCAAGGACACGGTGAGAGTGCCAGCGCCGTCTTTGGACAGGGTGTCTGCGCGCACACCGGCGCACGTGGGGAAGAGACTAAGGCATTGAGAAAGCCCCAGCGAGGGGAAAGCAAATCTCCTGGCTGCTCCAGACCCTTCTTTCAGGCACAAAGAGGCTGAACTTGTAATTCATGTAGGTCCCCTTCACCTCATTTAAAAGGTTTTCCAGTCTGAAACGTGTATGTGCACATGTGGGAGGGTTGGGTATGTGACAGAGCCATTAAGTCCCTGTATGTTTTAAAATTTCAGTAATTTAGTTTTGCAGCTTCAACAGA
This sequence comes from Condylura cristata, assembly GCF_000260355.1. NCBI lineage: Eukaryota > Metazoa > Chordata > Mammalia > Eulipotyphla > Talpidae > Condylura > Condylura cristata. The sequence goes on from NW_004567102.1 coordinate 50,314,995, forward strand.
AATGATCGGTAAATGACATTAAAAGCAAACTTACTGAATTCGGATCAGTAACTCCACATGGCTCAAAATCCTGTCCTACTACAAGAAAGCCCACTGTGTAAAGATCACATCATATGATCAACTAAAATTGAAGTCCTCATCAGCTGTATAAAGAAAATTCACAGATTGTTTCCATTATTTCTGCATTTCTAAGGTGGCAAAATATTAAGCCATTAGGTTATTAAATCTCTAACATTCTACAGGGTTTTGTATGTGATCACTGAATTTTCCAAGTTTCTGGTATGTATTCAGAGTGGGCTAGACCACTTCCTTCTCCCTCTTAGGCATTTGGACGGCAATGCCAGGTTGGAAAATATCATGTTTTTAAGGACTTTACCTGTTGGGGAGATCTTGGTCTGGACTCCTGGAGCGCATGCCACCGGCCTGGAGCACTTTGACCTTCTCAACCAGTAGGAAGAGATGTTTCACCCTGAGGCGGTGCCACCGGGCAGAGGCAGGACAGCAGGACTTCTAGGGGATGGAGGGGAAAGCTCTGAGTGGATGTGGAATGGGCCTCATTTGAGATGACCTGTGTCCTTCCAATGCCAGGTATTCCCAAAAGGGCCTGAGGCCTGGGCCTGCCCTGAGGAATCAGGATGTGCCACTACACGGAGGAGCTAACACTGAGGTGTGGTGAAGTCACCGTACAGCTCCCGGAACTGGGTTCTGTACAAATACACCACATGGAAAGTAAACAGCCCAAAGGGGCCCATCCTTGAATGAGAAGCCACATATAGCTTTTACAAGGAAATGTGTTCACCCCTTCAACCAGCATCCTCATGAGGAGGGGGAGGGGACAGTGGAAGGACACAGCTCAAATGAAGACACTGTGAACGTGTTTCCACGTCTATCTACATTCATATCATCATCATCATCATCATCATCATCATCATCATCATCATCCAGTGTTCTTGTCTACAGCGTGAGCACAACGTTCTATGAAGTGCCAACAGCAAACAGGCCGGTCACATCAACCCTGGTGGAAGGGAGACTGTGACCATGTTCAGAAAGACTATCACCATGTTATTCCGGCCCCTTACTGTCAGCCAAGGGGCATCCTGACTTCTAAAATCAGATGTAAAAGACAAGGCCAGTGAGAAGGTCTCTATGTCACCTGAAGCTATTATTAGCCTCCATGCATGAACATGGCAATTCTAAAAATTTCATAAACCTGAAACCATCTTTTAAAAATATCCAAGCAACTGAAATCATCTTACAGTACTCATCTCAAATATTTGAGTTCTTCTAAAATGGCCCCCAACGAGCCCAGTGATTTTTTTTAAAAAGGGGTTTCTTTTTAATTAAAAAAAAAAAAATTGATGAAAATGGAAGATGTAAAATGTGGTAAGAGGAACAAGAGTTGCTGAATTTGCATTTCAAATTATTAAGGGAGGGGGGGCCCACACAGCCAAGGAGAGAGATCCCCTACTCCCGAGACCTCTGCTTTCAACAAACTCTGGCTGCACGGCCAGAGCACACAGGACAAAAGTCTAAGTACAAGAGACCAACGCAAGGCTCTTTCTGTGGACGGAGGGTGCTTGCTGTGCAAATGTAGTAAGCCACTCCCCACTGACATAAGGTGCGAGTCTGTGGAGAACCTGAGGGCGCTGCGACGGAACCTCAGTCCCAGGGTGCCCGTCACTTTTCCACTTTCTTGGCTTTCTTCAAGATGTCGCATTTTTTCCTGTTGGGGCGGCGGCACCGTTCGTCAATGCTGGGGATGCATTCGTAGTGCCACACCTCCTCCATCTTCTCCACCGGGTACACAGCTTCCACGTAGTGGCGGATGAGCCTCAGCCGCGTGGGGTCCAGCTGCTTCTTGTTGCAGGCCCCAGAATGGTTGTACTGCAGCCGGAGGTTCTCGGCCGTGAAGAGTTCGGGGAAGAGCCGGACGAGGAGCCTGGCGGCGAAGTTGCCCACCGAGAGGCTCTGCTGCACGATCTCGCGCACCTCCTTGTCTGAGAGCAGGTAGGGGGAAGGCACCGGGAAGTCGGGCGAGGGGACCACCAGCTCGTCCAAGGGGATCTTGCAGAAGTCCTTACTGCTTCTTTCCGGGGGCAGCGGGGGCCCCTCGAATTCCTCTCGGAACCTCTCGGGGTTGACTGCATAGCTTGCCGCGTCTCTGCACTCGGGGCCCGGCGCGTGCACTTTGCGCTGCTGCTGGTAGGAGCGCCTCTGCTCCGTGTCCCGGCGCCGGCAGCGCTCGTCCAGTTTGCCCACGAACTCCAGCGTCCAGACGCGGTCGTTTTTGGCCCGGGGGTAGAGCAGCTGCACGTAGTGGCGAATGAGCTTGATGCGGCACGGGTCCAGCTGCTTCTTGCCCAGGGAGCCGCTGCAGTTGTACTGTTTGCGCAGGTTCTCGTGGGTGAAGAGCTCGGGGAAGAGGTGCACCAGCAGGCGTGAGGCGAAGTTGCCGATGGAGAGACTGCTCTCGTAGATGCTGCGCAGCTGCTCCTTGGTGAGCAGGCAGTCTGCGCCCGGCACCTCGAAGTCGGGCTGCGGGATGTCCAGCTTGTCGAAGTCTATGGGCACCAGCCAGATCTTCTTGGAGCGCCGGCCCGGCCGTTCACCCTCGAAACTGTCTTCCACCTTGACCACGGAAATGTCGTCGGGCAGGCTGGAGGAGTCATAGCAGTCGTCCCGCGGGGGCTCGCCCTCGCTGCCCCCGTCCAGGCCCAGGCCCTCGAGCTCGTCGTTGATGCGCTGGGCGCACTGCTGCAGCCAGGCCGCCTCCTCCTGCATGTCCGGGAAGTAGATCTCCGTGTAGTTGCGGATGATCTGCAGCCGCTGCGGGTCCAGCTCCTGCTTGCCGCCGTCCCCGTAGCAGCTGTACTGCTCCCCCAGCTTCCGGTGATTGAAGAGCTCGGGGAAGAGCCGGCGGAGAAGGAAGACCGCGAACTCGCCGGGCGACGAGGCTTCATCCAGGAACTCGGTGAGGTCCTGGGTGTCCACAACATGGTCTGAGGTGATGGTGCTGCTCCGGTCCAGAGACAGGGCCTCCTCCTGGTCCTTGTTATCCAGGAAGTGGCCAGGGTCCACCTGCTCAGCCTCAAAGAAGGTGGCAACTTGGCCCCCAGGCTGGCTGTCCTCCATTTCCCGCTGGGCCCAGAAGCGGCTGAAGAAGTCGTTCAGCTGCGGCAAGCACTCCGCCTGCCACACGGCCGTGTCCTTCACTGAGGGGTAGTAGACCTCCACATAGTTGCGGATGAGCTGCAGGTGCAGCGACTCCAGCTTCCGCTTGGCTGCAAAGCCGCAGGCACTGCAGCCCCGGGAGAAGTCCACATCACTGAAGAGCTCGGGAAAGAGCTGCACCAGCAGGCGGCAGGCCAGGTCACCCCCAGACAGGCTCTGGTCCACGATCTGCTTGAGCTCTGCAGCCGTGAGCTGGTACTCTGGGGGTGGCTGGAACTTGGCCACCATCTCTGTGGGGCTAACCTGCTTCTTGATGCGACTCACCTCCAGGGAGAGCAGGTCCACCTTGCTGTGCAGCTGGGACATGTTGGAGGAGAGTGTGTTGAGCATGTAGAACATCTTCTGGATCAGAAAGTAGATGTTGGGATCCCCATCAGTGGCCGCTGCGGCACTGCCACAGTCCCGTTTCTGCGGCTCGTTCAGCAGCCGCAGGGGTGAGGGGCTGTTGCTGGGGTTTGCCTTCTCAAAGAGCTCGTATGTGTTGAGCACATCCCCTGCGGAAAGGTTCTTCTTCTCCATGATTTTGTGTGAGATGCCATACAGAGGCTTCTTGTAGGACGGGATGGTCACATCATTGCAAGGCTCCTCCTCACTTGGCCACACAGGGCCCAAGATCTTCACCCTGACGGCCTGTTCTCCGTTGCCCTGGCAAGGAGAGCTATTCTCCCGGTTCCTCATGCCTGCTAGGAGTGCCTGGAAAACAAAAAATGTGTCAGATGGGTATTCAGATCTACTGCACTAGTCATAATGCACTTGTCTCACACACACAGGAGGGCAGGCTCGAGTGTGTGAGCAACAGGGTCACCGTCTATCCAGGAACACAACATGAATACAAATCAGCAGCACAGCACGCCCACACCAAACCTGTTCACTCCTCCTACTTTGTGAGAGAGGTTCAAATCACTCTTTGAATTCCTCCGGGACACCAGTCCTGGACTTCTGCCCATGGGGCCCAACAAGACAGAGCAGACTTTGGCAAGGCCAGGCCAGAATTCTGCTAGAGATGGAGATAGCTCTTGTGACAGTTCGATTATGTGCGGGCCACCTCACTGACGCAGGTCCCAGTCTGCTCCCAGGTGGAAACAATGATTCATCCCACCACAGTTCCAAAAGGCAATGGCCTATCCTGCTGTCTCCAGGGTCTAAGGAAGCAGTCCCAGGATTAGTGGTTCAGGAGTAGAACTCCTTGTCTGCCAGAGTCTAAGGAAGCAGGTGTGTCCACCTGGGACAGCTCCCTGAGATACACAGAAGTCCTGGGCATAGAGGAACAAAGCCCAGAGAAAAGCAGTATGCCACCTTTGCAACTACTATCTGGATTCACATCTTTTACTGGCTTGGAGAAGCGCCAGCACAGAACTTCCTAGAACCCAGGCAACTGTGGGTTCTATGAACTGATGGGGTTCCGGGGCTCCTGGGTTCCTAGGTGTCAGCCTCCTTGCTGGTTCAGCACGTTTTCTCATCCAGAATTCCATAGTGTTAAGTTCCACTGTCCTCCAGGACCCACCACAGGTAGTGAAATAACGTCTCTCCTACACATCTAGGAGAGTGCTGCTGTGCACCACAACGCTGCCTGGCTCAGCAGAGGCCCTATGCTGTGAGAACGCTGAGCCTCCCCAAATGACTGGGATCTCCTCGGCTTGTCCACGGATGCACACACTACACTTCCACTCTCGCTGGACTCCCAGAGCAAGCTCGAAATGCCCTTGAGGGGCCCCAAAGCTGGAGTCCACACTGCGTCATTGGACAGCAATTGTCCTGACCATTTGGGACCCCAGAGTTCTCAAGGCTTTCATCAGTGGCTTCCCCCAAAATCAGGGCCAGGTTTTCAGTGGCTTATTTACATATATGTGAACAAATGATTTTGACAAAGGTTCAAAGGCAATTCAGTGAAGAAAGGATAATCTTTTCAATGAATGATGCTGGAACAACTGGATACACATATGAAAAACTCATCCTATTTATGTATCACATACAAAAATTAGTTCAAAATGGTGGCAAACTGAGATATAAAAACTAACTCAAAATATAACATTTTTAGAAGAAAACATAAGTGAAATCCTTTATGGTCTTGGTTTAGGCAACTATTTCTTAGACACACCAGGGCCCTCTCTGGTGGCACAATGGGTTAGGACGCAGCACTGCAAGCTGGCCACAGCCGCTTCAGTGCTAGTTCAATCCCTGGCCCCGGAGGTGACCCACATGACACAGCAGACCTCTTCTGACCCACCCGCTGCTCCTCACAGCAGTGTATTTCAGCATATCTGCCTGTTCTATTCCCCAGTCTATTTCTACTGAATCCTCTTGCCACCCCTGCACCTCTGGCCTGTACCCCAGTTCTGTATGCATAAATAAATAATTCTAAAAAAAAGACAACACTATAATCACAATCCATCCATGAGAGAATAAATTGGTAAGTTGGATTTCATTAAAAGCAAACAGACAAAAAAACCTCTACTCTTCCAAAGATACAGTTAAAACAATAAAAAACAAGTTCAGAAAACACTGGTCAATCATTTATCTGATAAGTTCTTGAAGCAAGAATAGATTAATACTAAGTAAAGAGGATGTGTAGGAAATGGACCTCTCATACCCTGCTGGGTGGAGATATAAAATGGTTTAACTCCTTTGGCAAGTACTGTTTCTAAGAAAATTAGACACAGACAGACCCTATGACCCAGGTAAGTCCATTCCATGCTTATCAAGCAAAACTAAAGCACATGATCACACAATGACTTATAACAATGTTCTCAGTAGCTCCACTTGTAAGCAGTAGTTCCAAACTGGGAACCTAAATTATTATCAGTAAGTATGTACACACAGGGTTATATTCATATAGAGGAAAACCACTCAGCAACAGGAGTGACATACATGGTTCTCAAGATGAATCTCTTAAATAATTATGTTGAGTGAAAGAAACCAGACAAATAAGAGACCATATTGTATCACTCCGTTCATATACAATTACTGAAAATACAAATGTACCTATAGTGACAAGAAGCAGATGATGGTTATCAGGGTGTGGAGGGAGGATGCAAGGGGGCAGGAGGGAAATTTCGTGGCAAACTGCAGTGGACACTTTGGTTATCCTGACCATGGTGATGGTCTCACTGGTATACACATCTATGTCAAAACATGTCAAGTGGTGCACTTTAAATACGTGACATGCATTGTTTCAGTCACTAATAAAGCTGTTTTTAACAAATGTTGAATTTGACTCTAAAACTGACAGGAATATATTTTGAGTTAAGCACAGAAGCCAAATGGCAAGTAAGTGTCAAGGGAATGAGCAGGCTTGAAGCACAAAGCTTTCTTTGACAGCAAACTTTGTTCCCACTGACATATATGTGCCCCAGGCAACTTCAGGATAGACCAGAACAAAGTGCATCCTTAGGATTCTTCCACATCTTGGGGGACATGGGGTGGGCTTAGCATGGTCTAGCCCAGTGCATCTTAAACTGTAGTATATGAATGAATCACCTGGGGTCTTATTAGACTGCAGCTTCTGATTCCTACCTCTGCCATTTCTAACAAGTTCTGGGTGCTGTTCTCTGAGTAGCCCTGGCCTGGGAGACAGTGTTGGCTCTCAGAGCCAGCATCATTTGTAAGCCTTCAGTTAACCAGTGCAGGTATAAAATAGTACCCGAGCTGGTTTCCCCTATAGCTACAAAAATGAAGGGAAGAGAGACAAGTTCAAGATGCTAGATGTGTAGTGGTAGGTAAGAAATGTGGTGCTGGGAAAGGTAGGCCCAAGGGGGAAACAGCCCAGGAGGCCAATTAACACATAAAACTTTGATTCCTCTGAACTTCAAAGTTCTATTTCATTTAAATTCATAAATGACTTCCTAGAACCTCTCTTTTAGATAACAGAATAATCTGATTCATGTTTGAGAAAGGTTATTTTCTTCTCTTCCATCTCTGCTGATAACAACCACTGTATAAGAAGATGCTTTACTCTTAGGAATCTTAAAGGAATTCCTGTAAGTACTTCAATCATCACACAGAATGGCTGATGGAGTCTTCAGTTTGCATAAGCTGATGAAAAGGGTCAGAGGCACCTGGCACTCTTCTACCCACCCAGTCACACACGATGCTCCTGAGAACAGAGGGCCATGGCATGCTAGGGGTGGGGGCCTGACACCTGCCCTGCTCCCCATTGAGCTCCAACCACCCTCCTCATACTGTGTGATCGTTACGGGACAGGGGCAAATCATTCCCGAGTCTATCTCTTGTCCTGCTCTCAGGAACTAAGACTGCACTGAAGTGAGCTTATTGGTTGAAGAAGGTTTGGGAAAAAAGTGCTGAAGGGGTCTCCCTGGTGCTGAAAGGGTCTCCCTTGGTGCTTGGGGCTAAGCACAACTCTGTGAAGCTCTCTGCAGCCACAACGACATGAATTCAATGCCCCATCAGGGAGCTGACCCACATGGCCTGGCAGACCTTTCCTGTGTCCCCACTGCTCCCCTCAGGAGTGTATTTCTGTTGATCTGTCTGTTCTGCTCCCCCTCTGTCTCCGGTGAATCCTCTCACCAACTCTCCCCTGTCCTCCAGAACCTCTGCCCTGTACCCCAATTTTTATATACATAAAGAAATAAATCTTTAACAATAAAGTGCAGAGAACAGATACCAAAAAGTACAATAAAGTATGTAGAGAGGTACCAGATGAGGTATCACCTGAGTTAATTTGAGAGGCTCCATAAAAATTAGAGAGTTACCTCTAGTCCATAGGAATATGTATGGGAAACAGAGTTCAATCAAAGCTTGCCAACCTAACCACTTGTGTGAATGATAAAGGGGTGCAAGGTTCTCCCCCACTTTTATACACATGCTGAGAGAAGCTGTTCTGACAGACTGCCAGCTTCACGAACAACATGATGTCAGGAGGGGTGAAGCTCAACAACTGTTGGGGTGCATCCTCAGGCAACTCATGTGACTTCTTATGCCTCAATTTCCTGTGTGTGACTTAGATAAAGCACTAAATTAGGGTTTGAATCATAGAAAATGCTTAATAAGTATTATTTAAATATGATTATTATACAACACTGTTTCCAAGCCAGAGCACAGGTAATACTGTGGGCCTTTTATTAAACTAGTTATAATAATTACTTTCTTTCTTCCTTTTTTTTTAAGATTTATTTACTTATGCATATAGAACTAGGGTACAGGCCAGAGGTACAGGCAGGTGAGAGGATTCACCAGAGACAGAATGGGGAGCAGAACAGGCCGACTGACTAAAATACACTCCTAAGGGAAGCAGTGGGCGGGTCAGGAGAGGTTTGCTGCACCATGTGGGACAGCTCCCTAGGCAGGGACCGAACTCATGCTGAAGTGGCTGCGGAGAGCTTCACAATGCTGTGCTTTAACTTTTGCACCACCAGGGAGGGTCCTAATGACTACTTTCATCGAGGAAATAAGAAGGACAGGTACTTCTTAGAGGTCTGTTTGCCCTAAATGCTGGGGTCAGGGGAGAAGTTCAGGGTAACTATGCCAGAAATAGGCTTTAAACCCATTACAGTTCTTTTGTTACTGGGCAGAAAGCAGAGAATAAGAAAGGGAGGGCTGGGAAGTAGCAGGAACTATGCATCCATCAGAAACTTGGAACAAGCAAGGCGGGAAGAATTTACACTCTGCCCCAATGCAGAGGCAGGGCACTAGCAAATGATGACAGAGACTAATGGGTCATGACATGCATGAGAAGAGAAAAAAGAGAAGGTGGAATTAAGAGGGGAAAGAGAGACAGAGAAAAGAAAAAAGGAACTAGAAAATATCAGGGTGCGATGTGCACAGTAAATTTGGTCAGTTTAGTTTTGTTTTTGTTCTTCTGCACCTATCTTCGTACAAGCCCATAAATGTGAACTGTATTTATCTGTGAAGTGGTTTTTAACTGTTGAAAAGGATTGCCCTAGCAACTCAAAGTGTCTTACTTACTAATTCTTAGACTATAAATTGGGTTTTCAGCCATTTACAGCTAACTTCTATTACCCCAAAATAATTTTGGAGTTTCCACGGCTCATGAGATTACCATGATTTCCTAATATAAAGAAGTTTGAGTTTATAATGCTTATCATTAAAGCACAGCACTAAGAAGTTAAAGCCACTTCAGCATGAGTTCGATCCCTGCCCGCCCCAGAGGTGACCCACATGGTGCGGCAGACCTCTCCTGACCTGCCCGCTGCTCCCCTCAGCAGTGTACTTTGTCGATCTGCCTGTTCTGCTCCCCACCCTATCTCTGATGAATCCTCTCACCCCCACACCTCTGGCCTATACCCCAGTTCTGTATGTATAAATAAATCTTTTAAAAAAAATTCTATTTTAGGAGTGATTTCAGAAAAAGGGTTTGCTTTATAACAAGTGGTCCCACTAGTACATTTAAATAAGATTCCCTACAGAGAGACCACCAGAAACTCATCTGGCCTGCAGTAAGAGGAAATGTTCTAAAGGCACATCCGTCCCGGTTAAGACGCAGGGAAGATGGTAAGCACAGGGAATGCTTCTGGGTGAACGGTCTGCACACTAACAAGCAGGAGCTGCCAAGTCCCCCACCTTTCTATCGTAGGCAGCAGGCTAGAGTACACCAGAACTGGAACCCCTTCTATGACTCTCAATATCCAGCCTCATTAATAAAAATACTTCAGTTTCTACAAAGCATGTGAAAAACATCGCCATCAACAGAAACAGTTTTGGCCTATTTGCTTGTATGAAATTTAAATTAAGAGTCCCAGTAGAGGGCAACATTCCTCATTCCTGGAGGCGATAGGGTCCTACAGTCCAACACAAGGCATAAAACAGACACGAAAGAGAAGGTTCTAAGATATCCCCGCCCTGGTGTCCTGTCAACTGGGTGCTTCAATTAATTCCACAAATGCTACCAAGACAGCGATGAGCTGGCTGCATATGCTGCTGCTGATAAAATCTCTGCTCAGCTGTCTAGGAGTATCATGAAATCTTTAAATCTGTTCTACTTGGCACTGGATGTCTGGCTGACACCATTCCCAACTCTCTGAGGTTCATCTCCCAACCATATGGGAACTCTGCTGCCCAGCTCAGGCTCTGCAATGCCAGCCTCCCCGTGGGCTGGATCGGGCACTTCATGCCACCACTGGCATCTTTAGACTCAGGAGAGATATCCAGTGCTTTCGGCTGAAGAATTTGCATAGAAAGAACCTGGGTTATAACTGGGGTAACCAGACCATTTAGAGGAGATTCCATGTGTAACCCAGTGAAATCCAAAGGATTGGGTGATTATGGAGATGTTCGAAGCATAAGGCATCTTCAGATGCTGAATCCAAGAGCAGTTGCTAAATTCAGTTGAACAAATGATGAGTAGCCAAGTGGTGTCAGCAAATTGGAATACCAAAGAAGTGGTGTTATCTTTAGAAGGGTAGGGAGTCAAGAATCAATGTGGCATCATGTCCCCAGGGAGTATTACCGCCCAACCCACCCCTTCCAAATAATGGAAGAGGGATGATATACACCATGTTCATTTTCAACACACTTTTTGTCTTCATCATCATCATCATCCACATTAAGTGACCAGATGTGGTTGGCATTAAAGTATGGAAGAGCTCTCTACCACAGAGAAACAAATACTGCTGAGCATTCAACATCTGGCAGGCACTGTGTGAGACCCTGGGACACAAGCCAAATGCCATCTCTGCCCCTGTGGCTCTGACCCAGGCCATCTTACACTGCTGGCAGTGCAGGGAGGATGAAGATGCCGAGACGCCTGAAGAAACAGGAGCCTGCGGTGATGAAGGGGAAAAGGCCAGAAGGGGTGACATAGTGTCAGGGTTGGGCATCCTCAAAGACACAGCATCTTACAAATAAATATCAGCCTTTAGCGTGACCAGCACGGTGGTGAAGTGCAATTCTGAAGTGGGCAGGCCTGGAAATGCTAACTTCCCCGAGCGTCATTAAAATGGGAATGGACACAGTACCTACCTGCTTATTGTGGTGATTTTTTTTTCAGTTATTTATTTACTCATATAAGAAGTGAGGTACAAGCCAGGGGTGTGGGGTTTGGGGTGAGAGGATTCACCAGAGTGGGGAGCAGAACAGGCAGACTGACTGCAATACACTGCTGAAGGGAGCAGTGGGCAAGACAGGAGAGGTCTGCCACAGCATGCGGGTCACCTCCCTGGCTGGGATCAAACTCACGCTGCAGTGGCTGCAGAGAACCTCACAGTGCTGTGCTCCAACCCACTGTGCAACCTGGGAGGGCCCTACTTTGGGGATTGTTATTGGGGCACCCAGTGTCCCAGAAACTGACACTTGGGAAGAATTCCGGAAGTACATCTGCACTGAATGAATGAAAGGGCGTTTCTGTTCCACTGATAAAAAATAAACCATGATGACATTCTGGGATTAAAAAGAAACAAAACCCAGGAAAACAAAGCTAACGTCTGCCTGGCACACAGTTCTTCAATATCATCCCCACTTCGTGAGCACAAAGATGATTACCAATAAAAATGTTGGCTACTTGCCTCTCACATCTGCTGAATTTGGCTATGAAGCCTATTCCAGTGAGGGCACCAAATAAGTCTTTATACAGCTTTTTGTGAGATATTTTTGGAGGAAGGTTTTATTTTTTCTTCTAAGCACTGCACTAAATGTTACTCATAAGCAAGTCCCAGCACTGATATAAGTTTGAGTGTGATGCACACCTCTAGAAACAGGCCTGCTACTCAATCTGCCTACCTCCCCTGTCCTTGGGGTTGGGCAGAGAAGTAGGAAAGTGGTCTGTGTACTGACTTGGATGGTGTTCAGAATTGAGGATGCTCAGGCCTGGGGCTCCCAATCGCCTCAGCAATTCTGTGCCAGTTTCATTCTTATAAATATGGAGGCAGGCAGTGGAGTACTGACCACAGGGAGTGACATGAAGGGCAGGGTACCAGATAAACACTCTTCAAGGCTGCTGGGGCAGGTCCTGCATCCAGCTCCTTACTTGAGTTATTGATTCACACAAGAAACCAATGAGGTGATTGTTATCTGTCACCACCATCTGAGAGGTGACGTAATTGGCCAAAAGTTCCATAATGAGCCCCCTCTTACTGACTCCAGTCTCCCTGCTCATGCTGGTGTTGACTGATGCTTGGGCAGGGTAGGCTCCCCTCTCCATGGGGAGCAGGGGCAGGGATATTCCTGAGCACTTCTGAGACCGCACATAGGAACAGGCTGCCCCCCCCATCCTGACACTGTATTTTATTTATTATTATTTTTTAAGATTTATTTATTTATGCATACATAACAGGGGGTACAGGCCAGAGGTGTAGGAGCAGTGGAAGGACTCACTAGGGACAGAGTAGGGAGCAGAACAGGCAGATCGACAAAGTACACTGCTGAGGGGAGCAACAGGTGAGAAAGGAGAGGTCTGCTGTGCCCTGTGGGTCACCTCCCTGGCCAGGGATGGAACTCCTGCAGTGGCTGTGGCCAGCTTCACAGTACTGTGCTTTAACCCATTGGTACCACCAGGGAGGGCCCCTGACACTGTATTTTAACTAACATGCTTGAGTTTCCTCGTCTGTCTGGTGAAATATTCATTCTCTCCTGTCTTTTTATATAGAGTAAATGAAATAATGGATTCATTAAGAGAAATAAATGAGTAGGTACTTGGTGACTCATGATACACTTCTTTTCCACTTCTTGTGGTAATCACTGGTTTATGCTCTCTGGTCCCAGTGGTCAAAGTGCCTCAGAAAGCTGCATATGAAAGGAGGAGCATAGAAAATTTGGGGGGAAATAAAGGACTATTCACTCTGAATTAGGGCCAACATCATTCTGAAAAAGAATCATATACTATAATTTCATTAAAATGATGAATTAAACGTCCCCAGGGTTCTGAGGCTACTGATTTATTGATATAAACTTCTAAAAGGGGAAAAAGGTCACTAAACTTTTAAAAGGGAATATGGTTTTGAATTCAATGATACCTTTCAAGCGCAAAACTTTCAAAAGGTTTATAAGAGCAAAAAGGTGGGGCAGGAATAGCAACTCACTTTTACACACAAAAGAAAATGAGCAAGCTAATAAAACACTCAAAATAAAATCCAAGGGGAGATGGAAGGAGGAGGGAGTCAAAAGCTCTGGCCTGTACCCAAGTTCTTGCATACATACATAAATAAATCTTATCTTAAAAAAAAAAAAAAAAAAGTGCCGCTCTGTCCTATCTATTTCTACTGGAAAGTAAGTATAGACCAATTAGAACATGTAAATCTAATACAGCAAGCCATATTAGAAATATTTAGTGCAGGGTCTCCCTGCTGGTATAGGTCAAGCTCTCACTAGTCACTGCAGCACAAGGTGGCTCCCAGGCCAGGGAGGTGACCCGCATGGCACCGCAGACCTCTCCTGACCCGCCCGCTGCTTCCCTCAGCAGTGTATTTCAGTCCTTCTGCCTGTTCTGTTCCCCTCTCTGTCTCTGGTACATTTTCTACCCCTTCAACCCTCAACACTAGCCTATACCCCAGCTCTTTTATGCATAAAAAAATAAATCTTTAAGAAAAGAAATATTTAGTGCATTTCTAGTTCCCTTTTCTCTCAACCTGCCAGAATTCCTGATAAGACCCTACATTCTGGCCACACAGGCTTGCTGCCTTGCCGATTATGGAGACTCTGCAACCATCACACAGTCTGGGGGCTGCTCGATGAGCCCTTCCACCATGAGTCTCAATGCAGTTCGAGCCCAATGCCAGAGCTCAGACTGTTTCATATAGTAAAAGACAGCTAAAACATAAATCATAAAAACCTTCCATCTCCCTTTCTGCCCCAAAGAACATGGAGAAGCTCTTTTCTCTATGATGCTGTAACAAAAAAAAATATATTGAATGCAAGTCTAGAGTGACAGCATTTGAGCCACAGCCCAGCCAACACATGGTTAAGAATACCTTCTTGCCAGGAGAGCTTGCTCTTCCCCACTGTGGTGAGTTGTTTACAAAAACAGCCCCTATGGTTGAGTGACAGCCTCTGCAAGGGGACTTTGGACTTTGTTGTTCCCACCATCAGAAGGAGGAGTGTGTTTTCCGCAGAATCTTGTTTTGCCCACATGACTGTTGCCAAAGGGACATTAGCAAGTGTGACGCCAGCAGAGGCGTGAGAAGTGTCTGCACAGGAGCATGCCCTCTCTTGCTCCCAGGAACTCTTCCACGTCACGTGAGCAGGCCTGGGCAAGCCTCCAAGAGGGTAAGAAAGTGCAGTCACCCCAGACCACCCAGTCTCAACATGTCAGGCCACATCAGAATTGCCAGCTGACCCATGGAACTGTGGACAAACACAACTGTGGTTGTTTTAAGCTACTAAGTTTTGGGTAATTTGTCACATTAGTAAAAGTAAACCAATAAATTCTATGCTCCATTTCTTGAACTCTGGCTTTATTCATGGATTGAAGGAGTATGAAGAATTGATCACAAGCAGAAATGTGAAAATTTTTCAGAAGAAAAATTTCAAGAAGTTCCTTTAGGAACTTAACATAGTGTTTTTCAAACTGTTCCACATTTTCAGAATAACTTTCAGAAATCTAACTCAAGGAAACACATACAGAATGGTCCTGAGTTTTTAGCTATGGATGACCTCTGTGGCATTATTTGTAATAATAAGAAAGTAGAAGAAACCTAGGTATCAATAATTAGGGAAAATAATAGTAAAGTGTGGTTTACAACAAAACAAAAAAGCAAATATTTACATGTTTTTCAAACAAGCTGTTCTGTTAACCACCTTTTAGCTTTCATTTGCCACAATAAGTTTCAGCAGCCAAGAATCTGCCTTTTAATCTGAAGTCATTTACCTACTGTACCAGGAATTTCTGTCACATATGAAATTTTTCCCAGAGTCACAGGTATGCAGCAAGTGACTGGTTTAGATTGCCAGAGTCTTCAGTAGTGCACTTCTGTCAATCTGCCTGTTCTGCTCCCCACTCTGTCTCCAGTGAATCCTCTCACTGCCCCCTGCCCCACTCCTCTGGCCTGTACCTCAGTTATTGTATGCACAAATAAATAAATCGTTTAAAAAATTGTCTTAAGTATGTAAAAAACTCACCTTTCCCCCCGAGCATCATAGATTTTAAAAATGTATCACTCCAGTATAACTCATGATAGTCAAAAAGTAGAAACAACCCAAATACTCCTCCACTCATGTTTCCATAAATGTGAAGGTATAAAAACCCCTCACTGAATTAAACGATTTAAGCTGCTGAATTGATATTTAAATAGGTGAATGGTATATGGATTACATTTCAATAAAACTTTGGAAAAACACCCAGAAAAATACAAAAATCTATCTATCATCCAATGTTTTATGGTGTGAAGTGTAATTAGTCCTTATTGTAATGCTACATAAACATATATATGTTACATGTATATTTTTATATATATTTTATATATATATATCCTTTTTGGAGATTTTTTTACTTATTGTAGACTAAGTCTCTCAAATCCATAAAATTTCAATTTATTTGGATCTGCCCTAACACCCACTAGAGGGTAATAAACCAACAAACCAAGAGTCCCTGGCTAATACCTCAAGGTGTTTCTGGTAAAAGGTAATGGATCTAGAAAATGTGTGCTCTTTTACACAGAAAAGAACAAAATGAAAATGCTTCTCAAAAGTGGGTTCCATGGTGTAATGGTTAGCACTCTGGAGTCTGAAATGCTTTTCAAGGTCCTTTAAAGAGTGTGCATGCATGTGCATGTAGCTGGGTTGGGAGTTTGGGGGCTGCCCTATGAGTTTAAGGTGTAATCTGCTGGTTTGTGGGGAGACCGCTGACAAGGCTTCTCAGATCAGACATCTCATCTCCTAAAATTTCCTAGAATTACTTCTCTTCCTCAGTGTTAACTGTTTTGTGTACATGTCTTGTCTCTCATCTAGACTACAAGCAACAAGAGGTAGGCAGCTCTGTCATTTCCATTTTTTCTCTCTCAAAATTTACCAAAGCTCAATATAACCAGCAGGTGATTAAGAAAATAAAGGGATAATTAAGGGATAAGAGGCATGAAGCTTTCTCCCCATTATTAAAAAAAAATGTATTGATGAGTTTCCCTAATAGGTATAAAAGATTAATTTCACAGAAATAGAAAAACAATCCTAAAATTTACGTGGAGCCAAAAGGACCTGAATAGCAAAGTAATTTATGTGACCAAAAGAGAACAAAAAAAAGGGGGTATCATATGCCCAACTTCAAAACTATATTATAAATCTATAATCATCAAGGCTATGTGCTATTAGACTAAAAATAGACATGGAGATCAATGGAATAATATGAGAACCCAGAAATAAATCCACACATAGATGGACAGTTAGCCTATGACAAAGGAACCAAGAGTATACAGTGGGAAAGTCTCTTCAGTCAAGAGAACCACATACAAAAGAATAAAACAACTGCCTTTCTGACAAGGGCAATAACATATGTAAGAATGCATATAACTCAACAACAGCAAAAAACAATTTACAAGTGAGTAGATGATCTGAATAAATACTTTTTCAAAAAAGACACACAGATGTGAAAAGGCACATGAAAAGATGTTCAAATGTAGATCAAAACCACAAATAGCTATCATCTTACCTCTGAGAAGGGCTGATATAATAAAGATAAGAAACAACACGTGTTGCCAAAGATACTGAGAGAAATGAACTCTTATACACCCTTAGTGGGAATGTAAACTGGTGCAGCCATAAGGGAAATAGTAAGGCAATTCCTAAAAAAGATAAGATTAGAAATGCCCTATTTTTTATTTAATCTAGCTATTCCACTTGCAAGTATTTAATCAAAGAATATGAAAACACTAATTAAAAAAAAATCTGCAGGCCCTTCCTGGTGGCGCAGCGGGTTAAAGCACAGCGCAAAGAAGCTAAAGCCACTTCTTCATGAGTTCGATCCCCGCCTGCCTCGGTCTGTGCGGCAGACCTCTCCTGACCCAGACTGTTCTGCTCCCCACTGCCTCTGGTGGATCCTCTCACTGCCCCTGCACCTCTGACCTGTACCCCAGGTCTGTGTGCATAAATCAATAAATCATTTTTTTAAAAAAATCCGCACGACTATGGTCATTACAACACTATCTACAATAGTCAAGATATGGAAACAACCTACAGGCCCATCAATGGACGAGTGCATAGAGAAGACGCGGTACTTGCACACAGCGGAGTATACACACCTACAAAAGAAATATGAGATTTTGCCATTTGTGGCAGACAAAGGGATAGACTCAACAGGTTAGTTATGTTTAAGGAAATAAGCCAGAGAAAGACAAATACATTATGATTTCACTCCTGTGTGGAATATAAAGGGATGAAACAAATGATCAATGAAATACATGGAACTCTTAAATTGTAAAAACAGAGTGGCTACCTGAAGGGGAAGAGGAAGCATACGGTGGTGGACATTTGGTGCACAAATACACATGTTATAATGCTGAAACCTACCAGGTTTTAAACAATCTTACTTCAATAAGTTTTTACAAAAAGATGAGTTGATTTAGGGAAAAACCTGTATACCTTCAGCTTCTACGAGTATCTATGTAACTGTACAGTGGACATGTGGTAGGCTTGTTTCTTCTGTGGAGTTAAAAAAAAAAAAGGACTCAAAAGAAATTGCACTAGGAACAATCCCCTTACCTCATAATGAATCCAAACTGGACCAGAATTTCAGTGAAACACACAAACAAACCTGAGTCAGAAATGGAACAGCTTATACAAAACCTTCTCATGCCTACGGGCTCAGCCTGTGCATAATACCCACGAGCAGAGAGACTCAGCCAGTGCAAGGGCAGCTCTGAGCCCAGGCAAACAGCAGAAGAGGAGGCTCACCTCAGGAATCAGTCGCCTCCGCTTCACGCTGGGGACCGAGTCGGCCTGGCTGTCGCTGCTCGGCTGCTTTCGCTTGCTGGAGTCATGAAGGGCAGTGAACACAGTGTCCAAAGGGTGTTTCTCAGACCTGGAGTTCACCGAGCAATCCAGGGCAGCATCTTCAGCCTCCGTCTCCACTTTCACAATGTTATTTTTTAGAACTGTAACAGAGAAGAAATAGGGCTCAGTGGGCGGCTCACAGATTAGCAGGATTCCCTGAGCAACAGGTTGCTTATGGAACACTCTGACAGTACTAAGATAATAATGTCCAGTCACAATAAAACTGGGCTTTCCAAAGCAATTTTTAATCGCACTACACTAGTGGCATACAATAAAAGTACGTTCCCAGAACATTTATTTCAAAAGTGGTAAAAGTCTTCTATATGGGGTGTAGAGGAAGAGGAGATAAAGGGAAAGAAACAAATATTTTATCTTTTAAAAAATAAGTCTGGAAAGATACATACAATATTTACAACAGTTATGTGGTTAGAGGGGGATGGGACCCAGGGACGAAAAAGATTATTTTCCATTATATTTCTTTTTATATTTTTGAACCAAATGATTGTATCAATTCATATATTTGAAAAACATTTTTAAAGGTTTTTTTTTCTTTACCTTCTTCTATATCTTCACTGAAATCAGTTGAGTTCATCTTCTGTTCCACTAAATGAAAAGACAAAGATAGTCTCGATTTATTTCTTAAATTTCTCTACCCATGAGAAATTCCTTCGCCTTCCCCACCCTGGTTCTGGTTAATAGAAGGTTAAATCGACACTGCTCTGCAACATCATGGAAAATCACATCCTCTTATTCTTGTTTGCAGTTGCTCAGAAACAGCCAGGCCTTCGGTGCACCTGCTGGGTATACTTTTCCAAGGCTTTATGTGGGCAGAGCGCATCTTAAAGCACTGATGGAGAGAGCCACTTACTGAGCGAGGGAAATGCTATTTGAGAAAATCAAAAACCCCAGTTTGGGTAATGTCCTGTTAAGTCCATGCTTTATAAACCTCACAGCCACAAAATGAAAAGGTTAGCTGAGGATGAAAGCTGTGGATCCTTAGGACTCCAGGTGGGTGAGTAAGAAATGTGCTTCCCATGTGGATAGCTTCTCCTAACAAGTGGATAGTGAGAACTTGCAATGTGGCTACTCCAAATGCAGACATGCTATACGGGTAGATAAAGGACAGAAAACACCTCAGTACTTTTTATGCTGCTTACATACTGAACTCTTCAGCTATATAGGGCCCAGTAAAATTTTAAAGTCGTTTTTACCTTTTAAAAGATGTGGCTCCTAGAAAAATTAATTACATATGTGGTTTGCATCCTATTTTTGTTGGATGGTGCTGGCTTAGTTCCTCTTTCAGAAGCAACAAGGAGAAAGAGGCACAGTGGGCTTTTTAAGCTCTCAAACTCCACAAGATCGGATCCAAAGACCTCGTTTCCCTGACATTACCCAAACTGGGGTTTTGGAGAAACTTGATTTTCTCAAAGGAATCAGGGGAGAAGTAGTAGTGGCCGGTGAGGAGGGAGACCTAGCCCCCACTGCTCCCATCAACCCAGCCAGAATGGCCCTGACACGACGTGCCCGTGCAGGTGTCCGGCGTAAGTGGGAGGCGACAGGAGAGAAGAGCACAGAGGCCCGCACTGCCGGCACCGTTGCCACAACGGCTGAACTGCCTGCAGTTGCAGAGCTCCTACTTTAAAGATCAGAGTACATGAGAACCAGGATTAGCTCTTTTGAAATGTATTTTTTTAAAAAGATTTATTTATTTATGCATACAAGAACTGCAGTGTAGGCCAGAGGTGTGGGGCAAGTGAGAGGATTCACCAGAGACTGAGTTGGGAGCAATGGACAAGACAGGAGAGGTCTCCTGCGCCATGTTGGTCACCTCCCTGGCCGGCCTGGGATCCTGGGATCCAACTCGGGCAGCAGTGGCTGGCCATGGCTTGCCAGAGCTGTCATTAACCCCTGCGCCACCAGGGAGGCCCTAGAAATATTTATAAGGAAGAGAGAAGTTACCTATTCGTCATTTATCGAATAGCCATGGAGCATCAATAGGTATGGTGCCAGCTTTAGACAGGTGAATAATGGGGGGAGGCAGCTAGAGCTGCTGTCGAGGTGACCTGTACGCATGATAAAAAATTCACCTATCCCACGGGAATTACAACTGAGATGGGAAAATGCACAAAATGATGAAAATTTAAACTATTAAAAAAAGATTCACCTACCACACTTGCATCACGTTTGTGATGCGATGCGCTAATTTCAGTATGTCACAGTAGCTTAAAGACAGAAACAATTCCTTCCATTCCTGAATTGTTAGTTTTCAGAGTGAGTAAGGCTGGAAAGTTAAATGGCACTGAAAATAATTCCTACTGAGCAAACAATCTCCTATCAGAAAGGCATAGCTCACACATGGCGATACTGAGGGAAAACATACAAGTCAACTTTAAGGGGCCAATGGAATATTCTACCAGAGGTAGATTTTAGCAAAATAAGTTCCACTGTATTCCGAGGCTCAAACCTCGCCTTGGCTAGCACCATCTGACCCGGGAAGAGGCATGGGCACTTGGGGGCTTCAGCACACCCTCCTTTCTGACAGAAGGGCTGACCTTCCCGAACCCTGGTTCCTGGTCTAGTCAGGGGTCTTTCAAGCCTCCTCAGGCTTCCCCCGGATCGCCAAAGCTTGCCAACTGTCCTGGAGGACCCTGCCACATATAAACTAGCCCCTTACATCAAGGGCAAAGGTGAGATGCAGCAGCCTAAAAGGGGGTAAACAAATAAAGGGCTGTGTGTGTAGTGCAAAGACACATTCTAGAGAGAGGTAGGAAAGGAAAAAGACAGTGGATGGTTTATTTGAAGGAAAAAAACATCATGATAGGATAAAAAGAAAACCCAAAGATCCTGGTTAAGCAGAAGGCATTAGAAGGATGAGCAAACACGAGAAGAAAACAGGGGTTGATGAAAACAGCAGACAGAACCACAAGCGCTGAGCAAAGACTGGATGGTTATCTAACATCACGTTAGCCACCCAACCATAATTCTCTGGGGGGCCGCCATATAATGAGCAGCAGGGAGCGCAGAAGGCAGGCGCTGAATCCACCAAGGCTGACAGCCAGGGCCTGTGGTCAAGTGCTGGGTGTAGTCACGGCTGGGAATGTGACTTGGTGAGCGGGAAGCATATTTTCTGAACTGCCACCATGTGACATTACAGCAGGCAATTTTGCACCTGAATTCCAGACACCCCCATGATTCTCATGTCAAAAATGGATGACAGGCACACACCTGAGCCACCTGCAGGTGGGAGGAAAGGCAGAGGGACAGCTGGGGAGGCTCACTGGAGTGAGGTGGGAGGAAGGAGCGACCAACTTCCTGGGCACTGAGGATGCCCAGCGTGCATCTGCTTTGGAAAACATGTCCATATTCAGTTATAGACTAGTGACAGATGCTAGATGAGCACAGAAGTAACCCAGAACACAGCATGGTGGGCCCTTCCCCCCCAGCCAGCAGGCTCACTGAGAAGGCGGGGGATTTCCCATTAGCGAAGTCTGGAAAACCCACAACTGCATCTGGCTTAATGGTGGAGAGTGAGATGAGGGTCCTCGCTTACATCTGTAGCCATGCATGTGTGCCAGGTGCCAAGATGGCCACTTCATGTCCCCCTCCCTCTTATCCTCAGCTATTTTATACCAAATTTACCAAAAGAAAGCAAGGTATAAACTTGAATATGTGCAATTTTCTCAATTATACTCATATGTTGCTGGAAAAAAAAATGTTTTTCTAATAGTTTGATTAAGGAAATAAAAATATCTGAATATTAGAAGGAAAAAAGGAGAGAAGGGAGGGCAGGGTCTTTGCCCATTGCCACAGAGCTACTCAGAAGCAGATCTAGGATTCAAACAGTCTGTCTGTAGCTCCCATCAGCTGCCTGAGAGACGAAACACATTCTTCGGTTAAAGTTCTCAAGATACAGGTGCCCGTTTCCAGCCGTGGATCTCCCGGTCCAACAGCAGCTGGAACAACCACATCTCCTTTCATCTCCATGCAGTTACCTGGAAAACCAGTCTGCTTTCTGCTCATAAATAGACTCCACCCACAGTACAGAAGTTTCTAGGAGAGAGATGACTGGGTCACTCCCTAGAACCCCCAAGGTAGCGGGGGGATGGGTATCATGCTGTTATCTCCACTTCCTGGTTCTCTGCCCAGATGAAGATCACAGGGTTCCGATCCTGGTGGACACTGAGCGCGGGCCTGCTGCGCATGCCTCAGAAATTCCTTTCACTTACGTAACTACAGGCTCCGGAGGAGCTCCTGCCTGCACCCTGCTCTGGGCTGCTAGGATTACAATCTCCTTTCCCTGGTGGTGTATGTAGAATTTCTCATTTTAACCTCCTCCCCCTTTCGAACTCTGCTTATTCCTCCCACCACTTATCTCAAATTGGGCTTTCACCTGTCCCTAAAAAAAAAATCAGCTCTCTCAAGAGGTGGTCCTTCCAGTCTCTCAGATCCCCCTCCTCCACAACCCAAAAGAAGACTTAAATGAATTAAGGGGTGTCTGTCAATAAGATCTGTGGAGCATGCAATGAAACCGCAGGGTAACTCTCAGACAGGACCAATCTCCAGTGGCTCCCTAATAATAAGTAAAAATGTTCATTATATATATATATATATTTTTTGTTTGTTTGTTTTTAACAAAATAGCCTAGGATGCCTCAGGCAAAGTGACTGTCACTAGTACAGAAAGGTTTTAAATGTTGCAGAGTTTGCAGGAGTATATATAATTTTATTTAAATGCATACCAATATTCTTCTGCCTAGCGGGAGATGGGAAATGTTCAGTTTTCCACGCAGGGCACATAGGTGAAGGAAGATCAGAATGTCATCAAAAAAGCCTTCAATTTGCAAAATGTACAGAAGGGAGGACAATTTTAAATTTTCAGAAATAACAAGGTGCTCCAGCCCCTCACATACCATGTTACAAAGGGTGAGGTGCTTAAATTGGCTTCATAAACGCAAAGAGCAGCAGAGCTGGGGCTCCCTCTACACCTCATGCTGAAGCAGGGCTGCACCTGGCCGAGGCAGGAGGAGATAGATGCTGCTGAAGGAAGAAAGCCCGTGAAGACAAGGGGCAGCCGAGCACGAGCAGGGGGAGCCACCCACTGGCACTCAGAAAGAGCCAGCGCCGAGACGGCACGCAGAAATGAAAAGGCTGGACAGCTTAACAAATTACGGTTCAGTTTATAATTTGGGAAGGTGCTAAAATGTTTTATTTTCTTTTGACTAGTAGTGCATGTACATGAAACAAAATCAAAAGGCGTAAAAGGATGCGTGGTTAAAAAGCCCATGGGCCTCAAGCCACCACCTTCCTCTCTTGAAGGCAAGCGAGTTGCTCTTGTATGTCAGAGATTCTGTGCCAGTGGTTCTCAGAGTGAGATTCTCCGCTCACTGGTGTGCCATGCTGGTTTCTAGGGGGCTTGAATGGACCGTGTCTCTCCAGTTCTTGGAACTGGCCTGGGAGCATTTATACCACAGCAAATGATACTCGGGAGAACTTTTTTTTCTTGATGGAGCCAGTGTACCATGACCCTTCCCGGGGGTCCTGAGAGCACAAGTGCTTTGATAGCGCCACCAGCTGTTACTGCGCTTTCCTCCCTTGCAGGTGCGAAGAGCTACTGGTAGGCTGTTTCACAAAAGACGGAATACCCTGGCTGTTGGGAAAGTTCCGTTGTCTTCTATTAAGTCAGATACTAAGGAGGTTTGTTAAAAATGGTTTTTGAAAATATTTTCCATTAAAAATTTGACATTAATTTGTATTCAATTATGGTTATTTTTAAAAGAATTTTAAAAATTACTATTTTGGCATTTTTTCCATCTTAGTTATTAACACAGTAAGTACTGACAGATATAACCCATAAAATAAAAAAAGCTCGGGGGTCCGCAATAATTTTTAAACATATAAAGGGATCCCAAGACAAAAAAGTTTAAGATTCTGGCTCCTTATTTTGTTTTTTCACTTAATGCATCATGGGAATTTCTCTCTTCTTTTCCTAGTTTACAGTCCCCCAAAACAAAATCTTGAGTCAAGGATTGGCGTGAACAGTTTCTTTGCGAGGAGAGAGGAGCGGGCTGAAAACATAAGCATGTTAAAGAGCTTCCAGAAGGAAATCACCGGGCCAGCAGTGCTGAGGGGCTAGGGGAAGTGTCCGGTGGGCGTGGGGGTACAGAGAGGCACAGAAGTAGCCCTGGGCAGCAAGAACCTGAAGGAGCATTCCCTTCCAGCTCTCACTATGCTCAGCCAAGTCACCACACTTGTGGCGCGCTGTGCAACCTCACAACCTCAAGGGGGTCTAGACTAGCTCGAAGCAGCTGCCTACACTTGCCCAACAACCCTATGTTATTCTCCTACGAGTGAAGAAACTGACGTCTAACTTTAAAGCCCACAGGAAGCAGAGCGATACCTTGCTTATGGGTATGGACCAGGCTCAGAAAGGTGAGGAGCAGGCTAGAATCTTGGGGGAAGTGGCCCTGACTCCCTGCCCTGTGCTTTGGGGCTACACACCTGGCTGTGTGACAGAGCCATTGACACCTGAAAGGGAACTGTCCTCTGCAGGCTTCAACTGACTGTAGAACTTATGTACAGGGATCGAAACACCTCATAGGGGCAGGAATGGGAATAAACATGAAACCTGGGAACTTCTACTAGAAGGGAGGATGGGTGAACACTAGAGATAAAAGTAACAGATAAGAAAAAGCAGCCAGACCCCAGGTTAAAGCTGTCTCATTAGGGTTTCTGTTACAGCCACGACCCAGATCTAATAAACACAGGCTACAAGCCACAGCTGTGCAGGAAGAGCGCCAATGGTGGAACTGTGTGATCTGGACACAAGTAATTTAAACTCTTATCATTTACCTATAAGCTTTTTGTCTAGGGGAGGGGGAGAAAAATCAAAGCAACTTCTAAGGGGAAAAGTTTCACTTAATAAACAACTTTGTCAATGTTTAAATGGGCAGATCTTGAAGTTCCCTATCATTTTCACTTAAACCAAACCTGTTCCTTACAGAGTTTAAGTCCTCTGAAAACTGTGATCTGCAGTCACAGCAGTGAGCAAAGGCCAGAAGGTCAAAGATCCCAGGCCAGAGGCTTTCTACTTGACAGTTGGTACTTAGGTTAAGCACCAGCAGGGACTTTGGGGTCAGACCGGGATGGATATCTTGGTGCATCATAAGCCCTCCATAACTACGGGTTGTAATTAAATATTTTGTGTGATAAATCCCACAAAACACTGCAAAGAAAACCGGACTGAAAGTGGTCTAGATTCGGATCATCTTTGATCACTGTTATTTCCATTATACAAAGTTAGGAAATCAAGTTCTCCACATTTGCTCAATACATGACTTCGAAAACTCTACTGGGCTTCCCTGGTTGTGGCTTAGGGTTTAAGTCTCAGCACTATCGTCACTATGGCCTAAGTCTGACCAAGCCAGGGAGCTGACCCACATACGGTCCAGCAGACCTCTCCTATCTCACCTGATGCTCCTCTTAGCAGTATGTTTCAATGAATCTACTTCCCACTCTGTTGCTGGTGAACCCTCTCAACTCTCAAACTTCTGGTCTACACCCCAAAAATAAATAACGTAAAATTAAAAATAACTCTATCCTCTATTGATAGAGTTGAAAAATAAATTACATGCAAAGATTCAAAATCAACTGTTTATTACAGGGCTACCTAGTCAATAACAACATACTTTAATGTTCACTGGGGATAGCACAACTATGTAATTTAAAAATACCATAAAGCAGCTGAAAGGAAATAATGCTAAGATGTTAATCATCTCCAGTCAAGAGGATTCTGGATGATTTTTTTCTTCATGTTTTCCTCTACTTTCCAAATATTACACATAGTGAGGATGTAATTATTTGATAATGAAAAATAAACAGTAATCTCTACTGTCCAATCATGTTCTAAATTGTATCCAAGCTCAATACAAGCTAAGAATGTAAAATCAAATTTAACTTTTAAACATTTAAAATTCTAATGCTTTGAGAAACAATGTAACAACTGACACACTAGTCAAGAGCTCTCATTTCATCACTGTCCCTGAATTACTGCCTTTGAAAGGATGAAAAATAACTCCCAGAGGGGGAGATCACAAAAAAAATGTTCGGCTTACAAACCTACATGTGATCGACTTTGAACATTAAGGAAATGTCATTTCCTGGTGGGTGTATCAGAGAATCTATCCATTCATTTGCCTTACACTTGAATTTTTTTTCAAAAGGAATTAAATTTTCAGGGTGGGGGAAGAAAAACACAAGCCCAGACCAAGACTGTGGATCAGGGATCCACACTGAGCACTAAGGCCGGGTGACTTGGCAGGTTTGTTGTGGTTGGTGGGAAAACTTAGCAATTCACCAGAGTAGATGCCGCGACCCTGGCTCTGTGCGCTGTGGGTGCACTGTGGGTGCCTGCGGCCGGTAGTCCCCGCTTCAGGCCTGCTTGTTGCTCAGGGCCTGCTTAGTTGAAGCCCTCCTTCCCTGACTCCTCTCAGCTGGACCCAACTGGGCAAATGGTGACCTGCTCCCAGGGCCCTGGCTCCAGGGCGAAGCAGCAAGAGGCAGTGGGGAGAGAGTAAGGAGACAGGGAGAGCAAAGGGAGTGTGGGGACTGGTTAAAAAGGGGTAACAAGGAATCACGCAGGTAAATGGCTGCTATGGCCATTCCTGGGCAAAGTCCCTGGCCCTCGCAGGGTCTGGACTCTTTCCTGAAGGTCCCACAGGTTTCCAAAGGGAAAGTTCTTCAGTGCTGCCCACAGTGGCTAGGAGTAACCCTGGATGCGTCTCTATCAAGTTCCTGCAGCAGAATCAGCAGCTTTTGAGTGAAGCCGGGCCAGCCTTGCCTGAGGCCAGCACAGGCTAATCAAAGGAGCCAGAGGCTTGTGGTGGCCCACAGTAACACAGGACAAGCAGCAGGCCCCAAAATGGGAAGTACTCGGGCTTCCTGAAACCTTGAGGTTCAAATCCCAGTCAGCTGACTTAGGGTTCTACCCCCACTAAATCGGAAACCTCCACAAAAGACTGGCCACCGGGCTGAGATAGAGGACAGGGAGGCCCAGCCCTTCGGACCACTCGGGCAAATGCTCCCCACCTTCCAAATCCTGCTCACAGACAGATGACAACTCTCACCATCTGAAGGTCTCCCCGGGAGTGTGAGCCCCACAGTGGGAATGAGACTGAAACTGCCAAGGTAAAGGAACAACTGAGCTTAGGCCATTTTAAAGATGATGTAAGACATACTCCAGTATTTTTTAAGTTTAACTAAGACCGAAACCTTATTTCATCCTTTTCACAGCTGCCATGCCACATGATTTAATTTTGTGATACCTCAGTACTGGTCGCACTGACTTTCAAAATTAAACAAAAAAGAAGGTCAGTAGCTAACATTCATGTGCCAGTTCCCTGGTTTTGTTTTATTTATTTTTTTGTTACCATGTTAACCTACACAATCCTCACAAAATAAGAGCCCTCTTAATATGCAGGTAGAAAGTGCCAGAGCTGCCAGCAATTCGCAGTTCTCTTGGGAAGGTGGGCAGTTGGGTGGAGGTGGTGGGGGGGAGCTGGAGAGGCAGGAGAGAGGAGTGGGTGGACTCTGAGTAGTGGCCTCACTCCGGTCTTCCAGTAAGAGCTGCAACCAAATGGGACTTGGCCACGTCCAGCTTTGCTTCCCAGCAGCACCCACTGCAGGTGAGAAGAAACTCACCTGCCGCAAGCCAGCAGGCCAGGTAGGCCCCCTAACAACCAAGGATGGTAACAAGGGGAGCTGATTTGGTGCCTCTGATCTCGAGAAATGCAATTCCCACTCAGCTCCAGAGTTGGGTAAACTGGGTAAAAAACCCGCTCCACCTAGGTTTGGCTTCTATACAGGGCAAGTTACTCACCCATGCAAGCCTTGATTCTCTAAAATAAAGATGAACACACCACCTCAAGAGTTTTGCGAAGTCTACATAGAAAAAGCCTGGCACCTAACACTACATGAATGTTACCGATTATAAAATTTTCTTTAAAGATTTTTAGAGTGCATTTTTAATAGTGAATTTTTTTTAACTGCTCAGTAACTTTTCTTTCAAATGAATGAAACTGGAAGTGAGTGAAATCAAATGAAAAGCCCTCCCTAAGGACAGAGAGAATGAATGTTCCCATGCCACCCCTCTTGCCGGGTCTGCCTCTTCCAGAAGGTCCAGGAACCTCAGGGCTCTCAGAACTCAGCCCTTTGGCAGTGGCATCCTACCCATGGGACTTTCAGGACATGTTTGCGATTTGTTTTTATTTTTAGGCACATCTGCAAATGCGGTTCGAAAAATTCCAGTCTTCACAAAACCAGGGCAATTTTCCCCAGAGTTTTTCTAAAGCTGTAATTGTCGCTGCCTTCCTTATTCAGTCAGAGCACAACCTCATCTTCAGCATGCGGCAAAGCACAACCATGCACCCCTGCCGCCCGCGACCTGGCATTTACCCTTTGGACACTGTTTCCTGAACGTGGTGTCTTCCTCAACCAAGGGGCTCACGCTGTATCACCAAGCACGCCCTGGTCGCCCACAGGGCTTCCTCCTCACACATCAACAGTAGCGTTGGTGTATAACTTTAACTCGCATCCACAGCTGAGGATGGCGGGGAAAGGAGGGACAGCATATCCCAGCAGCACCCACCATACGATAAACAATCTAATTTTCCTGGGAAATAGGTGCTGAGTTTCCACAGTACGTTACACTTTTTTCAAGTGTACTGTCTGTCTTGTGATCACACTGGCTAGCTGGAGCTGGGCGTTGTCTGGTATAAATTACCTTTCTGCCCCCAAGCCTAGCTCCTCATTCAACCAACAGCACTGGATACAATAAAAGACCAATAAGTGATTTAAGTGATTCAATTTAGCAATCAATGCCCTACAGGTTCTGATATAAACTCTCTTCATGGTCAGTAATAGCCGAAAAATCGCAAAAGAAGGTGGCTATTAGTAGAAAATAAAAAATTAAGGTCTAACTTTAAATAGACGTTTCAAATTAGTTTAAAAGTGGGGGAAGGGCTCTCCCTGATGGCGCAACAGGTTAAAGCGCAGCACTGCAAGCTGCTTGGGTCTGAGTTCGATCCTGCCAGGCAGCTCACCCACATGGCGCAGCAGACCTCTTCTGACCTGCCCGCTGCTCCCTCAGCAGTGTACTTCGTGATCTGCCTGTTCTGCTCCCCACTCTGGTGAATCCTCTCACCACCCCTGCACCTCTGGCCTACACCCCAGAGTTCTGTGTGCATAAAAAAAAAAACAAAAAACACTTTTTTTTTTTAAGTAGGATAAGGGCATTACCAGGTGAGAAAAACTTAAAACTAAAACAATAGTTTATAAAGTCCAGTCATTCAGCCACATCCAGGTCAGGCCTTCACCACCACTAGGTGCAATAGCCCTCTCCTATTTAGCTCGCTGAAGCCTCATGCCAGTGTGGAGCACTCTCAGCTTGGAGTGAGCAAGTCACATATGGCAGCTAGTTCCATAAGCCACAAGGCCGCTGAGCTGAGATAATGATTTGCAAGAGATCAAAAAGATCATTAGAGGGGAGTTAGCCAATTGCCCCATCTGGAGGGGGGAAGAAATAGAGACATCAAGGGGATGCTCACCAGGCTTATCAAACCCTTTGAGGGGTGGCTGAGTTTCTGTAACTTGTGTTGTTTTTTATTTTTAAAGCTATCACTGTAGGATTTACTTTCTGGGAATGTTATACAGGTCTATGAAAGATAATTCCTGTGTGCATGTAGCTGTAACCACCATCAAAAGGAGGATGTACAGGTTGCAAAGCCACAAAGATTAATTCTAGAAATAATTTCTCCACCTTTACCTTGACCGATATGGACACAAAATAAAGGGTAGAAAATACAATCCACCATTTGTCATAAAAAAGGTCAGGGAAAAAAGCCACATCCAATCTCCTATACCCTAATACCGAATTAGTTTTGCTGGTTGGCTAGCAACCTTCATGTGTCTCTGCATTATAAAATGAGACATACATCCCCAAAAGTGTTTTATCCTATCATTAAAATAATTCATATAAGCATGCTGTTTCTTTCCTCCTTGCTTCAGCTTTCTAGACATCTTCTAAAAAGAATCAGCTCCCTGTAAGGAGATGAAATTTCCACCCAATCAAAGCTCTGTGAGAGTTGATTCCAACTTAGAGATCCAACTTTCCCTTTGCTCACATAAAGGATGTTTACTAATCAAGAAGGAAGGACGTGTCAACGTGTCAATGTGGCATATTTTGGGGTGCTAATTTCTTTTTTGCTAAGTTCTGATTGGTCAAGTGCTACACAAGCTTGGTCTGCGGGTGGGGAAGGATATAAAAACTGTTCTGTTAAATTACTTAAATGAGAAGATGGGCTCTTTGAAAAACCCACACGCAATGTCAGTAATTTTTATGTATGATTTTAAAGAGCTCTGGTTTTATCCAGGAATTTCATTTCAAGAACCCGGCACACACCAGCTAACCCAGCAGGAAGAGGCTAGTGGCTCACTCCACCTTTCTCCTGGAATCCGAGGGTTCACCATTCACCTAGCAAATATTTATTGAGCACCTACTAAGTTATCAGACATGGAGTTAATGACTGGGGATTAAAGCTGAAGATACAAAATCTTGACAAAAGTCAGTACTGACGGTGAAAGAAATGTTTGGAGTTATGAAACGAGAAACCAGGGGCGCACAGTTTAAAAACAAAAGAACAGAAAAACTAAGACTGAGGACTTGGGAGTTGGAAAACCAAAGAATCTCTTCAAGCCTCTCGTCAAACTACTGTAGCCGAGTGAGAGTTCACTCCCTTCCCTCAGTTTCCAGCAGCAATACC
>NW_004567102.1:50348456-50407926 GCF_000260355.1 Condylura cristata
AATACTCTTGCGTTTCAGGCAAATAATGGGAATGCAATCTTTTTAAAATTCTTTACTTTGCCGAGCGTAGAAAGTATAAAAAGAAAAAAATGCAAATGATCCCATCTGCTGCTCACAGCTGACTGGCTGCCAGAGCGGACCATGTGGCCCAGCCCTGCGCGGTCAGTGAATAGGTAGAATAGATTTTGAAAAGGAGGCATATGCTTGCTCCTAGTTGCCCTGGCGCGGGGAGGGTTTGAATTAACGTATAGTTTTGGATTGCGGTAGCTCCCAGCAAACCGCTCCAATTTGGAATTTTAGCAATTATGCAGGTTCCTCCCCCTTTCGAGTTTAAACCCAAAAAGGCATAGGGCTATCTAAGACCTTTGAAGCACTATTTGGAAGGTTCTGGAACTGCATTTGGAAAACTGATTTTAAGAAGTCAGTACTAATTGCTATGCAAAATTTGCCAGCCGCCGGGAGAACCCAGTCTCGCATCCGGGAGGGGGGCGAGGGAGGGAGCGTTTTAATAAAAGAATCCATACGTGCTCAGTGTCATTCAAAACAGGATGATGAAAAGAATAGGGCCGAGATAGCAGCCCTTCAAATTCAAAAGACTTGAGTCACTCTATCTACATTTAAAATAGGGCGGAGGGAGGATCGCTTGGGGGAAAATGGTTAATTTATACATTCCCAGAAGACAGAATGGAGTCGCTTCGATTTCTACCGGGAACTTGACTTTTACTCTTGCACTTTAAATAACAAGTAAGACACTGTACATCACTTGCCTTAGTTAACAGATACAGCAAGTTTTATTCTTCAATTTAATGTGACAGTTATAATTAGAATTTTAGAAGTATAAATTGCGTTTCATTAGCTCAGTTTTCTAGGATTTCCCAGTAGAAATTTTAGGAAGAGTTAAAGCATTTAAACTCACTTGCTGAAGTGATTTAAAAATGTAAAATGACCTTGTTAAATTTTTACAAAGAGAGGATTGGTTGAAATGTGTATTGTAAGGGGATAGATCTTCGGCCAACACTCACTGTAACAATTCAAGTATTTAAGAAGAAATAAAATTTAAAAAATAAATTACATATTTTGTCAAATAATAAATGGCAACGTGCTTAACGGACATAGCTGATTTTTCAAAAACATTTCTCAGGAAACTACAAACTGATCTTGCATATAATTGTCAATTATTTTTTTTAACTTGCACAAGGGGATAATCTATAGAAGATAAGTAAGCTGTTCCAAATAAGTTATTATCTGATAGAAATGGAAGTCATTGCTATTTAGGAAAGGAAACTACCTGTCTTCAAGTGATTTTGTAGCTTTCAATCAGTTTTTTGCTTTTTTAAATAAGGCGGAAGGGGGAGATGAAAACATGCACTGGGATAGTTGTATTCCAGTTGTACTTTGGAGTCTTAAAAAATTAATAGTTCTGAAGATGTTATTGGATAAAAGTAATGCTTTATGAGAAATTATGACTAAACAGATGGAGAGAAGAGCAAGTTATGAAAAACACAACTCCTGCCCAATACAGCGGTAAGTCAGTAGGAGTCACACTTCATGGTTCATAAGGATAAAAGACCTGAACAACATAAGTTTTAGAGTGTCGTTTGATTGGAAATTTCTTAATTTGAATTGTGTTTTTCAAATTAGAATTGCTGTAAATGATCTAAACTCATTTTCAAATCTACCAGAGTTAAAAGCAGAGCAGGAGGGAGGTATTAGCTACTTGGCTAGTAAAAGGACCCATATAAAACACTAACTGAATACTCAAGTAGAAAATTGCACTACATTTACTAGAATAAGATATACAACACATATGCAATAGATGCATATAAAGCCAATATATATTATTAAAGGTGGCAGGCAGACATTAGGCTTAGATATCTTTTAATTGTTAAACTGTTAAGATTTTTATCTTTTAATTGTTAAACTAAAAGATATTTATCTATGCCAAGACAATATTTAGTAGAACTTTTTTTTCAGTAGTTAAATCTTAAAACAACACAACAGATTTTCACTGTTACTTGTGAGACATTTCCACTTTATTTCTTGCCTGCTGGATATGTAATTTTGCCAAGACTTCAAACAGAAGTAGATGGCAGATCCAGAGTCTGTGAATACTCAGAACAGAAAAAGGGGAAAAGAAAGGGGAGATATTAACATTATTAAATAGAGCCCACAGAGACACACCTTGCTAAATAAATTGTAAAACTGACTTGGGTTTGAGGAAATTGGGATTTAAGGGTTTAGTTTAACCCCTTGTGTGCTGGATGGTGGGAGTGGGGTGGTGGATGGGTGAGGGTGGGGACAACTTTTAGAATCACAAGTAGGAAAATGGCACATCATGACCCAATGTGAAAAAACAAGTTTTGAAAAGCTGTAGAGCATGTGTGAGGGGCAGTTTTCCTTATGTGTAGAACTGTTTAATAATTTATGGCAGCTTGAGATTTTAAGCACCCAACACAGCCATTAGGATCTGATTTTAGCTGAGTATCTGGCTTGCACAACAGGATTCTGCAAAAAGAAATATTAGGGAGAGTGAAATTGCTGTCATCCCACTCAGTTTCAAACCCTTGAGAAAACAAATGCCAATCTGAACTGTAGATCATTCTTGAGCCCAGAGTGCTGGCTGGAGGCTTTGCAGCCAAGAGGGCCCCCACTCCCAGAGGGGTGCCCAAGGGCCTGCAGTCAGGAATCTCCACACTGATCACATAGCAGCAGTGACAGGCAGGAAACAAGGAGCAAGGACAGTCCCATCAGTTTCGAAAAAGAAGACATATACTGCTTTACTGATTGACAGGATTTTAAGAAGTTAAATTGTGGATCAAAAGACTTTAGCTGAAAGTATAAATGATTATTTTAGCATATACTATTATATTAGTGTATGTTATGTGTTAGCATATGTTTATTAGTCCTATATAATTAGTTATTATATATTATACACATCATATATATAGTCCTATTTGACTTGCCTAAAATCTCTGTTAAATGGAACATTTCATAGAAATGAACTTGAGTACAGTATTTCACATCTAGCATTCCATCCTGGAGAAATACTTAACCAGACTACCTCAATAAGTATGTTCACTGTAGGATTGTTCATGGCAGTAAAAAAGTTGGAGGGAACTTTTAAGTGTTAAGTAGGTAATAGGTGCTAAAAAATACTATGTAGGCTTGAGGGATAGAGGAGGTACTCGTTTTATGAAAATAGAAGTGTGAGATAGTTAGGACGGGGGCAGTGTCTAAGATAATCAGAGGATAAACAGGGGGGAGTGATTTTTAAAATCATCCTGGCACATACCTGGCCCTCATCAGCACTGTGGTTTTGAGGGTGGAGGAAGGGAGTAACAGCCATGACAGTTCTGATTCCTGCCAAATAAGGACTAAAACTCCCCCCTTTGACCAAAGGGCAGAGTAGACCTTGGACCTGAATTGGAAGTATAGGATGTTTGGGATTTGTCTCTCTAAAATGTCTCGTTAGCATAAGGATTATTTAACAGAAGGTGCTCAAAAACCTGGTTGGAGGTTGTGCTTTTGTAAGAAATATAAGGGGAAAAAAAATCTTCATTTGCAAATGTTTCTCCCTGCTTAACTGAAAGACCTAATCTACAGAAGTCATCAACCTAATCTGTTTAATAGTCACACCTTTGTTTACTGTGCCTGCTGGCAATCTCCATAACTGACCCCCATCCCAGCATCCTTTGCTTTACTTGAAGTTATTTAGAGTTGACATAGCCTTTTTGATGAGTTATTCAGTTGTACTGGGTCTCTCCCATGTCAAAGAAGTGTATGGGTTATTAAACTCTGTTTTGGTCTTTTCATCTTGTCCAGCCGCTGATGTGATTATTTGGTAGTCTAGAAGAACCAGAGGGAATCTAACTATCCCCCACAATTTGGTTACAAAAGTGGGATGATACTAGTGAATAGAGTCACCTTCCAAATGGCCACCATGGGAAAGAACCTATGACAACACAAAAACGGCAAAAAAGTTGTTTACCATGTCAACTCCCTGGATCGCTATCCTCAGTGTTCAGTGGAAGTAAGAGTGGTGAAATATTCCCTTGTTGAGTGACCAGATATGGGCAGTAACACAACGGCTACCTGTGTGACCAAATAAGGGCAATAGCACAATGACCAGGACGGCAAGGGTGCACAGAGCCACGTCAGCTTTCTAAAACTGAACCTAAAGCCTATAAGAGACCCTTTCCCCGACAGCACTTGCAATAGCTGCGGACCCCACCCTAGGGAGCTCATGGACCCCACCCTAGGGAGCTCAGTCTCAGCAGCTGCCTGGGAGCAAAAAACTTACTCACTGTCTTTGTTGTCATGGAGTTGGATCTGGTAGGGGGGAAGCAGAACACAGGTAAAGACTTGCTAAGGAAATCCTGAAGGACAGGAGGAACTCCTGAGTTTGATGGGTGTGAGTCAAAGCTGTTCAACTCAGGTAAAAGCTGTTGGAGTACTTACTATCTCACAGAAGTCTCTTTTTTTCTTTAAAGATTTATCTATGTATGCATACGAGAACTGGGGTGCAGGCCAGAGGTGCAGGGAGTGAGAGGATTCACCAGAGACAGAGTGGGGAGCAGAGCAGGCAGACTGAAATACAGTGCTGAGGGAAGCAGTGGGCGAGACAAGAGAGGTCTGCCACACCATGTGGGTCACCTCCCTGACCAGGGATCGAACTGTGGCTGCAGTAGCTTCATAGTGCCGTGCTTTAGCCCACTATGCCACCAGGGAGGGCCCCTCAAAGAAGTCTCTTAATGACAGGAACAATTAGGCATTAGTCTGGGTTAGATTAGCACTAGGCCTGACAACCTCAAGTTTCTGTACAACAGGTGCACTATAACAAAACACAATGCCCAGTCTTGAGGCACATCCTTCTTAGTTACCAGACTGACCCCAAGATCAGAAGCTGTTAATGTACATTAAATTTCTTCTTTTGTCTTGTTTTGTTCCTTGGCAGCTTGACTTTTATGTGACCCCTTTGGTTTCCATCATTCAGGAATGTGATGTGATACCTCATGTGGCCAGTCAAAAACTGACAGGAATCTGAATCCGGTGCTTTCTGAACCACTTTTGTGTCAACTCTACGGAATATTTTTTACTTTTTCGATTTGGAGTTTTTACCATCAAGCTCTTTGATCTTGTAACCAGAAGATGCACATACCAGGATACATTAGATAGGCTGAAAACTGGCTAAAGGTTCTAGTTCAGGGAATATAAATAGGTCAATCTGCTACAGGACAAAACCTGTTACAGGGCAGGGGGAACCCCTGAACCCCTAAACCTGCCTGCTCTAAGTGGGTTCTGACATTTCTGACATCTGCCGTGTCAAGACAAAACATATAAAACTTTAATGCAAAGGGACTTTAATACAGTGAATATACAATACGGAACACAAAGAGAATAACTTCTAAATCAAACACCTGAAGTTACCCATCCCCTCGTGGGCAAAAGTCAACCCAAAAGGGATTGGCCCAAAGCAAGGCCTGAAAGCCCACCACTAGACTAAAGCACCTTCTGGCCGGGACCCATGGAAAAGGGTCAGAAATGGCCAGACAAGTCTGGGAGGAAAAGAGCAAAATCAAAATCAGTATAAACACTGCCATAGTCACCTCCCTACAGGTATCTCACCCACATCTGCCCAGGGTCAGGAAACAAGCTCAGTTTCTTTATCACATGCTTGCTGCTCCATGTAGCTTCCTTAAGTCTCCTTCTTCTCCATCCAGCTTCCTTCTCTTCTTTTTCTCCTCTCAGCTCCACCCTCCTTCTGGGTGGGGCAGGGAACCTGGAACTTCCCCTTTTCCTTGGGACCACGCTGTTACAAGTCCATTCTGTTCAAATGGGCAGGGGTGAGTAGGGGACAGTGGCACCTGATTCCCTGTCTTGAAATAGAACTTTTCAAAAAAAAAAAAAAAAAAAAAAAGCTGGGCCCCTCATAGTTACATCTCTTCTTGCTTTGGGGGTGGTTTTTCTGGATCATAGGAGGGCTGTTTCTTCTGCACTCTTTGCTTATTGGTTTGAGAAAGTATTTGGATTATTACGATACTATGGTTAGCTAAACATCTATTTCAATTGGAAAAATTTCTGAATTAGAAAATTTTCGGGGAGCTCCCAATCTGAATATCTGTTGATACCCATGGAAAGATCAGATGGGAAAAAGGGCCACATGGTTTATAGAGGGTTTTTAAAGAGACACTACCTAAAATCCTGCAGTTCTAGAGCTTAAGAATCTTTTTGTTTTAGTCCTGAATTGGAAATCTCCCAGATTTGAAAGTATATTTAAAGACATGTAGTTGGAGGGCAGATCAGACTCTTACTCAGGCTATAAGAGAGATTCTTTGTCCTTGTCTTACCAAGCCAGTCTTTACAAGTGTGCTCTAGAACAACCCAAGTTTACCTATCTTTACCATCCTAAAACTTCCCTATTCGTCCCAGATTTCTAAAATTCAGGCCCTAGGAAATACTAGTCTGTATTTGTAGTACAAAATTCTACCCCAGTTTTAGGACCTTAAAGAAAGTCATTTTTTGAAATGCAAATTTAAGACATTTCTTATTAGAAGGAGGTAGGGAGAAAGTGTTATCTGCCAGGGTGGGGGGTACCCCAAACCTGCTCACGGTAAATGGGTTTTACCATCTTGCTCCATCAAGATAAAACATTTTCTAGTGCATGTGACCTTTAATAGAAAGGAACTTTAATAAAATTATTGTTCAATAAAAGGAAGTGTTCGATGAAGGGAAAGAATAGCTAGAATAGTTTTCACACAAAACATCCTAAGTGACCCACTTCTTTGTGGGTGAATGTCCAGCCAAACAGTGTTGATTCAAAGCAGAACCACTGAGGCAGAAGTCTAAGGCACCTCCTGACCGGGACCCATAAGAAAAGGGCAGAAGGGGGCAGTAAGTGTATCTGTATAACTCCCAATCCATAAAATTAGTGTTCCCAATTGCTTTCTTCTTAGTTTTCACTAGAAGTTAAAGTGTCTAAGGGTTAAGAATTTTAGTTAATGTAAGATATTTTCTCACAATGAATATTCCTGTACATTCCTCCAGATGACATACAGAGCCATCACCATGGCCTAACAAGCGAAAGTCACCAGGATTGGCTAAAAGTCGTGTAGGACTTAAACAGGTTTGAACAGAAAATAGAGAAAATTCAAACAGTGCCCTCATGTAAATACAGCATTTGGCTGCAGACTTCACTCACACTTCAGAAATGTCAACCTAGTATCTCTATATGTCTAAGGCTTTCCCTAGAATCATGACCCGAGACATAGTAGATTCCAACTGCCTGATTCACTAATAAGGAAACTGAGGTTAAAAAAAAAAAAAAAAAACCAAGGGTGTTTTGCCCAAGGCACACTGGCCTCTGGATTAGTGTCAGAGTTCTCTTTCTAGGTTATTACTACCAAGGGTCAAAGAGGTTTAAAAAATCAAAGTCCAACAAAAAAAATAAAACATTCCATGCTTGGGGTTCACAGAGTTGTCTTTATTTAAATTAGCCGTCCAGCTGACTACACTGGGGGTGGAGACAGGAGCAGTGGATGGTCACTGGTGGCCACACAGGGACAAAGCCAGCCTTTCCTGAGTGGCTTGGGGCAAGCCCTGCTCAGAAGGAGGCCTCTGAAGTGAACCATGACAACCCTGAACAACTGACTCACCTCTTTGAAAAACTCTACATGTTGCGTGCTAGTTCCCTTTCCTGGGGAACTGTGTAAGTACTAATAACCAAACGTCTTAAAACTTCAGGAATTTCTGGTTCAAATTTCTGAGGCATAGCTGTCCAAAACCAAGATGTTGTTTGGGAATCAATGTTGTTGATTCCTCATGAAGGGGCTGTGAAGGGGAAGCTCCCAGCCTCTCCTTCAGCTTTTAGTGGCCTCAGGCATTCCTTAGCGTGTAGGTGGTGTTCTTTCTGTGTCTCTCTGTACTTCTCCAGATTTCTCCTCTATATAAGGACACCAGTCAGACTGGATTAAGATCTACTCTAATAACCTTGCCATAACCACCTGCAAAGACCTTATTTCAAAATAGGGTCACATTCACAGGCACTTAGATGTGTGAACGTCATCATCTTGGGGGGATTTAATTAAAATCATCAAAGGTAAGAAAAAGAATAACATGATCACTTGGACTCAGCCCTGACATCCTGGAAGCAGTGAGTTCCATATGAATTTTCACCAGAAAATGTGGCTTCCTGTGGTACAGCATAACTCCAAGGATTCCTGCGAAACCTTGTCATTTCAAGAGTCTGTTTTTCCTTTTCATTGTAAAATCACCTAACTTAGGGGCCTCTCTGGTAGCCCCTAATCTCAGCACCATCACCACTACCGCCTGAGTTCAATCCCTGAGCAGGAAGCTGACCCACATGGTGCAGCAGACCTTTCCTGTCTCACCCACTGCTACCCTCAGCAGTGTATTTCAATAGATCTCTCTGTTCTGCTCCCCACTCTGTCTCTGGTGAATCCTCTCAGCAACTCTGCCCCTGCACATCT
This sequence comes from Condylura cristata, assembly GCF_000260355.1. Classification (NCBI taxonomy): domain Eukaryota; kingdom Metazoa; phylum Chordata; class Mammalia; order Eulipotyphla; family Talpidae; genus Condylura; species Condylura cristata. The sequence goes on from NW_004567102.1 coordinate 50,356,943, forward strand.
GGCCTACACCTCAGTTCTACAAAATAAATACATCTTAAAAAAATAAAACAAACCTAATAATTCTGCTGCTCCAAAGGGAGGCATTCATATTTCCAACCTTCCTTCCAGCTCTGGCAAGCAGTGATAAATGTTGTTGCATTTCCTAACTGTAAATTGCAGGGCTTATGAAGTCAGGCCTGGATTTGAATCCAGGTTACAACAAGAACTAAGTGTGAGATCTTAGGCAGCTGTAACCCTCAGTTCCTTACCTACAACATGGAGCAACCCTACCCTATAAGGTGGTTACAGAGGAGGTGATTATATGTAGCACTGGCATGGTGGCTGGCATATAGTAAGTTCAAGAAATGATAGCTGTTATTTCTATTATAAACAAGGTGGGCAAGTTATTGAAATAACTCACCCATGCCCAAAACAATTATGGTCTTGAAAAACATTTCTTTTTTAAAGATTTATTTATTGATGCATACAGAACTAGTGTACAGGCCAGAGGTGCAGGGGCGGTGAGAGGATTCACCAGAGAGGGGAGGGGGGAGGAGCAGAACAGGCAGGTCTACAAAGCACACTGCTGAGGGGAGCAGTAGGCGGGTCAGGAAAGGTCTGCCCTGTCATATGGGTCACCTCCGGAGAGGGATGGAACTCATGCTGACGTGGCTTTAGCTTCTTAGTGCTGCGTTTTAACCCTCTGCGCCACCAGGGAGGGCCCTGTAAAACATTACTAATTTTGCAGCAAAAGCAGAGATCAGACAACCAGACTCACTGCTGTCTGGAAGGCACATAAAACACTACCTGAAGTTCCAATTTCACCCAGAGAAGCGTGGGGGGTGGGGTGGGAAATTCCCAGCATGTAATTCTAAACCAGTGATGATTCCTAAACCACAGTCCTAAAGTTCAGAAAGGAAAGGTGTGTGTGGCTGGCTTTCTCCAGGACAGGTTCCAGCGGCCTCTGTGGCATGTGTATGTTGTTGCTATTAGAGCCCTGAGTTCAGTAACCAGGACAGTGTGAAAGCGTAGGTAGTGCAAGCAAATCTCAGTTCATACAATTGTGTGTGCAGCACAAAATAACCATTTTTTATAATTTACTTTCTATTTTTGAGCCCCATGTTTTGGGAGTTCTCTCCTCTCCCACTGGCCAACCCCGGCTCCTGCCCTCCAGGCATCTGCCCACATGGGTTCTTGCTGAGCTGTCCCCCATCTGCTCACAGGCCCTGGGGGCAGTGGCTCTGTCATGCCCAACCAGGGACATGGTCATCTCTTTGCAAGGCTGCCTAGAACAGGGGACGTGCTGTCGATGCCTATAGGGAGCAGACAAGGACAGGCCATGAGTGAAGCAGATGGTTTGCTGCTTCTTAAACAGATAAGTACATTATTCACTTCCACAAAATAAACTGTCAAACATGTACCATTTCAGTTCACCTTTTCTTTCCCTATTTATGGAAGAATTCGTAGGTGAAGAGGTACGTCCTCTATTACCTGGAAATAGCAGTGCCAGTGGTGGTGACTGGCACTACCTTGGCTTCAGGCCTGGAACAGAACAGGAAGGGGTTGGGGACTCTGACAGACCAGCACCTCCATCCACAGCTAAAGTAGGCAGCGACTTGGTGCGATGGTGACTGAACCCTGTCTGGCCAAATCTGCTGATAATCAAGAGGACACCCAAACTCAGATTCTGTGTGAAGCTTGCCGAGGTTCTTAAAGCTGAATGTTCTGAAATTCACATGGACAAAGTCAGCGCCAGTCCACAGTCTCTGGCTTGTGGCTGCAGTCCGCGTCACATCCTGTCTGGTCAGGTGTGCTGCCTGATCCAGTCCTGGAAAACCCACACAGCACCCCACTTGTACCCAACACCCGTCCAGGGGCCTCCTGTTCTGCCCAGGATGTTTTACCTATGGCTGAAATCTCCCTGCTGGGGCTTAAGATGCTAAAACACAAGCTTGAGAGTAATTTCAGCTTTCTGTTCCCATCTGATCCCTTTCCCAAGACAAAAAGCCCACAAGGAAGTGTTTGCTTGGAGGAAAAGAAGGGAAATGAGAAAATACCAGGGGGATAAAAATATAAATTGTATTTTAAAAATATTATCTTGCCATGCATGCTTACTGTACACATTAGATCTATAAAATAGCTTCAAAATTTCTCTGTGATGGAGATTCTAAGGAAGCACTAGGAAAATATTTCTGGAAGGAAAACCCAATTCAGTCAATTAATCAAAGAGTTCATTTTTTTGTAGTTAATACTGTCTCTAATATAGAATCTTAATAATATATTATGATGCTATAGTACCTTTTTCTTGATTCTGCCAAGGGCAATTTCTGAATTCAATAATAAGGTTTTTAAAAAATATGCAATACCTTGAAGTTCTATCCATTGAGTTAATAGTAAACACATGATACTAGTTATTACTGAGCTGTCAGTGGTTTACAGGACTAATGTTATTACTGAGCCATTACTGGTTTAAAGAACTAAAGCAATATAACCCTTGTGCTCTGGGAAGATGATAAATTTGGGAGCAAAAAGTTCAGACTCAAATTACTTTGTTTCATCATTTTCTTTAGTGGTGGGAGAGAGATGCTAGACTCAGTGTGATACTGATTTGAGTAGTCAGGAGTGGGGACAAGAATATTAGAAATACACCAGATGAAAATCCTTCAAATAAATGACCTTATTACCCTCCTGACCTATATAATGAGCATGGAGCAAAGAGGAATAATTGCCCTTTGTGCAAGTACGTGAGTTTGAGGGGAAAGGGTACAGAGAAGTTCAACAATCCACATTTCCTGTTTCTTCCCTCTGAATAATTTACATTTGAAATTAAAGAAGGTTAAAGTTACTTTACCTCAATAAAAGTTTAAAAATGTCTTCAAGCAAAGTATTAGAATCTGCACAAGTAAGTGGCATGTTGGCAGGGAGACTCATAAGTTTGAGGTGCTTAGGTTCTAATTCTCTAAGAATGAAATATTTGCTGTTCCTTGACTCCTCTGTCTAGGAGATACTGGCATTCTCAAATGGTATATATAAGAAAATATATTACTGCCAAATGGGTGTGTAATGACTTGATATTTAAATATCAAAAAATGAAGACGTAAAAGGTAGTTTCTATAGCTTGTATCATGAGATACTTTTTGCAGTCTTCGCTTTTAGTAAGAAAACTTCCTATTTGTGGAGATTGCATTTATTCAGTCTTGCCTTAGGTAAGTAAGAAAATTATTTCAGTGCCAAAGGGACCTCCAGACAAGGCAGGTATTAGTGGACATGCTTTCCCAGAGACAGAACTTGGCTCATATCAAGCATAGAGAGTTGCATCTAAGGCTGCAATTGGCAGAAAAAGGTGAGAACTTTTTTAAGAGATGCCCTAACCAGCTTTAAGGCAATGAAAGTTTTCAAAATTAAACAAATATCTACTGAAACCCTATGACCGCAAAGCTTGAGTCTTTGGGAAACTAAGAAATGGATTAGCGAGGCCCTCATTCTTACAGGTTTCAAGCTACATGAAGGATGAGGTATGAGCCCTGAAATAATAGTAAAAAGCAGAAGGAGGCATCAGAGGAAAGGCCCAAAATGGGGCTGAGCAAAGAGTCAATTATATCCAGAAGATTCCCTGGAGAAGGGCCGTCTTGGGAGCCTGCTGGCATGCTGAGTGAGTTCCGACCCCAGAAGATTGGGTGAAGGTCATTCTGAGTAGGAAAGTACAGGCAGCTTCTGAGGCAGGAAACTACAGGCCATATTTGGAAAACTATAAATAGCACTTTTGAGTGAAAATAAAAAAGCAGAAAGTCTTAAAGTTATCGGGAAGGCAGAGGTAACAGGTATGGGCAGAGAGACAGGTGATAGACAGATGCAGGCCTTCTTTGTGCCATAAATCTTCCTCACGATGTTGGCTGTTTCAGTCAACTTGGCCTCACATGGCTACGGTCAAGAAGGCCCTGATCCCAAAACTCTACCTCTGCAACTCTTAGCAGTACTGATTTCTCAGCCTGCTAACAAATTTAAAAAAGAAATAATCACCTATAAAAGTTAACTGTAAATTTAAAATTTCATGGTGTTCATACAACAATAAGGTTGGTATTATGTGGATGGAATTTTCCACCTTGCAGAGCTCCCCCTTTTTTTTCTGCTTGAAATTCAATTAGTCTCAATCTAGTCAAGGTTTATACTAACCAACCAGAGACACCTGCAGAAATCAAAGGCTCGGGGAAAAAAAAAAACCAAAAACCATAATGTTATAAACATTCAAGGGACCCTTGATAAGTACTGTAATACTCCTTGATAATACACTTGTCACAATATAATAATGCAAAATTGGCAACTGGCTCTATTCCCTGGCTATGCCTTATTTGAAAACAGAGCAGGGATAGGGCTCAGCGGTAGAAGTTAAAGTTCTATGCTGGGTGTGGGGATGAGAATTATGGAATGGAGTCCAAGTTCATGAAAGTCACTTACTCCAGTGGACCTAAAATGAGCATTGTGAGGGTCTGCTTGGTGGTGTAGAGGTTAAATCTCAGCTCGATCAGGCTATAACCACAGTGGTCTGAGTTTGATCTCCAGTCAGGGAGCCAACCCAAGAGGGTACAATCCACATCTGTTTGGGTTGTTCCCTCAGCAGTGTATTTCAGTAAATCTGTCTTTTCTGCTTCCTTCTGTGTCTCTAGTGAATCCTCTCACCCCTGTACCTCTGGCCTATACCCCAGATCTTGTATGCATATATGAATGTATGTGGTTTTGTAAGCATAAATGAGTGTGTGCAAGTATTATCAGGGAGCTTATGAAAAATATGAATTGTTGGACCTCGCCTTCAGAGGTTCTGCTTCAGTAAGTCTGGAAAAAGTCCTGATTCCAGTGCAAATTGCTAATTATTTGATTAGGTGGCTCACAGACTCTTTGCTAATACTTTTCCCATCTAAAACCATAACTTTCCATATAGTAAGTTTTACATTTGTTTTTTGCCCTTTGGTAAGCTTCTTTCAGAAATGGAGAAGGCAAAAAGTAAGTCTCTGGTTCTCAGTTTTCTCTCAAAAGAATCTTAGAATGTGGCCAAGAGATTTTTATATCTGTGAGGTTAATGACACTATCTGCTATGATGGCTTAGAAATGTCCCCAATAATACTTAAGTTGGAGACAACCACTGCCACCAGGTGGCACCAAATCACAGCCAAGTGAGGAATGAATTTAGCGAGGGCCTGGGCTCCCATAATTCCTCAGCAGCTAGCTACAGGACCATCCTGGTTATTTTATTGTTGATCTTATTTTAAAAATCTAAGCTTATAGTCCATACGAGTGAATATTTTGGATCTCACTTATCTAATTACAGTAGAATCTTACTATGTTAATTTATGATAATCAATAACTGAGGAAATTACTTTTTTAATAATAAAGATCAAAGGGCCTCCGTGGTGACACAAGAGTTAAAGTCCCCTTATGATGAAACTATCTCTAGCCACTGCTGCATGAATTCAATCCTCAGCCAGGGAGCTAACCCACATGGCACAGCAGACCACCCCTGTCTTGCCTGCTGCTCCCCTCAGCAGTGTATATCAGTAGATCCACCCATTCTGCTCCCCAATCTGTCTCTGTTGAATCCTCTCACTCCCAACACCCCAATTCTTGTATGCACAAATAAATAAAAATAAAATCTTTGAAAAAAACAAAACTAACGATCGAGGACTAGACATAATTACTTTATAGTATTACTCTTCAACAACCTATGAGTTACAAGCTGAATAATATGAAACTGTCTTTTTTTATAGATCAAATCAGTCAACTATTCACTTTTTCACAGTTCAAGCTAGTTACTGTAGTTCAATACCTATTATTTAACTGTTCATGGGGTACTGAGTGGTATATACAATTCATAATGCAGCGTGAGTTCAAAATGTCAATGTGCATATATGCTTAGCTATCAATCTTGAAAGATATAGTAAAAAACATTTAACTCTAAGTTGATTTACCTATTTCTCCCTGCAATTTTTTTAGTTGTTTCTTTTAATCAGCATATAACACCCTCTTCTATACTTTTATTTTTGGTTTCATGTTCTATATTGACAGATTCTTCCCTCTCACTTTTTTTGCAGAGGGTTTTCCCTTGTTATATTGGCTTATTCCCTCCATTTTTCATCTTCAATTTTTTTTAAGACTTATTTATTTATGCATACAGAACTGAGGTACCGGTCAGAGGAGTGGTAGGTGAGAAGATTCACCAGAGACAGAGTGGGAAGCAGAACAGGCAGATTGACGATGTACACTGCTGAGGGGAGCAGTAGGCAGGTCAGGAGAGGTCTGCCGTGTCATGTGGGTCAGCTCCCTGGCAGGGGTATTGAACTCGTGCTGCAGTGGCTTTAGAGAGCTTCATAATGTGGTGCTTTAACCCATTGCACCACCAGGGAGAGCCCCTCATCTTCAATCTTTTTTTTTTTTTTTAAAGATTTATTTATTTATGAGCATAGAACTAGGGTTCAGGCTAAAAGTGGTGGTGGGGTGAGAGTATTCACCAGAGACACAGAGGGGAGCAGAACAGATCTACTGACATATATTGCAGAGGGCAGCAGCAGACAAGATAGGAGAGGTCTATTGCACCGGGTGGGTCACCTCTGGGGCGGGGATCAAATTTGTGCTACAGTGGCTATGGATTGATTCATAGTACTGCACTTTAAACCTTTGTGCCACCAGGGAGGCTCTTCCTCTTCAATCTTTCTGTGTCTTTTTCATATGTTTCTCTAGTGGACAATTTATTACTGGATTGCTGATTAATCTAGTCTGCAAGTCTGTTTCTTAATTGGTGCACTTAATTTATATTTATTTTAAATCATTCTAATGTAAGTACTTCAAATATTCTATTTAAAAATTTTACATTGTATCCTTCTTTTCCTCTTTCAACTTTCTAAGAGATTTTTTTTTTTTTTTTTTTTTTGTTTTTGGGGAAAAAAAATTAAAAAAATGTTTTTTTTTTTTTTTTGCTGGCTTAAATGTTGAGCATTACATTCTGCCTGGAATCTGTCTAACTCAAATCTCATATTCTATCTGTTGCACCACATCAAGAACTAGATGTCAACGAAACCTTAGAAATTTGTCATCTATCCCAGAGGATCTAAAACTGGAGTGTGTGAGCACTACTTGGAAACTTAGGAGAAATGTAGTTTCTTGGACCTCACCTTCAGAGATTCTGGCTCAGTAGGTCTGGAGGAAGCCCTGACTCCAATATAAACCCCTGATTTTTCATGGAGGTGGTTCACAGACCACATTGTGTGAAAACTGTGCTCATCCAACCCCCCCCCACCTTTAAGATGATAAGCTTTATATTTGTTCTTTGCCCTCTAATAATTTTTGTTGTTGTTGTTTAAAGAAACACCACTAATGATCTCTAATCATCCATGTTTTAGTCTCACCATGTATTTTCCTATATGTTCTAAGAAAACTGGCACCTGGCACTCATTCTTTGACAATCCCTCTGCAAACAGGGCAGGGATAGGGCTTGGAGGTAGGAGTTCTATCTGGGTCTGGATCATGCATGGAAGCCAAGGTCCTGAGGGTCATCCACCCCGGTGGATCTAAAATGAGAGCATGTAAGTACCACTTGGAAGCTTATGAAAAATGTAAGCTTTCATAATCTATATTGTCCTAATCACTACTTGCGTCCTTAACATCACTGATAAGTTGAAAATTGATTTTGAAGTGAAATGACATGTAAGTAAACTGGGTTTTCAATAATCTCACTTCATCCAGCATATGCTGGGAGTGTCCCCCCCCACCCCATTATCAACATTACAACAAAGCACTGAACAAAGTTATTCTATTTAAGACCTGCTGTGCTCTATTTTTCTTGTTTGTATTGTCTCATCATTATAAAAACACATTTCGTTAACCGTATTTATTGACCATTAACCTGTGTGATAGTGTAGTGATTGTGGCTATGAGGCAAGAAGAGTCATTTAATAAGTAAGCACAGCTGTCTAAGACAAAATGAAATCTGGAGAATTTTGCTTAGTAGTACATTCAGTGGAGAAGCTACGATTTGAAGCCAGATCTGTCTATTACTACTTGTTATATCCCAATGTCTTCAAAAAAGAATGTAATCCAACGGGGGGCTAAGGGGGAGGTGAAGTGCACGGGACTATGGTGATGGCACACAAGGTGATTTGGTGATGGGAAGCCCATGGGGATTACAACTGAGATGGAAAAAGGCACAAAATGATGAAAAAATAAACTATTAGAGAGAGAGAATGTGATCTCAAGAAGCCTATGTGAAGATCCCAAGTACAGTGGGGGAAGAAAGACAATCTTACTCCATGACCATCTTTGTGTACAAGACAATGCTTTGCACATAGTAAAAAAATAAAAGTCAGGGAAACGAAAGTATGATTTGTTCTAGTTTCTTACTGCTTCCTCAATTGATGGTTTCAAGTCAGGGGAATCATAATATGGTGAAACAAAGAAGCAGAGAGAACTGTTTGGGAAAGCACAAATTTGGAGACAATAAATAGAAAGGGAAAGTTTTCCAATAAGTTTCTTCCTCTCCAGAGCTACTGCAACAGGCCATCAAAGTAGCATTGTATCAAACTATCCAGCATAAGAGTGAGAACTTTCATTTTGTACTAAGTTTTTTTCTTCTTATGCAGGGGTGAGAGGACTCACCAGAGACAGATTAAGGAGCAGAACAGGCAAATCTACTGATATACACTCCTGAGGGGAGTCGTGGGCAAGACAGCAGGGGCCTGCTGTGCCATGTGGGTCAGCTCCCTGGCTGGGGATTGAGCCCAGGTTGCAGTGGCTGGCAATAGCTTCATAGCATTGAGATCTAAACCCTACACCACCAGGGAGGTCCCATTTTATACTCCTAGTTAATTCAATAAAAATCTTTAAGCAATACAAAATAAGTAACTCTAGTAGTATTTTCTCCTTTCTGTACTCAATTCTATAACACTGATGTTGAACATAATCAAACAAGGAACATGTAACTGTAGAAATTATTGCTGTGAATTTATGAAACACACAAATTTTACTGCCTCCAGTTGGCATTGTTAACTAAATTATAAATAGTACAGGTAACAAACTGCAACAGAAGGCACTTCTTGATGGGCACATGTTTTGAGTGGATGAAGTATTCAGACACGATAGTGAAGTTGGAAACTTTCATTAGGACTAACCAAGGGGAATGAAGTTTATTTATTTATTTTATTTTAAAGATTTATTTATTTATGTATACAGAACTGGGGTACAGGCCAGAGGTGCAGGGGCAGTGAGAGGACTCACCAGAGACAGAGTGGGGAGCAGAACAGGCCGACTGAGGAAGTGCACTGCTGAGGGGAAGTGTGGGCAGGCCAGGAGAGGTCTGCCACGCCTTGTGGGTCACCTCCAGGGCCTGGGATCGAATTCATGCTGAAACGGCTTTAGTGCTGTGCTTTAATCCGCTGCGCCACCAGGGAGGGCCTATTTTAAAACTATTTTGATGGGAACTTAAAAAAATTGTGATGTTCCCTTTGGATGAAATTAACTCTTATTGTGTATAAAGGAAAAAGATATAAATCTAGAGACTGCAGTTTATATTTATTCTACTCTTGAATATAATGCTTATACTAGGTCTTTCTGCTGAAATTACCACTAGCATTTGAAAATTTTAAGACTATTTGAAAAACTTCAGCTATTGAGACCAAATAAAAAAGATGCCATTCATTTTGACTATATGACTATGAAAATTATAATTAATAAGGCAATGGTTTTGAGGTGTGCTATAGTTCTAGAGAGTAAAAGTACATAAATGCTAATATACAGGGTGTTTCAATCATTGTAGGGTATAGGAAAGGCTTTTGTAAATGACAGAACACCTGTGACTATCACCATATCTTACGCTTGCAATGATTTGGTTTTCAAGAGTTTTGTTTTGTTACGGCTGTAAAACAACCATGGCACAGAATTTTAACACCAAAAACTCTTCCAGATGACAGTGGAGGTAAAGGGGTTAGGGCCAACATTTTCTTCCTACACATTTGTTTTTAGGCATCTATATTTGCTTGAGTGCCTTGATACCATGGTGATAGCCTAGCAACAGCTAGATACAAATTAAGGTAATCTGTCAAACCAGCCTCTGATCATAAAAATTTGGTAGGTAGGACACTAGAGAAAAATATAGATGTTTAGATGTTTACTGACCTGACAAAAAAGAGAAAAACTTGCTCTCTTTACTGACTGCCATTTATATATGTGTGTGTATACATATGTGTATATGTGTGTATATGTATTCATAATATATATGTATATGTAAATATATACGACTCTATAAAGAGGTATTTTTTAAAAAGCCAAAAATAAACGCTAGGGATATAGCTGATGAAATAAAACAAAAGCATTTTTAAATAGAGAACAAAACATTTGAACCTTCCTTAAACAGGGACTAGATGACAATGATACAGACATTTCAAAAATATTTTTTTGGGGGGGGTGTACATTCAATTTCTGTTGAGATTGACAGCTATTAGGAGGACAAAATTACATAAAATAGAAATAATTTTAGACTAGCAGACTTGGATTACATGATAGATACTACCATTTTTAAAGTCAACACACCATATGATGACTTTTACTATCTTTATCATGATAGTTTTTATGTAGAGAAAGTAAAATGTGAAAGGAAGAATAACTATTGGAAAGTTGGGAGGAAATGAAATCACCTTCATTTTCAGGGCTGTGGACTTTATTTCAAATACTCTCAAATAGTACTACATAGGTTAAAGCACATAGTTGTTACTAGTTGAACAGAGATGGCAAATAAAAGGATGTGGTCCTTAACAGTGATTGCCTGGAATGTGTGTTCAGGATTTTCAGGCTCTACAGGAAAAAAAGAGCTGTCTGAATGTGGAGCAAATGTTTCCTCTGCCTGAATGAGAAGCAAATGTCTCCTTGGTCTGAGACAGAGATTAGAGGGTAAGAGACTTAAGTGGAATGGGGGGTGGGATGGCGGAGGAAGGGGTGTGGAAGGAAAGGAGGCTAAGCCCACAGCACCAATATAAACTTTAAATTTGTCTTACATTTTATATTAAAATGAATGCAAATGATTCATTTCACACACACACATATATATGATATACCATAAAAGTGTAAAAAATAATTTGTAGCTAAATCACTTAAGTAATTTTTTTTAAGATTTATTTATTTGTGCATACAGAACTGGGGTACAGGCCAGAGGTGCAGGGGCAGTGAGAGGCTTCACCAGAGACAGAGCAGGGAGCAGAACAGGCAGATCAATGAAGTACACTGCTGAGGGGAGCAGCGGACAGGTGAGGAGAGGTCTGCCACATCATGTGGATCACCTCCAGGGCTGGGGATTGAACTCATGTGGGAGTGGCTTTAGCTTCTTAGTGCTTTAACCTGCTGCGCCACCAGGGAGGGCCCCACATAAGTAATTTTTTGGGAAAAAATATACTCTTAGACAATGTGATTATTAACTCTGTGGCGACTCACAGCACCCAGAAGGCTACTGAGTATCCTTGGGAGTCTAGATCCCATATGTGAAGCCCCCATACCTAGAAGGTTGATAGAAATGAAAGTGTTTAAATCTGTGCAAGATAATACAAGATTGAGAGAAGTGATCATTTATCATTGGCAGAGCTGGAATTTGAAGACTCTAAAATTCAATTTGTTAATAAAGACAGTATATATTCCTCCAAAGATAAATTTCAGGATTCAAATTCATATGCTATTACTGATCTGGGAAAAGAGCTTGGGGGCCATAGAAGATGATACCCATATATGTATTAAGTTGGCAATCTCAGTATTACTGTTAAAACGGTAAAGTTTGGTGGGGCCTCACTGGTGGCCTGGGGGTTAAGTCTCAGTTCAGTCACCTCTATGGCCTGAGTTCCATCTCTGGCCAGGGAGCTGACCCACACATGGCAGATGTCTCCTGGCTCACCTTAGCATTGTATTTTAGTAAATCCATCTGTTGTGCTCTGCACTCTGTCTCTAAATCCTCTAACCCCATGCACTTCTAGCCTATATGCCAGTTCTTCTATGCAAAAATCAATAAATAAATAGATAAAATAAAAAAAAATAATGCATGGTTTCTACTTGGGGTGATGGAAGAGTTGTGGACATGATGATCGTTGCAAAAGAGTGTGAAATAATTAATGTAATTTGAATTGTACACTTAAAATGACTAATGTGGCATATGTTATGCCATACACATATTCCCATAACTAAAAAAAAAAAAAGAAAATCATAATACATGGATGAAAAATTAAAATTGTTAAGATGGTAATCTACAAAATTTGATCTATATATTCGATGCAATCCCTATCAATATCTCGCAGGATCTTTTGTAGAAATTGACAAGCAGATCCTAAAATTTTTATGGGAATGCAAAGGACTCAGAGCAGCCAGAACAATTTTGATAAAGAGCTGCATGTATAAGTAGGGAAATGTAAATAAAACTGATGGACCATATCAATGTCAACATCCTGATTGTGACATTGTGTTGTGTCAGGCAACACCACAGACTCCCGTTTCTTTATCAGTGTGGTGTTGCTGATGCAACAATATTGTATGTTACCATAGGGATTGGGGATGGAGAGTGTGGGGATGGGGAGGAGGAGGTACTGCAAAGTGTGCATAGGTTCTTTCTGCTTTTTTTTTTTTAAATAAAGATTTATTTATTTATGCATACAGAACTGGAGTACCAGAACTGGAGGCCAGAGGTGCAGGGGGTGTGAGAGGATTCACCAGAGACAGACTGGGAAGCAGAACATGCAGATGTACTGAAATACACTGCTGAGGGGAGCAGCAGGTGAGACAGGAGAGGTCTGCTGCATCATGCAGGTCATCTCCCCAGCTGGGGATGGAATTGGTGCTGAAGTGGCTGTTGCTAGTTTTGTAGTACTGTGCTTTTAACCCATTGCACCACCAGGGAGGGCCCCTCTCCTGTATTATTTCTTGCAACTATTTGTGAATCTGTAATTATCTCAGAATAAAAAGTTTAATTAAAAAAGATAACTAAGCTGCAGGACTTGCACCCCTGACTTAAACATTGATAAAGCTATAACAACCAAGACCATGTGGTACTGGCATAAGGATAGACATAAAGATCAAAGGAATAGAATTGAACACCCAGAAAGAGACCCTTATATTTATGGTCAATTAATTTTCTACAAAGTTATTAAGGTAATTCAAAGGTGGAAAGAATACTTCTTTCAAAAAGTGATTCTTGAACAACTGACTATCCACATACAAAAAGATTAATTTAGTCCAGTGTTTTTTTTTCTTTTTAATTTTTTTTATAGTTTATTTTTATATCATTTTGTAAGTCCAGTGGTTTTTAATGGAGATGATTTTGCCACTGTTCCTTCCCACCCTCCAACACTTGGTAATGTCTGGAGATAATATTGGTTGTTATAAGAGGGGGGAGGGAAGCTACTTAGTGGATAGAGGCAGAAGCAGCTGCTAAACATCCAACATTGTGGTGGGCAGACGCCTATAAAACAGAAAGATCCATATAATCCATGTGACCAGGGTTAGGTATGAGAAACCCTGATTTAAACTTGACTTCCCAAGGGTTTCTCAAAAGACTAAGAATGGATCTGCCATCTGTTATGAAAATTCCATTGCTAGGTATCTACCCCCAAATTACAAAAACACAAATTTGAAAGGAAACCCGAACTCCCATGTTTATAGCAGCACTATTACAATAGCCAAGATGTGGAGACAACCCAAGTGCCCCCCAAAAGATGAACAGATCAAAAAGCTGCGAGAAAGGAATACTACTAAATAATCAAAAAAGAAAAACTCATGCCATTTGTTAGCAACATGGATTAAATTAAGTGAAATAAGTTAGAAGAAAGATAAATATTGGATGGTGTCACTTATATGTGGGATATAGAAAAATCAACAAAGGGTCAGATAAAGACAGACTTTAAAATCAACCCTTGAAAATTGGCCACAGATCTTGGACTTTTGGTGAGTCTGGGGGTGTAGCTGGGGAGAGAGGGAGACCACAATGAACTATAAACTCAATAAGACAAACCACCCAGTTAAAAAATAGGCAACATGTTTGAGTGACATTTCACCAAATCATCTATATGATGGCTTATATGCTATGAAAAGATGCATAGTACTAATAAGAAGATGCAAATAAAAATCACAATGAGATACTGTCTCATTTTTATTTGAATAGCTGTGATAAAGAAGAGAATAGTGGGGCCCTCCATGGTGGTACAGCAGGTTAAAGTGCAGCACTAAGAAGCTCAAGCCATTTGTGCATGAGTTCGATCCCTGGCCCCGGAGGTGACCCACATGATGTGGCAGACCTCTCTTGACCTGCCCACTGCTCCCATTAACAGTGTACTTCGTTCATCAACCTGTTCTGCTCCCTACTGTGTCTCTGGTGAATCCTCTCACCACACCTATTCCTCTGCTTGTACCCCAGTTCTGTATGTATAAATAAACAAACCTTAAAAAGAGAGAGAGAGAGAGAGAGATTAGTGAGGGTTATAAGGATATGAAGAAATTGAAATTTATATGTGTTGTTGGACATATAAAATGATTGTTACTTTGTAAAACAGTTTCTAAATTTCTATAAAGTTAAACATAAATTACCTTGTGACTCAACACATTTACTCCCGAGGATCTATCTACTCAGGAAGAATGAAAACTTATGCCCACATAAAGACTCATATTTGAATATTCAAAGCAGCATTTTTGACACTAGGGAAAAAGTAGAAACAACCCAATGCCAGTTGACCGGTAAATGAACAAAAAAATATGGAATATCCCTATACTAGAATACTATTTAGCAATAAAAAAGAACAATATAATGCTTAAGTTTGTAACATGAATAAACCTCAGAAACACTATGTTAATTGATAGAAACCAAATGCAAAAGATGAAATATTGTATAATTACATTTTTGTAAAACATCCACAGAAGGCAAATTTAGAGAGACAGAGTAGATCGATGTCTGCTTAGTAGTCAGGTGGAAGTAGGGGATGACCACAAAGGGGCACAGGGACCTTTAAAACTGACTTGTGATGCTTGCACAACTTTGTCAATTTACTATAACTTATTGAATTGGACAATTACAATTTTATGGTCTATAAATGATACTTCAATATAGTTGCTTTTAAAGAATGCGATTAAAGTTAGTCTACAAAAGAAGAAGGATAAAAGGACAGAGAAAGGCACCATATAACAACAAATCAGCAACAATTAGGATGCTCACAATAAATTGATTGTATTTATCTACAAAGTGGGTGTAAGTTACTGTGCAACTCATGACTTACAGAAAGAGAGCTGATGGTGACATCACAAAAATGCCTGGCAAGTGAGAAGCAAGGTTAACAGCAAGCTTACAATGTTTATTTTAAGGAAGGAAAGGATCCAAGTGTCACTTCATTCTTTTGAGGATGATGATGCTTTCTAGTTCATTTGAAGCTTTAAAATATAACACCTAAACAAGACTATAACAAAAACACATAAGTCCAGTGTTACAGAATAAAAGACTTAAGTGAAGTAAAGATCATTTTGTTTCCTTTTGAACTCTAGGCATTTTCTTTTCCCAAGTCTTTGAACAGCAAAGGTAGTTTCTTGTCTCTTAAAAAATGGTTTCCCTGTGGACTTGGCCAAAAGAGAAGCTATGCCAATTAACTGGATGCCGTCTCCTACCCTAGGAGACTGTGAACTCCAGTGGGAAGGAACAAGTCATATTGAAGTGTGGCTGACTGAGAAGTTACAGTGAAGACAGAGAAAAATATGTAGAGGTGTGAGTCCATCTGCAGGAAATGGAACCACCAACTGAGATTAATCCTTCAAGTTTGAAGAAATTTAAGGGAATTTCCTCCAGTTTTAACCTGCTGCTATGGAGAACCTGCAGAGGCACTATTTTTCCAAGTCAAAACGTTCTTAGTAGCAAGTGAGGAGGTTGACTTATGGATTATTTATCATACACTCATTTCCACTGGAGAACCCAATCTGTAACAGAAATTGGAAGCTTGTTTGGAATCTAGGCTACTTACCAACAACAGCTATGAAGACTGCATCAACATAAGAAAAGTCTGATTATGTGCAAACCCCAGGACCCAAAGTTGAATTTATACTATTATTCTAATAATGCAAAAAAGGACATGCATGACAGAAAAGGCTGGAGGGAGGAAATACAAATGAAACGGTGCCTGATTATGTTAGCACAGGGAGATTGAGTAATTCCTTGTTTCTAATTTCCAAAATTTCTTTAAATGTATTTAAAAAGTGAAATTTAAGCTATTCCAACAGTCAAGGCAGTGAAGAGTCCTTTGTTTGCAGTGATGATACACTGTCACAGAAGGGAGAAATTCAAATCGAAAACTGTTATAGCTCCTTTGTGAAGATGGAGTCAGCATCTCCAAAAAAGAAAGAGGAAAAGCCTGAGAACTTTCTCTTTCACTGGAAGAGAAAGTATACAGCCCCATGTCCCTTAGTGACGTCTTTGTCACGCACGTGAGACGTCCCAAGGGCTGCCGCACACAGCCTAGGTGTGAACTAGCCATACATCCAGGTCTGTGTAATCCCTTTCTGTGAAGTTTGCACAACATGAAATTGCCTAGGGAAACACAGGTCTCAGGATGGCTAGTGACCTTCTTCTATGCGCTAGACTGTATCTCCAGGATGAACATTCCTTTACCAGGAGAGTCCTAAAAAATAGCTCTTTAGAATTCTAGGAGCAGGTGGGGTGAGCTAAAGGGAGGGGTGGCTTCCACTCTCAGCCTGGATAGTGGCTGATATTCAGAAAAACTTCTGGATTCTTTTTCGGTGGAATTTCTTTTTCAGTCACCTTTAGAAGTATATTATCTCCTTGAAAGAAAGGCAGGGCCTTTCTTAACTTGAGCAGGGATCAGAACCAAAGCCAGGAAAGGAGTGGTAATCTTGTAGATTGCCTTTTTTTTTTTTTTTTTTTTACAGAAGTATGCATACAAGAACTGGAGCAGTGACTGGAGTTCAGACTGTGTGTGGTGAGACAGAGTAGGGAGCAGAACAAGCAGATCTACTGAAATCCACTGCTCAGGGGAGTGGTGGGTGGGTCAGTAGAGGTCTGTTGCACCAGGTCTGTTCCTGGCTGGAGGTAGAACTCATTGCTATTATGGCTGCAGATAACTTCATGGTGCTGCACTTTAACCCACTGTGCCACCAGGCAGTGTTGTTTAAAAGAGAATACAAAATCACTTACTAAATATGATTAACAATAATGGAAACTATTAATAATAATAAAATGACAATTGTGTTCTCATAGTTAAAAGGATTAGATAACCAAATCCAGGTCTCCTTTTTAGGTACTTCAACAATAGTGTGGTAAACCAGCAGACTGAGTGGTAGTCATTATACAATCTAGAGATAAATCTGGAGCTTCCACTGGTCAGAAAGAAGATATAACAACTGGACTTCAAAGTAGAAAGATAAATGAAGAGGCACGAAAGGATCTTCCTGAAGTTAAGAATGCTTGAAAAGGGTTTCCTGAAAAGCAAGGTTTTTTCCTCATTAGTGATTAGCTTGCTGATTAGCTTAGTCTTAAAACAAAAACAAAAACCTCCTTTAGCTGCAGTTTTTTTGATTAAACTCAATTTCACCCAAATCCACTTGCCCAAAGAGATCTTTTATAGCTACTTGTCAGGTTTTAAAAGATCCCAGAATATTCAGGTTAGTTTCTGATTACTTGGATCTAATGTGCTATATATATTGGAAGTGTCATCTACGTCCCGGGCCACATTAATAACATTGCCAGGATAAGGCGAAGTCTCAAATACTGGAGACCAGACAAAGTCAGTGATGATGTTTAGGTATGAATGGATAAGCACACTGCATGAGCAGCAGATTGAAAAAAAGTGGATTAGAAGTATCAAGTAAAAACTAACAACTAAGTGAGTTGATGACAGTTATCTTTATCTTTCAAACTAAATTTGAATGGCAAATAGGTTACTATCTAATTAGTACAAATTAATTTTTTTTTTTTTAATGCCAGAAAAGAGCTTGTCTAAGTTGGGGAATTTAAAAGACTTGGGGCAGCAAACTGCTTTGTAGTTTCTGGGGAAATGTAATTTAAATATTTAGAAAAGAATGTCTTTAGGGATAGGAGTAAGAACAAATCATATCAGATAGGAAGGGAAATCAGAGAGGTGAAAAGCACAGGGCCACTGGCGCTAATGAGACAGCCCTGGTAAAAGACCTTGATGGGCGGTAGGATGAGTTGGCCCTGTCCTATTTGCACAGGTGAACTAACTCATGGGCTCAGGGGCCCTGTCCAAACAATTTGGCCCACCACACTGACCAGGAACTGCGATGAAAGACAAAATGTGTTAGATTAATGATTATTATCTCATGACTTCCTGGTGGAGGTGGCCACGAGCCCACTGGAGTGGGGTGGTTGAGTGTAATAGGATAATCCCCAGGGAAAGAAAGATTCCAGGTTCCCTGTCCCACCCTAAGATAGGGTGGAGCTGGGCAGGGAAGTGAAGCTAGAAAAGACTGGGGGTGAGGGGGAGGGGGGGAAGGCCTCTCTGGTGGGGCAAGGAGTTAAATCTCAGCACTGTAAAGTTATCACCAGCCATAGCAGCACAAGTTCAATCCCTGGCCAGGGAGTTGACCCACATGACGTGGCAGACCTCTCCTGTCTTGCCTGATGCTCTCCTCAACATTGTATTTTAGTTAATCTGCCTGTTTTGTTCCCCACTCTGCCTCTGGAGAATCCTCTCACCCTCTGTACCCTCCCACATCTAGAGTACACTCCAGCTCTGTATGCATAAATAATTTCATCTTAAAAAAAAAAAAAAAAAGCCTGGGAAGAACACTTGGAGGAGGCAAAAAATAGAGCAGAAAGACATGTGAAGAAGTCTTCACCACCTGCCCCCAGTACCCTCAGGGACTTGGAGGACATAGGAGACACTTGAAAGAGACAGATGTGGGTGAGCAACCCCTAGGGAAATGGACAATGGCAGGTTTTGTCTTGACTTGTATTTTGGTTTTGCTCTGTTCCTTCCAGGCTTGCCTGGCTTCTCTGTCCCTTTTCTGTATGTTCCCACCAGAAGGTACATCAGGTTTGTTGCAAACTTTTGGGTGTCAGTTGCGTAGTTTTGGACTTGGCATTTACACTATTGGATGGGTATCTTTAGGTGTTTCATAGGAAACTTTTAAAAATTCTTCTTCTTTTTTTAAATATTTATTTATTTGTACATACAGAACTGGGGTATAGGCCAGAGGCTCAGAGGTGGTGAGAGGCTTCACCAGAGACAAAGCAGGGAGCAGAACAGGCAGATCGACGAAGTACACTGCTGAGGGGAGCAGCAGGCGGGTCAGGAGAGGTCTGCCGCGCCATGTGGTCACCTCCGGGGCAGGCGGGAATCAAACTCATGCGGATGTGGCTTTAGCTTCTCAGTGCTGTGCTTTAACCCGCTGTGCCACCAGGGAGGGCCATTCATAGGAAACTTTTAACTATTCTTTCTCTTCTCTTCATTGCATAGTACTTGTACTAATTATTTTCCATTGAGGGGCTTATACATTACAGTCTGTTTTTATAAGCCAGATGGCAGAACCAATTTGGAACAGGCAGATTTGGGGTTCTTGGAGTGCCCCTCATTCTGTTTGTCCTCTAACAGGAAGGGAAACCAGTCAGTCACAGGTGGTCCTCTCTGTTGAATGGTGTACATGTAATAAGCTTTTATACTCGACAAAGAAAAAACTGATAGGGAAGAGAATGAAGGTGGGTTCAGGGACCTTAAAGTGAGTGAGGTTTGGAAGAGCAAACTTGCAAGACTAGACCAAGTAGAGGGAAGCAGGACAACGGTTAGTGGTTGAATTTTTCCCTATAGTAAGAAGGGGGACACAAAGAAGGGGAAAGGATGCCATCTAAGACTAAGATTAAACTCTCCCTTGTCAAGACTTTATTTGGGTGTACCCAGACGGTAGGTTGAAAGGTATGATTGAGGATGCCTTCATGGCCCCAAATTCTCCCTAGGGGGTTGTTGACCAATAAGCATCTCTGAAGGAGCATGGAAGAAGGCAAGTAACATTTAAAACTTTGGAATGAACTGGCCAACAGGTGGGTTTTAACAAAAGCTTGCCACACTGCTGAGGAAATGAAAACTCTACTAGGGGAGGAGACCTGCCTAGAGGAGAGAGGCCAGGAACACGCAACAGTAGTAGCATGGGCTGCTGAGCCCAGAAAGCCGGCAGCAGGCGTAGGGCATGGGGAAAGGGCGATATGATAAATTAAGGGAGCTGGGAAGATGAAAGATAACTAGGAAAGGCCCTAAAGAAAACAGCAAGGTGGATGTTGAAACAGACGAGCAGGATTACATGTTAACCAATGGAGAGCTGTCTGGGAACACGGTAGGTCACCTGTGAAGTTTCTTCAGAGCCTTCTATCTCCCTGAATCTCACATGACATCTCTGCTATCTGGACAGTCAGAAATGATCACCTTTTAGAAAATTAAATCAGGAAGGAATGTCATACACTCTTCTTGTTTAACCATATTTTACATATGAGGAAATTGAGACTCAGAGGGGGAAAGTGATCTGCTTACAGTCACACAGCAAAGCAGCCAGCAAGCCAGAATTAGAAAAGGCCTAGGATCCTGCTCTCTGCCCTGCAGACTCAACCATCTGCTTAATAAAACCTACACCTCCAAGTTCCTGCATATCCAGAGAACACAAACATGACTCCTCCTTGGAGGAAGTTAATGATTAAAACCCACTCTGATCTAAAGCCTCTAACTATAGTTACTAATTAAGCCAATTTCTGTGAGAAAAGACACTTCAAACAGAAGAGTGGAGTGTTCTCTTAAGATAAGTCTAGGCCTTCACATTGCTGTATCATAAACTGCACAATTACTCTTTGGAGTATTTAAAAAAATACTTCATAATACATTAACCTCTGTAGCTTTCTATTTGTTCTTAATTACATACCTCATACTGGGCACTGGTAAAAAGAGTTTTGTAACTTTTGGGGAGGGAAAATTTAACTAAAATAACTTTAGTGTTGGAGTGAATGAAGTAATAAAATCTGTTTGCTGTGTTCGCCGTCTTCAGATAGGGTTGTAATTACACCACATAAGGAAGAAAGGTAGCTGAGTCTCAATCTAGATCATTTATGTAAACTCAGCCTTCTTGTCAACGGGGTTCTCACATTGCATGCATGTAAACCACAAAAATCATCTCTTCTGAACCACTCAGTAACAGTGTCCGATTGCAGGCTTATATTCTTTCTGTAATTGGATGTCTGTGGTTCAAGACCAAATTTTGACATTCTGAAGTTAAAAAAATCACCAATGTACAACAATTATATATCTGAAACTTATAAAAGTTAAAGGTATTCTCTATTCCACAGTATTACAAATGAAGACATTTTACTTGCAAAAAGTATCCTGCTCAGCTTAAAAAATAAAAAACCGATTCTGTTAAGTGTGTCTGAAAAAGATTTGGTCATTAAGAAGGAAAAACAGGCAATTCCTACTACAACCAAGTTAACATTTGATAACATTTTAATCTCCTACTTCGAATATTGGCATTTTTTACCCCCAGCAATTTTTACCCCCCTCCCAATCTCTCAAAAATTATGAGGTGCAAAGTGTAATCATACTGTATCTAGGCGTACAGAGGCAAATGCAAAAAGACAAAGCATTTTCTTTTCTTAATCATTGAACTACTCTCTGCGATGACAAACTGGTCGCCAGTTTCTGATTTGACAGTCCTCCTGGCTGGCATAGATAGTGTTTCTCTTGACACCTGCAGCTTCCAGCTCGCTCTGTCCTCTCCAGAAGGAAAACCACAGGCCACCGCCCTGGCGCCATCCCTGGCTCGGTCCAATCAATAAGGACTTATTTCCTGTCCATTTGCTGAGGTCACAGGAGTGAATCTCATTAATTATTTCTGCTACTGCAGCTTCAAGTGTGCTTCTGGCGTGACAAGTGAAAACTGCTTGACCTTTTTCCTTCTAATTTTGTTTGCAGCAGTTCCAACAAGAAAGCAGTATTCATTTAGCAATGTGATAAAAGGCAGGGGGAAAATGTGTATTTCTAAAGTCATTAACATATTTAGATAGCTCATCATGAAGTCTCTCCTGATGGCCTTATTCCCCGGTTTTTTCAGCTAACAATAGTGTCTCTTTTAATTTGGTGTCACGAAAATCTGGTCACAGCAAACACAATGTTTTCTAAAGCAGATCTGGCCTCCGAGGGAGGAAAGCTCTCCAGGGCTTCCAGTGCCTTGTTTCCATGGTAACGACACAGGTCAATAGCTGAAGTCACACCTTTGCCAGCTTTGATTGTTTCTCGCAACTGTTAAGAAACAAATGAAAGTCAGTTTTTAAGGTACCACAATTAAACTGGGGAGAGAATGTGGGAAACAAAGAAGAAGAGTATAGATTCACTGTTTTTGCGACATTCTTTTGAGGTAAAGAGGACATCATTCCCCACTGGTGTTGAGACACTCACATTCCCTAAAGCACCTCAGTGTCTGCACGCCAAAGGAGCACAATAGGCTCCAATCAGCCTAATTACACCTTCTCCTGGCTCCCACCCCTTGGTGTCTTGAAAAGTGCCTGCTGGGGAATGGCGGTAATGAAGGCAGAGGACATTTACATCTCTGGCATTTTGAATTCAACAGCCTGGTATTCCTATTTGAGGACGGCTTCATTAACATCATGGTTAATAACTATATATTTTTACACTCTATGTTGACATAACAGTCCACATGGAAATTCAAGAAAGATGCAGAGTATTAGATCTGAAAGCCACCTTTTAAAACTAAAAGTCTTCCATTGATTGGAAAGAATGAACTAGAATGCTCTTTGTAAAGAATAAAGTAAGTTCTCACTGACAAGTGAGGTTGATTTCCAATCCCTCTCTTTGATGACAGGAAAGAATCCATAAGATAGTTACACTTCAGAACTGAAAAGATTTTGAATGATTTGGTCCATCCACTTTCTGCTGCCTGATTTCATCTTCTCTTCCTCAGTAGAGGATTCAAATGTCTGCCTAATTTCCTCTTAAGAAACCTGGGAGTCTTCCTTCAAGCCAGTCAGGCACGAGACAGTACTTGTATTGCTTGCCCATGAGTGAACTTTCTGATCCCCAGAGATGGAGGGGTCCAAGTGGCAAGTCCTAGTCCATGAGCTGTGAATGATGCATGTCACTTCTGAGGGGTGGTCCTAAGCTGCACAAGAGAGTGCAGCTAGAAGGATGCCATCAACTGGCCACATTACAGAAGCTCCTTGGTCTGAGTCTGAGTGACGCAATGAGCAGCACAGTCCCTCTCCAAACTGCATGGGATGTGTGTGGGCATAAACGCAGCTTTGATACAGTTTGGAGTCACAAGAGATTGTATGGCTGTAGCAATTTTGACTGGTACAGTCACTAAGTCGTAGACATTCTTTCTCTTTCAGAGCTCTCAAATTTGTCCTGTTTTTCATCCTGTTGCCACTACATTAGTTTAGGCTATTCATCCCTCGCCTGGCTTATTTTTGCAATCACCTCCTGGAGAGTCCTCCCACCACCAGTTTTGTGCCCCTGGACTCCATCCGTCACGCTACCAAGGAGGTCTTTATAAAATGCAAATAAGACCTTGCTTAAAACCCATCACTGCTTTCCAACAGCCTTAAGAAAAAAAAAATCCAATCTCTTTCATGAGGCATACAAGTCCCTTCTTGATCTACTTTTTGCCCAGTCTGCTTTTTCCCTCTTTTCCCCCATCATGTATTTAGGGAAACTACTTGCAGTCTGCTTTGAGATGGTCTCTATCCCCTACTCCCACTGAGCTCCCCAAAGTTCATTTGGGTGGAATGTACTTAGCTAGGATGATAGTGCGACGTGGCTAGAACACTCTGCAGGGCTTCTGAAGTAGCCCAAGCATATCTGGAGCACACTACTATTACACGGTGTTGTATTTCAATTCTCCTTTCACTTGTCTACCTCTCCATTAGACTTTGAATTGCTGCATAATGCATGAAACATAAAGGGATAAAAGAAAGAACCTGTTCATCTAATTTTATGGATGAGGGAACTAAGTCCAGAGAAGCTCAGCTGCTCACCCAAGATCACAGATGGGTAGATGGTAAAGCTGAAATCAGAAGCCTGGTTTTCAGTCCAGTGACACTTAAAACTATATTCCAACAAATATCAGCACTCCCAATATCTCCACACAGCAAAATGAACTTTGGGGACTATTTCAGTCTAGGGTTCCCTGGCCTCCTGCCAGGCACTGAATGTATGAAGGCCTAAAATGGTGCTGAGTCTCAGGCAGCCAGATTCTAACCCTGTTCTAGCTTTATAATCTCAGGGAAGCAATTTAACTCTCTTAGTTCTAAGTGGGAATATCATCATCCCCTTGTAGGATTGTTTGGGCGACTCCTTGAGACAGCACAGAAAGCTGTATGGTGTCTAAAACACGACAGATGTTTAGAATAACTTAAATTTTTTCTCTTTGAGCCTTTAGCCATTGTTAAGGAATCTACCAAGCCTACCAAGATCAAGTCCATTTATTAACATTTTAAAAAATATGAAACATATCGTAAATTTGCAACTCAACCTTGCACAGGAGCCATGCTAATTTTCTCTGCATGGTTCCAGTTTCAGTACATGTGCTATTGAAGCAAGCACAGTTACATCTACTTCAGCTTAATAGACAACAGCCCAAATGTGGCTGGATTTGGATTAGACCAGGCTTAAAAGCTAAAAAATTAGAAAGAACGAAGCTGCTTGCCCATGATTATTGTTGTCTTTAATGTCTAACACTTTCATTTTAGACTTCTAGATTGGTACTTGCTGGCACTGGGATATCTGTGCAACTGGGTTTCAATTTACAAATATTAATTGCAGTTCACTTCAACAAATATTAATATGATATGTAAAGGGTATAACAATCTTTTTCTGCTTTACAGGTTGGAAACTAATTAGAGGTATATAGTAAAAAGCAGCAAAACCAACGTACAGATGTAGGACTACAGATGATCAGAGAAGTGAGAAGTCAACTTTAATTAGAAGTATTCTAGGAAGGCTTTATAGAGTGTTTGAGGCATGTCTTGAGAATGCCAAAAAGTAGTTATGGGGTTGAGTTAGCAAGAGAATTGTTGCTTGAGCAAAAGCACAGAGGAGAGCAGCAGAGTGCAAAGTCCCAAGACTAAAAACAGATGGGTGAGCCACAGCTTTCAGGAATAGGTGTTGGGGCATCCAGGGGGGGCTCTGAAAACCAGACCAAGACATTTGAACTGTACTAAAAGAATATCTTTATAATGAAATATTTTTAAATATTAGAAAAGCTGAAAGTCTAGTACAAGAGTGGGCACTTTATGGCCCCAAGCCAGATCTGCAAAACCACCCTCCCCACTCAGCATTTATAAAGTTCTGCTGTAATATAACCATGCCCATTCATTTCAGTATTGTCTGTGGCCGTCTTTGTTTTCCAATGGCAGTGCTGTAGAGCAAGCAGCTAGTACAGAGATTTTATGAATTGCAAAACCTAAAATATTTACCCTTTGACCTGTACAGAAAAAAAAAAGTCTGCTGACTCCTGGACTAATATAATGAATCACCACATATCCTTTACCTAGATTCAACAGTTATTAATATTGTATGTGTTTTCTGAACCATTTGAAAGTAAGCTGACGCAGTGTATGCAGGCAAATTAGCTCTCCAGGGGAAGGAAAAAAAGCCCTATTTGTAGCATTTGCAAAAAGTTTTATGGTATAAATCATCATGCTTATTTCAAGTATCCAAGTTCAACAGATTTCAAGTAACCGAAAGTTATGGGATCACAAAATTCTTGAAAATTTAACAACTGGCATTAAGTTGGTAGGACTCGGTTTGCGTACACCATAAGCTACTTGTTCTGACATGTGTCTCTTACGAAGGTTATGACAGTTAATAACAATTCACCAATATTCACCTACTATACAGTCCATGTGTAAACTTTTTCAATTGGTTCCAGTATGTGCTCTTTAGCCTTTTTATTTTTTCTCAAACTATGACCAATACTGTTGATACACTGCATTCCACTTTAATCTTTTTTCACATATGATATTGCCATTTTAGAAGGATCAGTTTATGTTGAACAATGTTCTACATTTTGCATCTCTGTGATAACTTCGTTTATATTGCTACTCTATAACTTTATTTAGCTAGGCTCAACTGAATATTTGGTGATGGCTTATATTAATTACAATTAACCCTAGAATGAAGGGTAATCCGGTTAGGGCAAAACAGGAGGACACCACCGAAAGTTACTCAAGTCTTAAAAGAGTGAATTTCTCCTATCCAAAGACTACTAGACTCTCAGTTAATACTCAAATCTGCTCTCCAGATTTGGGCTCCAGATTTGCATACCAAGGGACCTATAGCTTTGATGTGTGAAATGCCCATTTCATGACTCACCAATAGTCTCATCCTTCATGGAAAGTATTATTCCTCATAGGCATCTGTATATACTTCCATCAGCTGAACATAAACTGTTGGCTCTAATCTTTCAGATATAACTAATAGACAATAGTGAAACTCATTTTCACTATAAATTAGATCTGACAATGTGTTTGTTCTGGAAAAAAAAAAAGACATGTAACAAAAGACACATTAAACTGGAGTTTCTAAACTTTGCTGATAATAGAGACACCTGGGGAACTTGAAAATGCGGCTGCTTGGGCCCCAACACCAGAGAAGGATTCTTTAAGGTTTGAAAAGTACCTCTTGGGCCATTTCAAAAACTTAACAGATTTGGGAGTACCTTCATTCACTGGAGCACAAATTTTGAATTATTGTATTTTAAAATGTGTTGCATTTACACCATTTTAGCTCTACTTTCAATTGACTGTCTTTATAGTGATCATATTCAATTCAATAAGCATTCTTTGAGCAACTATGACTTAGGTATATAGTAGAGGAAGGAGAAATATAGAAGACAGCTGCTGCTTCTTCTAGATGGGCTTCACAGGGCTGCAGAATCAGAGATGGCTGAAGAGAACACTGAAGAATTGGATCTAGGACCTCAGTTCTAGCAGTCGCAAGAGAAAAGACCACAATTAAAACAAAGTTCTTTCTATTTTTCCTTCACCTATATTTTGATTGGGCAAATCCCAAACTGAAGTATAGATAGAATTTTCCGTATTAGGATGTGATTAGAAGTGCCAGAATGCTCACTTTGGCCCTTATGGCTTGAAAAACACTAACTGTAGGATGAAGAAAACACACATGTGTACACACACACACACACACACAGGTGGTAAATTATCAGTCTATGTTTTATTTTCCTGATATAGCACTTTAGGGCACTAGTATAATTAAATCTCTAATTAATTCAGCTGAATAATTGTATAAGTGCAGCATCACCTGAAATAAATTAAGTCCAAATCCCCTGTCAGAGGATCCAATTAAAGATATTAACACAGAGAAGAGAGGATGCAAAGTACTTAAAGTTAAGTGCGTTATTATTTAACATTTATTAAAAGATGTTATTAAACACCTTTTCAGTGATAAATGTTGCTTTTATGTGACCCTTTTGAGAAACTCACTGTATGTCTCTGAAATGTATTTGGTTCAAAAGTCCTCTTAAAATGGACCCTGCTGTGGATCTAAGTAGCTTAGGAGAAATGCAAGCAGCAGCCACTTCTCTCCAACAAAACCAGAGAAAGACATTAAGACCTAGGAGAACCCAAGTCCAATCTTCTCATCTCATTTTGTGGATTTGTGAGAGGAGCTAAGTGAGATGGACAAAAGTCCCCAGCATATTTATGAAACAGCGTGGCTACAAAATAAGCTCTCTGAGGCCTTAGGTATTACCAGGCCCAGGTGTAAAAGGAGGGGTGTACCATCCTGGGCGCTGGTGGATCCCGGCCCTGCACAAAGGACCAATGTACAGAATGATGTGACCCTGAGTAAGACGAGTGGCAAAGGAGAGGGCAAAACTGAAAACCGAGTGGGAATTCACTAGTAAGTATGTTTTATCACCAGGATACTTTGTCACAAGTGTTTTTAAAGTGAGGTGCCTCACAGAAAAATGTTCAGAAAAGAACAACTTTGTCAGATCGGCTAAAGACCAAGGGGGAGGGGGGGTGGGGTGAGGGTGGGGGTGGGCTGGGGAAGGAGATAAATGACAAATATAAGGGACTTCAAAATGTGAAGACTGTATCCTGAATAAGAACAAGTATGTTCAAATATTTGTAAAAGCTAGTACACGATTTACACAAGACAAAGGGACTATAGAATAACTGCTGAATGAGTTAAAATCTGTCAAGACTAAGTTCATGAAGAGGAGTCTTTCAGGCAAAAAAAGTGCACTCAAATAGCCTGTTCTATGTCGCCAGAGAGACCGTTATACAGTTAGCATCCTGGCTTTCACCTGGCTTCCAGTGTCCTTCCCTTTTCATAACATATTATCCTTAGGACAAATAACTATGTCACGCCCACTGAGCTCCCTTCTAACAGCAGCTTACTTACTCATTTAGTCTGATGTTCTATCAGGCCTTCACTTTTTAGCATTTCACCTTTCTGTCTTCCTCCTAATTCTGGAGACCTGGTTTCCAGTCCAAACCATCAGGCCCTGACCTGCTTGTGGATGTTCACCCCGTGTGCACATGAACGTCCTTTCTTGCTACCAAGAAACTGAGAAATCTCAGGGACTGGAGGTTTAAATGACTAATGTCTCCAAAAGACAGAACAAAAACCAATGAGATGAAGACAGAGGTATTCTGGAACACAGACCACAGAATTTTGGGACAGTTATGGCAAAAATCCAGAAAAGGTTAAAAGTAGAAGCCTCAGTGACTCATCTATGCTGAAATCTTTGATAGCCACAGTTTTTATACAAGTCAAGACTGTGATGCAGATAAACACACAAACAAAACCCCCTGCAAATGTTGATTTAACCAAATACTTTTGAACCAAAGACTTTTCAGGGGCATGTCCAAAACACAGGTTCTAGAAATGGTCTCACCACACTTATGGTAAATGTATGGGGCCATATGCTGGGTCCAGTATTAAGATGAAGAAGTATCTGGAAACATGATATGGAAGGAATATTTACCTGAAGAAAAGGACTAAATGAGAATCATCTTAAACTATCTCAAGTAACTGAAAGAAAGGAGGAGTCCTGCTTCAGTGACAGAATAAAGCAACAAGTCGAAGTTCCTAAGAAGCAGACTTCAACTACAAATAGCAAAGAGCTTTCAAATCTGGGAAGCAGATTTCAACTTCAAGTAATAAAGAGCTTTCAAATGTCTCACAACAGAGTACTTTTGACAAGCTGTGAACTCATTATTGGAAGTTCTCAGCAACTGGATGACCACATCAGAGAAAGGATGAATGTAAAACTCTTAGCTGATGTGGGAACACGCTAACTGCCGAGGTCCCACTCAACTCCAAGTTTCTAGCTAACTGCTTCACTGAAAGGTCATGCCAACTTTTGAGTGTCAATACTTGATGCAAAAGGAAAAGTCAATTAAAGCCTTTTTCAAATATGATAAACTGTGACATGTATTATAAAACAACAAGGACAGCATTCCTTTTTGCTTAGAATAATAAAATATCTATTAGTTTAAAAGAAAAAAAGACACTGATCCTAATTCTTACTTAATTAAGAAAAATGGAAGACGAAAGTTTCTGTGTATGTGTCTCCCACCCCTACCCTCCCCTCGAAAATAAGTTAATTTTTAGTGCTTTTCTCATTCTTATGAGTTCACATGCAAAACCACAGGAAGAATGGAAGTGTTCACCAATATTAAAATATCAATATTATGGATGCAAGCTGAGAGTAAAAAATTTAGATCTTACAAGGACAATGCCAAAAGGTGGGAGTACAGATGATTAATGAATCTGAAACTAAAACAGCTATGGAAGTTTCCAGGAATCTGAGGTGGGGTCAGAAAATATCAGCCAGAGATGGGGAAAGAGAAGATTACCAGACACAGAAGACTAACCCAACCCAACTCCAAGATGATAGTTTCCACAATAATTCCATCAAAGAACACTATAAAAGAACATCCCTTTGTCCTGGCAAAATGTAGTTCTCTTGCCCACCTGTGCTGATGCAGGTGTTTCTTTCCTTAAGCCTATGCCTTTCAAAAATGCAGTTCTTGTCTTTCTTTTTCTTAAAAGACTTACTTACTCATACAGAACTGGGGTACAGGCCAGAAGTATAGGGGCTGTGAGAGGATTCACCAGAAAGAATGGAGAGCAGAACAGGCAGACTGACAAACCGCACCGCTGAGGGGAGCAGTGGGAGAGACAGAAGTCTGCTGCACCATGTGGGTCACCTCCCTGGTGGATATTGAACTGGTGCTGAAGCAGCTGTGGCTGGCTGCATAGTGTGCATTAACCTGCTGCGCCACAGGGAGGGCCCAACAGTGCTTATTTTTTTGAGGCTGCCCATCTGTGTCTGTGCAGGGGTCCCTCTCTCTTTATTTCATTTCCTTAACAAACTTGCCAGGTTCTGATGAGTGGAAACATCTGCTGAATTCTTTTTCAAAGGGACTCAAGAACCTCCCATACTGAACTCTATCACGTGAACCCCAACACTACCACAACAACCATGAGCAATAACAATTCCATAAACAGTGCTTATGTAAACCTAGTAATCCTCACAACAGTCCTATGAAGTAGTATTATCACAAAGTAGGGAAAGAATATGTTACCTCAGGTAACACAGAAGGCAAATAAATGCTGGAGTCAAATTCAAAGAGTTCTTGCTCTTAACCAACATGCTTTAAGCTTTTTCTTTCACTCCTATACAAACTAGGAAGCATTACAATTTAATTTGAGATGTGACCATGTACCTATGTCAACAGTGTCCTTTGAATGTTTAACCATACAATGTTTTTTTTTAGTAGATAAAAAATGTACCATGTCAAATAACTCTGGGTAAAAACACACACAGAAGACAGAAAAACAAAGCCATCACTGGATGATGTATCTGTGTTATAACATACACATTAAAAAAAAAATCACAATAAAAATGCCATATGGTTGCAGAACAAATTTCAATAGGGATTCGGGGGGGAAAAATTTCCACACTTTCTTCTAAGAAAACCATCATAAAAACATCAAATTGGTTATATTCTTCTGGTTATACTTAAAATGATACTGAATAATGGGGACCTACCTGGTGGTGCAACGGGTTAGGACACAGGACTGCAAGCCAGCTGCAGCCGCCTCAGTGTGAGCTCAATCCCTGGCCCAGGAGGTGACCCACATGGCTCGGCAGACCTCTCCTGGCCTGCTCGCTACTCTCCTCAGCAGTGTACTTCATCAATCTGCCTGTTCTGCTCCCCACTCTGATTCTGGTGAATCCTCTCACCACCCCTGCACCTCTGGCCTGTACCCTAGTTCTGTATGCATAAATAAATCTTTTATTAAAAGTTAAAAAAAATGATACTCAATAGGATGCTGTTATTATTATATCCACTACTGAGTGACAAAATAAAATTGATATGTTTTTATTTAAATTCTTAACTAATAAAAATGGAATTATCGTATTTTATCATATATGTGTGTGTGTTGGTTCACATACGTATGTGTATAAAATCCCCTACACATACATATCTGGATAAGGGAAATTCTCATGTAGTTGGTACACCCAAAATTTCATTGGTGTACTCAAAATTGCTGATTCTATGGCAGAGAATTTAGGCAATGTAGTTTTTGCTACTTAAGGAAACAGAGATCAACTGTAGCTGAGGGTATGAACAGATGTGTCTGATTCAAAATGCAATGACATGGGAAAAAACATACAATTTAATTCTTAGTTTATACACTTCCATCAGCATTTGACAGGTTGGGCATTTGAGGTTGATATAGTACAGAGTTATATTAAAGTAACACTTAATTCCATAGGAGAAACAATCATTGTTTTTGGTTATCATGTCTTCTGAAGGATTATTTATGATTTATAAGTAATGACAGATTTATCCATATATTTAGTCAAAGTTAAGTTTTAATTTTAGTCATCATATTCCAAAGTGGGCCTTAATTCTACACATTGAAATTCAAAAAAGCAAAGCAGGGAACATGCAGCAAACTGTAATGGAAATTCAACAAGTAAAAACATAGGCTGCAGACTGCAGTAACGAGCCCCTGTTGCCTGTAGCTTTTTTAGCAGTGAATCAGTAAATAGTAAGGTCTGTAATCTCATGACAAACAGTATACTGGTTATTTCATTAAAAAGAACACTGTGGGAAGAGAGCACTAACATTATGTAGGTAGCAAACAGTCCTGGGATTATTTGAAGAATACATAAACCAGAAGTGAGTGAATTGGGGTTTCTATTATTTTATTCAAGTCCACATCTTATATCTTCTTAAAATACTTCTCATATTCTGAAATTTCATCTGTTTAGTATCTGGATGCTAATATCTGGGATCACTTGCCTCAAACCTACTTCAAACACTAATACCCACATGACCCTAGATTTCCTAATATGCATCGCCATCCAAGATGAGATTAAACACATTTATGACTACATCACTAAAAAACACCTCAAACTATAGAAAAATTATATGTAGGGAGGGTAATAACAATGAAATAAATGTATACCTCAAACTTGTCTCCCAGGCAGATTGCATCAGACTGGGGCAAATGCAGGAATCACTGTTTGGGGGGGAAGAGATTACTTACTATTGGTGCCATCTAATCAAACACCTGCATTATTACCACCTCTTCCAGGTATGGGAGGACTCCGTTATAGTATTATGGAAGGTGCATTTGCAAACAGAGAACCTTACTTCCCTCAGGGGAATGCTGATGAGAACTTATGTTAAATGGGTACCATCCATAAAATTTTCTTGGAAGAGTGAAAAATTATTCTTTGTAGTTTGTCTAAAACACCTTGATAAGCAGTTAAGTGGTAAAGAATACACCATATTAGGTCCTCTCTAGTGGCGCAGCGGGTTAAAGCACAGCATTAAGAAGCTTAAGCTACTTCCGCATGAGTTCCTATCCCCACCTGCCCTGGAGGTGACCACATGGCGTGGCAGACCTCTCCTGACCCGCCCGCTGCTCCCCTCAGCAGTGTACTTCCTCGATCTGCCTGTTCTGCTCCCCGCTCTGTCCCTGGTGAATCCTCTCACCCTCCGCATCTCTGGCCTGTACCCCAATTCTGTATGAATAAATAAATAAATCTTTAAAAAAAAAAAAAAGAATACACCTTATTCTGAAGACCTGGGATCATGACTGTGAAAACGTAACTTCAAGAATGCTATTAGGTTATTTGATTTCCTTTCCACACAACAAAGCTAATCAGATATAGAATTTGATGGAATCCTTTTTTTTTTTTTTAAGATTTTTTATTTATTTATTCATACAGAACTGGGGTACAGGCCAGAGATGCAGAGGGTGAGAGGCTTCACCAGAGACAGAGTGGGGAGCAGAACAGGCAGATCGACGAAGTACACTGCTGAGGGGAGCAGCGGGCGGGTCAGGAGAGGTCTGCCACGCCATGTGGTCACCTCCGGGGCAGGTGGGAATCGAACTCATGTAGAAGTGGCTTTAGTTTCTCAGTGCTGTGCTTTAACCCGCTGCGCCACCAGGGAGGGCCTGGAATCCTTTGTTTTAATGTATATTTTGAATAGAGGACACAATGAAAATCAACTACACAATAGCACGCATCTCAAAGTGCTAATAACACATAGAAAGGCTACAGCCCACCTAACGGATGGGTCAGGAATGATATACATAGAGTCAGCATAATTTCCATAGCTCTAGAGCAGGGAGACCTGCCGCAGGGGCACTAAGTGCCACTCCATGTTTGGTGTACACCTTTGGCTTTATCTGGTTCATAGGTTAAGACCAAGCTAGAAAGTCGAGAACTGGGAACAAAGGGACAGGATCCACTCACTAGTTGTCTTTAGTAGCATTTTGCAACCCCCCTGCCCATTGCAGGTCTAGTGATCCCCGCTATTATGTTGGTGAATCTATTTGAAAAGTGAGGTGGCACAGCCACCTTGCTATTTCAGGAGAGGTGGTGAAGCACATCCAGGATCAATACTCTATTTGATGGGCGAGCAGAGTAGCGCTGCAGACACAGCGTTCCAGAAACATGGAAGAATGTCTCCAGATGTCCTACCAAACAGATTCCAGCTGTGATACATCAGACATCCTGAACTCACAAAACGCTTAATTCTTAAAAGCAGACCTTTTTAATTCTTAAAAACACTTCTAACTTACTAACATCACATTTAGCATTATATAGAGGTCTGTCCTTTTGTTTTCCCTCCAAATATAATTTTGGAAAACCCCTGCCTCGTGGCTATTTTCCTAATAACAATACTATAATCAGTAGTCCCATCAGGTCTTCTTAAAACTGTTCTAGTGGACTAAATAGGCTCCTCCCTGGGGGTGGGGGCGGTGTCCTCCACTAAAAGCCTCTCCCTGTGCACAGGTGGCTCCCTATACCACAAACTGGGAGCAATAATTGAAGCCATCTACCCCACAGTGCAGACCATTTACCCACAACCCAGCCTGGGGGACACTTTTAGTTTTCTAGACTAAGATTCAAAAGGCTACTCCAAGTGAATCTTTGTTTCACCTAGGAGTTGGGAAGAAATCAGGAAAATGTAACCATTTAATTGAAGGTATACTTGGGGAGGGAAATAAGAGGCACAAAGGTAAATCAAATATGCTCTGTGAATTAAAATGACAGACTACAAGCACAAACACTTAGTTCCTCATTCATTCATTCAGCAGAAATTCAACAAGCATTTGGGGCACATAGTATGTGTCAGGGCTGTGCTTGGTTCACAGGGATATAATTGCAAACACACCAAACATGATTCCAAGCTTATAACTAACAACTGGTTTTCATCAACAATCTAAATTTGCTTTAGCTTCCTGATAAATGTTAGATAGGTATTACATAGAGAGGGAATTATTTTAGGGCCAGTATTATAGTGGTAACTTTAACAATAAAAGAGGTTGCCCCATCAAATGTTATTATTGTGAACTAAATATTGTAACACTTTTCTATTATTAGAAACCAAAGGTCAATAGTTAGAAATATATGATTTGAAGAAAAAGATTTACAACTGTCTAGAAGATTGAATTAAAACAATATCAACAGTATTTGGGCTAACAACTGAGAAGGTGGCATATTTTATGATGACATAAAGAGGTTTATCACTGGTATCATTTATAATTTTATTCATGATCTACAAGGGAATACAGATTATCATCATTCAATCTGTTGATGCCATTGAAGTGTGTGGGATTGCTAACACCTCAGAGAACAAGAATCTAATTTTAAAATAACATTAAGAAATTAGAGGAATAGATCATCAAAGTAAGATGATAGTCACTAGAGACAAATGCAAAATAATACACTCAGAGACTTGTGGAGGAGAAGACTGGCCTGATGATGGGGAATGAATAAATGTCCAGAGGGCAATTGTTTTGCTAAAAGACTTGAGGGCTCATAAAAGGGCAGAGCTCAGGTTTCAGGTACCACACACTCACGGTATGTGCAACTACAATTTATTTTTGATTTAAAGTTTCACATGCTATAAAAAGCTTCTGCATTTTACTTCAGACAGAAATGCATCCATGGATATTATTCCATCATTATTAATTATATTTTGAAGGTGATTTAGAATCAAAAGAGGAGTTGCAAAAACCAAATTTAGTAAATTAATTGTTTGGGGAAATAAATAAACAACCAACCATTAAACAGAATCTATTCATTACTGCCTCAAGGAAAAACACTTGTCTGAAATGTGGTTGCCAAAAGAAGAATTGGTTTTAAGCAGAGGCGGGGTTTCAAATGTTCAGATGGCAGTGCTGATGGTGTCTTCCACACACTCTCCTGTGGTTAGGGCACCACAGCACACCTGCAAGGCGTGTCCAGTACACCAGGCTTCCTTCCTAGTTGTCTGCTAGCACCTCAGATCATTCTTGAGGCCCAGCACAGACATGCAGTGTGAAAGATTTATATTTTCCCTCATGTATTTCTGACTATGGACATAGAGGCAATCACTTTCTTTAGGAGTCTAGAATTAAATTCTGATTATGTCACCAAAACATGATTCCAGGGAAGTTAGTTTTCAAGTTCCAGAACCTCTGGACATAATATAAAAACAAAAACAAAAACAAAACAAAACAAAAAAACAATCCTCAATTCAAATCAGCTTATACTTTAAAAATAAATATTTACAAAAGTGTAGTAATTTCTTATTTAGAAATACACATAAATGTTATCACTTCAATGACCTTACCTACATTTTTACATATTATCTTTCAGTGTTAGCTTATAAAAAATTTTACACAGTTGCACTCATAAAGGCATTTGCATTTTCCCCTTTAAATTCTACTATTAACATCTAATTGCTCAAGTCCCTTATGGAAAAAGACAGAAGAATGTCAGCGCTTTTTTATAGTCTTCATAATTATCACTAACACAGAAATCCTAAATGTTAAGACAAATTCAAGAGGTTAAAGGAAATGTGAGGTTTAGTGTACACAGTGATGTGGAATGGAATATTTTACCAAAGGAGTTAATGTAAATTCTCAAGGTGGGAGAAGCAGCAGTCTGCCCAAGAAAAGAGTGTAAGGAAGAGAAAACACAGCAACATCTGGTCTCTAAATGTGCCAATATAAAAAATCCTCAGAGCCAGATAGCCAGGGTTATAGAAAAGACCAAGCATGCAAAAAATGTCTGCCAGAGGAAAGAAAAAAAAAAAAAAAAGAGCCGGCCTTTGTCAGTAAAGTAAGGATGCTAATATTTACATAAAATTTCTTGTACTCCAGATTCAGAAAAGCAAACTTCTGGTAGAAGCAATCCACGTAAAATGAAGACACAGCTAAGAGGGCAAACCTTGGAAAGATCCATGACGGAGAGGAAAGACTTATTTTTTCCTTTTTAAGGGGATGCGATGATATGTGTTCATGCAAATGCAAATGTCTGTGGACCGCACTGTTTGCTGGTAGGAAGAGAATTTTAATGTGTTCCCGATGCAAATGCATTTCATGATAAAACAAAATGTGCAAGGCCTTCTGTGGGCAGAGAGGGAAGAGGAGAGCAGTGGCTCTAGAAACTGCCTGCGGGGCATGAGAGGACAGTCAGGAGAATGTGCCGCTCTGGAACCCTAACAAATTCCAGGGTAGGACAGATCAAAACCGAATCCTTTAAGAAAAAGGATCTTACATGGGAGGCGAACTGGATGCTAATGAACTACGTTCAAGTCCTATCTCCATCAAGCTCTTACCCTTGAGCAATTCTGTGTTTAGAGAGAACTTCAGTGAGAAGACATTAAAACACAGCCCTCTTTTCTGTACTGACTCATGGGGGAAATTACATAAACAGCACAGTGAAGACTGGGCTCCAGGAAGCCATTTTTAGAGTCTTGGTGTCACAATTAGCACGCACATTAAAGCCCGTTTAAGGTACAGCCTAGGTACTTATGGAAAAAATGACTACGTGTCACATTGACAGTGCCACAGTCTGGTTTTGACCAAGTTGTTAGAAGCAATTATTAAAAAGAAATTGGTAAAACGTCTTAGTCTCTGTGATGGAGATATTTAAACAAGTCATTTTGAAAGTGTTAAAAAATTAAAATTGTAGAAGCCGAACTATAGGTGCCATGTTTTGCCTAAAGTGGTAAAAATACCATCTGCTGCAGTCTTTTAGCAGCATGCTTATTTCAAGTAGCAGTAGGCTAAACTACAGGCATACGCTCAGCTCCAGCTGGGGAAAATACACAGACGTTTGTAGATGTTTTTCTAAGCAAGAGTAGTCAACATATTCGTTTTCTTTCAGACATATATATTAGTTACCATAGCAAACCAAGCACGAACATGGTCTGAGAAGCTTCTCCACCAGTCCCAACACACCCCCATGCATTCCTACAATTCAATAGATGGCACTCTTCCCTCTAGCACTAAACTCAATCAGGTGTGCTTAACCTTGGAGCCCCAGCCTACGCTCAGGGAACAGCCCGAGATTCACACAGCCAGAGCTGCAGGCCAGTCGCCATAATTAAGATCCTCACAGCACTGTGTGGAAGAGCAGAACTGTTAGCACCAGCTTTTTGGACACAACTCACTTCTGGTAGTGAATAAAACTGCAGTTTTAACCAGGCAACTAAGACGTTCCTTGTTTTTCTATTTCAAATGCTACTGTGTAGAATCGCCTTACAGTTAAACAGCTTCCATCCTTGCCCAGCCCCCCGTGGATGAGTTCAGTAGTGGGGAGAGGGCTCCTATGCTGACTTAACCACTTTACAGAGGCGGGGAAGCCTCAGTGAATTAATAGTTGTTGAGTGCTTCAATATCTTAAGATGAAAGGCACTGACTGCTCCAGTGGAAGGCATCTATCCAGGCCCTATAGCAACAAGAACTCAATTAAAAGCAATTCAGTTTTTTATATCAGTGTTTGAGTATAGACCTCTGTTTTGCTGAATGTGACAGATATTCTCAAGATCCAGCTAAGACTGATTTTGAAATGCTCACCTCTTCTGCCCTCTCCCTTACTTCCTCGCCATTCTGAGGCTGACAAAATCCGTGAGATGGCACATCAAGTCACAGACATGTGGTCAAAATGAAATATTCTACCATCCTTGAAATCTGATATTTCAGAGAAAATTTGACTTTTGAGGAAATGCTCACCACTTGGAACTGTAGACATTTCCAGCAACAAACAAATTTCATGATGGTTTCCAGAAATGGCTACTGGGTTTTTCAAATATAGTTTTACAGATTATCCCATTAGCGGGGGCCTAGGCCACTAAGCATGACACCTGCATCAGTTAGCATGAGCACAGGCACCATGGAAAGCAGAGATGAGTAGATCTTAGGTGGTAACATGCATTACGAAGGCCCCATGACACTGCCAGGAGATAGCACTACAGCTGAGCCCTGCAGAGCGCTGTGGTACGGGAGAGATGGCTATAATTTTTCTTTTCCATGTTACCTGGATTTAGGTTTGTGTAAGGAGGATGAGTCTTGATTAATTGCCTAGATCAAGTTATGCCGAGAAATATCAGAAAAGCACCACATATTCCAGGGGTTGGGTTTCTACTTATTGGTATGAGAATTTTACTACACACTTGAGCAAGCAATCTTAGGGCTACTGAACATTAGGATGGACTGTTAGTGGAGTCAATATACTCTTAGCATGGGCTGATCTGAATCTACAGTCTTTGGTTCCGGACCTCTCACAGACTCATGCATTTCCCCCAGCAGAGCACTAGTGGAACATTCATCCGCATCCACTTAGCAAGCATTGGCTACAGATGATGCAACCACGAACAAGGCCACTGAGGCCTTTCCTTTGGGACTCTTACATACTTATGGAAACAAGTGACTACATAAAAACGGTAACGTCAGATTATGGTAAATGTTGAGAAGAAAAAATTACAGCAAAGGGAGTGGCTATTTTAGATAGGGAGGTCTGTGTGTGAGGCAAGGCCTGAGCCAGTCTTGCTCAGGGTGGTAGTCAGCACTGGCACAGTGCCTGAAATACACTAAATTTCAAGTCAGCAGTGGCTGGGTGGATGAAGGAACGAATCTGGACCTTAGAGTGGAACAGTACTATTCTAAACTATTCATTTTGTAGCACAGTAACTGAGAGAACACCAAAAAGGATAAGTGACTAAGAATGGATTTCACAGTTAATTGGTGGCAGGCCCAGAGGTGTTCTATTTGTGTACCACATTTTTCTCTTTTGAGTCTCTTCCATTGTCATGTGTTTCCACAGTAAGAAATCCTAAAGGACTTCTCTTAATCATAAATAAGCAACAAGGATCAAAAGTCACTCTATTGCCAAATAATGACTTTTCCCTTATTATTTTTTTTAAAGTCATGCTAGGTTTCTTTAACTATAACAGTAGAATTCCAGCCTTTATCTCCGTACTAGTTTATTACAACCTTCCAAAGCAATCTTCTTAATCCTCCTAATACCTGTAACCTGTGTCAAAAGCTTTCCTTTCCTCTCTGATTGAGATTAAAGAAAGGAACAAAACCCATGCCAGGTTTTTCTCCTGCAATTGACTTCATATGCTGCTATCTTCTTACTCATAGCCTTACTCAATCCCCACTTATCCAGGGCTAAGCAGTGTTACACAACAAGTATACAAAGACAAATAAGACAATGACACTGCCTGCACAGAGCTCACAGTCTATGTCTGTGTCAGAAATGAATCCTTTAATAGAGTAAGTGCGCTAACTGAGAGCTGCACAGTGAGTTAGAGGGTACACCTAGTTAGGAAAGTACCTAATCAAGCCTGGGGGACCAGGGCAGACTTCCTTTAGGAGACAATCCTAAATGAAGCCTTATTGGAGGACAGGGTAACCAGATAAAGAGGGAAGGGCATTTCTAGCAGAAGGGACAGTATGAGTTAAGGACTGGAGAATAGATTTTTATGTAATTTTGTGCTGCTGGAGCAAAGGATGGAAGGGCACAAAGCTAATAATCCCTCTAGGGGGTGAGATCACACAGTACTTTATATGCCAATCTGCCAGCTTTGAATTTGCCTTATAGACACATGGAGCCAATGAGGGTTTTAAGCTGGAGTGTGAAGCTGTCAGATTTGTGATATAGACAGATATTCTGACTGGTAATGGATCTATGGGAACAAAAGAGAGGCTGGAAGACCAGTCAGTAGGCTGTCTGGTTCAAATAAAGTCTCAACGTGAGCAATGGAAGAGAGATCAAGAGGAGGGGCTGGGGTGAAGATATTGTAGGATATAAAACTGGCATGACTTGGTTATGGACTATAGGAGGAAGGGAGTAGAAGCTGTTCTGTTTTACACATGACTGACCACCAAGTTGACAGCACCAGCAAGAGCGAGTAAGTAAAAAGGACCAGAAATACAACACTAAGAGTGAACCCTAATGTCAACTGTGGCTATTGGGTGATGATGATGTGTCAAGCAGCTTTACTGATTGTAATAAATGCACCACTGCTTCAGAGTGTTGATGGGGGCATGGGGTTGGGGGGCAGGAAATGGTGTGTTATGTAGGGGCCAGGGAACTTTTTATACTTTTTGCTCAATTTTTCAGTAACCCTAAAACTGAAAAATTTCCAAAAAACAAAACAAATACCCCAGCCTATAAAAAACAAAAAAGGCAGAAATGTCAGGGAAGATCTGTATTCAGTTTAAGATGCATTGAGTCTGCACACCTGTGGGAGACCCAAGAAGACATGTCCACAATGCTTGTCTGGGTATACGATAAGGCTCAAGCAGA
The DNA here is from genome assembly GCF_000260355.1 of Condylura cristata. Taxonomy (NCBI): domain Eukaryota; kingdom Metazoa; phylum Chordata; class Mammalia; order Eulipotyphla; family Talpidae; genus Condylura; species Condylura cristata. The sequence continues at coordinate 50,398,082 of NW_004567102.1, forward strand.
CAGCTAAGGCAGGGTAACAGATATGGAAGCCCTCAGTTTAGAGGTGCTCCTATTATCTAGCTTTTTTTGAAGAAGGCAACGTTTGGCAAATAAGAAGGGAATGCATTTCAGGAAGAGAAAAAGAGTTAGTGTAAAGGCATGGAGCCACGGGTGTGTACCTCAGGGCCGCCAGGAGAGCACAATTCCAGATCTGCCTGGAAGACATCATGGGATTCGGGTGTCTCACTGCAGAGTCCTTCTGGTATTTCTACCTCCTGTCTTGGGAGTGCAGGTGTGTTCACTCCCTGACTGCTGCATAAACTGGATAGTTAGCTGTTCCTTTAGCCCACCAGTTTTATCAATCTGTGCACTATGGAAGGTCTGCACATCCCACATTCCTGCTAAAATGTTTTCATTTGTCCCTAAGAGGAACAGCCCTTGCCCCACACATGCCCGGGGTCTGCACTGATGCACTGAAATCTGAATGCCTATGAGGCTTTTAGCCAAGGCAGTGAGTGAGTCAAAACTTCTGTGACGACTTTTTCAAACCTTTCTATTCTGACTCTGATCTGCTTTCTCCACCAGGGGTTTTGATCTGGTGGAAGAAAGTATGATGCAGGGGTAGCCTAGGCGTATGTGTTTTCAAAAGCTCACAGATGATGTGAGGGCTACTGACACTAGAAGCATTGGTCCAAGCCCCTGCATAATGCATCTCAGGTATTATCTGATGGTACAAAGAGCTGTTTTCCATCCTTAGTACAAAAGCAATGGATAGCGATCTTACCTGTTTTCTTTTTATCTTTCTTACAACCACCTGACATATGATGCATCCACTTAGTAGTTTATGAGTTATGTTTCCCACCCACTAGACTGTATATTCCTGAAAGAGAAGACTGATCTGGTTCACTGTTGTATTCTCAATACCTAACAAAGTGCCTGGAATAAAGTAGACACTTAACAAGTAAACTTATTGTTGTAGGAAGTTAGTACCTGAGCTTGCCTGCTATTTCACAAATAATATCCCTCAACTTTGAATGTAATGATACTCTTTTGATCTTTCAAATATAAACAAAAACCAAACTGTAATGTATAAAGCTGTGCTGTATGTATAAAATCTACCTACCTTAGCATAGTCCAATCTTCCCTTTTCTTGAGCCTAAAATAAAAAGGGGGGAAATTAGTTAATTCTTTAAAAAAATTATTTAGTATGTCTATAACTTTTGCTTCTCAAAGAATAAAAACCAATATTTCTCCTTCCCAATCTCTCTATACATCCATATGTACAGAGAAATATATAACTTTCAAACAAATAGAAAAATTGAAAGATGGTACAGTGAACACATAAATACACTCTATCTAGATTTGCCAATAGAAGACAACATAACTCTTTACCCCTCAGACTCCAGCATATTTTATAAACATAAGGCATCTAATATATAACCACATGACCACATCAGATCTTACCACTAGCACTGTGGCATATCACTTTACAATCCATATGCACTGAGGCCACAGATTACCTACTAATCACATAACTAATAAGCAATTAAATGAATATCATTTTTCCAATTGTCTCCAATTATCCAAATCAGAATTAACCAATACTTACCTATTGTATTTAGTTCTTTCATCTGTTTAGTGCTATTTAAATAGCTCTTCCTTATTTTTCATGAAAGGAAAACAAAAGCTATTAATATTTTTCATAATAATCATTTATTTTTTGAGAAGAGGGCAACAGTCTTATAAGATGTCTCTCCTTTTGGATCTGTCTCATATTTCCTCATTGTGACATTTAATACATCCCTGTTTTGTTTGTAAACTGTAAGTTTGTCTGTAGATTTAGATGTAGGTTACTTACTTTTAGGTCAACTATTTTTTGCATGAAACTTTATGTGGAATATTATATGCTTCATATTACATTAACTCAGGAGGCACAAAATGTTAGCCTGTCCCATTCTTAGTGCTATAAATTTGATCATTTGGCTAAGGTAATGATTATCACAAGGTCCCCTGTAATGATGTATTTCCCCTTTTACAATTAGTAAGTATTCTGTGGGTTCAATATCTTTTTTACTCCCTTTGGCATAATTTTTATTATGTTGTATTTTATTATGTTGTATTATGTTGAAAGACTCCCACAGGGAATGAGGATAGGAACAAAAGGTGGAGGTGAAGAAACGATCCTACAGGAGGGCAGATTTTATTCAGACATTTATTTACTTCTTTAAGAATTTAGGGGCTCTCACTAGTGGTGCAAGGGGCTAAAGTACCGCACTATGAAACTATCCACAGCTACTCCAGCCCGAGTTCAACCCTGGGCCCCAGAGGTGACCCACATGGCGTGGCAGACCTGCTGCTCCCTTCAACAGTATATTTCAGTACATCTGCCTGTTCTGTTCCTTACTCTGGCTTAGGTGAATCATCTCACTGTCCCTCTCAACCCTACTCCCCGTATCTTTGGCCTGTACCCCAGTTCTTGCATGCATAAATAAATAATCTTTAAAAAATTAAAATCAACAACATATACTCAAGAAGCCCTCAAAGCAGCACCCTCAGGAGAAACAAGCTTGATCAATCTGCCATCGGGTTCCTACCTGACCACTAGGTCAGGCATGAATAGAGGACAACACAAGATAGAAGACTGAGCAACACACTTGCTTTCACTGTGGCCATCAAGGCCAATGAGCAATAGATGAAGTTCTTTGGCACTGATGTGGCCAAGGTCAACACCCTGATCAGACCCGAAGGAGAGAAGGTATGTGTTTGAAGAGTTGCTGAATATGACGCTTTGTATGTTGCCAACAAAACTGGGATCATATAAACTGAATCCAGCTGGCTAATTCTATATATAATCTTTTTCACCATTAAAAAAAGGTCAACAAACTATTAATGGAAGTACCTATGACCCGGCAATTCCAATTCTGGGCATCTATCCAAAGAACATGAAAATAACAACTCAAAGAACTACACACTTTATAATGTTTATGCAGTATTATTTACACTAGCTAGGGCACAGAAGCAATTAAATGCCCATCAATAGAAGATTCATCAAGAAGACATGGTATATCTACACTATAGAATACTATTCATCTAAGAAAAGATGAAATGTTGACATTTTTAGCAAAATGAAGGGAGTTGAAGGGAACAATGGGTAGTCAAGCAAGTCAGCATGATGAAGTTAAATATTGGTCATTTACATACAGAGCAGACAATTTGACAAAGTAAAATACTTATAGACATTAGCAGACACTAAAAATGAAGTGAGATTTCTGAGGCTAGGAGGTGGAGTCAGCAGAAAGGGTAAAAGGGGATATAAGGGCTCCTGATGGGGAAAAAAATAAAATAAATATACTAGATTGCCAAATTTAAAACAAAAATGGGAAAAAGTAAATGTACTTATTACAAAAAAATTTTGAGGTCCTCAATCTGCTCTTCGAAGCTTTTTTTAGGGATGTAGGATTTTCAATATACTAAGAAAATTTTGAACTTAGTTCTACGATGCATTAGAGCAACAGAAAAATGAGTTAGTTCTTGCAGAAATTTATTTATAAATAAAAAGGCTTAGTTATTTATAAATAAGAAGGCTTACTCCTTTCTTTACTCAATATTCACTTAGTTGCTTGCTGTGAACATCTTTCCTCGAACAAAGTAGCTTCATCTATACTGAAATTCCTGTCCTCTCACTGGAACTGCAACTGCAACAGAAGGGTAGGGAGCTCTTGAGCATGTCTGGATAGTGCACTCATGACCTAGCTACTCACTCTGATATTGTGTAAATATAAACTAGTCTTGATCCTATGAATAATCCATGGCTTGTGACCAAAACTTCAGTAGCAGCATTTCACAATATGCTTAGTCTTTAAGTTCTCCAACTCCCTGCTGTCACTTGAATTCATTTTAGGTTAAGAGAGCTCTGACATTGAGGCAGCTCCTATGGTCATAAGTTTTCCAACTTCTCAATTGTTCATCCTTCCCTTATCTCTCGCTGATCAGTGCAGACTGCTCAAGCACAGCACTTTTCAAATGACACAGGAGCCAACTGGGAGCCCTACAGAATTTCCTACTGTCAGACAACTCATTCCCCAAACACACTACTTTCCTCATTATCAATTTTCCCCCCACCCTAACCAGCTCTTCTTTAATCCAGTTCTGGCAACATTCTCATTTCCAGTGTTTAACACAAAGGATATGTGGACAGTAGTTATTTGTTGAAACTGAAGAAGCTCAGCTTTTGTATCTGGATATTGGAAGGTAAAGTAAGGAGAAGCTAAATAATTTACCATGATGTAGTGGTGTTCTTTGGTGATGGTGAGCCATTTCTCAGTTTGCCTCATTAAAGCAAACAAGCAAAACTCAACAGTTTCTTCAAATAGGAAGAATGACTATGTGGCTTACAGGTAAGGACATCTCGAGCAGGCCTATGCAAACTTTTCTAAGACCATTTTCTCCGTCATACTTTGTAAACTTATCACCTGGATAATTCTATCATTTTGAAATGCTTAGGCTTAATCAATCATAAGCTATTTCATACTCTAAGCTCTCTCACTTTATTTTTTATTCTTAGGTAGGCCATCACCCTGTCACCCAGTAGAGACACACTTTGTTGGGCATGCTGACAGAGAAACAAGTATGCACCCATGTAACCTATATCTGTTCAGCATCAGCTCTTAGATGTTTTTAAATCTGAGAGATGAAAAGACTACACAAAGTGACAGCATTATCACAGCCATTATAACCTGAACTGACTATAACTATTGATATTACTGTCTTTTTTATTTATCACAACAAACATTCTAGTTCTGTGGGAAGCATTTTATCCTTGACTGCTCCAGCTTGTACATAAAAGTATCATTTACTCTTTAAAATACTATAAATATTTAAATCTTTAAATATATATTTCCAGCAGCTATGTGGGCTAATAGCTACATATGTCACACACACACCTGAGAGTACGCATTCAGAAATAATTTTTTTCCATGAAAAGCTTTTTGAGCTTATGAAAATACAGCACTGAGAAAACAAACATGAATGATTTAAGCCTCTACATCAATAATATCCCTTATTAAACATTACCTATTCTATTCCTTTTTGTAAAACAGTTAATTGGGGAGGAACACAGGCTCTATTTCACCTGATGGCTGCTCACTCACCCAACCCACTGAGCCCCTACTATGAGCTGAGGCACTAGAGACACAGCTATGAGTAGAACAGAGAGAAATCTCTGCCCAAGAGGAGCTTATGCTGTCGGTGTTGCACAGTGCTGTTGGGTAGGCTTCACATGCAGTCCTGGGGAATGTAAGCTCCATGAGGGCAGGGAATTTATTCTGTTGTTCACAACTGTATTGCATGGCTGGCCCAGCACTAGTGTGAAGTACTAACATCAGTAATATTTGGTGAATGACTAAACAGATGCACAAAAGCTTTTTCTTTTTACATGTTGGCTATTTCAGGCAGCTTACCAAGAAAGGCTCACTGAACTCCTATTTCTGGGGAAGCTGGGTATTTACATTCAGAGTCAGTATGTCGTTAATGTGGAGCCATTAAATGGTGCCTTCCAAATAATTTTTTCCCATACTGAACAATAGTGTTTTCACTGTATTTCCCACCTTGACTTGTAAGTAAACAAAGGAAGGGGATCTCTTGAAAATAAATTTAAAGAATTGGTGAAAATCAAACAAAAATAGGAGGGAACAGAGAAGAAAAGACTGACTAGTAGCCAGATGCCGTGGCTTGGTGTAACTAAGAGCTTCAAACTTGAAAGCAGGGCACTGGAGTGACAAGATCCAGGCATTTTAATTAGGAGCACTCAGGAGATGAGCACATGTCCAAGCCTCAGGTGTATGCTAGGTCTCATCTATGGAAGAAATCAAGTACAAAAATCTTAATTGTGACTACTCCAAGGGGAGATATGACCCTCTGGAAGGTGGCTATGCTGGGAGCCAGAAAATATGGTTTCTCGTCCACAATAGGCTAATTACATCACATGGCTTTTTAAAAATAGCTTTCTATTGGAGTAGCACTGCTTAGATGTGGATTTTTGAAAACATTGCGTGGCCCTTCATTTTCTTATTTGTAAAATAAGACTAGACCAAACCAGACATTCTCATTGCTGGACTGGTGGTAAATACTGATCCTCAACAGTCAAACCCTGAGATGCCAATCACTGCCTATGTCTAATGTATTTTTAAATTTGTGTTTCCATATGCATCAGTGTTTATTCAAAGGTCCAAAGAGAACAACTGTGTAAACTTCTTATGTCTCAAGGAGAATGGAGTGCTATAACTTTCCCCCATTTTTCTGACATCTGCCACTTACCATGTACATTTCCAGTGGAGCATGATATTATTAAAATAACTTTCTCACTGGGGCCCAAAAGAGGCTGATATGAAATAAATGCAGACTATATTTCAACAACCAGCAGACCTGAACCTCTTCCTGCCACAATGTTCATCTCTAGAAGCCACTGTAAATTCTACCATCCACGGCGATTCCCTATGGACTTCATTACTAAAGTCTTTAAAAGGCGCTCACTCATCTTTTTCGCCTCCTATAGGTGTGCTTCTTGTCAATCCAGGTCACGAGAAAATAAAGTAATTTTTTCCAGTCTTTAGCAGTTCACAGACCATGGTGGTTTGAAACTTGTTTTATCTTTTAAAGAATGTGAAAGTAGACAAGATAGTGTGCCAGTGCTCGTGACACTGCAGGCCTCCTCAGACAGCTACCCTGAGCACTGTAAAACAATATTCTGCACAAAAGCAAAAAAAAAAAAAAAAAAAAAAGCCAGCACTCTGATAGAGAGGATGCACAGAGGGATTAATTCCAAAGGTTTATATACCAGTCTCTGCAGACCAAAGGCAGATAGATTCCCTGTTGGTAAGTAATGGATGTACAATGTGGTCTTTCACTTTAAGAAACAAATGCTTTTTTATAAGTCAGGTAACAAAGAGGGATTGGATGACATAAATGAACTGTTTCCAATTTCCAACTACTGTTATCTGAACTTGAAAGCTGGATATGGGAAAACCTTTTCTAAAAGCAGAAAACTAATATTCCACAGCAGGGAGTTCAGAAATTGCTAGAGACTGATCATCTCTACTTATCATGTTATTCTTCCCAAATGCTACCAGCTATACTTTAGAATACTGCTCATTTTTTAAGATTCATTCTTTAATCAAGGAAAATTACCTTTCCCCTCAAACTTTTTAGTTGAAAGAATATAATAAGCACCCACTTGTCGTCCACTGAGATTAACCAATTGTGAATATTTTGCCATCTTGCTTTCTCTCTAGATAACTACCTGCTGGCTCTGTGGTAGTAAGTTACAGACACCATGAGGACTCATCTCTAAATAGTTCCACATTTAGCTCCTAAGAGGTAAACAGATTCTTTAGAGCTGTTTTTAATCCCATTTCAACATCATATTAAAAACGATATATTTCCTTTGGATGTCAAAGCTTTTTAACCTCTTCTAACCTATAATAGTCCCCACAATTCCATCTTTCTCTCTTTCTTTCACAATATTGACACTTTTAAGAGTTCAGGTCAGGTGTCCCTTATCCCAAATGTGTCTGCTTGTCTTCTCATGATTAGATTCAGGTTAAAATATTACTGGCAAGATGATGACATAAAAGATGCTGCATGTTTCCCTATAACAGCAGGAGCCACACCATTATCAATCGGTGTTAATAGTTGGTGACACAAAACTTGTTTACCCTTTCCTTTGTGTTAAACTCTCTGTAGCTGCTTTCTGTCCTTGTGAGTATCCAGTTCCCTACCTACCATCCATGCAAGTGTTTTATCCATTCATCCATTAATGATTCTTGTTTGAATAAAATATTACACTTAGCTGCTGCAAAAATAATGACATTTTAAGGGTGTTTTGCCTTGGTACTGGCAAAAATAACACTGATTTGTTTAGTGAAAACAGGCTTTGTGGAAAATAAGCTCTGCGCATTTGCATTCGTATTAGGAAGTAAAGCTTAATTTATATATAAAATGGAGGTTTGCTGCGGACTCATCCCAGAATGGTTTGGGTACAGTATATGAGAATTTCTGAAGGTCACAGATCATAAACACTCCATCTGCTGTCCCTGAAGTGAATTAGTTTGCTAGGCTTTGGCTATCTTTGTCTAGGGAAACCCCTTCTTCCTATCTTTGCTGTGAAGATCTTCAAGGACTATTTTAGAAATCACTACTTCACAACCCTTTTCTGGGCTTTTTGGATGAAATACAAACTCTCTTTGCTCTGAGCACCCCAAATGGCTTCAATTACATTATTCCTTATATTGATGTTTCTTTCATCATCTCTTTATGAGATCACTGACAACTTTAAGGCAATTTGCTGCTTTATCACCTTAATCAAAAATTGTTTCCTAAGTGCAACAGAATATCTTAACAAACATTTTACTTTAGGAGGTAACTAAGGTCAGTTTGTAGTCATAATGGTCTCATATGCAACTTTTGTTAAATGCCCACACTGTAACCCTTTATAGTAAAGGACAATTTCAATATTATGCCTTTTAGAACCATCCTAACACTGTTGGTAGGAATAGAAACTGGTCCAACACTTTGGAAAGTGATGTGGAGGATCTTCAAAAGACTTAAAACGGATATGCCATACAATACAGCAGTTCCCTTCCTAGGTATCTACCCAAAGAACACAAAAACACTAATTTGAAAGGATACCTGCACCCCTGCATTTACTGAAATATTATTTATAATAGCTAAGACATAGAAACAATCTAAATGCTGAAAAACAGATGAATGGGTCAAGAAGATGTGATATAATACACAATGGATACTAAACAGTGACTAAAACAGATACGCCATGCCATTTATGACAATATAATAGAGCTGGAAGGCTTTATTATGTTAAGTAAAATAAGGAAAGAGGCGGAAAATAAATACCAGATAATGTCACATATATGTGGACTACAGAGGAACCAAAGAAAGGGTCAAACAAAGACAAACTTTAAAACCAGTCAAAGAGATGAGGGGGAGAGAAAGGAAGATGAGGAAGAATGAGAATGGGGAGGGTGGGGTAGAGCACAAGGGACTATGGAGGATGACTATGGATGCTCTGGAGGTGGGAGAGCAACTGTGGCCATACCTAAAGGGAGAAATCTTTTACTGTCAAAAGATTAATAAACCCATTAATTAAAACAACAACAACAACGATTTCTTGGGCCTCCCTGGAGGCGCAGGGCTTAACGCCTCAGTGCTGTTAAGTGCAATCAATTCCAGGCCAAAAGCTAACCCCCATGCAGTGGCAGACCTCTCCTGTCTTGCCAGCTGCTCCCCTCAGCAGTATATTTCAGTAGATCTGCCTGTTCTGCTCCCCACTCTGTCGCTGGTGCATCTCTCACCCTGCACCTCTGGCCTACACCCCAGTTCTTGTATAAATAAATAAAAATAAATCTTTAAAAAATTGTTTCTTTTGAAAGAACTCAAAATAACTTTAAGAATTAGAAGAGTATCATGTGGCATTAGTGAGGTCTTTTCTGTGAATTTTTACTTTTGTTTAAGAATATACATATGTTCTGTTCATGCATATCAGGTTTGCCTAGCAACCTTTGTTTACTTTCTGGATGAGATAAAAGTAGAATATCTGGGGACAGGTGAGCTATAGCTTAGAATCAGTTATATGTAGTTCACTTAAGGTATTTTTTTTTTTTTACTTATTTTTTATTTATTCTTACAGAACTGGGGTACAGGCCAGAGGTGCTGTGGGTGAGAGGGTTCACCAGAGACAGAGTGGGGAGCAGAATAGGCAGATCGACAAGGTGTACTGCTTAGGGTCAGAAGAGAGCTGCCACGCCATGTGGGTCAGCTCCCTAGCCAGGGATTGAACTCATGCTGCAGTGGCT
>NW_004567102.1:50408103-50463437 GCF_000260355.1 Condylura cristata
GGTCAGGAGAGGTCTGCCACGCCATGTGGTCTCCTCCAGGGCAGGCGGGAATCGAACTCATGCGGAAGTGGCTTTAGCTTCTCAGTGCAGTGTTTTAACCCGCTGTGCTACCAGGGAGAGCCTTCACTTAAGGTATTTTCTAGGCACTTAAGACAGTGTCAGAATGTCACAAGTCTAAGGGACATTCCAATACTTTCAGAAATAGCCACAAAAATATTATCATAATTGTTATTTCTTCAGGTGACTTATAATGGCAACAGAAAATAAGAAAGACCATTATAGAGAAAGCTTGCTGACCTGCAACAGTCCCTGGCCTGTGAGAGAATTGGAACTCTGTGGTTCTCGGAAGGATTTTTGATTTTATTAGGAATCAAAATGATAGGTAATAATTTTGGCTACCTAGGATAAATTACCCACTCACTATCACTATATTTACCTGATCATTATTTTTCTACAAGTTTAAATTTCCAATCAATGTAGGGATTTATAGAATTTTGTGTGGAAATGGTTTCAACACATATTTTTCAGTTGTTTCAGGTCTGGCCTGGTGTTCGTATATGCATCTTGTGAAAGGGTATGGTGAGTGTGTGCCTACATGTGTCATGGAAAGGGACAGCTATTGCTTATTGGGGTGAGGGAGAGAAGCTGGAAAGAAGGCAACAGGGCCTGATAGGAAATACTTTCCTTCCTAGTTTCAGAATGATAAGGAACCGGCACTAAAGGCATGTGATCTCCTCCTCCCTTCTTGTGTAGTCATTAATTCTCACTCTCTCCAAGGAAGTCAAAAGGATAGCTGGAATACAAAGTGGGGCAGGGAAGTAATTTTACATGTTCTAATAAGAAATCATAGGTGGCTTCCATCATTGAGAACAAGACTTTTCTATTACTGTGTCAAAACTAGTGTTAAGCTACTAATATTTTTCTTATAATGCATTTCTTCCTTAAGAGACATGTTGCTTAGATTTATTTGAGAGCTGAAAGAGCTCACAGAAATAATATAGTTCAATGCTATCATTTTACAGAAAATAGTAATAAGGATACAAAAGAATGTGACTAAGGTTTGTACAGATGTGAGCAGCATCCAAAGTGGAAGGCAGGTCTTCCAAATCCTGTTCCTCTATGGTCCATACTTGATGCTTTCTATTTAACAAAATAGGGCTGTCACCAAACAGCCTCAGCCTGCAAAGACCACCCCACACGTACTTTTGACAGTAGTTGGATGGATGGTTATGCCAGGTAATCACTATGCCAGGTACTATGCCTAATTCAAAGGTGAATTTACTATTTGCTTAAGAATCTTGCAGCAAAATTCAAAACCTGAAGAAAGAAAGGATCGCAAAAAATGTAGAAGGTGGTAAAAAGTAGAAACAACTGGAAAGATAGCATGGAACTAATTCTATGATTAACAAACATACCTCCCTGAATTTTGGTACAAGCTGTCCTCAGATGTGGTGCAAACTGTTTCCCCTAACTATGACTGAGAGTGTTCACAGAATATAATCAATTTCTCATAGCTGTAAATAACCTTGTACACTACAAATTAGAATGTTAAGATATATTCATGTAGACAGTCTTTAATCTGAAAAACATTCCCACCTACATAACAGACATTAACTTTTTATTTGCTTCAGGTGATTAGATCTTCACTTCATCAGTGATCCTGTTCTAGACTCAGAATAGGAGATATAAGAAGGGCCTGGAGCCCTCCCTGGTGGCACAACTGGTTAAAATGCAGCACTACAAACCTAGCCGCACCTGCTTTAGCATGAGTTTGATCCCTGGCCAGGGAAGTGACCCACATGGTGCAGCAGACCTCTCCTGACCCACCTACTGATCCCCTCAGCAGTGTACTTCGTCAGTTTGCCTGTTCTGCTCCCCACTCTGTCTCTGGTCAATCCCCTCACTGCCCCTGCACCTCTGGCCTGTATCCCAGTTCTGTATGCATAAATACTTAAATCTTTAATTAAAAAGAAAAGAAAGTAGAACAAACCCCAGGAGGCTGGTGGGATGTTGAGGTGGGCATTAGCTGCCAGCCTTTCCTGAAGGATGAGGATTTAGAGATTACAGGAGTCTAGGCTGGAGGGCAGGACATCACCTGCTCAATGATATCATCTTGGCAGGGATTACTGATCTCTAGAAAAGATCTACTTGATTTGCTTACTACATAAGGCAAGGTTTACTTGGAAAGGCTACACCTTTGAATCTAACTCAAGTTGGGGTAGTGGTTTGGGAATACTTCACCAATTGTTTAGGAAATCTTGGACTGCTCTCTTGTCTACATTTTCAACTCTAAGCTTGCAAAGGAACTAAGAGTTAAATATGTCTCTTTTCTGTGAAGCGTCTTTAAAATTCATATCCATGCAACTTTTATATGTAAGATGTATACATGAGAATAGTCAAGGGAGAGTTGGTAGCTTTCATTTAACACATTTAGCTGGATCTTCTCAACTAAAATGTAAATCTGCAATGTATTCCAATGTAACCCAATTAGAGCTATAACACCATCTGTATATATATTTTCGATTCAGCTGTCAAAAAACACACAAATATACTCCAGTAATACAATATTCAATAGATGTGTGATATTTATTGTACTATACCTCATTAACCTTTCTATACTCTTTAAATAAGTTTTTATTGATTTGCCATTGGTTTACAACCCTTTTCTATTTTTTTTTAAATTTATTTATTTATTCGTACAGAACTGGGGTACAGGCCAGAGATGCGGAGGGTGAGAGGATTCACCAGAGACAGAGTGGGGTACAGAACAGGCAGATCGACAAAGTACACTGCTGAGGGGAGCATCGGGCGGGTGAGGAGAGGTCTGCCACGCCATGTGGATCTCCTCCAGGGCAGGTGGTGATTGAACTCATGCTGAAGTGGCTTAAGCTTCTTTGTGCTGTGCTTTAACCCGCTGCACCACCAGGGAGGGCCCCTTTTCTATTTTTTAAATGGACTAATTTTCATCTTTCTTTTAGAATTAGTACATATTTGAGTTTCTTTGCTTAAACTCAAATGTCTTTGATATTTTTCTTTGATAGCGTCTTAGAAATGTAATTACTAATGAATATAAATCTTAAATGTTTCTAAATAAAATAAATATATATGTGGCATTTAAAAAGTAAAATAAAATGGGACTTCTTTTTAAATTTTTAAAGAAAGATTTTACTTATGCATACAAAACTGGGGTATGCATAACTGAGGTGCAGGAGCAGTGAGAGGATTCACCAAAGACTGAGGGGGGAGCAGAACAGGCATATCACTGAAGTACACTGCTGAGGGGAGCAGCGGGCGAGACAGGAGAGGTCTGCCATGCCATATGGGTCACCTCCGGGGCTGGGGAATCGAACTTGCACTGAAGCAGCTGTGTTGAGCTTGCAGTGCTGAGTCCTAACTGGCTGTGCCATCAGGGAAGGACTAACCTAAAATTGTAATTGACCCTTTTTTTTTTCCTTTAAGATTTATTTATTTGTGCATACAGAACTGGGGTACAAGCCAGAGGTGCAGGGGCGGTGATAGGATTCACCAGAGACAGAGTGGGGAGCAGAAGAGGCAGGCAGACGAAGTACACTGCTGAGGAGAGCAGCGGGAGGGTCAGGAGAGGTCTGTCGCACCATGTGGATCACCTCCCTGGCAGGTGGGGATCAAACTCATGCTGAAGTGGCTTTAGCTTCTTAGTGCTATGCTTTAATCCACTGCGCCACCAGGGAGGGTCTGTAATTGACCCTTTAAAAAAAATTTATGCATACAAGAGCTGGGATACAGGCCAGAGGTGTGGGGGGTTGGATGCCTGTGAGGCTTCCAAGCGGGGTGGGGGAGTGAGCGGATTCACCAGAGGCAGAGTGAGGCGCTGAACAGGTGGATCTACTGAAATAAACTGCTGAAAGGAGCAGTGGGTGAGACAGGAGAGGTCTGCTGCGCCATGTGGGTCAACTCTCTGGCTGGCAAGGACATTTCTCCACTGGCTCCAGTCACGACACTGTCATGCTCAGAATGTATAAGACCGATGTCTCCAAATAGCTTGAGAGTGCTGAGACTTTAACCTCTGCGCCACAGGGAGGCCCATAATACAGGACTTCTAATAAAACAACTAGCACTCTCCAGAACTCTCTCTGTTCCCTCTCTTTAGTTGTTTCTTTTGCCATTTACTTTCAAATATTTTTCTTACTTGATTTCTAAACTTTAGATACTATCTATTGATCCTATCATGAAAAGAATCATTAGATCACCTCTTTTTTAAGGAAACTAAATAGATTTATGATTTATTCCATACCTCTAAACTTCAGAGAGTAAGAATCAAACAAATGTTCTGTGAGGCATCCAAGGCACTTCTAGGCTTGACGGAATTACAAACGCCAGTACCATATCACCATCTGGTTTAAGTTTCTTCCTCTCCTTTCCCTTCCTCTCCCACCACATCAGAGCTGAAGTTGCTGCAGGGCAGTCTGTGCATGTCCAGGACCTGCTTGTTGGGCCACTGAGGATAAGGTACCTGTCCTCCTCTAGCTTTATCAGATGCTGATGACCCAGCGCAGGGTGCCCCAGGTGTCTGCTACACTCCAGTTGACGTGGTACAGACTCACTGGGCTGGAGCTGCTGGGCACACAAGAGCTGGTGTGGTGCCGGGGCACACGGCCAAGCCTGAGGTCTTTGGGCCCCGCCAGCAAAGCACAGCAGGTCCATCAGGCCCACTTGCAGCTGTTGTTCTTTAGCTTGGTAGCAATGACAGCCCCTTGCTGAGAGTTCGGCTTCTAATGCCAGTCACTGCCATTACAATGTCTAGAATCCCACTCACAGAGGATTTTGATGTTGGCGAAGGACATTTCACTGGCTCCAGTCATGGCACTTATTCATTGTCATGCTCACAATGAATAAGACTGATGTTTCCAAGCTTCTACTGCAGTAATGTATGCACTAGAGGTGAAGCCATTCTTACCCATGTTCTCCTGTAGAAACAGGTTTGGGTGGGGGAAATTGTACCTTTCTTCCTCAAGTGCTGCTGGGAGAAGGTGTAGTTGATGCAGGACATGGACATGATGTGGGGTGAGTTGAAAGAATTATTTTGGCTTGAGGAAGATTCGTGACTGTTTCACTCACTGTCAGGACATCAGTATGAGAGTTGCCCCTTTTGTCAAACAAGAGCTTGGACCCAACATTCTGGACCACCCTGTTTCAGGAATATGCAGAGCCAGTACAGTTCATCAGCGTGGCTAGAATTACATCAGTGGCAAACACACTTCCCTGAATTTTTGCCAGCTTTCGGATATCACGGTTGTTGGTGCTGGTGACAGAGTGGAAGGTGCTCCACAGAGGTTTCACATTCTTAGGGTGATGTGATCAAAAGCTTTATCATCATTAGCTAGGGCCCCATCACCCTCCATATCCTGTGGCTCTAATACTTTCACATAGTACAACGTCATAAACTGAGGAAAGCCCATTTCCTGTCTCACCTTCCTGTACTATGGACCTCAGGGTTTTTGTGAGTTTTTTGGTCCCATTTTTGCCTCACTCCAAATTGTTTCTGGAATTTTTGCCTGCAGTTTTGAGTTCTCTTTCTGCTTGTCATTCTTTGGCAGAGTCTGCAGGGTGATTTACAATGTGTTCCCTTGATCTGTGTCTCTGCAGACATTCCTCTGTGCATACTGCATCCAGTTTTGCCAGTAGGCAGTCTTTTGTGTGTGTGTTTTATGTCCACCATTCAGAAAGTAGTTTCATTCTCCCCATGGAAATAAACATACTGACTTCCATCACAACACCGAGAGAAGTACTTGTCTAAGTACTTTTTATTTTGGTAAGGGCACCTGTCTAGTCTGGTGCCTTTCCTCGTCAAACTCCTTTGCTGAATAACTGGCTGGTAGGGTACATCCTACCAGCTGCTCAGGAACAGCATAGGGATGCCAGTGGAGGGTAGTCCTAGGTTATGAGTGTGTGAACTTTGGTATTTTCTTTATTTTATTTTATAAATTCTTTTTTAAAAAAAGATTTATTTATGCATACTAAACAGGTATAGGCCAGAGGTGCAGGGGCGATGAGAGGATTCACCAGAGACAGAGAGGGGAGCAGAACAGGCAGATCCATGAAGTACACTGCTGAGGGGAGCAGTGAGCTAGGCAGGAGAGGTCTGCTGCGCCATGTGGGTCACCTTGGGCACAGGGATGGAACTCGCATGGCAGCGGCCGTGGTCAGCTTCACAGTGCTGCATTTTAATCTGCTGCTCCACCAGGGAGGGCCCCAACTTTGGTATTTTCTAACACCTGCAATGGCCTTGGTTGGCCCAAAAGTGACAAACAGTCTGGACTGAAGACGTCACCATCAGCTGCTCCTCTGAGGAACTGGGAAAGGAGCGGCATTATATTTCTTAACTGATCAAACACACTTTCCCACTACTTGGTTGAATTTAGTATTTACATTTCTATGCTACATAAGTATTATTCTCTAAGTAATATAGAGTATTATGATTAATTTCTTTTATGTCTAACTTTTCCATTATAGATAATAACTACCTCACTTTGCTCCATATATCTAGTGTGGCTGTTTAGGAACTGGATCTCAGAATTCTTTATCCCACTGATACATGAAGTCTCCAGCCTCTCCTCTTGATTTTGGTGGGACCATAGACCTCATTTTTCAAATTTTTGTGACTAGTTCCATAAGAGATCATGACATGTAAATGATGTGGAAGTGACTTCTGAGAATGGCCATAAAAGAGGACGTAGCCTCTGTCTTGTTAGCTGGCAAACATGTGTTTGGAATTCTGAGCCAGCAAGAAAGGAATCTGACCATGCTGAAGCTGCCATGCTGGAAGGAAGCCAAATTCATGCAGAAACCAGACATGAACATTCTGGTTCATCAGCAGCCTGGTCTTCCAGATACCCCATCCAGGTGCCAGACATAAGTGAAGGAGTGTCCAGATGATTCCAATGTTCAGCATCATCAAGAAACCTCTAGACTCTGGATCTTTCCAGCTGATGCCTTAGACATCTCCCTGTGCACTATCCAAATTCCTGACCCACAAAACCCATTATACCATTATATACACTATACACATAAACCACACACACACACACACACACACACACACACACATACACACACACACTGTTTATTTTAAAAGCTCAGTTTTGGAGTAATAAACTATGCAGCAATAGGTACTGGGGCACTTAGTTTTTTTTTTTAAGTTCCTATCATTAATCTACCCCTAAATTTTCAATATGGTCAAGCACATCAGTTCCATCTGTTTTCTTTGAAATTATTTCTCCTAGGTATCTCAGTCATCTGTATTAGAAATTTTGATTTCAAATTTTTATACTTTATTATTTTGATTTCTTTTTCTTGGAATCTCTATTTCTATATATACTGAGTATACTGATTATAGTATTTTTGAAATGTCTTTCCAGTCAGCTTGCTTTTGGCTCATTCTTTCATTGTAGAAGCTTTCTCTGATGCCTAGTGGTCCTCTACTACCTATTCTACTTCAGCTGGATGTTCTGAGGCTTGTCAACTGGTGGGCTTCCTTGCAGGAGGGCAGGTGAGGGATATGGCACTTCTACTGAGGGAACCTCAAACATTCACATCTGTAGATCTTTCCTCCTGAGTTTCACAGTTTCTCCAGAAAGGGATCCTTTTTCTGGAAAATTTTTAAGCCGTCTTCTCTCCCCTGGAAGTCCATAGGGAAGAGCATAAGGAGGGAGAATATACTCTCGTTTGGAATGCACTCAGGCTTTCTCAGCTTTAAGTATGGCCCATCTTCAGCTGTGCCTGACTCCCATGTGCACAGTCTCAGGTTAACCCAGTAGGTTAGAAAACATGAAGTTAAATAAAATTCATTTAGTTTTGGATAAAAGGGCAAGAACTTTTTGATTAAAAGAAAACCAAGAAAATTCTGTTTAACTTTCTTCCAACAAAATCCATCCCCCACCCCATAGGAAATTTATCTAGTTTGAATTCTTTTATCCCTCCCACTTCACCATGTTTTTTCTTTGATAATGTCTCAGAACTTGAGTATTCAGGGTCCAAGTTGTTTTAAAATAACTCAATGAGTCGACAGACGGAGCTCCTGGAATTCTGCAGCGTGTGCTAGAGTCTACAGATGGGAAATTACTGTCAGTTAAAGGGTGGTGTGCTATTACCATAGCCCAATTTTTGAGAGCCTTTAGAAAGAAAAAAAAAAAATCATCCGAGTTAATTAACATTCATACCACAGGCACTAGTTTTCTGTTGCAGTATTCTAAATACTCAGATAATACAAAAACAGCATTGATGTCTCTAACTTTCATCTAATATCTTCTCTCTTTAAAATTATAAAAAAAAGAACTCTACCTGTTTTGTGGATATGCTCTTAGAAGGTGGGTCTGTAGTCTCAGATGTTCATGAATCATGTTCTAAAATCTACATAGTATTGGTATCTAAAATAGGAGTGATTTCATTTTACCTCTTTGATTTGCTTAATCCAGATATCTCTTCCAAGAAATTCCTGATGTAACACTACAGGAGCTGAGTTTAGACTAAAAGCCATGGAGTCACTGGTCTTTTCTTTAATAAAAGGCTGGAGATCAGAATTTATCTAGAGGGAGTAGTCAAAAGAACTGAATCAGTGAAATGCATATAGACTTTATCATTCAGATGAAGTCTTATCATTCAGAAAGCATAAATTAATACAGTATAAGGTGAAATTTAAGGAATGTAATTATTAGATGTATTTTAGTAAGCAAAAGAACAGTTCATGTGGTAACAATAATCTTTAAAATTATTTAAAATAATTTTTCCTAACACATTCCTTTTTGTTTTTGGCAGGAGCTTTTATTTTCTTTTTAAATTCAAGATAAGGATCCAGAAAAAGATTTAACAGATATAACTGCTCAATAAACTAATCCACAATTTAATAAAATATGTAAAAAACTCATATGAGATATATATATATACATCCATATATTTTCCTTGCTCTCCTGAGCTATTAACTAACATCTAAGACATGTGTATATATATTTTTAAAATGGAATTTTAAAATTACATATATAGAGAGGAAAAAATATAACAGCTACTTTCAGGACATTTTATATTTCAATGTATGCATGCAAAAGAGTCATTAGAATTAAAGTTTTTTATTTTAATCAGTATATTTGTAAATGTCATTAATGTACACAATTTGCTTTACATAAGAAACCAAGAGAACTGTAACGTAAATGAAAATATTCTTCCATTTTGTGAAGAGCAATATTAATTGTTATTCAATAATTTACAAAATTTTTCCAAGGATCTTTCTAGGTGGTAAGAAAAGACAAACATCAGAGATATCAAAATGACACAGCACTAACCAATCATACTGTTCACATTACATAACACTCACCATCTATGACAGATTTTAAGCACACAATAAACATTTTAAAATAGATATAAAGGCAACTTATTAAATGGCAAAAGGTTTCTTGTGTATCACTTTAGTTGAGTACTGGAAAGAGAGAAAGGATATGCAAATACCTTATGACTCAAGGCCATGTGCTTCCCATACTGAAATGCCGTATCCTGAAGCTCAGCATCATGCTTGGCTAATTCCATTGCAGCTTGGCAGCTCTTTGCTAATAATGCACCATGGGAGAGAAAAGTCTGCTCCTTCCAAGTCGATATTCCAATATCATCTGTGATATAATCTTCCTAAAAAATGCAACAAAGCCAAGATAAAAAAGGCTTTAGGAGAAATTTAATTGTTTTTGTTTTTGAAGAGTAAAAGTTAAGAGATGAACTATTCAAAAACACTTAGGCTATGACTAAAAGCTCTACCTAAAAAATTGAGTATAGGAACTGCCTTTTTAGGGTAATGGGGGAAAAGGGAAAGATATGCTCAAGAAAAAATTATTTTGAGGTAGGGACATTCTATTAAAATATATTCAGTTCTTGGGCCCTCCCTAGTGGCACAGAGGGTTAAAGCACAGCACTAAGAAGCTAAAGCCACTTCAGCATGAGTTCGATCCTCATTCTCGGAGGTGATCCACATGGTGTGGCAGACCCCTCCTGACCCGCCTGCTGCTCCCCTCAGCCATGTACTTCATCGATCTGCCTGTTCTGCTCCCCACTGTCTCTGGTGAATCTTCTCACTGCCCCTGTACCTCTGGCCTGTACCCCAGTTCTCTACGCTTAAATAAATAAATCTTAAAATATATGTATATTCAGTTCTTGAAAGCCAGCATTTCAAAACACAATAATGCTATTGCCTTTAATTTAGGTGAAAATGTTAAAGGCATAATGAAGGCACTGAATTTTTTTCTTTTTTAACAATATACAGTTAAATGGAAGCATCACAGAGGAGATAATCTTATAATGGAGTATGATAAGATTACAATACATCAAAGTTTATTCCCTCTGGATGAAACAAGATGAAAGAGAAGCTATAACTGTAGTTTATTTAACTTCACCTTTTTAAATTATGAAAATCAATGTGGTGTCTTTAAGTTACACATACCACCTACTAGACCAGTGATGGCTAATACATTAGTCACATATTAATTTTTTTTTAAGATTTATTTATTTATCCATACAGAACTGGGGTACAGGTCGGAGATGCAGGGGCAGTGAGAGGATTCACCAGAGACAGAGTGGGGAGCAGAACAGGCAGATCGTTGAAGTACACTGCTGAGGGGAGCAGCATGTGGGTCCGGAGAGGTCTGCCATGCCATATGGATCACCTCTGTGGCGGGCAGGGATCAAACTCATGCTGAAGTGGCTTTAGTTTCTTAGTGCTGTGCTTAAACCTACTGCACCACCAGGGAGGGCCCACATATGTAATTTTAAATGTGCTAGTAACTATATTAAAAATGTGAAAAGAGGGCCCTCCCTGGTGGTGCAGTAGGTTAAAGCACAGCACTGAGAAGCTAAAGCCACTTCAGCATGAGTTCGATCCCTGCCTGCCCTGGAGGTGACCACATGGCGTGGCAGACCTCTCCTGACCCGCCCGCTGCTCTCCTCAGCAGTGTACTTCGACAGTCGACCTGTTTCTGCTCCCCACTCTGTCTCTGGTGAATTCTCTCACTGCCCCTGCACCTCTGGCCTGGCCTGTACCAAAGTTCTGTATGCACAAATAAATAAATCTTTAAAAAAAAAAAAAAAGTGAAAAGAAACAGGGGGAATTAATCTTGACACATTTTATCCACCCAAATAAATCATTTTGGCACATAATCAATACAAAATTACTAACGAGCCATTTCATGTTTTCAAAGTCAGTGTTTATTTTATATTTACAGTACATCACTAGCCACGTTTCAGTACTCAACAGGCTCAAGGAGCAACAGGTACAGGAGTAAATGACCTGCTGTAAGTTTTGCTTGAGGCAGTGAATTCTCTGAGGACAAGAATGATGAAGCAAATATATTAAGACAATGTTCAATTGATGGTACTTCTTTGAAATCTCTAACTTACCTAGAGTCTTTCCAGTAGGTTTAATTAAACCAAACACTTTGCTTCTTGCATCTACACCATAATCTATCTCCTTCTACTATTATTTGGGATCTTATAAAAAAAATAATAAGAAAACTTAAATAGGGACCATTAAAAGGCGGGCTCAGATGCAGCCTTCTCTCTTTAACCATGTTGATGGGACTTTTCAGCCAT
Organism: Condylura cristata; assembly: GCF_000260355.1. Classification (NCBI taxonomy): domain Eukaryota; kingdom Metazoa; phylum Chordata; class Mammalia; order Eulipotyphla; family Talpidae; genus Condylura; species Condylura cristata. The sequence goes on from NW_004567102.1 coordinate 50,419,705, forward strand.
TGGTCAGATAAAATTAGCGGTTTAATTTTAGTAGGCTTTTAAACAAAAAGAGAGTTCCATTTGTGGCAACATTTGCAAATATGCAATGGAATTGTGTAATAATCAAAAAAATCACACAGAGGAAAAACTGCAGAAACTTTAACCTGCTTTATGAAACATTAGTTATTAATAGTGGCATTAACTTTAGAAAGCTGAGACTGCATTTTAAAATGTGCAAAGCCAAAATATTCTATTAATGAAATTTAGATAAAAACCTTATCTCTCCATTTACACTAAAGAGGCACTTGACAAAATTCAACTATCCTTGCTGGGTAAAACAGGAAGAGGTTTCTTTAATCACACAGGTTTGTATTTGGTTGTGTGCTCACCAAAAGTCAGCAAATACTTTACAGGAAACACATGAGCCTTACTTTCTAAACTCTAGAATGAGACAGAGATACATGCAATACCATTGCTATTAACATGGTAGAAGATTTGAGAGAAAGATAAGGGCATAAAAAATAGCAAGAGTTTATGACTATTTGAAGATAATACAATGTGCAGCTCAGTTAAGAAAACACTACCAACAAGAAAATAATTCAGTTACAGAATAACATACATTAATCAAATATTAAATGAATTTATAATGACAATATTAGATGTGTAACCAGAGATTTCATACATAAGAACTAATCAGAAAATATACAGATGGCCTTTTCTCCCATTACAACTATGAGAATAAAGATTAAAATACTGGGGATAAACCAAAACTTAGAAATGTACAAATATGTTAAGTATATCTCAATAAAGTTGTTAAAAAATAAAAAAGTAATGAGTATACTTTACATTTCTTATTCTCAAAGGTATAAATTTCAAATGCCTAAAAATAACATTTAAAAAACATACATGATTCTCAAAATTAACTTTTTTAAAAAAGATTTATTTATTTATTAATGCATACAGAATTGGGGTACAAGCCAGAGTTGTAGGTGTGGTGAAAGGATTCACCAGAGACAGAGTGGGGAGCAGAACAGGCAGACAGACAAAGTACATTGCTAAGGGGAGCAGTTGGTGGGCTAGGAGAGGTCTGCTGTGCCATGTGGGTCACCTCCAGGGCCGGGAATTGAACTCGCACTGAAGTGGCTGCGCTTGCTTGCAGTCCTGTGTCCTAACTCATTGGGCCACCAGGGAGGCCCCAAAATTAACTTTTTATAATGGTTGTAAACCATTCTCATTTATTCATACAACAAATATTTATTTAGGTTCTATTGTGGGTCATGTTCTCCATGAAGTGATATGGAGATTAATAAATAGCTTGCCTCCTAAAGAAGTTACAGTTTAGGGATGGCACACACGTGTGTGTATATGTATGTCTATAGACATAAACAGAGATAAATAAAGTTTTATTTCAGAATAATTACATGGGATCTCTCTATCAATGAGATTCAGTTTTGTTCATTTTTTAAAATTATTAAAACATTATTTATAATTTCTATTTAAAATTATGCAGGTAATATGCAGTCACTGGGGGAAAAAAAAAAAGCCTAGAAAATTCAGATGACCAAAACAGCCATTAGCTTAGAGTCCCCTGAAATCTACTAGTTAATGAAGCTAAGCCAATAATTTGGCTCCTAAATTAATCAGAAAATTTTTTCTCTGAACATTTACTTATTACCTCTTGTGAAGCTCATTACAAATTAAACAAAATTTCCCTATTCCTTTCCATCAGCTTGCCATGTTTTACTACAAAGGAATAAGAATATACTTTATTATAAAGGGAAAATTAGGTACAATTTTAAAGTACTAAGAAACTAGTTTGACAACCATCTCAATCGGTATCTTCAGAAGTCAATGCTCGGAATTAGTGTGATGTGAATAAATGTAGTCAGAGTACATGAGATTTAGATATACTTACAGCATCAATTTACACACATGCACTTTTAACAGTAGGCTTATTACATATAAAAGAAAGATACATTCAGTGAATATTTACTTTTGATGCAATTTCCTTTTTTTTTTCAGCAAGGTAATATATGCCAACACACCTATCAAATGACTCTCAGACAGAGAATATTAATTTAAAAAACATAGGCCTCTTATTCATAGTCACATGAACTTTTGGACTAGAAAAACAGGAAAAAATGCTATAGCTTGCAAGATGATGTTTGCCTGTGACATAGGCATTCATGGATAGCTCAGATATAATATGCTGTTCTGCTACTGAGTTGTCTGGGAATATGTATTTTGAATGGTTTCATAATGGTAGTAATATAAGTGTATATATCTATTCATATGAGACCAATGTGCATCTGTGAAGTAGTTGGTCAGGATCTGTCCAGGGCTAAGAATAAAAGCAAAGTAATCGACCCAGAAAGTCATCAAAGCTCCAACTAGAACTTACCAAGCTAGAAAAATTGCTACCCTTCACATCATCAGAAAAGAAGAGTTTGGGAAACTAAGGAACTGATTACCTGTTGAGCTAAAAGTACTTTTAAAAAGCACTCACATATTTCCTGTGTTCATGCTTCTAACTTTAGATTCATATTCTGAGCTATCTTTATAAATGCAGCATAAATTTAGGTTTAAGCAGAGATCAGATCTCTCTAATGCCGCATTTCACCATTATAATTGTTTGCCTATAATTGCCTTTTTCAGTTGTTTTAAGAGGCTAAAAGAGACAAAACAGTTTAAAATTTTTTTTTAAAAGTCAATTTAAACAAATTTTCAATAGAGACTCTACATTTAGGATAAGAAGGAAGCAAAGAGTACAATGAATCTAGTATTTCTTGAAAACTGTGTGAAGTTCATTATTATATCAGCTCATTCATTATTTTATCAGCTTTCAAACATCTTGACATTTTTCCATTTAATTGATAAAGAACTTTAAAAACTATATTTTGAAGAGAATGAAGAGGCATTCATTTTGGGTCTCAGAAGTTTAGCAACTATTTTGCTTAGTATATAATAATATACATGCATAATACTTCATAGTTTAAAAAGCAGCTTGCATTTAAGAGTGTATGACACTCCATTGAAGTATCAAAAAAAATTGAAATTTTTTAAGTCTTAATAATATTCATGTAAGAGATCTAGGAGTCTATAGCAAACAAGTAACAAAGTTAAAGAGAGTAGGTATCATAAGAACTTTTTTTTCCCCCAGAAATCCTGAGGGAGGGAAAAAACATTACCTGATAGAATGAAATACTTTGTTTTAATTTAAAATTCAATTACATGGGCGAAAGTAAAGCAGATATAGAGAGGAAGTTGCATATTTATGTACAACATGAAAGAGAAATTGGTAATATTTGATAAATGTGTGTAACTATAGCCTGTTTTAAAAGTGCCTCTATACTATAAGTAAAACTACTTACTCATAAATTAGAGAAAAGGAATCCATGATATTAAAAAAATCAGGAATTCTTTGCTGTAGGGCCAGTCAACCCCTTTCTGTTCTCCTCACTAGAAAATTCTTGCTGAGATACATGGCAATGACCATGCATGAGAAGAGACCAAAGCTATTGAGAACCAGTCCTTCAGCAGGAGGTATCCTTGGGGTGGGGGGAGCTTACCACCTAGAGGGCAGCAGAGAATCTTCAGAAGGATTGGGATTGCACAGTGGGGGCAGCAGGGAATACTGAAATCTTTGAAAGAAACACATTGGACAGCACTGAGTAGAGTGGAAACTTGTCTTTCCTTGAAATGCAGTGTATGCTGGTACTTGACAGATAATATAAATGTGCAGGAAATGTAGCTCAACAGATTTATGTATTTGCTTACTACATGCCAGGCACTGTTTAGAGAACAAGGCATCACTACTCTTTGACCTGTAGGAGAAGTTCAGCAGGGGAGAAATAGCAGGAGTAAACAGAGTTTGGTACGTGCAAAGAAAGGTATGCTTATAGTACAGAGAAGGGAGTGAATCTTTCTATCAGGGAAGGATTAAAGAAGGCTTTAATGAGGAATTGTTAGCTGGTTCTGAATAAACTGAAATTACTTAGGAAGATAGAGAAGACTTTGAGGCATCAATATTAGCTGGAGATTGTGGAAGCATATGGTCAATGAGGTAGGTGGAGAAAGATGAACATAAGTCAGCTAGTTAAGAGGCCCAGAGGTTTGGATTATATCACTCAGGAACTAGGACACTTTTCAGCAGGAAACTATAGGATTATAGGTCAATTTAGATGTTGCCCAAAGACAGTTTGGATTGGAGAGGCAAAGGCTAGAAAATCTACAGGGGTGAAATGATTTATTCCAGTCTAGGAGGGTGAGGTAAAGTGGTGGCCAGTGGGAAGTGAGAGGCAAGAACAATACGAACTGCTTAAAAAGTGAAAGGAGGCCCTCCATGGTGGCGCAGCAGGTTAAAGCACAGCACTAAGAAGCTAAAGCAGGTGATTCCCCCTGCCCCCGAGGTGACCACATGGTGTGGCAGACCTCTCCTGACCTGCCCGCTGCTTCCCTCAGCAGTGTACTTCACCATCTGCCTGTTCTGCTCCCCACTCTGTCCCTGGTGAATCCTCTCACCATCCCTGAGCCTCTGGCCTGTACCCCAGTTCTGTATGCACAAATAAATAAAATCTTAAAAAAACCAAAAAAGTGAAAGGAGATAATTACCGATTGTGGAATGACAGTGCCCACCCAGAATCCACTCTAGGCTCTCCTTACTAACAAACCCTAATTTTGTACAGATATTCATGCTCTTGCTGATGATTAATTTAGGAGTAGGTATAAGGCCCAATTATAGGCAATGAGACATGAGGGAAATCCACCAGCAAGATTCAGGAAAAAGACCAAGATAGAATGGATGTTTCCTCTGGATGTTGCTCTGTTTTGGTGAGAACATCATCCAGGACAAGTACAGTCAACTATCATTGGCCTAGTAGTAAGTAGGCCACAAGGAAGAGAGACAAAGAAAACCTTTATACCATGTAATTGCCATTAACTATCCTTGATGCCTAAATACCTCTGCAAGTTAATAAAGACAAAATGTTACCTGACTATTTTTTTTAAAGATTTATTTATTTACGCATACCGAACTGGAGTACAGACCAGAGGTGCATTGGCAGTGAGAGGCTTCACCAGAGACAGTGGGGCGCAGAACAGCCAGATTGACAAAGTACACTGCTGAGGGGGCAAAGTACAGTGTCTTGTGGGCAAGACACAAGAGATCTGCTGCGCCATGTGGGTCACTTCCCCGGGCGTGATCAAACTCATACTGCAGCAGCTGCAGAGCTTCATCATGCTGTGCTTTAATCTGCTGCGCCACCAGGGAGGGCCTGTTACTTGACTTTTATATCAATTTAATTGGATTTTCTTTTTTTTTTAGCAATTGAATGTATTCCTTAAAATGAAAAATATTTATGCTATGTGAAGACGATATTAATAATATAGTCTTAATATACTATAATATTAATATATTAGTATTAATATATTAATAATCCATTAAAGTACTGGGGACTAACTTACTTAGGTTGGTATATTAGGTATCTATTACTGCGTAACACAGTACCCCAAAACCTGTCATCTTAAAAACACAATTATCCATAATTTTAGAAGTCAGGAATATAGGAATGGCTTTGCTAGCTGGTTCTGGCTGAGGGTTTCTTGTGAGGTTGAAGTCAAGTTGTTAGCTGGGGCTACAGTCACCTTAGGAGCAGGAGAATATGTTCCCAAACTCACCTGGGTGACTGTTGACAGTAGCTGTTAGTTCCTTGCTACATGGACCACTCCACAGGGCTGTGTGCATGATATGGCAGCTGCTTCCCCCAGCCAACTTCTCTAACATAGTTGGAGAGAAAGAGCACACCCGAGAGGAAGCTTCACAATCTAACCTCAACTTGAAGTGACATGATTACTTCTACTGCATGCTGAAAGTCACACAGGCCAACCTAGTACAATATGGGAAGTGATTACCCAAAGAATACTAGCAGGAAGGTAGTGCCGTTCACAATAGGTACCATGGTGAAGGCTGGTGACTACAGATGAATTCAATGACTGGAACTACTGGGCCAATAGGGCTGAGTATTTTAAAGTCTCTTAAAATACTCCGCCAAGAACCAACAGAGGTTCTTCTGATGTGCAAACAGACTAGCCAAGTTTGACTTTGTCTTGGAACTGTGGAGGAGTATTATTTTGTGAACTCAACAGGTATAAAGTGATATCTCATTTTAAATATGGGAAATAACTGATTAGACAACTGTGTATCCTCCATTTATTCATTTGTTAAAAAAAATTACAGAGTATCTTCTACATACACAACATTGTCCTGGTGCTCATGCCAATGAGCCATTTCAGTGAGTCCTTGTACTCCTAATTCTTGAAAGTCTAGCAAAGAAGCCAGAGGATCAGAGAGCCACACAAATCAATACATAACGACAGACTGAGCTACTTTCAATGGGGGGGGGGGTATAAAAGTACTTCTATGGCAGCATCTCCCAAAGGCAGCTGGCTGAGACTGGGATTTTTGGGGATGGTGTGCAGGAAGAAATAACACTCGAGCTGACATAGAAAGGCTGGAAAAGGGGCAGGTAGTAAAGAAGATGAAGAAGTAAATTCTAGGCTGCCAGGACTGCAGCCTATATACAAAGGAGAATTGTATCTCTGGGAAATTGAGAAGGTAACTGGGGCTGATATGTTGACAGCAAGGGTGAGAATGGTACAAGGTGAGGCTGGGAGTATGGATTGGGGTGAAATTTATGCAGGGCCTTTTGAATCACCTTTAGATTTTGTTTTTTATCTTAAGAGTGATGGGATGTCACTGGAAATGAAGGCACAACACATCTGCTTTGTTTTTTTTAAGATCCCTGGAAGTGTGAAGAAAAAAACAGGAGGGAAAGAAGTAGGTTAATACAGTAGCTCAGGCACATTGAGCATGGGGCAGAAGGGGCAGCCAGGTTCTAACACCAAGGTGAGTAGGCCTGTGATAAAAGCCAAACTGCAGCTGTGCCACTGACGGTGGGGCACAAGCGTGTATCCCAGGTACTGTTCTCAATTACTATTACAGATTCCATGTATATAACCTTACAAAATTCTTTTTGTTGAAGCCCTAACTTCCCAGTTTGGCTGTATTTGGAGGAAGGAGGTGATGAAGGTGATGACCAGAGGCCCTTATCTAAGAGTGACTCCAGAGAGCTTGCTCAATTCTCTGCCTGCCAGGTGAGGACACAGTGAGAAACCAAGGATAAAGCTCCCACCAGAAACTAAACTGGACAGAAGATTCTGTAATTCTAACACCCAGAAATTTGAGAAAATAAATTTTTATTGTTTAAGTGCATGATACTTTGCTACTTAGCCCAAGTTGATTAATATAACTATCTCTATAAATCTTCATAGGCTTAAACTAGTGGCTTTTGAAGGCACATTTATACCACCTTTCTACAATCTTTTAGATGAAGTAAGAGAGCAAGAGGAGTAGGCCTGGTGAAGGACATATGTTTCCAGAGGACTCTGAAGTTCTGACCTGAGTAACTGGATAAATGGTGATGCTCTGTGAAGACAGAGAAATGGAATGTTTTGGAGGGAAAGACCACATATCTGGACTTACATGGTGCCTAAGAGACCTCTAAGTGGAAATACTGAGCTCATAGGTGATCTGATTAGAACTCACTGGTGTCATACAGACAGATAGTAATTGAAGGCGTGGGCTTTGTTTTCTGAATGTCTATTCTTGTAGTATGATCACAATGGTAGTCTATTAAACAATTTACATGTTTATCAGTAATCTTTTCTCGCTTAGGCAAATAAATTGCCTTTTAGGATGGTTTGCTCTGATGGCTGTCAGTAAATGACCCAGAGTACCTCTAAATGGTAACAAACAAAAACATTCACCAACCAGACCCACTCTAACTTGAGGGTCTATGTAATCAAAAGGGTCATTGTATATGCTAAGCTTTTTCAGTCATCAATAGCTTTTCTGCCTTCTCAATACTGGTGTCAACCTTCATTTTACCACCTTTGCATAACTAATCTGATACTCCTAATATACATAGTACTATTTCTTAAATATGGTGGCAGGCACCAAAATGTTTTATTATTATTTAAACTGCCTGTATCTGTCATACATATTCTTGTGTGCTTAATACATTTCATAATAAAAAATATCTTAAACCACACTCAATAACCTTTAAATCTGAATAAATGCAACGTTTTTATTTGCGATGAGAGATTTAAGACTGTATCCACTTTATGAAAAAAGGATGTTAGTACAATTATAGGTATTTATTGTCACCACTACAAGCATCTTCAAAGTCTTGGCTACATAAGTAATGTAAGCTTGAACAGATGCCCAGCAAACAATAAAGCGCAGCACAGCATGTTTTATTAGCTCGTTAATACATGCCTTGGGTACAATGTGAGGGACAGGTTGTAAGTAAATGTACCAATGAAAAATACTCCAGAGTATCTTAGTGCTTTTACACAGTACTTACTGTTTCACTTTTAAATCTCTTAATATATACATTTTCTTTTTAAGATAGTTTTAACTTGCATATATACCTAGGATATTTTTAGCTGTGAAGAAAGGAAAATAAAGTTTTTCATTTTTAATTTACCAAAGACAATTTTCAATATGAATTTTCTTCCATTTTGATAACGAACCTCTTTTTTTTTTTTTTTTTAAAAAGGTTTATTTATTCATACATACAAGAACTGGGGTATAGGCGAGAGGTGGGGATGGCGATGAGAGGATTCACCAGAGACAGAGTGGGGAGCAGAACAGGCAGGCAGATGAAGTACACTGCTGAGGGGAGCAGCGGGCGAATCAGGAGAGGTCTGGCACCCCATGTGGATCACCTCCAGGGCAAGCGGGGATGGAACTCATGTGGAAGTGGCTTAAGCTTCTTAGTGCTGTGCTTTAACCCGCTGCGCCACCAGGGAGGGCCACACAGTACTGTTTTAACCTGTTGCACCATCAGGGGGGGCCCCGTTTTGATAACTTACATCTTTGAACTCAAACTTACTGATTCTCTCTCCTTCATCCTTTTTGTATGGCAACAGGTGCATGATGTTGTCTACATATAAAAGACGATAGTCCTCCCTGAGTGTCTGAGGACTCACTGTCATCATGAACAAGGCAGTTCATTCCAACCAGCAAGTTCATGACCAGTAGCCTACTTCCATGGAAACAAATGATCACTGAAGTCCTTCATTCTGGGAAGGCAACAATACCAAAGACAGGAATTTGGGGAAAACTGCTAAATACGTCATCTTTGTATTTGGAATCAAAACCCATTTTGGTGGCTAATGATTCATGAACTTAAATATTGTTTTGCAAGGCATGGGTCTCTATGAGAACAAAAGTCCTCAGGAAAGTAGTGAACGGAATATAAGAAGAGAATAAAGAAATTAAGGGGGACTGCAAAGGCCACTGTTAGTCCTAGACAAGAGAAGGAGCTGACTCTACAAGAATTTTTTCAAAAAAAGGTTTATTTACTTATGCATACAAGAACTAGGGTATAGGCCAGAGGTACGGGGGCTAAGAGATTTCACCAGAGTGGGGAGCAGAACAAGCAAATCAACTGAAATACACTGCTGAGGGGAGCAGCGGGTGAGACAGGAAGAGGTCTGCCATGCCATATAGGTCAGTTTGCTGGCCAGGGATAGAACTCATGCTGCAGTAGTTGTGGAGAGCTTCACAGTGCTGTGCTTTAACCTGTTGCGCTACCAGAGAGGGCCTATACAAGAATTTTATCTGTGGTAGTTGAGTAGATGTTTCATGAGGATTAGTAAACTTTAAGAAAAACATAAAACATCATTGTTTGTGCTTCATTAAGTTTCTAACATGTCTATTCTGAAATTCTAAGCACCAAACTTCGGCTCTTCCCAGTCTGAGGTTAGTGATTTGTTGCCCTGGAAGGCAGGTCTTGAGTCCTCGGGCCTGAAGACTCTAGTCAACTCCTCAAATAAGAACCCTAAAGGCACGTTGGTCTAGACTTCCAAGTCGCTACAAATACTGTGACTCCATCTGACTCTAGTTTACTACTGGAAAAGCTACTCCCCAGGGCCCTTCCTGATGGCAAAATGGGTTAAAGCACAGCACTGTGAAGCTTGCTGCAACCTCTTGAGCTTGAGTTCAGTCCCTACCAGGGGAGTGATCCATATGGCATGGCAGAACTCTCCTGACCCTCCTGCTGCTCCCCCTAGCATTGTACTTTGTTGATCTGCCTGTTCTGCTCCCTGCTCTGCCTCTGGTGAATCCTCTCACCGCTCCTGCACCTCTGGCCTGTACCCCAGTACTGTATGCATAAATAAATAAATCTTAAAAAAAAAGAAGCTACCCCCCCCCAAACTCAATGGCTTCAAAAAAACAATCGTTTATTATTGTTCATGTTGTCTGTGGATCAGCTGGGATTCAGTTCATCTGGACTGGAGGCTCTACTTCCCATCACAAGCCTCTGGGTTGGCTGGAGATGCCCTGTTCTTCAAGGACCAACAATCTAGCTAGGCATGTGTGTCTCATGGAGATCACAGAGGTTCAAGAGAGCCTCCTATTGGCTAAAGACAGTCAAATGGCTGAGCCCACAGTTAAGGTGTATAGAAGTACATTCTGCCCATGGTGGGAGGACATCACAGTTGTATGGCAAAGGTCATGATTGTGCTCAGATTAAATTACCCAAACTTAGTGACTTAAAGCAACATAGACATTTATTATGTCTCACAATTTCTGTGGGTCAGAAAAACAGCAATGGCTCAGTTGGACAGTTCTAGCTTAGGCTCTCCCATGGAAGATTACTAAAGAGGATATATTCTGCAGACAAGGAGACTGATAAGGGTCAATCCCCCATATTTCTCTCTAACTGCCTATTAGTTTTTAAAAAATATTTTTTGTGCAAAGCAGTAAATTTTATGGGGGAAATGCTGTTCGTAGGTATGGTACTTAGAACCAAAGTAAAAGACTGTGATATGGAAAGAAGAGGTTAAAAGAAAGTAAACATTAACTCAGGACCACAAAATACTCAATAAGAGTAATAAAAACAGGAGACAGAAATCATTAAGTCATTTAACAAGATGAGAGACAGGATGCCTGTTGGACTCCTGGGCTCTTGCCCCACACTTGTGGCCACTGCCAATAATCTCGTCTGTTGCTTCACACCTGTGTTATTTCAACACTCTCCCACCTGGTCTCTTTGCTTCTCATTTCTTTGGCTTTCAATTAGTAATATCCATAGCTTCTACTATAATCTTTATCAAAGACCTTCACATGTATAAGATTCCATGGTGATTTCTTCCTGCCTACTATTTTAAACCCAATCACTCCAATACAAAAGCTTACCTACTGGTAGATCTACCAACTCGTTCATTTGTCCCCTTTTAAATTATGACCCTTTTCTATCAAGATCCGTTTGCTCCAGGTTGACTACAATTTTATCTCCATCTCAGACTGGATCTGTCTAGCTAGCTGCTAATACATAATAGGCGTTCAGTAACATCTGTGGAATGAGCAGGCTTACAGGGATAACTAATCCTAAAACAGTTAGATATTTCTCTTTAGTTTGAACTTGCATCCAAAGCACCTTCATACTTGCATCACATATATTTCCATAACACCTGTTTTTGTGAACTTACTTCTACCCGTTTTTCTGTTCATCCACCACATTCCATCTGGACGGACTTTTCTTTATATTTCTTGCATATATCAAGATGGTTGTTTCCTCAAGGCCTTTGAGTAGCTCCCTCTTCTTGAAAGGCTTTTTACCTCTGTTTTCTTTTTTCACATAGCTAGCTGCTTTTTGTCATTAGGATCTCAGCTTAAAAGTTATTTCCTTGGACCTTCCCTGGTGGTGCAACATGTTAAAGCACAGCACTATGAAGCTATCACAGCCACTGCAGCAGGAGTTTGATCCCTGCCCCGGAGGTGACCCACATGGTGCACAGACCTCTCCTGACCTGCCGCGGCTCTCCTCAGCAGTGTACTTTGTCAATCTGCCTGTTCTACTCCCCACTCTGTCTCTGGTGAATCCTCTTATCCCCTGCGTCTCTAGAATGTACCACAGTTCTGTATTCATAAACAAATAAATCTTTAAAAAATTAAGTTATTTCCTCAGAAAGGACCTCCACAAACATCTATGAATTTCCCCAATCATTTAATATCACTTCTCTCCTATTTAGTTCTTTGTTGTGCAATATTACTATCAGTTCTTTTTCTCATTCATCTATTTATGTATTTAATTATTTATATTGGCCTTTCCAGTTAAATATAGGCTCAAGGAGAGCAAAAATGTCTTGATACACTGACTACTGTATTACGAGTGTCTGCCACATGGCACTTACTCAAAAGAAGCATTAAATGAACAAATGAACAAACATATCTGATGTCCCAGCTAAAGCTCAATTTCTTGAAACAAATAAACCTCATCAGTTTCTTCTAATTATTTCTATGATATCTTTAAAGAGTCCACTTAAAAGGATGACCAAGAAGCCTCATTTAATCAAGGAGATAGAAGAGTGTAGAAATACAGAAGATGTAAGCTGATGAAAATGAAAGCATACCAATGGAAATTATCCAAAGAAATGCAAAGAAAAAATATATATAAAGAAGTGAAAACAGCACCAGAAGTTTCTGATGCTTTAAGTAGCCATTATATATGTAATTGGAGTCCCTGTGAGAGGTGGAAAAAAGAAGCAAAAAATAGCTGAAGAAATAATGACTAAATTTTCTTGGATTTGATAAATAGATCTATGAAGTGCAATGGACTCGTGAGTGCAAGAAACAGTAAAAGAAAAAAGATATCAAAACACATAATAAATTGTTCAAAATCATTGAGCAAAATGTAAAAGAATATAAAAAAAGCTAGAGAAATTTAGAAATGCATGCACAGAATATAGACAAATAACTTTCTTGTTGGAAACATTATACATAAGAAAACAAGGAAGTGACATCTTTAAAATACAGAAAGAAAAATAACTGGCAATCTTGAATTCTATATCCAGTGAATGAATATAGCTTTTAAAAACAAGACTGAAAAAGCACTTTTTCAGACACACAGAAGAGCTCAAGAAATTAATTACCCTTAGACAGGCAAGGTAAACGATGTTAAAACAAAACAAAACTTTTAGGAGCAGAATCTCTGAAGACAGGAATTTGTAGGCTATTCCCCATCTCAACACCAACCTGAGTATTGCATAATAATTATATTAAGAAAATTTTGGATATGAAGGTTTGTAGATTCAAAGCCAATTCTGCTAAAATATAAAATGTGTAGTGTATGCAGGAGTAACATGAGTACAATGTATAAGCATCGACTGGCTGGAAATTTAAATTGGTAAATGATCACTTAAAATACTATATATATTTTTAATTATTATGTGTCTTCAAATAGCTAACAGTAAAAAGCAGGTATGGAAAGGGGAGGGGACATGAAACAATTTGTGCTGACTTTTTTTCCCCTTCAAATTAGATTTATTGAGGTAAAGTTGGTTTACATTTGGTTATCTTTGGGGGTTATATATTTAAACCTTTATAAATATATGTTTGCACACCATGCTCACCACCAGAGCTCCTATGATACACAATCATGCTCTTTGGAGCCCTTTGGGCTCTCCCCCACCTCCACTTAGCCACCCAACCCCCCTGCCTGCCTCAGTTTTGCAGTCAGAAGTTGAATTTATTATTAGTTCGGCTTTGACTAATGCTAAATTATATTTTTGTATTGTCTACATATACGTGAAACCATTTGGTATTTAATTTTCTCCTTTTTCTGATTTATTTTGCTTAGAATTATCCTTCCCAGTTTTGTCCTTGTTGTCACAAATGGCAAGAGTTCATCCTTTTCTATAACTGAGTAGTATTCCGGTGTGTGTGTGTGTGTGTGTGTGTGTGTGAGAGAGAGAGAGAGAGAGAGAGAGAGAGAGAGAGTGTACACCACATTTTTCTGATCCACTTCTCCCTCCTTGGGGATTTAGGCTGTTTCCATAACCTAGCTATTGTAAGTAGGGCTGCAATGAGCTCAAGAGTCCCTAGAATCCTTTGAATTAGTGTTTTCATATTCTTTGGACAGATATCTAGGTATGGTATTGATGGGTCACATGGTAGGTTTATTTTCAATATTTTGAGGAAACTCCATACTGTTTTTCATAGAGGCTGGGTAAAATAACTAATTTTCTTTAAAAGATTATTTATTTATGCATACAGAACTGGGGTAGAGGAGAGGTGCAGGTGCAGTGATAGGCTTCACCAGAGACAAAGCAGGGAGCAGAACAGGGTGCTGACAAGTACACTGCTGAGGGGAGCAGCGGGCAGGTCAGGAGAGATCTGCTGCGCCATGTGGTCACCTCTATGGCCGGGGATCCAACTCATGCTAGCTTTAGCTTCTTAGTGCTGTGCTTTAACCCGCCACCAGGAGGGCCCCATTTCCATAATTTTAAGGAAAATTATGTACTTACTCTATGAACTCCTTCTGGAGAACATACTAAGTAACAGTTCTTCACCATTTGCTTTATTTAATACATCTGCTCTAATCACATAGACACTACATTATAGAAAGCTGTATATGTATTACCCAGATTCTCCATCACTGTAGTAGGTCATCATAAAGAAAACAGACCCCTATTGTATCTTGTTTTCCCTAGAGAAATGAAATAGCTTGCAGATTAGTTTAAATCACAAAGCAATTCTTTTGTAGACTGAATTGGCCCATTGCAAGGGAGGTTGTGCAACACACTTCCCACAAGACCTCTACTTGTGGCTGCTTCTCAAACGTGCCAAAACACGAAAACCTTGAAGGCACACCATGTGGGGCAGTGGTCTCTCTGCCTCTGAAGTAATTCCTGAGCCAACTAGAGAGCCAAATTCTGAAAAGCCATTGCAAAATCAAGTACATTTGGGGGAGGAAGGAGGATGGAGAAGTCAGCATTTTTCTGGTTAGGAAGGGAAATAAGGTTAACCTAAATTGGACTTGGGGCACAAATGAAGAAAGGCATCAAGAGTACCATAGTGCTTCAGCTCAACTATGCAGTTTAGTGTCCATTATAAGCACAAGAATAGTCCTTTAAATCATCTGGGGATATTCAGAAATGTAACTGCTTACAAAAGATTTCACATTCTTTAAAGGACTGATTTGGGTTGGTGGGGGGAAAGAGGACAGATGAATAATGCATTGCTACAGATCTATTTTGAGTAAAACTTATTAGCTAATCAGAGTCTGCAACTAGTACTTGCTAAGTGGCTTTTCATGTATGAGAACAGTCTTTGAAAGATTTTGCTGCCTCCTTTATTCTCTTTCCCAGGAAGAAACAGATTATATGGGACTTACAAAAGAAAAACCTGGGTTCCGATCATATTACTGTAATGACGTGCATAAACAACTCTAGGCACTATGCTTTTCAGCCACTTGTCATCTCTGAATTTTAGGGGTTTTCTCTGTAAAGTTTATGTAACAACAAATGTCATACCCTTTGTAAAGAAATACCTGTAAAGTGCTATTTAAGCCGTTATTATTGTTGATGCTATCACGTCTGCCAGACAATACAAAGTACTGAATTAAATGCTTACAAAACTGTTAATGAACTAGTCTAATTATAGGAAACAAATAGTAAGAGCAGAACTTTACCTAAACTAAGAACCTTAAAATCAACAATATTTTCACTTGAAAATGAACAGATATTTAATTATAGAATATTAATATTCTACATGGAATTTAAGTTGAACACCTGGAAATATCCTAGGGAGAAACAATGCCTCCATTGCCAGAAGAGTTCATTGTAATAATCACATATTGTAGGATCTCAGGTATGACAGCAAATCCGGTTTTGTCAGACAGAGGCAGGAGAATGAGGGGTAAGAGTTGGCACTCTGGAGTTAAAAATCTCAACTGATAACTTGTTTGAATGTGGGTAAATTAATCTTTTCTAAACCTCAG
This sequence comes from Condylura cristata, assembly GCF_000260355.1. Lineage (NCBI taxonomy): Eukaryota > Metazoa > Chordata > Mammalia > Eulipotyphla > Talpidae > Condylura > Condylura cristata. Next base: position 50,435,535 of record NW_004567102.1, read on the forward strand.
TTTTCACATGTGCAAAATGGGGACAGTAAGATGAAATGAAGAAACATAGACTATCCCACGGTGTTATTTGCTTAGCTACCATCTTTATTGTTATATATAAAGTTGGTTTTCTGTGAGTTGAACTTTACCAGGAGTCAGTTCTTTGGCAATCCACTATTAACACTTAGCCATGGCAGTGAACTATGGTATGTTTTTGAAAAACACAGCAGAGGGGTAACACTATGGTCATACATCCTGCCAGGTGCCCACAAACTAATATGCTGCTTAGGTGAAGTTAGATATGTCTACTGGGAACTGTGGTCTGTGAGCCAAATGTTAGCAGACATCCAAGGTATTCTTCATATTTCACTAACCACTCTCTGAACTATCTAGAGTTCCTGGGTCATACTTCAAAATATTTTATCCCAGTTGCTCATGCCCTGTGTTTCACTTCCAGCAAAATTTGTCTTTCTTTTTTTTTCAAATGGCAATGTCGAAAAGCTTAAGATGTGGATATATGCATATTTGTTCTGATTTGCAGTGAGTGAGATTTTGCTACTACAGAAGCTGAAGAAGTTAGAATAATGAAACACTTAAATAGCAGCCTTTACATACCATGTGAAATGATGGTGGTGGGCAATGAAGCAGCTGCTTCACATTCAATATCCTAGTGAATGAAATAACTGCATTTTAAGGAAATAAAACCTAGCCTTCTTGAGCTGTCCTGCTAAATGAGTCATAAAACCTTAATTCTAGATCTATAAAATTAATCAAAGCAACCCAACTGTGCATTCATCCTAGTTCATATCACAGAGAATTTAATAATGCAGTAAATTCTGTATCTTGGATATAGAAGACATCCTCCCTCATGCCCTAACAGTAACCTTTTGGGATCATGTCCACTGTTCTGAGACAGGGCTCCTTTCCTCAGGAGAAAGCCTGGGCCCAGGGACCTCGGCTCGAGCTGCTCTTCCGGCGGCTCCGCCAGCTTGCCTGCCTGGTGACAGCACTACGGGCCAGCCAGCAGCCTACTGGCGTCTGCTGGGCTGCTGCAGTCTGAACAGACTGTGAATCCAGCCAGAGGATAAGAGGTTGTTTTAATTGGCTAAATCCGCTATGTACTAAGCGTATGGCCATGAATTTGTAGCCAAAACAGTAATCTAAAAAAAATGTCATGTACAATTTAAATACAAAACACAAATGACATTTTCGCTTGTCAATTCTAGTTTTACCATGAGGATTTTTAACCTAACACTTAAAATGACTACTGAATCCTTACCTTTGCTGAAGTAGAATTTTCATGATATACTCCTTGTACCAAGTCCATAAGAGCACTTGCTATAAGTTCCACAACCTAAATGAAAAGTAAGAAAATAAACTTATTTCCATTTTTACCTCAGAAAGATTAGCAAGGCAGTATTTGTGCTTGATAGAAAAAACTGGGTTATCTGTAAAGATCCTGGCAAATGGCATCACCCACCTGGATATTTTAGCTACAATCCATTTTTTTTTCAGGCATAATTTAAGCACACAAAAAAAAATCTTATAAGCGCAATATATAACATATACATGAAAATCTACTAATAGCCATTTTGAACATAAGCTTTAACATCAGATAACTAATGAAATCTTTATTTTCTGTGTATTTATTTCTGTTAGGGGAACACATTTCCAAAATCCTCATTCTGAGAGTTAATTTTCATATTTAATATAGATAAGAAAGGCAAAAATGATTAACCTTTCAAATGTGTTGATTCTGTTGTGCTCAGAATATACTGTAGATATATTTAGTGTGGGGTCGCTGGGTAACATATATCGTAAAGAGTGAAAATTTTGATGGAACCACAGTACTGAACTTGATTTGTATTTGTACAAATCTGTATTATTTTTAAGACTTAGGCTACTTAAAGGAAAAAACCCAGCAAAATCAAAATCTTTGACATTTCTCCAGAATGTAAAACAAGTACAAAACAGTAAATGGTCTCTTTGGAGCTACTGTTCAATTTAGAGTTGTTTGCATAAATCATCTTAATTTAAGAGGCTAAAACAGTGGTGTTACTGAAATGTTCAATGCTGCCATTTCAAACATGAATTCCTCAAGGCAGCCCCATTTGCTGCTTATAGAGTCTGAATATCTTGTGTATTTAGCTTTCTATATCATGCAGTCCTATATCTGATTCCTACTCTTTGCTTCCTAAAGTTTAACCCAGTTCTGATTGAATTAAAGGATTAGATTTCAGCTTTTATCATTCCAGTAATTGAAGACATTATTAAGCCAAAAGATACAGACCCAAACAACAAGATACTTCAATCCAGGTACCCTGGATTTAATAAACATTTTTTTAGAGGCAAATTAAATTAATTTGTAGAAAGACTTGCTTTAAAATTTTAACACATGGCCATTTATCTCCAAATTTATATTTACATTCATACTGCATAACATACACAAGGCTGCTAATATGGAAATTTTGCTGATTAAAGGCTTTTTTTTTTCCTTTTAGCTCTACAGATGGGTTAATTTGTAAGACCTATACAAAGTCTTTTTATTTTTTTTTTAAATCACATTGCCCTTTAGGTAACCAAATACTTAAGAAATATTGTAGCAATATGAGCTGTAGAGGAACTGGAAGGACAATGATCCTACAGTGTTACCAGATGTGTTGAGTTATTTAAGTGGGGAAGAGAGAAAAATGAATGGATTTTTTCCCCCTGAAGGTATCAGATAAGCCCTATTCCCAAATCCAGGAGGATAGAATATCACCAATGGGTCTATGAAAGGCTGTAACTAAATGCACAGCATCAGATTGGATTACAGTTTATACAAGCAACATCCCAAGATCCCCCTGATGGCTGGACACATAATACAGATCAATCACTCACTAAGAAATGTTATGGTTTTGAAACAGTTTGAGCTCTGAGGCCAGTACTGGTAAAGTGAAGAGGGATTTACAAAAAGAAAATCTGACACTGACTGTCAAAATGATGGCAAGAGCTTTTTCTTTCTTTTTTTTTTTTTTTGAGGCTTTTGCTGTTAGCTTTATTAATTTTTAAAGACAAAATGATTATATGGAAATATATTAGTATATTTAAGTCTGTTTTTATAGTGAAAAAAATTTTTTAATAATATGATAGTTTATTTTTACATCATTATGTCATTTTTCCATCTCAATTGTCATCCCCGTGGGCTTCCCATCACCACATCACCAGTGTGCCATCATCATAGTCCAGTGCATTTCCCTCCCCCAACTGTTTTTGATCCCATTCCCCACTCTACCCCATAAAATGTCTCTGGTATTATTATTATTATTATTGTTTTCTTGCCTGGTCCATTATGGCAAGAGCTTTTTAACAATGAATCTGGACCTTGATAACCAGAGTGTTCCTTTCCTCTACTTCCCTAAAGTTCCAGACCAGGCAAAGACAACAAAAACATTTTATTCTCCGATCTTCTTCTCTTAATGTAACTAGCAAATATAGTCTGACAAGTTCATAATTTGTAAATAACCTGTCCTTCCAAATGGCCTACACTTAACTTGAACAGATTATACCTCCATAGCCAGTGACAACAATCAAGGAAACAATTTTGGACTTCCGAGTTTTATAAGTAGGTAGATTGTGAAAACTAGGAATAGTCTAGAGATAATGAATATCTTAGGCAAGAGCAATTTTCTAAGTATACACATAAATCTCATTTCATTGCCTAAAATATTTATTTAAAAAGTATATCAAAGGGGGTGTTCAAGTATCATCCGCCTACAAAATTGCAATATTTCTAGAAAGGACACAATGCTATAAGTCACATAATCTTAACAGACCCTTTTAATGATTTAATCTTTTTTCATTACCTGGCTTACTACTGCAGACATTCATCATTGTATTTTTTAATATATATAATAGTTTCTTTTTATATCATTTGTACATTTTTTTCATCTCAATTGTAATCCCCGTGGGTTTCCCATCACTGAGTCACCCGTGTGCCATCACCATAGTCTCATACACTTCCCTCCATCATTGTATTTAAATGTAAGAAAGCTCCCCCAAATGGCAGTAAAGACAATGGCAGCTAGAAGAGACTACAGAAACCTAACAGACAGACCTCTTGAGGCGAAGAGTCTAGCCTCCACGCTTCCTGCTGCTCTAGCTAGACAAGAGTATATCCAGCATGGGACTTGGGTAAAGGACAGTGCTAAAAGAACATGATGTCAAACCCCTTAAGGAGCCTAACAGATTAGAGGACTGCAATCAAACTGAGAATACTAGAAGTGAGAGCGACTAGACTCTACTTCAAGATCTACTCATTTCATTGAGATTTGGAGCAAATCAATCAATATTCCTGTGCTTTGTGGTTTTCCTCAAATATAAAACGAGGCAAGTTTATAAAACACAATTTCTCACTGTCCCTTCCAGTTCTAAGATCCCGAGCTTCTAAAAATGCAAGTTTTAACATTTGGGAAACCTTGATCAGACATTTGTCCATGCTGTTATTTTTATCTGTTATTTTTCTTTGCTTGGATCTTTCTCTATGTCTGACCTCTACTCCACTTCTTTGGTGAAACTTTTGGTGTCCAAATCTCCTAGGTGCTAAAACCTAGAATGGAACAATTTCCTTTTTAAAACAATTTTAAACTTCCAATTGTTAGGCCATATCACTGGTAGTGCACCCACCAGTAGCCAAAGAAGTTCTCCTTGGGTTCATTAAAGGTCAGCTGCTGAGCTCTAGGTCTTGAAAGACTCTAGTGTTCAGGAATAATTCATACATATCTGTTCAGAATGACACCAGGTTTAGGGCAAAGCTACGTCAAGCAAATAATGGTACTAGTTTGCCACATCATTTCCTTCTCTAATGAGTAAATGTGTAGTGCACTTACAAGAGAATCTGGAACACAGTGAGACTCAATGAGTGTTCACTTATTCTTCTGTACTTCCATAGTCTATATTCAAGTGTTGGACAAAGGCTGAGTATGCAAAGCACTGTTTTTTAAATTGTATGCACATATTTTGGAAGGAAACAGGTTTTAATTTAACAACAGAACATGTACAAAGAACTTCCTAACAAAAATTATAGCTCTTTTCAACACTGACTTGTGTTACCCTAGATCACTATTTCAGATTATATGACTATCACTACCAGTGTTACAGTTTACTTTAGTTAAACAGGAGATACGTTTTGTCATTTCTATAGGTTGAAAAACTAGAACTACTTACTTGGACATGCAAATGAAAGATACTTTTCTCTTTTATTTGTGTCACATGTTTAAATCTGACTCTGGCAATACTGCCCATTTACCTTATTTTCTGAGGGACATTATAAATTCTAGTGAGCCAAAAGTGGCAGCTATTCACAATGTCAGTGTTATGAGCTCACTTCTTCCCTCCAGGGAGGTACCAGGGAGGTACCAGGGAGAAGGCTACAAAGGAAATTAAAAAGATAGTGAACATCGAACTGCTATTTTCAAGCAAACTGTTGATCTCTCCTACTTCAATCACTATACCACCTCACCAAGATAAGGAAGAGGTAATATCCAAATACATCTGAACCTTAGCACAATGACAGATGTGATATAATTGACCTTTGGAATAAAATTTCTTAAATGGTTAATTTTCAGAGCAAATCTCACCAAGCTCAGGGGAATATGTATGTAATTGCTTCATTTGTTATCTTTTGGCAAGGGTAACTACCAGTCAACCATTTTTTTTTTTACTGAAAAACTAAAATGATACATACTGACGTCGTTTTTTGGGAGTTCGGGGTCCTTGGGTTCACTCTGGGAAAGGTTTCACCAGAGCTCCCCTTTCAGGGACATGCAGCGAGTTCCCCTGGCAAGTTTCTCCATGAGACAGAGACTCAGTTATATTTAAAGAGCAGGCTTATTATGGAAAAGGATAGAGGAGTAAAGAATTCTTGCACAGGCACAAGTGGGGAGGCAGAGCTGCCCGGAATGGCAAAGACAGGTCTGTGTGGTTGCAGGCAGGTGACCTTAGGAGAGCGGCCTCTGCTGAGCCAGGTCAGTGCAGAGAGGTCCCAGCATGGTGCAGGTCACAGGCAGGCAGGAGGCTGCTTCCCTGCACAGGGAGAGAGTGGGGCAAAGAAGCAGGTCACCTGCATGGTCACAGGTGGGCAGAGGACTGCTGCCTCGAGCCAGTGCAGAGACTGCCCTGATATAGTCCTTTCCTTTTTGGGAGGGGCTCACTAGCTTGTGGAGTGGCCTGTTTGCTGCTGATTTTGGATATCTATGTGGCATCCTGAAGGGACTTGAGATTTTACAATGGGCCCAATCTCTGTATCTTTACCTTCAGGTCTGTGCTTCCAAAATGCCCTACAGCAGTCTGATATAGGAGTCTCTGTAACTGGGTTAATGGTCATGTTAGTTCCTTCTGCCCCCCCACCTCCTTGCATGAGTCTATTCTTGTCCTCGGTCACATACCCTCACAAATGGTGCTATAATGATGAAGCCCTGAGCAAATAATAAAAAATTCATCATTTAAAAAAAAAAAATTTGAGGGCAGTGTTTGTGTGTGTGTGTGTGTGTTAAGGTGGGGAGAGGTAATAAGAGAACAAAATTGACCAGCAACTACCCTTGCTTACACTGTCTTCTATCTTTGCTATACAAAGAGATCTGTAAAATATTAAGGGGAAAAAAAAACTTGGTTACAAAAAATAGCATGGCAAACACTTCAAGAATAAAAATGAAGCCATTTATGGATTTATATTCATAAAGAAAATATCTGAAAAGAGACACAACAAAATATTAATAGCGATAATTTGTAAGTGGCAAAATTCTTAAGTTAAATTTTAAAATTTCCCTGAATTTCTGAATTGCTTAATTTTACAATTGCTAAGTTTACAGTTGCTTAAATTTATATGTTGCACATTCTCACCTTTTTGTTTCACTGCTTTTACAATTAGATAAAACAATAAACTTACTTTTAGAGGGTAAAGGAGTCAGGTGGGAGGGCGCATACCATGTTTTTAGCCTCAGAGTGGATCAAGCTAAGCCATACCCACAAACTGTCTTATGGAATACATCAATCAACAGTCCTGGATTAACAAAAATAAGATCAGTAAGTGGGTTAAGTATTGTGTGTAGACAAGTTGTGCCTTTCTCAATAAATGCAATTCAGGAGTACTGTCAGTTAACATTTGATAGATGGAATACACTCAACAGAGTTATAGATATTTAAGCAAAAGAGCATATGATGGAGGAAGGCATGCAGGGGAGGCATCACAAGACTGAGTCACACAAAGAGGACAGGCAGAAGGGGCCAGTGCTGCAACCGACATAGCCATAACATCAAGGTCCTCACGCACCAAAGCCCGATGTCCAGGATGTCCGGGATGCCTGGATGTCTCCAAGAGGTCTCAGCAGGTAACAGACTGTTGAGGGCAGTGTCTGAAGCTCAGACCCAAAAGGTAAAAGATAAGGACATGGAGACAAACTCATCAGGCAATCTCCCGTCCTCTCCAGGTCTAGCTCGGTTCACAAGGAGTGAGCCCCTCCCAAGGAGAAACTGCCTATATCAGGGCAGTCTCTGAACCAGCACGGGGCAGCTGTTCCACTGCCCACCTGTGCCTATGCAGGTGCTTCTTTCCACCCAGCTCTCTCCCTCTGCAGGCAGCAGCCTCCTTGCCTGCCCGTGACCATGCTGGGACTTCTCTGCATTGATCTCCCCCAGCAGAGGCCACTCTCTCCTTAGGCCGTCTGCCTGCAACTATGCAGGCCTCTCCCTCTGCAAGCCTGTCCCTTTAGGGGCAGCTCTTCCTGCCCACTTGCACCTATGCAAGTGTCTTTTCCTCTCCTGTCTCTTTCTAATAAACTTACTCTTTAAATAAACCAAGTCTCTGTCTCATGAAGAATCTCGCCGTGTGCCGCTGAAAGGGGAGCTCTGGTGAAACCTTTCCCAGAGTGAACCCAAGAACCCTGAACTCAAAAGACGACATAATTTACATCCCAAATTAAAAGTAAAAAAGAAAAGTAAACTATAAATTAATGTGTCTCTACAGAACTACCAGCCAGTATAAGCTATCTGAGTTGATGTGATATGGTAGTATAGTGCATCTTAATTCATTTTGAAAAGATTGCCTCATAATTTACTTTGTATATAAACACTACGGAGATTATTTCAACTTTAATCTTCTTTCAAAAACTTGCACTGGGAAGGTTATTTTAATGATAGTTTGTACGACAGTGTGGCATGACAAGACAATGTGTGATCCATCACTCTATTTAGGAGGCAAATGAACACACAGCCCTCAACCTTTACTTATTTTAACAGCTGCTAGCAAAGGAAACAGTCATGAGTGTTGCACGCATCTGCAGTGCTGATGGCATTAATTATACACAAATTTATTACACTTCTCTCCCCACCCTCAGGAGCAAAACAGCAATGCATGAAGCAGTAGCAAAGGTAAAATGCCCTTGGGGAAGAATTAATTCTCCTATACATCTTGGGAAGAACAAAAGATGGATTTAGCGTAAATATGTCCTTTTCAGAGAGAGCTGGCCATCTGAAAGGATATTGTTAAGAATTTTTAAGTCACAAAACTATATCGCCATTGAAGATATGTAACAGAAAAATACTTTTATATATAAAGGACGATGAATAGATCGCTAATGGTAACCAGAGCAGTTAGTGTCATTCTTCATACAAATGAAGCACAAATTGTCTGAGACGCATTTAAATGTGGAAAGATTTACATTACCAAGGTGAGGTAGGAAGGAATGGTTAAGGACTTTGTGCACTCCCACAGAGACCAATAATAACATCTAACATTTGTAAAGCACTTTATCATTTACAAACTGGGTTTAATCAAACTATCTCGTTCCAGGTGGATTCAGTCTCCAGTGCTCAGAGCTTCCAGGCTGGCAGCTTCAGTGGAGATGCAACCTCGGAAGAAAACAAGGAGCAGCAGCAGTGGCCAAAAAAAGGGTGAATCGACTCACCCACCACCTGGGCACAAACAATCCAGATGAGCCCTAATCTGCATGCTGATTAATATAAATGAGTGGCTTTAATAAAGCTATTGATGAAGTCTAAGAAAGAATGGCTCTCTCCACTCCTTTCTCTCAGACAAAGACCAGGTTTAAGGAAGACAATGATGAAAGGTCTGTTGTAAAAAACATACCACTAACTCACAGGAGTTCTGGAGGAAGCCTCTAACTTAGCTTTTTGAAAGGAGCCTTTTCAATGCTGCCAAAAGTGTAAGGCCATGCTTATTTGTGGGAGGGATGACAATCTGTTCTAGTGAGCTGGAAGTTCTTTCTGGCTAAGGGGGAAACATCAGAGAGAGAAATGGCACAACCAGTAGGACAGGTGCAGCAAAAACTAAGCAAATTGATAATCTTAATTTTTAATTTAGAACAGCTGATACATTGGTTTATCAACTCTAACTACTGGTAACATTTGTCAACAAGGGTTCAGAAAAATTCAGTGAATGAAAGAAAAGTGTAAAATCACAACCGATGAAACTTAGAATGGCCCACAAGTCCAGGAAAACAGTTTGAAAATGATGTGTTGACATTTAATATTCTATTAGCTATTCCATAACATTGAGGATAGCCTACTCATGGGCTGTCATTGTCCTCATGAAACTAGCTATGCCCTTATAAAATCTAAGCCACTACCATGTCCTTTCTCACTTAGCAGATTAACACTCAGGAGCTCCATGACTTGGGCTTGCAGCCTGCTTAGCTAGATGTCTGCACTCAATCACCAGCAAGCCCATGACCAGAAATATCTAAGTGAGCAGCTTACATTTCTTATTCAAAACAACTGTGAGGAATAGTCATTCACTAAGTAGCTCAAAATATGGATTTCGTGTAATAATAATAATAACAACAGTCATCCCAAAAGTTGAGTTCACTTTTTAATTTAATAAAGGTGTATGGCTCTTGGCCTAATGTTTGTCGCTGAGTAATGACAAAACATCATTTCTTGATTTAAACAATGAGTATGTTCTCAAAAAAGTGGCAGATAACTTAAAATTTTTATATTGAGGTGAATTTTTTCATAAGAAATGGAGAAAAAGAAGGTGCTTTCCATCCAGATTAGAAAAAAACAAAGTTGATTGCATCAAAATACTTTACATTGCTATAAAAACTGTAAATAGCTCATTAGCACTGAATACTTGCTTAGTAGTGGAACAAAGTAATTCTGCTTTACCAATAAAGCAACGGTTAGTTGCTTTATTTTCCACCTTCTCCAGTTCCCTTATTGCACATGAAGTCTGTTGTGTTCAGGATGCTCTTCACCAGTACATTCCTTGCTTTGAATATATTTTCTCAGAGAGAACTATGTCCATTATCTCAGTAACAATTTTTCCCCATGTGGCTAAAAACTTCCATCTTGTTTTCCCCTCAGTGATGTCAAGCAACACTTTCCAAGTGTAATATTTTTTTAAAAGATTTTATTAGTTTTGCATACAAGAACTGGGGTACAAGCCAGCAGTGCAGCGAGTAGGAGGATTCACCAGAGAGAGAGTGGGGAGCAGAACGGGTGGACTGACAGAAGTACACCACTGAGGGGAGCAGCTGGAGGGACAGGCAAGGTCTGCTGTGCCATGTGACCAAGTGTAATTTTACTTAAAAGGTTAATACAACCTTTAAGGAAAAACAAGTTCATGACAAGAACCTTCAGAACACCAGAATCAAGTATAGTACTTAACTAAAGTGAAATTATGTTGCTGGCTAGAACACTGCCTACTAGTATCAGCTTTTTTTTTTTTTTAAGATTTTTTATTTATGCATACAGAACTGAGGTTCAGGCCAGATGTGCAGGGGTGGTGAGAAGATTCACCAGAGACAGTGGGGAGCAGAACAGGCAGGTCTATGAAGTACACTGCTGAAGGGAGCAGCAGGCAAGAGAGGAGAGATCTGCTGTGCCATGTGGGTCACCTCCGGGACCAAGATCAAAATTGTACTGAAGCGGCAGCGGCTAGCTTGCAGTGCTGCGTCCTAATCCCTTGCGCCACCAGGGAAGGCCCTAGTATCACTTTAACCAATATTTAAATATTACAACCTACAGTAAGAACTGCATGTTGACACAGAACATGTACACATCTATGTGTGAAAGTAAATGAAAAAGGTTTCATAAAAACTTCATTATCTTCTATTTTCAATAGTATTCCATTAAAAATATTGATTGTGGTTAGCTAAACTGATTTCACAAACCACTAATGAATAGTAAGTGATCTGTTTTAAAACATTATCTTACATTATGTCAATACCTGTCATATATAGCTCATACTTTTGCTAGTCTTTTATATATATATAATAGTTTATTTTTATTTTTAAAAAGCTTTATTTATTTATTCTATTCATACAGAACTGGGGTACAAGCCAGAGATGTGGAGGGTGAGAAGATTCCCCAGGGACAGAGTGGGGAGCAGAACAGGCAGATCGAGGAGGTACACTGTGAGGGGAGTAGCGGGCGGGTCAGGAGAGGTCTGCCGTGCCATGAGGGATCCCTCCGGGGCAGGCGGGGATGCAACTCATGTGGAATTGGCTTAGTTTCTTAGTGCTGTGCTTTAACCCGCTGACCACCAGGGAGGGCCTATAATAGTTTATTTTTACATCATTTTGTGCATTTTTCCATCTCATTTGCAATCCCCTTGGACTTCCCATCACCAAATCACCCATGTGCCATCATCATAGTCCAGTCCATTTCCTTCCCCCTGCTGTTTTTGATCCCATTCCCCATTCCACCCCCACAAAATGTCTCTGGTATATAACTGTTCATCATTATCATTATTTTCTTGCCTGTTCTGTTATATTCCTGCCATAAGAGAAACCATCTGGTATTTTTCCTTTTCTTTCTGGCTTATTTCACTAAGCATGATCTTTTTCAGTTCTATCCATGTTGCTGCAAAAGACATGTGTTTCCTTTTTTTGGTTGCTGAGTAATATTCCATTGTGTACATGTACCACATCTTTTTAATCCAGTCATCCATTTTTGGGCATTTGGGCTGTTTCCATGTCTTTCCAATTGTGAATGAAGCACCTTTGCTAGTTATCTTAATTGTGTACAAAGTCCACAAATTTTTGATATGCAGATTAAACATTGTTATTCTGAAATATATTCTTAGTGAGGCTAATTTATTTGTCACATTATGCCCAAAATGTGTAAGTTAACCAAATATAAAATAAATAGATCTATTCTTGGGTACTGTGGTATATTGTGTTAGGATACATTTCAATTTTGTTGGTTTACATCCCTTTTATTAACTCTTAGCTTTGTTCCTATTTGTTTCACGAAAACAATTTGGCTTTGAGCATAGTTGGCCAAAGAGTTGAAATTTTCAGGATTTTTGTGAGTCACACATGCATCTTGCAAATTCCAGGGGTACCATGTCTTTTGGGTAACACAGTTCACTTTTCAATTCAATCAGTTTCTCTTCAAATTGGGCTACACTAAAAGGCAGATGTTTGTAATTTAGAGACATCCCAAGGTTTGCACTTCAAAGGCAGTCACAGAAATAAAAGCATGACTCATATGCATCAAAATCCATGCATCCTGTCTAAAACTATAATTGTACTTCTTTGTATACCTTAATAGCTCTTCAAAATCTGACTCAATGAAATTCTAAACAAAAATGGCCCTATTTGTACTGCATTCTAGAAAACTAGGTAAATCATTTTCTCCTAAAAAAAAAATCAGGTTATAGAAACTTGAGACTGTTTTTTTCTATCCTTGAATCTAACAATGGATACCCTTGGATTAGAACTTTTTCAATCTATTATAGATATACAATTAATCTTTAAACTGGCATCTCCAATGTTTAGTGCAATGTACACAGAATCACCAACACCCTTCTAATGTGTGACTTAGTTATATAAAAAAAATTAAAATAATAAATTTACAGTTATCACTTTGTTCAATCTCTATATTCAGAATTTAAATTTGACTTTTAAAAGTACAAATATGACCAAAAAAGCTTCATCTTCATAAATGTGCCATAAAGATGAATTACTAATTTTGGGTCTTACTTCAGACTGCTGAAATATGCATGGAAGTATTCAGATGACTAACATTTATAAAAGATTTTGGATTCTTTATTATATCTGTGATTTTATTAACAATTTTTCTTGATTTCTTTGTTTTTCTTCATATTTCATGGAGTTTTCAGGATGTGGTTTCATGCTGTAAGCTTAGATGCTTTCCTACAAATAGTCACAGTTCAAAATTTGGAAGTTAGAAAGGACATAAAAGGAAGATAACACTGCCTTTATTTTACAGGGGCGGAAACTAAGAAAACAATTTGCTGGTACTTACTAGTTAGCTCTCTAACACGTTTCATAAAGCTCCTATCGATGTTTGTATTGAAATAGTTATTGCAGTATTTTAAAATTATAGTTGTTTAAGATATAAATTCCAGGCACAGGTAACTGCAGAATTGCTGGCAAAAAAGGTATCAAGGCTCTTTGTTGGTTTGTTAGCTTTCTACTTTAGTTAAAACATGAGGATTTTGGAGCCAGGATGCCTGGATTTAGACTGCAGCTCTACTATTTATTAGCAGCGTTACTGCAAGAAAATAATTTAACCTTTTCCTGTGCCCCAGGAGAGACTTAAGTGGGTTAATACACAAAAGCACTTATACCCCTACCTTTACTACATCGTAAACATTCAAAAAATAATAAGTTAATACCATTTTGAAATGTTTGGTATTAATTTAATAAATATTAATCTAAATTATGAAATTTCAAATTTCCTTTGTAAAATAGGGTAACTAAGACTTTAGCTAAATGTCTGGAGAAAAAGACCTGGGCCTGGAATTCTGACTGGCAAAATGAGCTATCTATCCAATGTTAATGGCTAATTAAAGAAGAAGAAAGCCAGGAGCTACATCCATAGACTTTTACTGCAGGGTTCTTTTTACTTCTCTTTGTAGCTTTATATGTCATCTCTGAGGAGGATAAAATAGCTCAACACATTTCCACAAGTGAGCGACAGGAGGACTGCAGCTGAAGCTGCTTAGTAAGAAACTGATAATCTTAGTAAGAAACAGTTAATCTGATTATCTAAACAGGGAAACTGACATTTAAATACCAAAAATTGGACATACAATGTAGCTCATGTGTTTCCCAGTGTCTGAGTGACTTCTTATGAACATTCAAAATGGCTTCAGAGGAATGACAAGAGTCACATGAGTAACAACAACTTAATGCATTTTCCAAAATCCTTATAAAGTAAATTTCTTAGTACAGCCATAGTTCCCAACTAATCCACTTCAGTGTTTTCACAGTTCACAATATCAGAAATGACCTCAGGGTCAGGCATTTGCCAGCTAACGACCAGTTGGACTAATGGCCTTCAGCTTTGCCGTGGGCACACAAGTCCTCCAGTAGGTCATTAGCTGCCAGAAAAGGGTTCTTCCCCAATCACTATTGCTAAATAAATAAAATCTGCTCCTGGGTTAAAGCTCCATGAGCCAACTTGGGCTTAGAGTACATTTCCTGTTGAGTTTTTACAGTTTTAAGGATTCACAAAAATGATAGAAATGCTAAAATCAACATGATATCAATATAACTGTCCTATAGGCAGTTACTAATGAAAAGTATTTACATGGATTCTTTTGGATGTTCTTAAAAGTTCCTCTGCTTAAGGTATTCAAATTTAGTACAGCAGGGCCTCACTGGTAGTACAGAGGGTTAAGTCTCAGCACTATGAAGCTATCTGCAGCCACTGACACACAAGTTTGATCCCCCGCCAGGGAGCTGACCCACATGGCACAGCAGACCTCTCCTGTCTCACTCGCTGCTCTCCTCAGCAGTGTATTTTAGCATATCTATCTGTTCTGCTCCCCTCTGTCTCTGGTGGATCCCCTCACCCACCACCCACACCTCTGGCCTACATCCCAGTTCTTGTATGCATAAACAAATAAATCTTTTTTAAAAAATCATCTTTGAAAGTTACAGGAAAATTTGGTCTAATAATGAGGATAAGGGTAAAGACACTAGCTCTTTCTTATGTTTAATTCACTTCTACATATATAAATTTAATACAAGAGTATATCAAACTTTTTGCTGATATTCTGGATTTTTAACTCCAGATAAAGTTTCTTGCTTCATTTTCCTCTTGAAGCAAAAGGTAAATCGTAATTTTTCTGAAATATCAGGTAAAGCAAGAAAGAATGAAAAAACTGGTGGGCGCCGGGTGGAGGGAACGAGTTTTTGTATACACTTTGGGGTTGCTTAAGGTGAGATGAACTGAGTGGTGAACTGTAAGAGACAAGAAAGGAACTCTGGAGAATCTACTGGGGTGAAGAAAGAATAGGTGGAGCAGACATGAAGTCAGGTGGCTGAGGATACAGATGAACCTATCAGCTGTTTATCTGTCTAGTAGTCCTGTAAATTCCTAACTCAAGGAACATCTTGAATAAAATCATAATAAAGGCAAAAGGATAACTGAATAGCGCAAGTTGGAAACAGATTTGTTTTTTCTTCTCCTTTAGGCTTTGAGAAATAACAATTTACGGCTCTCCCTGGTGGCGCAGCGGGTTAAAGCACAACACTAAGAAGCTAAAGCCACTTCCGCATGAGTTCAATTCCCTCCTGCCCCGGAGGCGACCGCATGGCGCGGCAGGCCTCTCCTGACCCACCTGCTGCTCCCCTCAGCAGTGTACTTCGTAGATCTGCCTGTTCTGCTCCCCACTCTGTCTCTGGTGAAGCCGCTCACCACCCCTGAGTCTCTGGCCTGTACCCCAGTTCTGTATGCACAAATAAATAAATCTTTAAAAAAAAAAAAAAGAAAGAAAGAAATAGCAATTTACATCATGAACATGGAAGGAGAAAAGTTGGCTTAATTAATTTTATTTCTGGAAAGTAGAAAAGGGGTTTGTAAGGTGCACTATAACACTGCCATAATCAATGTATTTCTCTCTTTACTGGCCAACCAGAGTGTGGGGGTTCAACTGTATTTGTTTCAGAGGACAGAGTTTTTAGAACAAAGACCATATAAACTTTGTTTCTAATGGGCTTCTTTGAAGACTAGGTATAGGGAAGAAATTCTTTCTTAATTGCTGGTTTGACAAAGATGCTCAGAGAAGTATCTATGTTGCATGCCTATAACAAAGTGGAAACTTCATTCCACTTAAAAGACAAAGTTCAAATGAGATAATAACTTTTAAAAACACATAATATTTTGCTTTTTATTTCTATACACTTCTCAAATGCTCACCATTATGCAATAATGAAATGATTATCATGTATATATGTATATATATATATTTAAAAGATTTTATTTTGTTTTATACATACAAGAACTGGTGAAGAGGCAGAGGTGCAGGTGGTAGATGAGAGGATTCACTAGAGACAGAGTGAGAAGCAGAACAGGTGTGTCTATGGAAATGCACTGCTGAGGGGAGAAGCCAGCAAGACAGCAGAGGTCTGCTGATTGGTTCACAGCACTGACTTTAATCCTTGCAACTAGCAGGTTGGTCATATATATCTTAAAGGCTGGTCATATATATCTTAAAGATCAAGAAAATAGCAGCTATATAGTTTAATAAAAAGGCTGCTGTTGGTTATTTGATGTTTACCTACCTGCTGTATTAATTTTACGTTCAAGTAACATTGGAAGTGAAAGGTTCAGAAAATAGATATGGTATCTGTTTAACATGTTACTATATTGGCAAATGTTAAGAAACTAGAAATTTAGTTTACTTAGGGTTTTTGAAATATTAATTTTATGATCACTCTGACTGATAGGGAGATAGTTTCCTTTATTATTATTATTACAATATATGACATACCACTTACCTACTGCACAGATTTACTTTAGTCACAAAAAATCTCCACTTAAGTGAATTATATGTGAAAATGAACATTGATCTTGGATGTCAAACTAAGGAGGCTAACAGATATTAATTCCATAGTTTCCACAAGTAAAATAGTGCTGACAATACTATAAACACATAAAACTATATTAATGTCTATTTTAGATGAATATGATGGAGAAAAAAATCTAAATTTCGTATGATGTAGCATGTTTTCAGGTTTCACTTTCAATGTTACTTGAACGTAAATACAGCAGGTAGGCAAACATCAAATAACCAACAGCAGCCTTTTTATTAAACTATATAGTTGCTACAAAAGGAGATTTATATGCATAAATTAAGCATATTTATATAAACAAAATTCTTCCTTGTAAACAACATATTTATGCCTTTAGGAAAACAAAGTTAACATAAGGAAATACATCAGTTATGTAAGGAGTACATCTGTGCCACTGGTTATTTAGAAATATAAATCACTAATGCTTAATAGACAGCCCCCAAGAGTGACATCGTGACAGTGTTCTGAAGTGTTAGTCAAGACCACGGCTCATTCACAGCCTCCTGTCTGATATACAGTAATAGGTCCATTTAATGAAAATGACTACAAAGATTAAAGA
Source organism: Condylura cristata (assembly GCF_000260355.1). Lineage (NCBI taxonomy): Eukaryota > Metazoa > Chordata > Mammalia > Eulipotyphla > Talpidae > Condylura > Condylura cristata. The sequence continues at coordinate 50,452,902 of NW_004567102.1, forward strand.
TAATAACAAGTTGCATTCAATTCTTTAAATATCAGGGTTATCACTATACATATAAAAGTTTGGTTTTTTAAAAGTGAAATGAAAAGTTGTAATCCACAGTCTTATGTGTACTGTGGCTTAATCCTGAATGCACAGCTCATCTACAAACAAATACAGGACCAAGGGAAAACCTGGTCCAGATTTCTAAATTACTAATTTCCATTTTATGCCCACCAATTATTTAGCCTGTCTCACTGAGAGCTTGATGGTCAAATATTAAAATTCTAAATTCTGGAATAACCATCATTTCACCATTTAATGATGTTCTACATGAACACAACAAAGAGCAACTTATCTCCAGGGAGTCTGGAAATTTGTGAGTTAAAAAGAATTCTAAATTCTCTGTCCAGAATCTTAATACAGTGAAGTACTAAAATAAAAAAGTTGCCCTTAGGTTAAATAATTGAAAATGAATGAAAACCCAAGCATTAATTTTTAAACTTACTTTTGAATTCAAAATCTTGTTAATTCACACTTATGTGACTATAGCTATAATAGTAAGAAGATAATTACCAGAGGATTAATATACCAATTTCTATACTCAGAGATATTTAAAAATCTAAGCATTACCTAAAGCAATTACCATGAAGACCCCTAATATCTTCAGGGAAAAGCCAAAGGGAGAATAATTGACTTTGCTAATTTTACCCTTGGTGATTATAAAACAGCTCTGAATTTCACAGGACGGTAGAGCCCCCCATCTAATGGTCTGTCCCAGGAGAAGTACGGAGATAAACACACAATATAAAATTCAGAGAAGGATATAATAGCACAAGAAAATGGAAAGTGGCAGAATGAATAAGTAATAAAAAATTAAAATTGCTACAAATATGCTAACTTTAATTACCAAGTTAAACATATACCCTTAAAGAAAAAGCAGGCTGTCTTTGTAACTGCAGAGTGACACACTATATACAGAAATTTGGTATTAAGTCCTGCTTGCTCCCTCACTGCTGTGATCTCCACTTACATTACTATTGCTAACATTTTTTCTTTCTCATAAAAGAATACTAAAACATCATTAAACAGATATCTAACTTTACCAAGACATTAACCATATGTACAGACTTGAGAAAACTTAACATTGTCCCAAAGAAATACTTACATCCATCTCCTCCTTCCAAAAAAATCCTATTACTGATTAGTATTTTACATAATCAACTTAAGTTTCTGGGAAGTCATTTAAGAAAATAAGTCTTCTTCTGAGGTAAAAGTGAATTTCCTCAAAAAAATATTCGGATGGGATAATTTTCAAGTGTTTAAGTAGAAGGAACTTATTTTGACTAAGGGAGACCTGCCTTATCACAGAGAATTCTTGACTTTCGAGTCCTTTAGTTATCCCTGACTTAAAAATATGTCTCCTCACTTAAAAATATGTGTCCATGTGATTTAGAAATCACCGATTAAGTTTAAAAGAGGGCTACTAAAAGCCTAGATTTGTAGATCAATTACGGACTACTAGCCATGTAATCAAGGTCCTCCACAAAAAGTGAGTCAGTGAAATACCTTTTGAAATTGACTTTGTAGAGTCATCTGTGACCCTCTGAAGAACAGGGTGCAAAATATCCAAGTTTGGGGGGAACAATAAGATTGCACAGAAAGGGTTCAATTCAGTACATAACTCTCAAATTCAGGAAAAAGAAAAAAATACAATGGCCTAAAAGGAAAAAAAATTCCTCATCAGACAAATGTTGAGAAAATGCAAATCTCAAGGTAGAAAGCTGTGCTGAGACCACAAAGTTACAGGGCTCCCTGAAGGGTAACGAAATGCCTGATCATTCTTATTTCAAGAAGTTGTTTCAGGCTGAACTGCTGCCCAGATATACTAAGGTGTTTTGCTTTTTTTTTTTCCCAAGTGCTACTGAAATCCGGTGCCTAATGGAGCAGATGGTGGAGGTCTTAGATATTGGAACATTTATAGTGAAGCTTTTGAATGCAAAACACCAAGAGTGGGTTTCACAGGCTGTGAATCTGATTTGATTTTGATGGGAGTAAAGCCTCAATTTTCATTGAACTTGAGCAACAATAAAAGAAAGAATGTGTGAATGATACAAACCAACCAAGAAACAAGAAAATTAAATATTCACATTAAAGTGAAGTAGTAAAGCGAATGAATACCCGTCTGTTATTTAACACCACTACTTAAATATATGTAAGATTTTACAGACTACTTAAATTAAAATTGATGATTAGAGAAAAAAAGCAGTAAGTCTTGATTTCTTTTTAACATAGGGGTCATGCTGATAGGGGTCAAGAGTGGATTTAATAAAAATAGCCATAACATCTTCCACTCAGATATGTGGGTGTAACTCTGGAGTGGCCAGTGTGTGGACAGAACTACTCACGCGTAGCACAAGGCCGTCAGAAACTATGCAAGACTTAAACTTTTTAAGCTCTCTGAGGCTCCCTTCTCTAAAGCCCAAACTTCATCACAGATCGCAGCAGGTAGAGTGAAGAGGGAAGCTTTACAATACAGAGAGAGGTGATGAATTACTCATTCATCCACTAATATGCAAATTTCAGTAAAGAAGAGGATTTAGTAAGACCTATCAGAGTAAATTTTATACATAGAAAATACAGCAATTTGAGGGTAAAAAGAATGCCTAGATGATAATAAATGACTGAAGGGAGACTTGAGACTATTATTCCATTTTACATGGTCACGTCATTTAGTTTCCCTTTCACATATACATAAGCTACATATTAAAGGTATGATAGTATATTCTCCCTTGTTTGGCTGTTCCATTAAAATATGTGCTAATGGGCCCTCCCTGGTGGCGCAGGGGGTTAAAGCATAGCACTGAGAATCTAAAGCCGCTTCCGCATGAGTTCAATTCCCGCCTGCCCCGGAGGTGACCACATGGCATGGCAGACCTCACCTGACCCGCCCGCTGCTCCCCTCAGCAGTGTACTTCATCGATCTGCCTGTTCTGCTCCCCACTCTGTCTCTGGTGAAGCCTCTCACCGCCCCTGAGCCTCTGGCCTGTACCCCAGTTCTGTATGTACAAATAAATAAATCTTTAAAAAAATATATGTGCTAATGAAAAATATGATGGGAAGCAGAATGCAATTTGTCTTCCCATTATCTTTGTTCTGTATCTTCCAGATTTTTGGTTCGGCCATGACTCCCCATACAGGTTGATAGATAGGTGTGGTTATATTACTAAATTCTGGCCAACAGGATATAAAGAGATGGATCTCAAATTACTTCTGAGAAATGTCTTTAAAATGGTAACATCCAAACTGGGATACTTGAGAGTAAAAGAAAGTGCTAAAATAATTAAGATTTATATTTGTGTAACATGTATTTTATTAACTAATAACTGATTTATATATTGATGGATTCCAGTAATTATAGCCCAAAACTATTTTAAAAACTAAAACAAGTAAGGAGAATGTCTATGTATATTGAAATAAAAAGGAATTCCTTTACCTTTACTATCTGAGCATTAAAAAAATAACTAGTAGACGGTTTCACTAACAGCAGGAGTATAAAGGACCAGGGGAGAAAATAATAATAATAATAAACAACTATATACCAGAGATATTTTACAGGGATAGAATGGGGAATGGGATCAAAAACAGTGGTGGGAAGGAAGTGCACTAGACTATGGTGATGGCACATGGGTTATTTGGTGATGGGAAGCCCACGGGATTACAACTGAGAAGGAAAAATGCACAAAATGATGTAAAAATAAACTATTATATTATTTTTAAAAAGTAGAATAATTACACTTAATATGTATTCATACCTTAGTTTGTTAGCCATATTTGTTTCTATTACTGTTACTAGCATATTTTTGAAGAGTATATTTTTAAAAATATAGCATTAAAAAAACTGCCCAATATTTTCTTCATATATATATTTCATGATTAATTTGAAATTATTTGATTCTTACTGGGAAATTGTAATAGTTTTAATTGAGAAAATGTTCCTTCTAAAGGTTCTAAGGTCCTAAGTTCAGAGCAAATTTGCTACATGGAACAGGTTTTGAATTCTAGTTTTTTCAGATGAAAAGTGTAACTGTTCCAGCCCAAATATTTTCAAGGTATTGTCTTTTTGCTTCCTTCAGAATACCTTTTTTTGACAATATTTTTATTACACAAAACTTGTCTAATAAATCATTCTGTGATTCTTTTGAATGTTAAGCCAAAATCAGATGTTGCAAAATCTAGGCCTTCTCAATTTCATTTGGTTTGTGTGTGCATATAATTTATTCAACACAGGAACACCACCACAAGAGTCTTCCTGTAAGGTGAGATTTTCCAAGTCATAAATATAGAATTGCAAATTTTAATCCTGTATAGCATTTGAGTTCTTATTATTTATTTTATTCATTTCCTCCCTTCTTTTTATAGGGAAAACCTGCAATGGAAGCTTTGTTTTCATTAGTTGTAACTCCCTAAACGTTTCATTTGGTATTTCATTTGATGAACACTTGATTTAAGATTTCCAGCTGACTTTGAACAAAATGCCACCAACATTTGATGGTCCAGTATAATAAAGTTAAATGCCATTTTTGGATATAAAGATTTCTGAAAATATCATTGAAGACAGGCAACCATAAGAGAATGCACACTCCATACTAAAATATATTTTTATATTCAACATCAGCTACATCCCCCAAATCTTATAGTTCAGAGATTCTGTCTATAAAGATACTTGTAAGTTTTTATAAGAGTAGCTTTTATTCTTATAAGTAGAATTTTATCTTCAATGTTGAACTTTTAAACTGAACCTCCAACATCATTCATAGTGACTTTTCTTGATGGACTATTCACCCACTAATGCTTTAACTTGATTCTATGAATGGGTAGGAAAAATAAAACACTTTAAGATGCAACTACAGTGGTTTAATTACTTTACTGATGGCACTCACTAAAAACTGGTATTATTTAACTGTTTGCAAAGATATTTTGCCAATGGAACCAAAGAAACAAAGATATTACTTCCTTTTTTCTGTCCACATAAAAATTAATGGTAAAAAATAAGTGAAATTAATTTAGAATAAATAAAAGTTATGTACATCTTGAGCTGCTTTGTATGTTAAATCATCATATTCAGGCAGTTTCTTTAAAAAAAAAAAAAACTACTAACTTTGGAAGTAGATTCTGACACTTCTCCAGATCTGACTCTTGTTTTCCTGTGCTCAGTGATACTAACGTGGTCTCCACAGTGAAGAGTAAGTGTCAATATAATATAAAAGTTACATAAGCCCTATCATTTTCTCAAGAAACAAAAATTCAGTAATTAAAAAAAAATTTTTTTAAACATACTCTTGCCAAAAGTTTTACTGCAAAAATAGCGTTGTCAAACAGTAACATAGTTGAAGGTTTCATTATATAAGCAAGTGCGTTCTACACAGAATTGATGAAACTTGATTTTATGTATATATTTTATGTATTTCATAGACATTGACCCTTTAATTTACTTGGTTTACCACTGAACTTTTTGGATTAGAATCTGGTGTCTTTGTGATTCCTGAGGTCATTCAAGGACCACACAATATGTTGTTACTCTAAGTGGCCAGCTGGGACAGCAGTATAAACTTCTCCCACCACCTGAAACAGGAGTTTACTGCCCCTAGACACTCAGTATACTTTGTTGTATCAGGAATTGCTCTGCATTCTGCCCTTGACTGGGACGTCTAACCTTCTCTAACCTTCTCTAAAGGTTAGAGAAGGGATGAATTATTGTTGTTGTCTTTCAAATTTAATAATAATATAAAAACTCTCTCCATTATACATGGTTCTCATGTACAATTAGCCAATAGTAACACAAAATGAGGCAAAGACAGCAATTATAAACTGTAGATCTATAAACCCATCTTGTCTTACTCTGACATAATTATTAGCAAACATCCTCTATTAAAAAGTGAAAACTCCAGGACAAATGCTAAGTCAGATGGGATTCTGGGGTAGCAGACTTACACTGAAATTGTTATTAGCAAATCAGCACATACACTCACTGATCTTCAAGAGAAGGAAATCTGCTCTTTGCTGCCTTTCTGCTTCCTTCCTTCCTATCAACAGCAACTACCTTGGGCTGTGAAGTGGTTAAGATAGGAATGACAGAACAGTAAGACAGGAGACTAGATTCCTGATGTTGTAGAATTACCATTCCAACTTAGGACTGTCTGCTCCTGGATGTCCATACACACACACAAAATAGTCCTGCCACCAATATTTTATAGTCAAACTTAATTCTAACCGATATATCAAGAATGTCTCTAGAATCTTTCTAGAAAGCAGCTTGACAGTATGTATGAAGAATACTAAAAGTGTTTAGAGCCTTTGAATTTTTAGGTATTTATTTTAATGAAATAATCTAGAATGAGGAAAATTGATGTGTACAGATATTTATTATATGTCTATTTATGATAAATAGAAGCAACCTAAATTCCAAAAGATGAATTTATTAGATGAATGATATTAACATTTAAATAATCAGTATTATATAACCATAGAAAAGCTTATGAAAAATGTTAATAACATGGGCAAAAGCCTATATAACATGAAGCAGGAAAAACCGGCAGGATTTAAAAAAAAAAAAACCTTTTATATGAAAGCTTTGATCCATGCTACCAAAAAATCCACATATATGAAGATATTTAAAAAAGAAGAAAGACTGAACCCAAATCCATCAAAACATCAATAGTAATCATCTCCAGGTAGTGAGATTACATGTAATATTTATTTATATCCTTTTATCAAATATGTAACTCAACCCTATAATTAAATAAGTTAACCTATTATCAGAAAAAGTCATTTTAAAGACTCTTTCCTGGGATTTACCAGTTACCAGATATCGACACTGTCTTCATCGACATCATCACAATTTTCCTGTTCTCTGGTTTCAGCAATCCATAGACAGTATCTAAAAGTCACCCCAAACAAGCAAACTACACCCAGGTTTACCTTGGTGTTCTTTAGCAGAGCTAGTCCATTGCAGGCATTTGCTAGAAGAAAGTCTCCACTTAAGATAGCTATTTTATTTCCAAACTGCATGTCCTTCAGTGGTCCATCAGAAGATTGCAATTCACTTAAGTTTACTATCCCACGATGTACGAGGAGAGCTGTATGGATAAGTTCTGTGATTTCTGCCAAACTTCTTTGACTAAAACAAAAAGGTAAGACTTATCTGAGTGTGAAGAATAGCACCAGATCACTATGGTGAGACTTCAGCTTTGACCAATATGTCAGACTTCAGCTTTCAACAATAAGGTACTTTATTGACAGGTCTCTCGATTTAAAAAAAATTATTTCTGTTAATAGTGTTTGTAATAGAGGCCTCCCTATTGAGTAGTGTAAGATCTTGACACTTCGCTTCTTTCTATCATTCTTACTCTCTTCTCCAAGAGTCACCAGGTTTCCCCAGGAAGAAGCTAGACACCCTCTACAGATCTGCTCAGTTATTTTACTGTCAGTATACCCTTCCCACTTCTGTAGCTTTAGGAATTCTAAAAATTTTTCATACCTAATAAAACTTCAATTTAAGTGGAAAAAAACCTGTGTATGCCATTTGGCTCAGTACTTTTACGCATTATCTTTTTTAATCCTAAATGCAAAGCAATAGGATTTACAGAGATGAGTAAAATCTGGCCTCTTTCTTCAAGAACCTTACCTTTCAGAATAAGAATCAATATTAAATAAGACAGAGAACATTGTTGAAGACATTATAATATGGTACCATATCAGATGGGATTTCATGAGATGTTTCCTTTTCTTTCCTTTTCTATAATTTGTTCATTTTCAACAATGGCAAAAGTATTGCTTTTGTAAACATAAGTCATCAACATTTACTAAAGAATGGTTGACCACCAAGCAGAATATCACTCAGTCAAACCACAGAATGATACGAAGTAAAATGTCTGTTTCAAGTCACCAACTTTCAGAGTAGCCTGCTGTTTGGCAATAGCTATCTGACACAGAAACTGTATTTAGGAGTAGGTTGGTGCTGCAACAAAAGCTCAAAATATGTGTCAGTGGCTTTAGGTTAGAGTGGTGGGGACTAACTCAGTGGATGCTGGAACGGGAGAAAATTAAAAATGGAAACTTGAGAAAGGGCATACAATGCAATAAGGTAATGAAACAACTGGCAGAACGGTTGCTTGTGGTAACCTGAAAGATAGAAAATATACATAATAAACCTACAGATCTGCATAAGGAGATTTCCAGGCAGAATGCTAAAATTGTCTATTGGGTTCTTTTAGCTAGCTGCACATATAAGGCAATGACAAAAAATTCAGTTTAAAAATGCGTCATTTGTCTGCATTAGTATTCCTTCCAGTTGATGAAATTCCAGAAGCTTTTAATGAATTAAAGCTGCATTTGCCTCAGGAAGCCAGGAATTTACTGACTAGCTCAAAAATAATTACTTACACCATAGCATAAGAAGACACACAACGGTGCTGCTGTTTCATCACCCAGTATCATTTCTGCCAAACTTGTGGCCTATATATGAGCACATACAGAATGAATTTCTGCATACCCAAACCAGAAGCATGCCACAGAAGATGGGAATGTTTAATAGGGAAGGCTCACATTGGCAAGTACCGAATTATAGAAGGATTTGAAAAGGTGCAGCATCACATAGAAAAAGAATGCAAACATATTATCTGAAGGAAGTTATTCCCTAAAAAAAAAAGCAACTATTCTACACTAAGCCAAAATTCCAAATCTAGTTAATGATCATGAAAATGAGTCATCTCTCATGGACCACCTTTGTTTCACTACCCATAATCTATCCCTGTCACTTTTTCATGTGTCAAATTTTCTTTTTAGCTTTTTTAAAAAAAGATTTACTTATGCATACTGAACTGGGGTGCAGGCCAGAGGTGCAGGGGTGGTGAGAGGATTCACCAGAGAGAGTGGGGAGCAGAACAGGCAGATCAACGAAGTACACTGCTGAGGGGAGCAGCGGGTGGGTCAGGAGAGGTCTGCCACACCATGTGGTCACCTCCGGGGCAGGCAGGAATCGAACTCATACAGAAGTGGCTTTAGATTCTCAGTGCAGTGTTTTAACCCGCTGCGCCACCAGGAGGGTCCCCATTCCTCCTTCTTTTTAATGGAATTGACTACTGTGGGTATCTTATTCCTAACTGACTATGTGCAGTAGGGGAAGAGACATGCATAGAAAGATAAATTGAAATTTTTAATTTCCAGGTTCCTGGAATAAGAGTCGTTACACTTCTGGAGCCAAATCCACAAATAGACCTAACATAAAATACATGGTCATGGACTTGAAGCTTGACACCATGAAACAGCTGGAACTTTGGTTATTGGGAGGTGGTAAGTGTATTCTACATAAGGAATGTGAATCATTGGGATATGAAAAATTATATACTAATGGCCACCAATGAACCATACCCATACCTCCTGATATCCCCATCTTTGCTTAACTATGTGACTTGTTTAATCAATGTAGGACAAACAAACTCGGTATTCTTACAATGGGACTTTCCTCTTTGGAATGCTTTCTTGGAAATAAATGTGAATAAACCCAATCTAGCTTCCTAGAGAATTAAAGACTGCATGGAGAGAAGCCCAGATCTCCAAGACAAGCTCAGTTCCCAGTTGACATACCAGGTGAATGGAATCACATAAATAAATTTAAGAGAAACCAGCAGGAAAAGTCCAGCCTACTTACTGAACTAGAAATAAAATGGTTGCTGTTTCAGGCCACCAAGTTTTGAGGTGATCTGTTACACAACAATACATAACTAAGAAACTTTAAAAATCAATCTATTTTCGGTCCCCCCTGGTGGCGTAGTGGGTTAAAGCACTGCACTAAGAAGCTTAAGCCACTTCCACATGGGTTCGATTCCCGCCTGCCCCGGAGGAGATCCACCAGGAGTGGCAGACCTCTCCTGACCTGCCTGCTGCTCCCCTCAGCAGTGTACTTTGTCGATCTGCCTGTTCTGCTCCCCGCTCTGTCCCTGGTGAATCCTCTCATTATTTTATGTTTATTCCCCCTCTGCATCTCTGGCTTGTACCCTAGTTCTGTATAAATAAATAAATAAATCTTTAAAACAAAACAAAACAAATCAATCTATTTTCTTCTGTACAAGGCTACCTCCTAGAATGCCAGTTGGAAATATTCCAAAAATTTCTCTGAAGAAGGTAACTTTAAGTTAAGCCTTCAAAGATATGAAGGATTTCCATAGCTGGAGAGAAAGGGTAGATACAATAGTAGGGATTAGGAACCCTTTATTAAGGAAGAGCAGGAATCAAAGGTTAGAGAAGGCAAGAGTAGAAAATACGACCAGAGAGTAAGAAGGTCAGTTTGGCCAGTAGAGGGTCTATGTATATTAGCAGAAGTAGGAATCTCAAGTTAAGTTATAGCAAGCTAGAGGGTCTGTATTTTATTATATAGGTAATTTTTTTTTAGAAGTGGGGATGATATGTTTTTTTATTTTTATTTATTTATTATTTATTTAATTACAAAGTTTACTTTTACATCATTTTGCACATTTTTTTTTCCATCTCGATTGTAAT
>NW_004567102.1:50463537-50492284 GCF_000260355.1 Condylura cristata
ATCCCATTCCCCACTCCGGGGGATGATATATTTTTAAAAATGATTTAGAAAGAATGTACTGAAGGTGATATATAGAACTATCTGAAAAAGAAGGTAGTTAAAGTAGAGAGTTCAGTGGGGGAAACTATTACAAAGATCCAAGGAAATTGAAACAGGGCTTGAGCCAAAAGGCAAATTTAAGCATCTGACCTAGGACAAAGAGCCTTATAGATAGATACATGGAGACGAATAAACATAAAATAATCAATTAATATGAGATTCTTCTACCAAAGGGGGAAAAAATGAAATAGTTTAACAACTACAACAGAGTAATTATGTAAATATATAATTAAGTAAAAAAAGAAGCCAATAATCACATTTCTACTTTTATTTCCTTTGTTAAAAAAATATTAAATAATGATCCAGTGGACATATTGTACTTGATTACAAACTGGGGAAGTGGGAGAAAAAGATGAGCCAATGAGTTGAACAGTTTCTGAGAGTAAATAAACAGTCTAAATCAGAATCTCAACGTATCTCAAAGAAAATCACTAGCATGAAGGCCACTATTGAGAAGTTAATAGAAAATACAGAACAAGAAAAGAAATGGAGCCAATATCTAAAATTTTCCTTTGAAAAAGTGACTAAAAAAAAGGACTAAACAAATATATTTGACTCTGGTGATGGCACAAGGCAAACTGGTGGCGGGAAGCCCATTGGGACTAAAACTGAAGTGAAGAAATGCACAAAATGAAGAATGATGTAAAAAAAAAAATTAAAAATATCTACTAGATTAATATCTTGTTTTCTAGTTTATGAATTATTTCACTATAAAGATTCATACTGTCACAGTTCACAAAACTCACAGATGAAATTACAGGCTAGTATAAAATTTGAGAAGGGTTAAATATTGGATAAACCTCTCATGCAAATCGGCGTATGAAGAAAGCAATAAGCAGGCAAGTCATAAGTTGTGGGTGCTCTGAATTACCTTAAAGGATGAAATGAGTTACGAGCTTTTTATAAAGACAGCTATAAGCATGAAACAGCATTCATTAAGTAAATAGTAATCTTTCAATTCCACATGGCCAGAAAAACAAAAGTAATGATAATAATAAAAGTGAAAACCCATCATTTGTACAGTACCCACCATTTACAAAAATCTTTCATTAATATTATCTACTTGTGATTGTTATTACATCAGGTATGGGGAGGTTAAATACTTGGTCAAGACTACTCTGTTAATGACAAAACTGGAACTCAGGGTCACCTGTCATAGTGATCAGTGATAATTCAAAGTGTTTATTTACCTTGTGGATGGGGGCAGGGCACAAAGTTACCAACACTGATGTAGAGTTACTTAGGTCTGCTCCAGTTTTTATCCCTATTTCTAATCATAATAGAAAAGAATTTTCTAAGAGGAAATATGTATATATATGAATAGAGTTGACTCTATTCATGGTAACTGGGGAAAATAATCAAGTTATTTCCAAATTATTGGATCAAAACTAAATCAAGTGATTCAGCCTATCAGTAGACTGGGTACTTCTGCCTGGACCACCACAGAGTCAGTGGGCAAGTCTCTTAAATTTTCAGACTCTTGGTCTTCTCTTTGCTGAAAGAAGCCCTTTCTAGTCTCCAAATTCTGAGATCTAGGACTTTAAAAATAGTACTTACCTAGACTGGCAGCTATTAGTTAAAAAGAGACAAAAAACAGGTGATTTGGTGATAGGCAGCCCACGGGGATAACAACTGAGATGAAAAAAGGCACAAAATGATGTAAAAACAAACTATTACATTAAAAAAAGAGACAAAAACATTGCTCTTATTTATACCTTTCTGTAGGAAATTAAAAATGAAATGAACAGTCATTTTTAAATCTGTCCTGCAATTCCATTATCTACTGTGCTCTCAACTTCTAAGATCCAGATAAACAATTCCAGATCACATTATGCAAGAGTCTAATTTAGCACATGGCAGAGAAGCAGTGACAGTATGAAAGAATGTGGGGAATTTTCCTTCTCATTATTTTATTCCTATTTTAGCCACACAAAGCCATCTAGTAAATTTTCAATGTACTGGATTTCAAAAATTATCTTAAAGCAAAGTCTTCATGCCATTTTATGAATATATTTTTAGTTCATTTCTTGATTGAAAAAGCAACAAATGAATACCAGTTAAGTAATCTGACTAAGGAAGTAATTACTACATAGAATGAAACTCTGAGGATTAATGGATGTTTTTATAAAAATTTTCACCAAATCACTTTCTCTCAGTTATATGTTAAACAAGTTCATCTGCTTTGACCCATTTCTTCTAAGATGTCTTCAAATATTTTAGCAACCTAAGCTTTAGAAGTAAGGATTGCAGGCATTGCTAATTACTTATTCTTTCTTTCCTCACTACCAATAAGTCTTTGATTATATTTGGAGTAATAATGTACTCACTAAAAAGTACACTACCTCTCCAATGTCCCCTAAGGCTAGAGGTGATCACAGTCTGACCAATGAAATAAAAGGTGGAATCTACTAGATGGAGTTTCTGAGAAACAGGAAACCGAGTTTTTGATGTCAGGAGACAAATTCAGTTGGTATGCCCCTTTAGCATTGTGACTTGCCCTTTCTTCCTGTCCAGAATATGGCTCAGCTACTTGGAGGCAAAACAGAAACTTAAAAGATCTTAAAGAGGGCCCCCAATCTACAGATGGTAGAGCAGGTAGGAAGGAAAAGTGTGGGCCCCTGATGGCTTTTCTGAGGGCTGTACCACCACTGATGTGCCCATCACTAGACTTATCAAAGATAAACTTCTAAGCTACTGTTTGTTAATAGTCCTGTGACATGTAGCCTAATAATTTCCTGAAAGTCATGGTCGCTAAAAATTATACCACAAATGTGATAAAGGCATTCATGTGTGTTCTGGATTTATTCATTATCTCTTAGTTTTTGTTCTACTTATCATCTCTATAGAGGTATATCGTAATGCACTGCCATACTAGTTTTGCTATAAGGTGAGTGACAGATAGATTTTTATTTAAAGGATTTGGGGACCTCCCTGGTAGCGCAATGGGTTAAAGTGCAGCACTGCAATCCAGCTGCAGCTGCTGCAGTTCAATCCCTGCCCCATGAGGTGACCCGCATGGGGCCATGGGGCCACAGACTTCTCCTGACCCGCCCACTGCTCCCCTCAGTAGTGTACCTCCTCGATCTGCCTGTTCTGCTCCCCCACTCTGTCTCTGGTGAATCTTCTCACTTCCCCTGAACCTCTGGCCTGTACCCAGTTCTGTATGCATAAAAAAATAAATCTAAAAAAATAAATAAATAAAGGATTTGGAAAGATCAGTACTTGTATTACTTATGTGAAGTTTTCTCTCACTTCTCCAGAGTTAACTCCTCTGTGCTTTAAAGTCTTTGTACACAACTCTGTCATTTATTGTACCATTCTGTTAGTTTTATTACCATCCATCTTCCTGCCACCATTCTTTCTCTCTACATGATAAATATACTATCCCAACTTCACTAGTTTACCTGTAATTACGTAAACTTCAGTAGTTTACCTATAAATAGTTGTTAAGTGACTAACTCTCTATATAGGTTTGGGAATTTTAATCATTATTAGTTTCAATAGGAAAGGAATGCTATAAACTAAAAAGTCAGGTTTATAGAATCATAGTTAAAAGTGACCCCAAAGGTTAATTAACCTTATTAGCCGCTTCCAGGGACGAGTGGTAACTACCTCACAAGTCAGGTCTGCTGATGAATAGTTTTAATTATTAGGAAGTGTTTCTTATATTAACTTGAAATACTTAAAATGTTTTACACCTTTAATTTGTTGTTAAAATAGAAGGGTCAACTGTATTCTATCACATAAACAAGGGAGAAAAAGACAGTGGAATCTTTATCTTTCCCGTTTTATTTTGTCCTTTTTCTTTCAAATTCCTACTTTGTTTTGCTTTTGTTGTTGTTGTTGTTGTTGTTGTTAAAGCATAACACAGTAATTCATTTAGATGCTTAAAAAAAAAGGGAAATTAAAATCACCAAATTAGACATACTACAAAAGCATGTCATATATTAGATGGCATAAATGAATACAGCAGGGTGGTGGTTAACTAAAGATAAAACCAAACATCCTTCACATTCCTTCTTTTTCAGAGGTTTAAAAATATATAGAAAAATACAGAGAACAATGTAAAAATATAGAAAAATACAGAGAATAATGTAACAAATATGTATGATTCAAATTACAAATAACAAATATTTCTATTTTTTTAATTTTGACCATTTAAAATGCATTTTAAAACCCCTTTTTGTTCTAAAAATTTTCAAATGTATGAGTGGAAAAAATACTACAAAGAACCTCTGTATACCTAACCTTGTCTCAGCTATGCCTTTCACTCTCCTTCAGATTATTTTGACTGTCAGGATATATCTCATCTGAAAATATTTCCAATATCTTGTTTTTAAAGTTCCTAAGACTGTGGTTCCCACTTACTACATTAATTACTTTGAGTCAGCTAATTACTGTATGCTAATCACTTTATATAAAATAATTTTGCAAGCATAATAACTCAATTAGCAGATTAATAAATAAAGTGATGTAAAGTCCAACAGCTTTCTCAGCTCACAAAATCTCTACTGAACAGAGAGGAGCAGGGCTAGCAGGCTAAGAGACTTGCACACATTCACAGAGCTAGTGACTGCAGAGTGAGACTCAAGCTCAGTGCTGTCAGAAGTCCAGGCTCTCTGAATATTAACAGAAGACTAACAAATATCTCAAATGCAAAATATATATGAACCAGGGTGTATCTGAAATCATTAAAATGGTAGAAAACAGTTGTTCAGTTAAAATCATTTTATTTGAATCCTGAAATAGTTTTTTAATTTTAAAACTCATTTTTATGTTCATGTGGGAAAAACAAATTTGGAAATCACAAAGAAACTTGGAAAACAAAAATTAAGAGGCTGGCCATTCTTTTTTTTTTTTTTAAAGATTTATTTATTTGTGCATATAGGTACAGGTCAGAGGCTCAGGGGCAGCGAGAGGATTCACCAGAGACAGAGTGGGGAGCAGAACAGGCAGATCCACGAAGTATACTGCTGAGGGGAGCAGTGGGCGGCTCAGGAGAGGTCTGCCGCGCTATGTGGTCACCTCTGGGGCAGGAAGCGAACTCATGCGGAAGTGGCTTTAGCTTCTTAGTGCTGTGCTTTAACCTGCTGCGCCACCAGGGAGGGCCAAGGCTGACCATTCTTAATGACAAAACTATTTAAAACTTATTGACAAAGCACTGCAAATTTAAAAAGGTATAGTAATACCACGAGAACCAGCTATTAAATTAGTGGAATGGAATAAAAAAGAGATGCAAATATATTTAGAAATTTAATTATTTATGGTAATAATAAAAATCCATATTAGAGAAAAGATGGATTATTCTTACAAAAGATAGTCAGGCAACTGGCCATCAAGGGAAAAATGTAATAAAATTACATCTCTTCTTTACACTACAGATAAAAATATATTTAGATGGATAAAGATCTAAATGTGCAAGACGAAATTATAAATTTTGGAAAACATTCTTTATCATCTTGTAGGGAATAGGTTTTGCAAAATAAAATGGGAAATCAGATAGCCATAAGGAAACTAATAGATAATCTGAGTAGTTAAAACACAAAAATGATTATACAGTAATTAAACCCTCCAAGATAAGGTAGTCAGATTTGAAATACAACATTTGCAATGAATATTCAAAATATATATGGAGTTTGTCCAAACTGTATAATATATTAATAAGAAAAGACAGACCACTCAAAAGAAAAATGGGAAAGGCTATGAAAAGGTACTTCTAGAAAAAACATAAACGGTCAAAAATCATATAAAATGCTTAATTTCATAAAAATTCAAAAAAGGAGTATTACAATAATGGCATACATTTTCATCAATTAGTTTTACAAAAATGAAAATGATTGCAATCCAGTTTCAGTGAGGGTGCTATCCCAAGAACGCATATTGCTTAGCAGACACAGTATTTTAAAAAAGAAATCAAATATGAAAGCCTTTGGAGCTATATCAGCTTGTCAAAGTTTCTACCACTTCCTGTACTCTACACCATTCACTTGAACAGTCTGACCCTTGGAGGCAGCAACTTCTAGGAAAAATTTTCCCTGATGCACTAGTGAATGTTGGTACAACCACTTAGGTAAGTGGTTTAAAATATATATTAAAATATTAAATATTTTATTTAATCTATTAAAATATGTATGCATCCTTTGACCCATGACATGCTAGTAAATAGTGATTTTAAACACACATACAATCTTAGGCTCATTTATAAGAGCATACTTTAATTTAGCAAAAGTAAAATCTTTGGGAACAATGTAAATGTTCACTGATGCAGTACAATATTAAGTAGTGATACAAAAGAATTGGCAAGTCTGGGCCCTCCCTGGTGGTGCAGCGGGTTAAAGCACAGCACTAAGAAGCTTAAGTCACTTCCGCATAAGTTAGATCCCCGCCAGCCCTGGAGGAGATCCACAAAGCGAGGCAGACCTCTCCTGACCACTGCTCCCCTCAGCAGTGTACTTCCTCGATCTGCCTGTTCTGCACTCCGCTCTGTCTCTGGTGAGTCCTCTCACCCTTCGCATCTCTGGCCTGTACCCCAGTCCTGTACGAATAAATAAGTAAATAAATAAGTAAATAAATAAATAAATCTTAAAAAAAAAAAAGAATTGGTAAATCTACATCCACTAACTTGGAATGTTGTCTATGACAGGTTGATAAGCATAAAAACCTAGTTGAACAACATAAATGTCTACAAGGGCTGGGATTTTTTTTCTTTCAAAAAATTATTACATCCCCATGCCCAGATCCATGCCTACCACAACGTAGGCCCTCATATATTTAAGTCAGTCAGTTAATGAGTGAGTGAGTGACTGGCCAAGTGGGGAACACTACTGTGTTTTGAAGAGAGGAAAGGAAAGGGGGGAAAAAAGGGACTGAAAAGGGCAGGGAGAGAGGCAGACCCTGAGATTATGAACTTCTCAATAGCATTTTGTATTTTTTAATACTTAAAAGCTTTTGAAGCTGTTGGCGGAGAACAACAAAGATTTAGATTTGGAGGTGAGTATGGATGTCCATAGCACAGACACACCCACCCAACAGAGAGGAGCCTGCACAGATGTGGTGCCAGGAAGGAGACAATGGGCGGCATGAGGTTGCTCTAATGAAAACAGTATTAAGAGAAGGACTATGCCAATAGAACCTGGGATGTGTGACGGGAGAGATAATTGTCAAGACCAGGCTGTTAGGCCATGGGGTCTGGGAACCGAGACTTCCATATCTATACCTGTAGACACCTGGAACTGGGTGTGGGCAATGGGTGGAAGGTCTTCGATACGAATCAGCAGTAACAGCACAAACAACTCCCGGAACTGCACTTCTCCAAAAAAAACAATTCTTCACTCTCAAACATAAAACCCCCCTACCCTGCTCTGGGGCGTGACTTCTTGGACTCCCTCTTCTGAGTCCCTGAATCTTGCCGGAGAGTGCAAATAAAGGTTTGCCTTGATACCTAATGCTTTCCCACTGTGTTTCTTCTCTCTGTGCCAATCTTTCACAGGCTACTACAGCATGATTTCAGGGAGAGCCCTGTGCTGAAGGGCCCAAGAGACCAATTAGTACAAGCTTCGACTCAGGACAGTCACCCAACCCCTGAATGCATAGAGTGACAAGTTGCTAATGACCTCATGAGGGAAGTCTATTGTTTTCAAACAGCTTTGTAAAAAGTTTATTCTAGGTTTTACACACAATTTGCCAACTTGTAAGGTGACAAAATTGTTCCTCCTTCTCTAGTAATTTAATAGCAACAGAATTATAATGTGAACTCTTAAGTGGCAAGAGACAGAGAATAATATAATTGATTGAGGAACTGCCAGTATTGCTGTGACTGAACGGGAAGGATGAATAAAAGATACTTTATAGATGTGGGCCTGAAGTATTCAGTAAAATGGTAGCAGGATGAGGCAAACAGGAAGATAAAGAAACCACATGGTCAAAACATTCCAGTGGCTTCCTTCTCACCTGGGCTAAAAACGGAAGTCCTTGGCATGGACTCTGAACTCTAAGACAGTCTGCCTCAGTCTCTCTGCCTTCTGACCTTCATTTGCTATTTTTTCTCCTGTTGCACACTCTTCTCCAGCTACCTTAGCTTCCTTGGTATTCCTTGAATGTGCCAAGTCTGTTCTTGCATTACAGTACTTGACCTTTCTTCTGTCTGGAGCCATTTCCCTCAGATATCTGCAAAGCTCAGTCAATGGTTTCCTTTAGGTCCCTACAAAGAGCACCTCATCAGTAACACCTTCCCCTACCATTCCATTCACAAAGCAGACCTGTGCCCCTACCATCCCCATTACTTAGCGTTCCCCCGTTCCCTTACTCTTACACCCTGTTCTTTCTTTTTCATTATAGGACTTATTGTCACTGGCCATACTATTTTGTTCGTTTTATTTCTTTACCCACAGTTCCATTGAAGGAAAACTCCAAAAAGGGCAAAGGAAAGAGTGGAGGGGGGAGAAACCAATAAGGGCAAAAAAAACTCTTAAAACTAACTAAAAAATACCAAAATATGAAGGCATAAGAACTATAGAAAAAGGAAAGGCACCACTGACCTCTGAATGACTGGGTTCCTTTATAGGAAGATTTTTTTCCAATAAATATACTGGTGGCCCTCCCTGGTGGCGCAGAGGGTTAAAGCACTGCACTAAGAAGCTTAAGCCACTTCCTTAGAGTTCGATCCCCGCCTGCCCCGAGGAGATCCACATGGCGCGGCAGACCTCTCCTGACCCACCTGCTGCTCCCCTCAGCAGTGTATTTTGTCGATCTGCCTGTTCTGCTCCCCACTCTGCCCCTGGTGAATCCTCTCACCCTCCGCATCTCTGGCCTGTACCCCAGTTCTGTATGAATAAATAAATAAATCTTTACAAATAAATAAATAAATATACTGGCAAAATTTTGGAGATTTGTGACAATTTGAAAAACTTGAAGATGAACTGTATAGCTTAAAAATATCACAACAATAAAGAAAAAGGTAGGTATGATGTCATGAATGCATGAAATTTATGTAGCTGCTAGTCCATTTTACTATTTGCTGTCGTAAAATACACATAAATTATAGAAAGTTTAAAGTTATCAAAATTTATGTACACAAACACAGACCACACATGGCACTGTTCAAGGTCAAGAGAAATGTAAACAAATGTAAAGATGCCATTAAGGCCCTCCCTGGTGGTGCAACAGGTTGAAGCGCAGCACTGCAAAGCTGGCAGCAGCTATTTCTGTGCGAGTTCCATCCCAGGTCCCAGAGACCTCTCCAGACCTGCCCGCTGCTCCCCTCAGCAGTGTACTTCATCAGTGGTCCTATTCTGTTCCCCTCTTTATCTCTGGTGAATCTTCTCACCACCCCACACCTCTGGCCCGCACCCCAGTCCTGTAAGCATAAATAAATAAATCTTAAAAAAAAAAAAGAATACAGTAAGTAATAACATACAGAATATGTATTATTATGTATTCATCCACTACTTATATTACTGGTAAAGCTTCCAGTAAACCAATTGCTAGTAAAGCAATTGGTGAGTCAAAAGTCATATGCAGTTTTTCTCCTGTGTCGGCATCAGTGGCTCTAACTTTCATCTTGTTCAAGGGCCAACTGCACATGCTTTTTATGCAAGGTAAAGGAATCTTTCATCGTGGTAAGCTTTAACTAATTACAAGTGTCAAATATCAATAAGTATACCAGCCCAAAGTCTCAAGAGATTCATTCAATTCATTGCAATAATATGGCTATGCTTCAGCTATAGGCCAAAGTTAATGGTGACCTCAAATAGAGATGACATCACACGTTCAAGGACTAGACAGAAGGACCAGTCCTTACTTCCAGCTCTTACTGTGTACATAAAGAAATCACATGGGCCCTCCCTGGTGGAGCAGCGGGTTAAAGCACAGCACTGAGAAGCTTGAGCCACTTCCGCATGAGTTCGATTCCCACCTGCCCAGAGGAGATTTACATGGCGCGGCAGACCTCTCCTGACCCACCCGCTGCTCCCCTCAGCAGTGTACTTCGTCGATCTGCCTGTTCTGCTCCCCGCTCTGTCTCTGGTGAATCCTCTCACCCTCCGCATCTCTGGCCTGTACCCCAGTTCTGTATGAATAAATAAATCTTTAAAAAAAAAAAAAAGAAAGAAAGAAATCACTGAAAGTACTGAGAACTCTTGTCTCTTTTAGGGAAACTCGCCTGACATTCTAAGTTAGAGTACATAGAAAAGAGGGAGAATATAAAATGTTTTTGCAGCTTGTCTCATCAAAGAGCTCATATACCTTGAGATATTAGAAATTTTCCACGGAAACACCAGATCTAGATGTAAGGCTAAAAAAAAAAAAAGACAAAACCCTGAAGTAGTACTTCAACTAAAACTGTTAAAGGAGGGTCCTTTCTGGTGGCACAACAGGTTAAAGTACAGCACAATGAAGCTATCGCAGCCACTGAAGCTTCGATCCCCAGCCAGGGAGGTGACCCACATGGCCTGGAAGACCTCTCCTGACCCGCTGGCTGTCCCTTCAGCAGTGTACTTCATCAGACTGCCTGTTCTGCTCCCTACTCTGTCTCTGGTGAAGCCTCTCACCCCTCACACCTCTGGTTTGTACCCCACTTCTGTATGCATAAAGAAATCTTTTTAAAAAAAATTGTTAAAAGTTCCCCATATTCAGCACTATACAGAAATACAATTGAAAAATAAACACACCTTGACACAAAGACTTACCTATTCATTTTCAGAAAAGAAAGCTCCATATTTTGAACATTTATAATAAAAACAGTAAGGTATACAACATGTTCTAGTAAACACACATGGTAAAATGACCAGTAGACTCAGGCTGATTAATAGACTCTCCTCCTGACATAGTCACTTTTATCTTTAACGAAAGCTCAGGGTTGATAGGCTCTGCTATTAGCTCCTTCCATACCCGCCAACCTATCTACAAAGAGGTGACTGCCTTCAGTTGTGGTAGTAACACTCGAAAAAGCAGATGTTGAGACTCAGCAGGGAGTCACCATAGCTAATACCAGAAGTAAGCTAAGCAAAATGAAATCTGTATAACATTTTCTCTTCATGCAGGCACATGAAGTTTACTTTGTGATCAACACATACACTTATGACGCTAATAAAGCATACCCAAGGCCAAGTAACTGGCTGCATTTGAGAGCATTTTAAGAAACATTGTTCTGAATAGCTCAAACACAAATGTGATACCATCACTTAATTACCCTTTAGGTCAACTAGATGCTTGTCAGGACGAGAGGGCACTAAAAGTATTTCGTTTCCGGAAATGGCTTAACCTGGGCTGATTTCTGCCAAAGAAGTAAAAGAGGAGTCTACAAGGTGCCCTTATCTGCGTCTCAAAATGGACTTTTCTGGTTTGGCTATCACAAAAGGGGTTAAAAACACGTGAGCCTACCAAAAAAGCCTAACAAGACATCTGGGTGCTGCGGCTGTCACTGTCAGGGCAGCCCTTGGAGGGAATGCCCATATCAATTCGGTTTATCAGATGGACAGCTGATCAACATTAAACAGACTTGCTCTGGGCAGACTGAGCTGCTTCCTGACATGAATTCCAATGAGAGCCCTCTGCACTCCACCACTGAGCTCTGCCATTTTTTACTGTTGCAGCTCCCTGGACATATGGGAATCCCTAGTGATGAGCACATAAAGCTGCCTCTAACTCAAGTGATGGCTCATTTCCCCCGGCTGAAGGCAGACATTAATATCCTGAGGAGATCAGACCCGCCTCTCTGACCCCCATCTACCGAAGCAAAACGACTGTCCTATTTCTTCATTTAATAAGCTTTTAATGAAGAAAACCAAAACCCCTTCTCTGACTGCAGTATAGTTCTACATGCGAAGGTTAGACAAATACATCAGATTCTATGTTAAAGTTTCCAAATATCTTCCCCCCTCCCCAAAGGCAAGTGGATTCTGGCATTCGCCATTCCACAGTGCTCATTCTTCCTGATGCAGTACAGGAGTTTAGTGCTCTGCTCTGATAATTAGGAGTCGTCTCCACATTATGGCAGGTGGAGGATTAAAGAAATGATTATAAAGAGTATGCTGGTGTTTCCATTTTCATTACAAACCTCTTTCTTCCAGGTCTCATAATTTAGCTATGAAAACTGCTTCAGGCACAACCAAGACTGGGAGAAATGACAGTCCACTGACAACCCAGATAGTATACCAGAAAATGCTTCTGAGCTAAATTAGAATATGAGAAAGCTAAAAATACTCAGTGAATTGGAGTTGGCATACATCCTCTGGTTTTAGGAGGGATCAAAGGAAAGATGCATGATGGCAAATAAAGAAGACAAGCCGATTTCTACCTGTGAATCTTGAGCCTGCTTATAAGTAAGGGAACTGAATCATTAGTGAAGTTTAGTGCTGGGCCCACTGCCTATTTCCAGGGCTTTGTCGGCTCTGAATTGCTTCATGAGAAGCTGAGGTTTGACTTTTCTCTCATTTGGAAAGCAAGTAGGGGTTAGGAGCAGTGTGAGGGCTGCATGTTAAATGGGGCACAGGAACACTGCAGGAGGGGAAATGTCATACAGCAAAGACCTCTCCAACTGAATAACAAGAGGCAGTGAGCGGCTGAAAGGGGAACCTTTGGCAGGTTTCGTTTAGACCATGCAATGTGTCTGGCCTGGGAAATGTGAAGAGGAGGTGAGAAAAAAGGGACAAAGATTTCTTTCCTATGAACAAAGATGTCTGGGCATAGGCTATAGAGTCATGTTTTAAATTCAACTGTGAACCCTGCTCTCTAATAAATCTAGGTAGCTAGTCACAAGAACAAATGTTAAATGTTCCCCCAAATATTGTACTGTGTTTTCATGTGTGTGAAAGTTCAGTGGTTCCCCAGAATGCTTGAACAACAGGCAATAAAAGTCATGGGCAGGTACTCAGTGTGCAGGTTAATGGATAGTCCCTAATCTACCATGTCCCAGATGTTATATTTTTAATACAGCATCTCATTTAATCCTCATCAAGTTTAGGTATTATCCTGATCTTATAGATGAGGAAATGGATTACAACAAGGAAATGAAATGCCAGGAAGCCTCTACAGGAATATTACCCAAGAGAGGGAAAGATATACAATCTGAACATTAACTGAAAGGAAGATTTAAAGTCAAATGACATTTCCGAATACTTCTTTAAATAACCAGATCCTGCAAAATACTCATTACCATGCATAAAATTATTTCCAACTACAGACAGGGTATAAAAATTCTTAATAAGGTCACTGAAAGCTATTTTATCTTAAAAAAAAGCTTTATTCATATAAAATCATTTGTTTTTAAGTGTACAATTCACTGAATTTTAGTACTTACAGTAGTGCAACCATCACTACAATCTAATTTTGACCATTCCCATCACTCCTCAAAAGAAACCGTATGCTTTAATTCCCTATTTAGGTTATTTGTCTTGACTTTCATTTTAATTTTTCAAGTATTTGGAGTTTTTAATGAAATTCATTATAAAGAGCAACAATATAACATGAAAAATGTCAATGCCCTTTTACTGAAAAAATATTATAATATATGACAAATAATAAAGTGTCCTATAAGAATATATGTGGAGAATATATGTACCATTGTTATATGGCACATATGCCAGGTCTGTTAGGTATCTGATATGTTTATTTTTAAAAAACTGTCAATAAAATTTTTCAAAGGATGGATGCAAAAAATGGTATACAGTTAATTTTGAAGCAAATTACTTTCAAAAGGCAGATGTATACTGATATTTATTCACCAAAAAGCTCATTATTTTATAGTTATTCTAGTTATTCCCCAGGCAACCCTTAAGCTTTACATTTCTCTTTTACTGTGATTTTTTTTTAAGTGTCTGGACTGAAATATTGCATAGAAAAGACTGAAATATTTCAAAGACTGCTATAGCCTTATAAAGGAAGGGGTATTATATACATACAAAACAATGAAACAAGTCTTTGGATCACAATTTAGACACTATAAAAAGCCATCTCCATTCTTTCAAACTGTATCACTGATTTAATTTCAATGGACTTAATATGTGTTCACTGGGATGGAAATCCATGACTACTGATTTCAAGAGAAACAAATGTACCGTTCAAATTTCTTTTCATAGAAAAGTAGCACAGGAAGATTAAAAGGTGAGATTAATGCTCACCTTTTAAAAACACAACTATTAAATGGTCTATTTATAAAGACATCATACAAGTTAGATGAGAGCATATTCTTACTATAAAATCAAAACAACATAAATACATAGAGCTAAGCTGTTGATATTTAGACACTATGTAGCTATTAAGCACTACTTTCATCCCCCCCAAATTATCTCTCCTATTGTATAGCATATTTTCTTTCTGAATTTTGCAATGCGTTTTTAACATACATCTACAAACATATGCAAATGCTACAGATTTTCCCATAAAACATATTCATACTAAATTCACTTAATGTGTAGTTGGAAGAACACATCTTCTTACTTATATGGGACTATTAATTCTTTTTTAATGATGGTTATTTATTTATCTTCAATATGGATATACCATGTTAACAAACTCCCACTAATAGATACTTAGGTTATTTCCTAATTTCTACATTATAAATAATGCCATAATAAACATCCATATTTATTTATACATACTCACCTCTATGAACATATGTGGGGATAGTTCTTTTTATTTTACTTTATTTTTTAAACTTACTTAAATGGGGACATTTCTGTACCCTTAGAAGTGAAATTACTTTTGTGTTAGATACTATTATGTGTTAGAAATTACTAATTGTGTTAGATACTATTAACGGGCTTGTCTATTTTCAAAACAAAAAGATAAATGATCAGGTTCGTTCACAGTCTATAATTTCTTCTTTAAATAGAAGGACATAATTTTCATGTCAGGGATTCAGTGAAGAAAAACAATTCTTACCTATGGTCTCAATCAGCCTAGTCTTTGCCAGTTGACTATGGTGGGCATCTCTGGGGAGACTGCCTTGGTAATGATTTCTTTTCTCTGGAGATGCATGCCCCATCTCCTGCTGAGATCAGAATGTGGTAGATGCCTCTGTTCTACATGGCCCTTGTCTCCCTACCTTGGCTCACTCAATGAGCCAGAGCTAAACACACAGCCTAACCAAGGGCAATCAAGGAATCTAAGCTCAGGGTTATCTGGCAGTTGCTAATGGCAGTGATCCAAAGCAGCATTTATGAACTTTTGCTATTCACATATCACTTTTGTCATTCCTGCTTGTGCCGCATGTACTCTAAAGTACTTAAGCTTTTCTTTAAATCTTACCTTTAAGTTCTCATTTAGGAGTTCTTTCTAGAGATACCACTAGCATAAGGGAGTTTAGATTCTAGGGCCAGGCTGCCTACTTCATAACACAGCTTTGTCACCTATTAATTGCATGATCTTGAACAATTTGCTCACCCACCTAGCGTATGTTGTTTGCATCGGTACTCCTTTCTACTTCTGTGAATGAAAAGTAACATGGCTTATTAAAATATACACACATTTCAAGAACATACTTTTAACAAGTAGCTAATAAAATATGCTTTCAAAGGGTGGCCAAATATGCATATATTTCTGACAATCTATATTTTGTGAGCTCCTTTGATATGTGAGGCATTGTGTTCAGTGCCCCTTTACTACACAAACACACCAGAGGAGCTTAAAGTCTGGCAGGGAGAAGGATAATGAACAGAAATAGTGACATGTGAGAAGGCCCACTGTTCACCTCAGAAAATACATTAATTTTACAAAGGGACAAAACACATTCCAAACAGCAAACATTTTACCCCTACTTTCAACTGAAATATCTGGCAACATGCTAAATGTATGGATTTAAAGAATTTCCCAGAGAATTTGAAGCTCATCTAGCATACTTCTAACTCACAGACAGACAATAATTTTACTACTTAAGGCTTTGCAAACAGACAGCTATGAGAGTGACTGCCTATGTTATGATGTGTATTCTTACTAAACTGTACAGTGACTAATTTTCCAAGTCATCTGATCATTTTCCAGTTCATGTGGGTTTATATCGCTTTTCATGCCTTTATACACTTCCACACAAGTTATCTTGGCACACTACTACCATTATTGTCTTCCTCTGCACTAGCCTCGTTAGTTCCTATGTCCACAGTATGGCTTCTTGAAAGATAATCAGCTTCCTTTCATCACTCTGCATTCTTAGACTTTCTCTAAGTCTATTCATTTAAAGAGTAATCTAAACGTAGAATAATTATTTTGAAAATATTGATGACTCCTCTATTTAAAAATGAATGTGTTAAGTATGCTTTAAAATGGTCAGGCTATAAGAAACAAGATACATCTGGAATATCTGAGTTTAAGCCACCAATTTATCATATTTAAAAGTCTTCCTACTAGCTCCTGATGCCAAATGGTTCACAAGTCAATTTGGAAGTCAAAGGTCAGCAGCACATAATAAAACAGGGGAGTCATTTAATATGCATTCACTCAATTTAGATTTCATATGTTGTCACTGCAACAAACTAGAATATGTTTACTATAACATCTATATTCCATGAACACATGAAGCAGCCACTCCTGAGCTAGTTTATGGAGGAAAGTCCTTTACAAATTAAACATTTTGATTATTTGTGACCCAAAGAGTCAGGACAGGTGAAAATTGAGTGAACTATTAATCTAGGTTATCTAATTATCTTTATCATCAATAAAATTAATAGGATAACCACTAGGTATCAGATCCTACAAATACAATGTGTAAAAGAAATGCTTTTTTCATTAATGAGCATGCATCAAAGTACGTGTTTATGTATTATTTCTCTTAAAGTAGTTTCTGACCTGGCCTGTGCTCTGAGAGCTAATAGTTTAGTTAGGGACATAGTACAGTGATACAAAAAGACTACATAAGAAAACCATACAGTATATAATAAGTGCAAAACAATAGCATGGTTTTTAATTGCTGTTATACACAATTATGATCACTGAGGATCTGAGGGGAGGGTTGGGAAGAATCCATGGAAGAGGTGACTGGAGAGCTGGGCTTTTCTTTGGAGAGGGCAGAGATCAGTACAAGCAAGGCTGCTGCTGCTCTTCCCCTCTGATGCCATGCATGGCTGCCACAGCAGTGCTGGGGGGAGTGGGGGTGGGCTTTCCTGTCCGGTTACTGCTCCTGCTGCTGATGGTCCCAACAGGGCTCACTGTCCCTGCCAGACAATGAGCAGAGTCGACAGCTGCCATGGAGTGGTCTGAGAATGGCTAGTCAGCAGACAGAAACAGGAGTATGGGCGGAGTCCAGGTTTAGGACAAAGACTTGGGTGTCTCCTCTCAAACAGGGATGGAGAGGAAAATAAGTGAGGACAAAATAAGAAAGGAGGATAAAAGTCCAGGAATAACTCTCATCTTCTGGCCACAGCCCCAGGTGATTTGGATAAATTGCGAAGAACAAAGTGATTGAACTGACTTTTTTGCCAAAAGTCATTTTTACACAAAGATAAAAGAAAATGAATGTGCTATTTATTTATATTGTCCTTAAGTAATCTAAACCAAAGAAATGTGAGTTAACAGATGGATCTTTAGATACTGTAGAAAAATACTCACTACCAGTTAATCATCAGCTTGTCAAGTCATTATACTACTTATTCACTAGCATAATTTTACCTGGACACAAATACCTGATTGTGTAAAACAGAGGCCTAGATATTAATCAGAGTGGCCTGATAGAGTTAACTCAGCTTAAAGAAAGTATAGAAATGAATGAAGCTAACTTAGCTCTTTGTCTTCATCTGCATTCTAAACAATTCAGTGAAGATTTCTACCAAGGAAGAAAACCAGTCTGACTTGCCCATTCTGCAAGCCCCCCCCCTTTTTTTTTTTAAAGATTTATTTATTTATGCATACAGAACTGGGGTACAGGCCAGAAGTGCAGGGGCAGTGAGAGGATTCACCATGAACAGAGTGGGAAGCAGAACAGGCAGATCCACAAAGTACACTGCTGAGGGGAGTAGTGGGCGGGTCAGGAGAGGTCTGCCACGCCATGTGGTCACCTCCGGGGCAGGCAGGGATCGAACTTATGCTGAAGTAGCTCTAGCTTCTTAGTGCTGTGTTTTAAACCACTGCGCCACGAGAGAGGGCCTCTACAAGCCCTTTTAAAGAGAAACTGTACCAAAGTTCTCCCAGAGTCTTGAATTAATTACTTAAACCATCCCTAGTTAAACTACCTTCTTGTCTGACCATAAGCTCTAAAAAAAAAAAAAAGAAAGAAAGAAGAGGACTGAGTCAGGAGTACTAAGATTATTTTATTCGGAATCTCTGTTATCACTAGCAGTCCAATTCTCGGTATTCCTACAAAAATCTTATATATTTATTCTACTTTTGTTACTAATGTAATATCTCAAGTAATGATATGACACTACTCTTTGTTGAATATGACATGACACTACTCTGTTGGCTATTTACCATGTTACAAATTATCAATTACAAACATTTCTTCACCTAACTTTTAAATCCTAAAGCAAAAAGATCTAAAATAACTTACCTAGCCATATTGAAAGAACTTACATGGGACTGCTCATTACAGAACACATTAAAAATTCAAGTATATTTAGCAAAAATAAGCATGTTTTAAATTTGTGTTTCTTTCTCCTCTAAAGTACAATTGTGATAGTACCTAGGATGAAAAATAATGACTAAGATACAGTGAAGTCCTTGAAGTGTTTGTAACCTGATTAAAAGAAACATAAAAGCAGATCATGTCAACAAAGTATGGCAAATAATGCAGCTAGTAAGAAAATGAGTTTGGAGTAAGACAGACCTAGTTTAAATTGCAAAGACCTTACTGATCTAAGCTAGACCATGTGATCTAAGCTAGATTATTTAACACCTCTGAGCTGACTGTCCTCATCTACATAAAGGGGATATCATTACCAGCCCCTTTAAGGTTATTGAGAGACATGAATGAAAAAATAGAAGGAGAGTGCTCAGTCTGTGTAGCTATTAGTACCACCACCACTGCTTTTCGTATAGACTCATGCGCAGTATGATATGGCTCAGAAAAGGGGTACTTAGTACAGTCTAGTGGGAGTGGGGGGCGGTATGGGCAGGGAAGATTTCTTGGAGGGCTGAGAGTTGAGCTATGTCTGAGCAGTAGTAGGTAACGATCTAGTCAGATGAAAAAAAGGTAGGGATGAGGTTCTGTGCTGAGGAAACAGCACAGAGGGCACTACAAATACCTGGTATTTGCAGGACATCACTCAGTACTCCCTCTCAGCATCCTGCCACATACTACCTCTCTCTCCTCATGGTTTACCATCCATCCTCAGACAGCCCATGTCAGTCTTGTCCTCATAATTCAGCCCCCTAATCTGCTTGTTCCCTCTGTCTTATGACAAGAGGTAAATTGCTGAGCAGTGGGCCCTCCCTGGTGGCACAGCGGGTTAAAGCACAGCACTAAGAAGCTAAAGCCACTTCAGCACGAGTTCGATCCCCGCCCCAGAGGTGACCCACATGGCACGGCAGACCTCTCCTGTCTTGCCTGCTGCTCCCCTCAGCAATGTACTTCATCAGTTAGCCTGTTCTGCTCCCCACTCTGTCTCTGGTGAATCATCTCACTGCCCCTGCAACTCTGGCCTGTACCCCAGTTCTGCATGCATAAATAAATAAATCTTAAAAAAAGATTGCTGAGCAGTGAGGAGTCTAGGTTCTGAAGTTAGATGGCCCAAGTTCAAATCCTCCCTTACTTTGTCACTTTGGGCACGTTGCTTCATCTCTGTGCACTTCAGTTGTAGCCACCTGTTAAATGGGGATAACAAACTCTTAGGTTTGCTGTGAGGACTCAGTAAATTAATATACATAAATTAAAATTCTATGTTTCATGAACATGATGTCTGTCAGCAAGTACAGAATGCTGTTAAGACTAGACATGAGGTTGTGTGTAGGCAAATAAAAGGGTTAAAAGAAGCACGGCTCTATTGAGTACCTCTGAGGTGCCAAAAGTACTGCCCGGAGTGTTTCATTTGTTTTTTCAAATGATCCCTACCTAGGTAGGTGGTGATATCCCCATTTTTACTTACACTTGAATATGCTGGTCCTCAGAAAAATAAAGGAATTTGCCTAGACAAAAAATTCAGGTTACCAGAGAAGGTGGGGCTTGGGAGCAGGGTAAGGAGAGTCTAATGAAGGCTGGTGTTTTGTTGTTAACATAATTAAAAGCAACAAGCTAAAAGCCACGATTCAAAACCACAGACGGATGAATACAGAGCTATGAACTCTCAACAGATACTTCTTTTCACCAGATTGGTAAAAATGGACTCCATTTTCTTGGCTTGAAAATTATGATACCAAACTTCACATTATTAAGAGGAAATCTATTAGCAGGCTTAAATTTTCACATGATTTTTCTAGGCCTAAGAACATAAACATTTGTCCATGTTCTGATTTCAGATGCTATATTGAGGACTCCATTTCATAAAAACTACAAACTATAGTGCATAAATCACAAGTGCATTTCATTGTCCAAAAGTTTACAGTATATTACAATTACACAGCGGATAATGAAAATATTCCCCTCTAGAGCTCCAACTCTACATTTTCAGACATAAATTGACTAGGCCTTCATCTGCTTTATAACAATTCTACATGTCAGTTGTTGGCTAGGCCTTCATCTGCTTTATAACAATTCTACATGTCAGTTGTTGAAGTCTAAAAAATGTATAAAGGCATTTTTTGGGTTTCTAATATTCTTGTGATTCATATTTCACAGTAATTTGACTTACTACGTATCCTTTTTTCTACCAAAAAGCATAACATTCTTAAAATAAGAATAAAATTAGGAAAAAAGTAAAAAAAAACCATGGGAAAAGTGATTAACATGAGACTCTTTGACTGCAGAGCATTGACTTCATGAGCTGAATCTAGAATACAACAGTCTATGGTTCTCTTACAGACAGTGGAAGCATTTCAAATTGTTACCTCTTTACCAATGCAAATGGTTTTCAAACATGAAGGAAAAGTCCAAGAATGTCTGTGTATGTGGGTCTCTTTCTCTGTCTCTCTCCATCCCCATGTCTCTCTCTCTCTCATACACACACACAAACACACACACAGGTCTTGTCACATGTTGGCCCTAAACTGATAAAAGAGCACCAAGCATCAGGGGATGCTTCAAATACTTCAAGACAGGATACTGCAAGAAGGAGGGGGTCAGCCAATTCTCTATAGAGACATTTTATACACATACCTACTGTTTTTTTTTTTTAACCTAACTATATATAAAATTTTCTTTAATTACAGTTTCCTATATAACCATTAGTGGGTTCCAGCAATGCAAGCCATATTTATTAGAGGCAGCATGTCAAATAAGAGTTGACAATTACAGTCTCTATCAATACATATTATGCCAGACGGTAATGAGCCATCCACAAAGGGCCAGCCATCCAAAATAATCATGCTGCTTTCCAGAGAAATGTCGAAGAGGTTATGGTTTATTACACAGTGCTCATTAGATATACAGTGGCAGCATTAGCAATTTTTCCTTCATTTGCGTCTCATTTAAGGATCTGCCCCCACAAGCACAGTCAAATTAGTACACAAGGTTAAAACCATTATGCCCAGAAAAAAAATTAAGTTGCATTTTATTTTACAGTAATGGTGGATCAAAGGTTCTTGGAATCTATTATTTGCAAAACCATTATCTAACACAGAATATTAACAAGAGGGAAGGGGAAAGGAATGCCCTGCCAGCGCAGCTTTGACAGGAACAAAGACAGACTGTTGGAAATAAGCAAACATCACATTACCTAATTAAATACCCCTAAAAAAACTATTTTAAAAATAACACTAAGGTTGTGACATCAACTGACAAAAGTCACAAAATTAAAGTCAATGATGAAGCACCAACCTATACTTTGAGATGCCTCATTTACATCATCTTATTTTAAAACATTTTTTACACTGCCTTTGTGCACAATTTGGTTATAAATTCACTTATTGCTATAAATACTTATTTTCTTAAAAAGATCATCTTACTTCTCAAATATTTGTGGCAAACCTGTACTTAGTGATATTTAATAAATTGGAATTTTCCAATATAAGAATTATAATTAGAAAGATCTGGTCAAGAAAGCAGATCTGGAAGTAAGTTACCAAGTAAATATAGCTATCTAATGGACTTTATCAAATTATGAGATAACTGAAAGCATCTAAGTTACTGGCAAAAGTAAAAAGTTGTAGCAATTTTCAAAACTTTTGAAGATGTCTTCAAAGTTCTTTTAAGAAAGGCTTTTATTTAAAAACTTGTATTGAAATACAATTTAATAAAATGCTAAAATCATTATAACTAGAGGTATATGTTTCAAGTATATTTTCCCATACTTTGTTTTTAATAGATTGCAATTGGAGTAAACATTCAAGGGCCTCTTGCTTTCATTTAATGAACATTTATTGAATGCCTATTACATGTCACATCCAAGGATAAGCTCTGATCACCTGAAAAAGGAAAAGAAAACCACAGTTTTATCCTTAAGAAACTTACACTTGATCAGGGAAAGATTTAGACAGGAAACCAAAGAATTTCAATCCTGGGCAATAACTGATATCATGGATATAAATACAGGGTAACAGAGAAGGCCAAAAGAAGGTGCACTAACTCAAATCTTGAATGAATCAGGGAAGGAATGCAAAGAAACTAATCACCCACAGGAGGATTTTACATATGTGAGAACTGTGGGTGAGAAATACCCTCAAGTGTGGAGAACTGCAGAGAGTGGATGGAAGTCAATCATTTGTCTCAGATTATCAGAATAGACAGTTTTAAGGAATCTCCTTTGAAAGCTGATCTAAATTAGAAGAACATATTTTGAAGTCAGAAAAATTAACTTAGTGAAATAAAGCCAGCAAGAAGTTCTCGAACATATCAAATCATCATATTTTAAAATTTGAAAAATGGTATCTTAAGGAAAACATTCTCTGGTCAGGCCCATGTATTTTCAATCAAATTGTAGAGTGGATAAATGTATTTTCCATTTATAATGTTAAGTCTTCAGTTTCAATATTTGCCATGGCCAAATTTTTAATGTCATTAGTTATTCTAATTATGCTTTACTTTTTTCTCTTTACACTTAAACATATATCTTATATTTAATATATGTGTGTCTACTCTCAAAATACATGTAAGAGATAGTAAAATTTTGGAGGGCAAAGAATAGGTTTACCTAATTCCTTTAGTCTGATACCCTGTGCAGTTCATGTATGATCAGAGATCCACAAACACTTGTTTTTCCCTAATGGAAAGGTCCTTATATTCTAATACAATAACTTGATGCCTTGATGCAGTGGGTTTCAGGATCATGGTAGTAACACTTCATGTCTTCCAGAGTATACAGATTTCCTCTTTTTGTGAATATTATGTTCTTTCTAAAATTCGGTCCTACAAATCTGTGCAGATTTTGCTTTTTTTGCATGACTACCAATTTCCCTTCCTAAACAGTGTTTTAATTCAGCAATATTTGATTTTCCAAAATTCCCATCTATTGAATAAATAATATAGATTCCCCCAATTTTCAAAACTATACATATAGTATACTGATGTATATACATATATCTTTGTTTAAAAAGAGCATCATTTTTTACTTTACAATTTGCTTGGCTCAATTTCTCTTGGGTAAAGCCCCAGCTAAAAAACAGCATAAATCACACAAAATCTACAGTATGATGATATGGCGTTCATAAAACAACAATAGGAAATTACATGTTGAACCACAGGAAAGGAAGGAAGTACAGGATCTCATACTAATGACTTATTGTTCTTAGTTCACTTCATTCCTATGTGTACATCTAATAAAATCAAATAATCATTATTATACAATTAAAGTGTGGGGTAAATGCTTTTTTCAAAGAAGGCTGGAAGAGCAGCAAAAGGAACTCTAGGTGTTAAGGGGTTGGGAAGCTTTGATCCAAAGCCTACTCCAGATCCTCCTGCTTCTCTTGGCTACCCCCTTACTTTCTATCAGGGAGCAGCAGACCACTTAAACAACACATCTAAAAGGAGGCCAGAAGAGGTCAGTGGAAAGCAGTGCTAGGAACCCCATTATCCCACCCACAGGGTGGGTTCCCCCCAAGTCGGGTCACTGTTTACCCCAAAGGAAGAAGCCAAGAAAATAGAACAACTCATTACATTCTATTTTTCACTTTGACACATCAGAGATGAGTTTCAGGCAAGTGTAATGCTTAACGTAAAAAAAAAAAAAAAAAACCACCAAAAGAATACAAAACAAATTCTCCTGTGTGACTGTAAAATAAAATCTTTCACAAAATAATTCAATAAGATAATAAAAATGAGAATACTTTGATACTGGCATAACAGTTCTATTTTCTCATCCTTTATTTCTCAAAAACATGAGCTATATGTACACAACATTTCTGACCTAAAATACTCAATATCTGATCATTTGTGATTAATAAAAACTGATCAAGGTCCTCAACCTCTAACTTAATTCCAAAACAAATAGGAAAATAAACATGTGCTTGAATATTTTAAATATTTAAAAATAAAAATTTCCGGGCCCTTGTTGGTGGCACGGCAGGTTAAGGCACAGTACTGAGAAGCTAAAGCCACTTCAGCGTGAGTTCGATTCCTGCCTAGAGGTGACCACATGGCAGCGGACCTCTCCTGACCTGCCCACTGCTCCCCTCAGCAGTGTACTTCATCAGTCGGCCTGTTCTGCTCCCCACTCTGTCTCTGGTGAATCCTCTCACCGCCCCTGCACCTCTGGCCTGTACCCTAATTCTGTGATGCATAAATAAATAAATCTTTAAAAATAAAATAAAATTTTCCTATTTTTTCCTTCAGGGAAGTTTACACTAAAGAGAATGCTCTTTCCCCATTTAGAGCTAAATAATTAGGGGAAAAGGCTATAAACATTTAAATATCACATTCAGAGATATTAGTTTCTCTTAGGAAATTCTCACACTGTAGGCCCAACTATGAGATACAGCACCCAAAATCCCAGTTAGTCATTACAGAAGAGCTACTTTCTCCCCAAAATGGAGGTAAAGATATTTACTGAATACAAACTTACAGGAGTATGTGAGACACAGAGAAGATAACAACCCAAAAGAAAATGTGTGGACTTATGAATCCTAAAAGGGAAACCAATAAAATTAGAAAATGCTAAGGGAAGAACTAAAATGGATGCTTTTAGACAGTGGATTACAGAAAGGTCCAAGTTATCTTGCCTACTCTTCTAATTGTTCCTGAGAAAAAATAACATTCAAGGTGCTATAAATAGTAGAAAACAATTGCATAAGGTACCTTTGGAAAGAACTAGCTGCCTATCAAATATTGCAGGTGTGTCATAAAGAAGTAAGTTTTGCAAAATTGAAGCCACAAATTGAATTAAATCTTAATAATTAAGTAATTCCATTTAAATTTTCTGACAATTCTGATTTTTCAGCTTATTGGGCTTTTGTTAATTAAAATTGCTCTGGCCTATCTATAAGAGATAAAAAGTAAATTCCTATTTTTTAAAATTCTAAATTGAATGATATAAAATTAATACAGGAATGCATTTTAAGTGATGAGTATCCTTCCACGGTTGCCAGAAAACAACTAACAAAGGGGAGTTAAATAATTTCACAGTCATATTTTCTCACTCTCCTTCACTGGGAACATAGTCGTTTGCATGGCATAATAAGCTGTAAATTACAAACATTTTTACATAGCCTGCTGCAAAGAAAAGTCTGCCAGCTTTCTACTATATTGGATAGTGTTCAAGTGATTAACTACAGCTTTGGAAAGCAGGGGTGGAAACTTGTTTTGCGTCTCAGTTTGTTGGTTCTCTTATGCACAGCCTCTAAAAATCCGTTACATCATTATTTGCAATGAATATGTAAGCAATCATGTTAGAGCAATGGAAGCTCCATATTGCTCCATACAAGCAGCAAACATTGTAGGTACATATTATCCAAGGATTTCTTTATAGCTCTATTTCCAATGAGTATGAATACAAGAGTATTCAATACCAAAACTTATAGTATAGAGCAATTCAGGATTAACAACAAAGTATACTTGTTCTTTGTCTATTGAAGAAGCCTATTAGAACATCTACTTAGGAAACACACATTTTTTTTTTAATGATTCCTGCATCAAAGAAAATATGTAAGTATCTGTATTTCCTAACACACAAAGAAAATAAGCTGTGAAAGGCAGTGTGTAATAAGAGACAGAGCTTACAAATGTAAACTCTTTTATTTTTGTATCATACAGTTATACCATGATCCTTTTTCAACCTCAAAACAAAAGGAAATTTTATCTCAATAAATCAGTAGTAATCCATGGAGTATCTGAGTGCCTACAACAGTGTTAGGGTTTTGGAAACCAAAGAAAAAAACCTATCAACTGGTTTCTATTCATTACACAATTCAATACCACCAAACAAAGAACATAAAGATGCATACTGAGTGTTGAGGATGTTAAGATGAGTAAGAAAGTATATTTAGGGTACCTAACTCAGAGGGTATCTACAGAAATGGAGGGAGCATGGATTCTGTGGTCAATTGAGGTTTGACTCGCAACTTCACCATTTACTTACCATACTATCTACTTACCACTAACATTACTATAGAATTGAACAAGTTTACTAAATTTCTCTAAGCCTGTTTCTCAAGAAAAGCAATTATTTTCTTAACCAATGTTGTGAGGATCAAATGAATTCTCACACACACACACACAGAAACAGAAATATAGGGAATTCAGCATGTTAGCAATTAGTAATAACTATTATTTTTCTATATTCATCAGTCAATTGTGTACTTAATAGATGCTCAACCAATATTTGGTTGAGAAACAAAGTATACAAATTACCATAAGATAACAAGAAGTGGGGCCTTCCCTGGTGGCACAGTGGGTTAAAACACAGCACTAAGAAGCTAAAGCCACTTCAGCATGAGTTCGATCCCCGCCTGCCACAGACGTGACCACATGAGAACCCCAGACCTCTCCTGACCCGCTCACTGCTCCCTTCAGCAGTGTACCTCATCAGTCGGCCTGTTCTGCTCCCCACTCTGTCTCAAGTGAATCCTCTCACCACCTCTGCACCTCTGGTCTGTACCCCAGTTCTGTATAAATAAATAAATAAATAAATCTTTAACTAAAAAAAAAAGATAACAATAAGTACTTCAAAAGCACCAAGTGTAATAGGAGGCTTAGTTGTAGGAGAGTTTTGGGACAGAAGATGACTAAAACATAGGCTCTAACCTCTAGAAGATACTGTCCATAGGGAAAACAGATACATAAATCAGTGATTACAAAACACCGTGCTAAGTGTTTTAAAAATTCACAGAATGTTCACTCTAGGTTCTAGCTTTAAGTGGCTTTTCCTGGGGTATCAAAATCCTCTGACTTTATAACTGGATATACTGACCCTCCAATAATCTACAAACTACAGTTGGGAAGTGAGACCAGTGTTCCCATTACTTCTGCCTAAATTGAGAAAATTACTGTTTCCTTGAAGGCAGCTCTACTTTCCTCCATCACTCCTCTTCTCTGTCAGCTGTTAGTCTTTGGCATCTCAATTAGCATTGTTGGTCTCCTAGTTGACTAAAGTCATGTCAAGTGCCCACCCTGCTACTCAATTCAACATCAAATGCATTTGACCCCAATAGGAGTAACTGGAACTTACCATTTAAACTGTTCCACTTCTTAAAGCTTCAATTCAAATACCCCACTTTTATCTATAACCTCCTAACATCTCAAATTCTCTCACAGAATTACTTTTTTTTTTAAAAAAAGATTTATTTATTTATGCATACAGAACTGGGGTACAGGCCAGAGGCACAGTGGCAGTGAGAGGATTCACCAGGGACAGAGTGGGGAGCAGAACAGGCCCACTGATAAAGTACACTGCTGAGGGGAGCAGCGGGCAGGTCAGGAGAGGTCTGTCGCACCATGTGGGTCACCTCCAGGGCGGGGATATAACTCGTGCTGATGTGGCTTTTGCTTCTTAGTGCTGTGTTTTAACCCACTGCACCACCAGGGAGGGCCCAGGAATTACTTTTCATAACTATAACATAAATCATGACTTCAAGTCCCTGATGTCTATTTTCTACCTAATTTCAAACTCCCTTGGTCTCCTTTCCTGATCAAGCCTAAACAATTGTATTGGGCCACCCATTCTATTAAAGCTATACCCTCTTCTTGGTGGGAAAAAAAAAAACAAAACTATAATCCTACTTGCACTTTGTTAACTCCTATTCTAACATTGCTACTGCAATGTTAAAGAATTTATACTTAATCCTGAAGGAAAGGAAGATTAAGGATACTTTTTTCCAGTTAAAAACTTGAGAAGATATAGAAACAGAGGAGTCTTAGAATTAGAAAACAGAGACTCAAGATGCCAGTAACTACAGGAAGGATGGATGCCAAGGCTAGAGATAGCCAACCTTTGAATAGTTTCTCTTCACCTCTATTAATTACTACTACCCAGCTATATGACCCCACAACTTGAAGGAAAGTCCAATAGTGTAGTGAGCCACTTGTAGTTGCCAGTTCTCACCTACTATCTTATGTGAGGGGTATAAATAAGGACTACCTATTTACTACCTATTTTTAGTTAGACAAAATGAGGGCTATAAGCAGAAATGGGTGGGTTGTGTGTATAACAGTAGTACATAATAATGAATATATATATATACATGTGTGTGTGTGTGTGTGTGT
>NW_004567102.1:50492478-50496443 GCF_000260355.1 Condylura cristata
CTTTTGAAGCATTTTCCATGCGTATAAGAGTCTATTATTAATATTAGCATTTCCTTCAATGCATGCCCCTTTGTCTTGCAAAGGGGAGGGGGCTAGGAGATGCTATATTGGAACACCAGGTCCACCAGGGTAAGTACTTTGTTAAGTAAGATCCCTCTTTGAAGCCCATTATTATCCCCATCTTCAGATAAGTAACTACAGTGATTGACTTGCTTAAGGTCATATAAACAATTAAATACAGATTTGAGACAAGACCTCAGATCTTCTGTCTCTATCCATGTCTCCCTTATACCACACTATTTACAGGGGGGTCCTTCAGTCTGGGTTCAAAGGTACATACAGTATTAAGTCCTGAAGCTGTTAAGTAAACTCTGCCAGTGTTCTACCACACATAACTAACATTTTACTTTGATGAATGTTAAGAATTAAACAGTGTTTAAAATGCAGGATTATACAGAGCATTGTGCTTGTCTATAGTGACTTACTAGTCAACATGTAATTCTTTTTTTTTTTTTTAAGATTTATTTATTTATTCATATGGAACTGGGGTACAGGCCAGAGATGTGGAAGGTGAGAGGATTCACCAGAGACAGAGAGGGGAGAAGAACAGACAGATCTACGAAGTACACTGCTGAGGGGAGCAGCGGGCGGGCCAGGAGAGGTCTGCCACGCCATGTGGTCACCTCCGGGGCAGGCGGGAATCGAACTCATGCGGAAGTGGCTTTAGCTTCTCAGTGCAGTGCTTTAACCCGCTGCGCCACCAGGGAGGGCCACAAATGTAATTCTTTTCCTGAAAAGATTTAAAATTTTTCACGATTAATAAAACACATTATGCTTTATTATGACTTCATTTTTGCTGTGATGTAGTCAGGTGGTGTAATCTATACTAAGATATTTTTATACAGCAAACTAACTCTCAGCTGAGCAGATTAGAAGCTGAACCCACCTACATTTTGTGGTTAATTATACTTGTTTTTTAAGAGGCTGTTCTTATTTTGTGTTTTTCCAACAGCTCTGGTGAAGTAATGACTTCTGATGTACAGTATGTTGAACATAAAGAGCCTTTCTTGCTCAACATATAATTGCTGCATTTGTGCACGCTGTGTAAGTTGAAAATAACAATAAAAAGTTAATGAAGAAAATAAGTACTGGTTGTAATGAATTAGTAATATTGCTAGATTTGTATCTTGAGTTTATTTTTATTGTTGTAAGTGGAATACAATCAATAGGCATATATAATCAAACTGCACATGCTTTCATCTTGTGAGATCTCTCTGAAAAGAAGCTAAGATATCTTTAGGAAATTATCTTCAAAAGCCTACTCTAAACTCAATTATTCAGTATAATCATTTTAAATCACTGTCAATAAGCACTCCTCACTTTTAAGGTTCATGTAGTACAAAAAAGGACTTTTTTTAAAGAAATAATTATTTATGCATACAGAACTGTGGTACAGGTCAGAGGTGCAGGGGCAGTGAGAGGATTCACCAGAGACAGAGAGAGGAGCAGAACAGGCTGATTGATGAAGTACACTGCTCAAGGGGAGCAGTGGGTGAGGCAGGAGAGGTCTGTCGCACCATGTGGGTCACCTCCGGGGGCCGGGGGTCAACTCACACTGAAGCTGCTGCGGCTAGCTTACAAGGCTGAATCCTAACTGGTTGTGCCAACAGGGAGGGCCCAAAAGGATATATTTCCCCAACAGGTTTTTATTATAAGTATAAGTATAAACTTCTTTTAATTTTCAAGTGAATTTTAATTACATAAAATA
This sequence comes from Condylura cristata, assembly GCF_000260355.1. Lineage (NCBI taxonomy): Eukaryota > Metazoa > Chordata > Mammalia > Eulipotyphla > Talpidae > Condylura > Condylura cristata. Next base: position 50,494,247 of record NW_004567102.1, read on the forward strand.
ATATGATTAGATTCTCTTTATTAAGAATCTGAAATATTTAAAAAAAAGTTATGCTTTGAGTATTCCTCTGTGCCTGTCCCAAACTTTTTCCCTTCCCATTTCTTCCAACCATAATTATCATCAGGTAGGTAGGGTTTCATCCACATTCTTTCTACTCATATACACACGTCATCTTTAAAGAAACATGCACACACATTTTAAATTCCATATATTTCAATATTAATTATTTTATGTTAATATAATAGAGTCCTAAATAAATAATAGGATCAAAATGTTCCGACTCAAGCCTCATTTCTTGGGATGTTTTTGGATTTGTTAAATACCCAAAGGAAAATGTGGTTTGATCATTTTACTTGCTATTTTTAAGTGCTAGACAAATTGTAATGTGTAGTTTGGAGGTGAGGACTGATAGTCACAGTCTATTATTACTATAATTAGTAGTCATCAGAAGCTAATTAGTACCACATTAAAATGATAAATTATAAACCATAGTATTTGCAGCTGAGATCAAGACAAATTCCTTAAATTTAAAGATTTATTTTAAAAATTTGCTTCCCTCAAAGCTTGTAATAGTTTCTACTTCTTTTCTTAAAGAAAGATGATTTCACTGAGGCCTTCAGTATTTTATCATCACTTCTAATAGCACAGCAAGCCTTACCAATTTTCACTTATAGGAAAAAGTAATGTTAAGATGAGTAATTTGATTTTAAGATGTTTTCTAGATTTCACTTATAGTTACATTTATAATGGCTTTTTGTGTTGTGTTCTTGAGGCCAAACAATTTAGCACATGTAGCATTAATTTAATCTTAATTAACTGAACAACACACTGAGTTAAGTGAAGCATTAGCCCACTTGTCAAGAAATGAATGGTTGCTTGGTCCTAACATGACCAGTAAACCTAGGAAAGCTAATCTGGAGATGTTTTGTGTTTTCATAGCATATTTGAACCTGTCAGAAAGGGGGAGAAGATGAAAGTTCAAGTCAGTCAGGGACCCCTAAGGCCCTCATTTTAAGAGTTTTAAACTTACTGTTTTCTTTCAGCAAAAGTTTATATCAGTTTTTAAGAAGTGCAGAAGTTAACATGTCCACTGAAGAGGACGTAAAATGAATATTGCCTTACCCTATTTCCCCCTACTGTCACCCCTTCCCAGAGAAGACCCCTATTATCAATGTTGTGTCTCTTTTGAAGCATTTTCCATGCGTATAAGAGTCTATCGCCCCCCCACTCCAATGGGGTCAAACTACATGTTTCTGCATTGTTGTTTTCCAGATGATTGTGAGAGAGCTTTCCTAGCAGCATACACATATTTCCATAATTTTTTAAAAGATTTATTTATTTATGCATACAGAACTGGGGTACAGGCTAGAGCTGTGGGAGGGTGAGAGGATTCTCCAGAGACAGAATGGGGAGCAGAACAGGTAGATTGATTGAAATATACTGCTGAGCAGCAGGTGAGACAGAAGAGGTCTGCCACACCATGTGGGTCACCCCTCTGGCTAGGGATCAAACTCATGTTGCAGTGGCTGTGATAGCTTCACAGTCTGTGCCTTTCCCTGTTACGCCACAAGGGAGGGCCCTATTTCCTTAATTCTTTTAAATAATCATTTGATATTCCTTGCATCAATAATATCCCAAGCACCCTACCATTGGAAATCAGTTATTTCCTTCTTTGTTGTTGTTCTGTAAACTATGGTACAAAGAGCATTTTTACAAGATGTCTTTGAACATTTATGTAAATACATCAGCACACAATTTTGCTAAATCAAAAGGTAGCTGGATTAAAATAACATTTGTAGTTATTAACAAACTGCTCTCTGAGCAACTATACCAAATAACACCCCAACAAACGAAGCATTCAAGTACCTACTTCCTCATGCACTCAAAAACATTGGATATCAAACTTTTTAAGCTTTGCCAATCTGACTGGGGAAACAGTGACTTTGTTGTAATTTGCCCTTTATGATGAGGTCAAATCTTCCCCCCTTTTGTTTGCCAGTCACCAATGATTCTTCTTAAAAGCCTTTGTTAAAGCTGTTACTTAAGCCTTCACTTAATAAGTCTTTTGTCCGTATTTTTATATTACCTTCCAGATTTTTAAAAACTTCAACTAATTTGCTTATTAAAACTTGACCTTTTGTCAAGCATGCTACAAATAGTTTTGTAATTTGAAATTTAACTTTTGATTTTAGTGTAA
>NW_004567102.1:50496543-50497849 GCF_000260355.1 Condylura cristata
AATTTCAGGGAACGAAAGTAGAGTGAACATATGTGTTCTATTCATAACTGCTAGTTAGATGAGAAATAACTGAGTTAATTCTTGTTACAGCAACTTATTAAAACTTGACCTTTTGTCAAGCATGCTACAAATAGTTTTGTAATTTGAAATTTAACTTTTGATTTTAGTGTAATATTTTTGTCTATTGAAGAATTTTGTTTATACAGTCAAGCATGTCAATATTTTTGCTTACATGTTTAGAGTTTTGAAACCTTTTAGGAAGATCTTCCTTGCTTCAAGTTTATATAAAAATAATAAAAATTATTATTCAGCTATGATCAAATAGTCATTGAATACCATCTATGTGCTATGAACATGCTGAATGCTAAGGAAACGGGAAAAACAGATCATCTAAACTATGTGTTTGAGGGCACATGGTCTTTTTTTATAAGCTTTACAAATAAATACAGAAATGATCAATTTTTAATTTTATTCTTATCCATCAGCTCACCTGCCACCCAAATGTCTACTAAATAATAAGGCAGATGTACCTGTTCTACAAATAGAATTGGCAGGCTTTAAACTTGTCAGTACCCATTATGTGTCCTAGCCAATGCAAGAATACCTAAAAGACAGAAATATCAACAAACACTTTATTTCTGATTCAATTAATGGTTTTTCATGTTCTACTTGTCACTAAATTTATGATTAGCAGATAGAAGACAGGCAAGAAGATGAAAATATGTCTATAAACGAACATATGTCCTAGGACAGAGCAGACCTTCAATTTAATTTCATGACTTTGCTTCACACTGCTAGGTATGTCTTGCAGCTCTAGATTATCAGGGTACTCTGCTACAATTCTGAGGGTGTTGCTCCTGTCCCACAGTAGCAGGCCATTCTTCTCTCCCAGAGAAGAATGCTTAGAGTTGAACTTAAGGGCAACACAAACTCAAAGGGCCTAGAATTTACCAATAAAATTTCAAACTCTATAGCAACCAAATAGAATCTGCAAATAACAAAAGTGAGTAAATAAAAGGTCCAAAAGGAAAAAAAAAAAAAAAAGGTTAAAATCTGAAGGAAAAAAACAAAATCAACTAGATGTACTTAAAAATAAAAGTTAAAAAATTTACTAGCTATTCTGCCACATTTTGTGGGTTTCTGGGTAATGCTCTACTAATACTTTACTTTTTTAAGGTTTTTATTATATATTGCTTTATATAAATGAGTTACATATATTTCAATATTAATTATTTTATGTTAATATAATAGAGTCCTAAATAAATAATAGGATCAAAATGTTCCGACTCAAGCCTCATTTCTTGGG
>NW_004567102.1:50497949-50553311 GCF_000260355.1 Condylura cristata
TACTTTACTTTTTTAAATGTCACATTACATATTGCTTTATATAAATGAGTTAAAAAATCAAGACTGCTCCATGGAGAATATTCTAGAGTATGGTTATAGTCACACTCTGAATGAGAGGCTGCAAAGGATATGGTAAGGAAGTCACTGTAAGTCCATGCTAAACTGCACTGGAAGGCACATGCTATAAAATGTGTGATTTAAATATTTACTTTGGTCTACAACACTTATACTGAAGATTCAGTCATCCACACAGATTTAAATAAATACTGCGTCCACTGGTGAGATAAAAAGGGTGCACAAACCTAATTCCCTGCCCTGAAGGCCTGGGATTTAATAAGGACATAAAGCAGCATGGCAGGGGTCTAGAACAGTAATAATAATGTATGTTTAGCACATTCTGCTAGTAACAGTAAATTCTAAAATGTTATGTGGCCTATAAAAAATAGATTTTCTGTCTCACACATCAATATGATGTTCCTGATGGGCAGGGGGTTCTCCTTCAAGGGTGATTCAAGAACAGTCATTTTTCAACTTGAATAGGTCACTTACAAGATCACCTACTTACAAGTATTACAAATGTGGGATTTTTATGGTCAGGAAATAACAAATATATCACTTCTGCTTCAACTCTACTGGCTAGATCTCAGTCAAATGGCCCAGCCAACTACTAGGGAGGCTAGGAAATGTAGCCTGGCTGCATAGAAGGAAGAAAATGTGTTTGGCAATCTCTTTTACCACAGTTAAGAGATGTTGGAAAATTTCAGGGAACGAAAGTAGAGTGAACATATGTGTTCTATTCATAACTGCTAGTTAGATGAGAAATAACTGAGTTAATTCTTGTTACAGCAACTGAGAAATGTGAACCATTAGTCCAAAATATTCACCTGAGTTTCTTTAAATGTAATAATTAAGTCACATTAAAAAAGTCTACACTTTTGTAATATCATATATTATATATCATAATGATCTTTTGACATAGAATTAAAATACCCTTTCATTAATAAGGCAAGTTGTCAACTTACATTCTCATTGTAGCTAAGGATACTTATAAATTTAGCAAAACCCTTCTAAATGATTACCTTTGTAGCCAATTTTCTAAGTCAGGTTGGTGGAATAAACCTAAAGCCTATGGTCTTTTTGGCCAAAAGACTATGGTAGATGTTTATGGTGAATCTTTATAAATGTGACTCTTACTGTTTTTCAAAATAGAATTATCACATTTTAGCCTAAATTCTGCCTCTCTTTGTCATTAAATGATAAGTTCACTAGATACATCCACAAGTTATATCCATCAATTATATCCTTAGGCCAAACAAAAGAGGTCACCTAACTCACTTTTGGTCCCTTAGGTAATTTACTCAGGTTCCATTATCTGACATCTAAGTCAGTTTAATGAGGGAAAAAAAAAAAAAAAAACCACCAACAATATAAATCCCAGTAGTTTGGAGGTGAATTAAAAAGCTTCCAAATCCGTACTTCCCTCAAATGTTAAATAATTCACTGCAGCATGATAGATACAAGCCTCAAGCAAAAGCTACACTTGAACAATTAAGGAAGCATGAACCAAACAAATGACTTCAGGGATAGAGAAACAAATTAATGATTTCTCAGAGTATAATACCAAATTACGTTCTCACATTAACAAGTGTGTAAAACATTCAAGCATCACCGATGATTTACTAGATCAAGTTTGATTACAGAAAATAGCCTGGAACCACATATCAGAAGTATTCCCTAAGTATAATTGTGGATCCTATACTCTTGGGTATAAACCCAATTATGTTATTAGAAAAATTTTATAGCTATTCCTTGAATGGGGTTCTGTCCTGATAAACCCATCCTAAATTTAAAATATTGTAAATTGAAAATGCTGACTGGGAGCTATGGCTAACTGTTTCTACTGAATGCATATTATTTTCACACTACAGTAAAGTCAAAAAGTAGGGAAACTATCATATGTCAGAAAGTATCTGTATATTCATAACATACACATACACTTTTGCAAAGTTCTTTTACAATTGTTCAGATTACAATGACCATCTACCAAGTTCATCATGCCTGTGAAGATAACATGTCGATACAGCTGTTACAAAATTGATAAGAAGTCTGAAACACAAGGTCCTATCACAGTGCTCTGTGTACTGACACAAGCTTTGCAACCCCTGTCGTCAGACACGGTCTGGATGGAGGGGAATTGCTCTGAAAAATCAGACTTTCCACACTAACTTATGTTATGATCTCCCTTTTTTGTATAACCGTAATATCAAAATATTCTGAGCAACTTTCAGCTTACAATTGGACTGCCTCAGCCGCACAAGGCCTGACTGCCTTGACAAGCAAGCACTGCACCAGAGTGAAAAATTCCCCTGAAGTCAAGTGACTTGACTACTGACTGATAAATAAAAGCAAAAGGGCTGTTTCTGCAAAGTCTCTCTCACTGCAGGATGGAGGAAAACCCAAATCTTATCATTCTATTATCTTACCTAGCCTTCTATTCAGCTTCTAAAGAATTACTCAAACTTCCTATTGTTTGGCCTTTAGATGTGGAAATTCATCCAGGTTGCCTGTTTTTAAACTAGTCAAGTTTTCCACCTGCTACACCTTAAAGGAATCCACAAAAGTCTTCTTGCTAGTTTTTCAGGATTCTACTATGTAGTCTTCAGATAAGGAAATTCACCTATGTCTCCTATTCAGAGATTTGATTGGCAAGGAATTTACTCTTCTGCCTCCCAGGATGACTCAGGTAGAAAAACAAAAACCCATTAAGTAGTAGATAAGGTTTAAGGGACTTCTATCTTAGTTGATCTCCACTATAGTAATATTAGTCATAAACTTTGTGTACCTATGTACCTGTTTTTAACCTTGATTGATTTTAGAATGTTATATCTCAGCAAAAGGGCAATACGACCCTAAACTGTTCTTAGAAAAAAAAGATGATTGTAATCTCTCAGCCCCAGTTCATGTGCTGATGTCATCCCACTGCTTGCTCCTAATGTATAAAATAAACCTCTGGTGAAGGCAGAGCGGGAAGACTTGCACCCGACTCCGACTCCCGTGTCTTCCCCACCCCCCTTTCCCCTTTTTTTTCCCTTTCCCCCTTTTTTAGGAATCTCCGCTCGCTGACGCCTTCCCACCTTAGGGTCCTGCCTGTCTTGCCTCCAGACACCTCAAAAGTTGGAGCTCGTCTCCCACAGTGTACATACAAGGTAATAGCATCTACACAGCAGAAATATTATAAAATGTTTTAATCCAGCTTTGAAATAGAGAATGGTAATAAGGTTTTAAAATTAAATGAGGATTTAAATTCTTAACTCTATTACTTTCTTCCTAGAAGATTTTTTTTAAAAGTCTTAATATTATTTTTAAAGACATACTTAGAATATTATGACCCTTCCTGGTAAGTTAATTTAATGTCTAATCTAATATACAAGTAAAATAAATTCTTTAATCAGCTGATACAGGGAAAATGGAATCAAGAGAAATACACATGAGACATGGAAGGAAGAGAACAAGAGCCTCAACTTTGTTAGATATGTCACCTGGAAAAGTCTCAAGATTTTTCCACTTCCAAGATTTTACTGTTAAGTTTTCTTAACAGTAAAATACAGTTAACCCTTGAGTAATAGGTTTGAACTGCATAAACTTCTGTGTCTTCTTGTAAACAGATAAAATTCACAGTATCAATAAATATAGTTCTATAAATGTATTTTCTTTTCCTGATGGTTTTTTTTTTAGCTTATATATATCTCAGAATACAGCAGTTTACTACATATGGCATACAAGAAGGTGTTCATCAACTGTTATTGGTACAGCTTCTGGTCAACAGTAGGCTATTACTAGTAGTTGAGATCTGGGACAGCAAAAGTTATACATGAATTGCCATTTTTGAATGTGTGCGGGTCAGCATCCTAACCCCTATGTTGGTCAAGGGCCAACTGTAAGTATAAGGACATCTCCTACCTACACCATTATTGTAAGGATCAGTGGAATAACTGTCATTAAATGATCAGTAACCAAAATGATCAACAACCCCGAAAACATAAATTGTTTAAACATAAATTGTTTCAGAATGAATAGGAACTGAACATGATATAGATATATAAGACTTGCAAATTGCTTTCCAATGTTTCAAGATATAGAACATTATGATCTCTTTAGCTAACTAATTTGATGACTAGACTAATCTTCAAGTAAAATAAAGCCTTGAGTTGAGATACCATCTGTAGTTCTTGTCCTCCAAATTTCAATGTGATTTTTTTTTATTCCATATTGCCTTGGCAATCTGGTTTATGATATCCCTTCAACTGAAGATACTGGTTTGGATAAATGGTAAGAGGTCTGCAAAATTATCCTAGCTGAAAAAAGAAGTCATTTGTACTTAGAAAGTAATAATCTTTGTTCACTTGTTAATGAGGAAGAATCACTGAACTTTAAGGCTGGCAAGCAACAGTCACCCCTAAATATGATAGCAATAGAAAATATTTATGGGTTATTTGCTACAAATTTTTAAAAATCAAAGATGTAGACTGATTTTTAAATTAAAATCAATAATTCAATGTGTATAGAAGTGCTGGTTTTTCTGAGGTGAGTTTTCTAGTCACTTCTGTTTTTAGTGTGGTTTTAGTTTCATGTACCAGAGTCCATCTGCAAACTCCTACTTCTTCAAGGGCTATAACATGGGTGTTAAGCACAGAACTAAGATTAAAATTAGGTGATATCCCATTATTAGCAAATACAGTGAATTTTTCCACAACAAGCTTTATTATATGCAGCAAAAATGACCACACCTTCTCATAAATCTATTTCTTAATCAGAATGTGTGGGATGTAAAATTTTATTTCAATAACTTCAGTAAAAACCTCTTTTCCATAAAAATAAGCAAAATTAAATAAATGATATAGCACTGAAGTAGACTATTTCCAAAAGTGCGGCTACATTATTATTCATACAATGATATATTTATACATCATTTTAAAACTATTTGAGTAGGCTTAAAAATAAATTCTGGACTAAGTGGTACTAAGAGACACAATGATACTATGATAAGGAGGAGGAATGGTGATGAGAATTTTAAATGCTTAAGGCAGAAATGAACGTACCACACAAATGTATATGAAACCCACCAGAGTTAAGCATGGAGCAGTTGAGATTATCAGACTTGATAAAAATAATAAAAATCCATTTTTTAACCTAACCTATTTTAGTCTATCATTGAATCAGAGAATGAACGTAGTATTAAATTGTTAATTCTACTGACTACTATTCAGTAAAAGAAAACACAATTTAAAGAGCAATGTCAAAGACTAATTTCCTCTTACCATGAATAGATCCCACTGACCATGTCATAGTTCTGACACGAAGCATTCACGCTATTGGGCCCTGCTGCTTTAGATATAAGTAGCACCACCAAGCCTCTCAACTGGAGGCTATTCCGGCTGTCATGAACAAGTCCCCTGTTAGAAAGGAAAGAAAGAAGAGGATTAATAAACTTTTACAGATGAGTCAGATCAAGTTAGAAAATTGTTGCAAGTACACCCATACTTCCCAGATCAGATAATGAGGTTAGGAAACAACTAGAGAAACCCACAGTTGCTTTGAAAAGTGAATCCAATTTTTACTTCTCTCCCTCCCCCTCCTCTGCAGAATGTCTCTGATTTATCGTTGCCTGTTAATTTTGTTTATTTATTTATTTTCCTGATCCCTTACTTGGTTCCTCTACATTACTCCTATAGACGAAGCCATCCAATATTTGTCTTTTTCCTTTCTGGCTTATTTCACTGAAAACAATCCCTTCCATCTCCAACCATGTTGTAGTGAATGACATGAGTTTATTTTTTTGATTGCTGAATAGTATCCCATTTTGCATATACACCACATCTTCTTGCACCAGTCATTTATCTTTGAATATCTGGGATGTTTTTGTATCTTACCTATTGCAAATAGTGCTGCAATAAATATAGGGGTGCAGGCATCCTTTTGAATTAATGTTTTTCTGTCCTTTGGGTAGATCCTTAGGAGTGGAATTGTTGGACCATATGAAGCTCCATTTTTAGTAGTTTAAGGAACTTCCACACAGCTTTCCATAGTGGTTGGACCAGTCTGCACTCTTACCAGCATTGTAGGAGAATTCCTTTTTCTCCACATTCTTGCCAACATTTGTTGTTGCTAGTTTTTTTTAGTATGTGCCACTCTCACTGGTGTAAAATGGTATCTCATTGTGGTTTTTATTTTCATTTCCTTGCTTACAAGGGATGTTGAACATTTTTTCATATACCTGTTGGCCATTTGCATTTCCTCCTGGAGAAATGTCTTTTTAGCTCTTCTGCCCATTTTTTGACTGTACTGTTTACTATGTTTTTGTTGAATTGTGTGGGCTCTTTGTAGATCTTTGTGATCAGTCTCTTACCAGTTCTATGGAATGCAAAAATTTTCTCCCAAGCAGTAGGGTGTCTCTTTGTTATGGTTAATGTTTCTTTTGCTGTACAGAAGCTTTTTAGTCTGATATAATACCAGCTATTTATATTTACTTTGATTTGCGGGATTAGTCTTTAAAGATGTTACTGAGATGAATGTCATCTAGTGTTTTACCTATATATTCTTCTATATATTTTGTGGTTTCAGGTCTTAGGTTCAAATTTTTTATCCATTTTGAGTTGATTTTTGTGCATGTTGTGAGGTAGTAGTCTAGTTTCATTCTTTTGCATGTGGTGGTCCAATTTTCCCAGCACCATTTATTGAACAAACTGGCCTTGTTCCATCAAAACAGGAGAGGGAAGAGCACAAGGGACTATGGTGATGGTGCACAAGTGAATTGCTGGTGGTACTTTTATGGGGAGTATACTGGAGAAGAGAAAGCTTTACTTCACAGTCTTAACTGTCCTGAAAATAAGAGGTGCCAATAGTTATAAAATGCTTACTTGAGGTAGTTGGTAGCTACTGAAATGTAAATTGTTTACCTTGGATGAAGTTATGTTTTTTGGTGATGGTTGAGTTAATAGAGATTCATAAAAAATTATTTCTGTTTCACAGGGAAAGCTTAGAGAGAATTAAAGAAGTAAACCACATCTAAATGACTTAAAAATTTGAGGGCATGTGAAGGAAGATCTTGGCCCCTGGGTGATAGAGTAAAGTATTTCTGCTAGGTTGTCCTTCTCTCAGCTTTCATGTTAGGGATGCCCCCCACCTCAGATGGTTATGTGTTTATTACCAAGGGGTTCTCACATGACCCAGGGTTTTATAAAAACAGTGGAATCACCAAATTTCCCAGTGAACATTTATATTATGCTGCAACAAAAGACTCCACATATATAATGTGTAATACAACAACTGTGAAATTCAGAACTGATAGACCTGTCATTCCAACAGCAGGGGTGAAAAGGAAAATCATTTTAGCTGCATCTAGTATATTGAAATGGGAGTTCTCAAGGCATAATACTGATATGGAAAACAGCACTCTACAGTAATAATCACAAAGTTTTAGATCCCAGAACTTTGAGGAGAGTATGAATGGAATTTATATATTTCCTCAAGAACAAACCTACTATGGAAGGAGCTGTTAAAATTCTTTATCTAAAATATGTTGTATATGCTCATCATTAACCTCATTATCATTAGGCAACAGCTCCATATTATACACCTCTACCTAGCAGTATCCACATTTCAATTGAGAAGAAACAAATTTCCAGGAAACTTGTTCTTAACCTTTCATGTGAAGCTTTCTTACTTAAGTCTGAATAACATCATGTTAAAATGCAAAGATTGGTTTGTAAAATGTTATTTATATTTTCAGTTTCATCTCCAGACAATGAAAAAGAACCAAAGCCATTTGAGACCATAGTTATGAACCTTCCAAACGATTATCTAAGTCTCAGAGAGGTCTTTAAATCATCAAGTCTAAGTTCTAGATATGCAGAGCCACTGTCTGAAATACACTACATTAAAGATGCTCTGCAAAGACTTCAGACTAATTGCTGCTGTCCAGAGATGAAAAGTCTACCTTGAAATATACAAAATGTCCTGAGTGCTGTGTGATCTACAGCCCTGGCTCATAAAGCCTGTGAGGGAAATCATTGTCTATAGTGCATTAACAGTCTAATGTAGGGAGCAAAAGCATGCAGATAGGTCATTATTTTGAAATCTTTAGTGGTTTATTGAACAAAAAAGAATAGTTTTCAAATATTAATATATAATAAATTATTACTATGCCAAAATTAAATATATTTCCTTTATTATTATTTTGCCATATTTTCCCCTCAACTCATATTTTCTTTCTTCTCTATTTCACCCTCTTCCAAAGTTTTTTCCACTTTATCAGCATACACAGTTTCTTATGTTGTCTCCTTTTTAAGGAATTACTCTCCTCACCCTCTATCTACCCAAGCATCATATATCACTGAAACACTTCTACTTTTGGAATACATTATTGAAAAGGCCTGGAAAAAAAAATTAGAACTGGTTGGCAGAAATCAAGAGCAATCTGAATAGCACCCCTTAATGGCCATTAACTTTCACCTAAGACAGTAATTAACAACCAGAGAACAGATTAACAGCTTGAGTAAATAAGATAACTGTTTTTAAAACACTTCCTTAAATTCACTTCATTAACACCCTAAAAACAAGAAACTACTAAGATAAATTGATAATGTCCAGAGCTCAAAAGTGAGCTTATCAAAAAATTAAAAATTTTTGCTCCTGAGCATGTGACACTTAAAACAGGTAATATGTTCATGAGTCCAGGTCATACTTTACCTAAACACTATGACTTATTCTCAGTGTTTCCTTTGAGGAACACTGACAAACTGGAGCACAACCAGAAAACAGTAAAATCATAGACAGTCACATAGCTAAAAACAAAACTGCTAGCTTACAGATTAGAGAGTTGATGTTCTCAAATCTATTAATCAAAAATATAGTGAGTGCTTAATGCAAATCAAGCACCAATGCTGACAGGGTAGATGATGTGATGAAGAGTACTGGTGAGCACTAGACCTACCTCCTTTCCTAACACTGGTGTTATCTTGGGGATAACACAACCTGGTATGAAAAGAATATCATTCAGGGATGAACAAAAGCTGTGAGAGCATAGAGAAAGGACAACTCACATAAACAGGGGCCAGCACTAAAATAGACCTCATTGAAACCCTAATGTTTGGAGGAAGTAGCCAGGGGACCTAAAGTTGGAGAAGGGGCAAAAGGGGATGTGAAAAGAAAAAAGACTTTCAAGTAGATACAGTATGTATAAAGGACTGGAGGAAACAGCCGTCCCCAGAGCTGACATGGCAGAAGCCCAGAATGCGAAGGAAGAGCTGGGAGCAGTAAAGTTCCAGGAGCGCATGATAGCTGTCTACGCATGTGAAAAGAGATAGACCCAGTACTACTTTAGAAATTGACACTAATGATGGCAAGTAGAGCAGCCCAACCTTGGCTCAGCATAAAGAAATGAAAAAAACAGAGCAGCCTCTGTTGATGCCGAGCCCCTTGTAAACAAACAGAGACATATAAGAGGCTGCACAGCCTCTTATGTAACGCATTCAAGAGAAGTTGGGACTACTTGAGATTTGAGTTTGTTTTTGTACTTCGTGACTCCTTATGATCTCACTTTACTACACTTAACATCTAATACCTACAAAATGTATGAGCTATAAAAACTAGAAGATCCTTTGTCATCACCACGTTATAAATGAGAGCCATGTTTACTGTCCCATAATCTTTATCATTAAAGTTTTACAAAGTTTGGCCCTCCCTGGTGGCGCAGCAGGTTAAAGCACAGCACTGAGAAGCTAAAGCCACTTCCGCTTGAGTTCAATTCCTGCCTGCCCCAGAGGAGACCACATGGCGTGGCAGACCTCTCCTGACCCGCCCGCTGCTCCCCTCAGCAGTGTACTTCGTCGATCTGCCTGTTCTGCTCCCCACTCTGTCTCTGGTGAAGCCTCTCGCCACCCCTGCACCTCTGGCCTGTACCCCAGTTCTGTATGCATAAATAAATCTTAAAAAAAAAAAAGTTTTACAAAATTTTTTTTTTAACTAAAATAAATAAAATCATTCATTCATTCAACTAACAGAGTCAACATCTTTCAGTCATTGGGCACTGTGCCAGGCACAGAAGCAATGGTGAACAAAACCAGGTAAGCTGGATTGTAAGCCAAGCTTACAATCTAGTGGCAGAGACTAGTAACAATCACACAAAAAATGTAAAATTACATTGGTTATAAATGCCACAATGGAAAAGAAAGATGATGCTGTGATCATGTCCAACAGGCATATTAACAGCCAAGAATATCAAGGATTCCTTGAGGAAGTGATGACTTAGTTGATGCTCCAGGAAAAAAACAGATGTAAACAAGAGGATAGGGAAAGAACTGTATCAGTAGCATATGAAGAAATGAGGTTGGGGCAGACAGCAATCGACCACACAAGTCAAAAAAGGTCATGGTAAGATTGCTCTTTGGTTAAAGCAATCTGAAGGAATAGGCAACACAAACATACATACATTAAAACAAAAAACAAACAAACAAAAAAAAAAAACCCTGTATCAATAGCATGGAAAACAACTTTGGTGGAGGGGAGAAAGTAAACAAAGTGGGTATGAGGAGAATAATTAGGTTTTTGCAGTAGTCAATGAAAAATTTAGAAATAGGGTTTGGTGGATAAACTAGAGATTTATTAGATCTACTATAATATTTCAATTTAAACAGACTGGATACCATGCAGTCCTGGAAAACTAATATGAAAATACCATTAATTTTAAGTAATATTCTGAAAAGTCTATATGAAAATTTTGTGGGAAAAACTCAGCTCCCAACTTCTCTAAAGATCTGCTCTGGATCTACAATGAATAATAATATTAGATGAACTGTAAACACTAATATCTTAGTAGCTGTTCAATTTCTTGGAAATATGTATTGAATAGGAGAAACTTCATACAATCCAGCTCTATATTCTTCTCACATTGTGGTTTCTATGGCTAAATTTAGTTCTCACTGCACCATCATACTATTAACTAATTTCCTGATCCAAATTCTGTAAGTATTTCAAATTCTCAAGTTGCAGCTCTGGCACCTCTCCAAATAACCTCTAAATTTGATTTCTTCAATGCATATGAACTAAGCATGAGAGGTAAGCAAAGGAATAAAAAAGGAGGGTGTGTAGAGGCGTCCCTGGTGGCCTAGGGGTTAAGCCTCAGCTCTCCCCACTATGGGCTGAGTTCAATCCCAGGACAGGGAGCTAATACCACATACAACACAACAGACCTCTCCTGTTTCACCCACAGCAGCATATTTCAGTAAATCCTCCTGTTCTGCTCCCCATTCTGTCTCTGATGAATTCTACACCCCAGTTCTTCTATGCATAAATAAATACAAATTTAAAAGAAAAAGAGGTGTAATAAAATAACTAAAATAGAGGTAGTTGGAATGGGGCTACTGGAATGGGGCGTTAAAAAAGGAAGTAAGGAGAAATAAACAGGGTATGCAGTGATAAGAAGATGGAAGGATACAGAATAGATTCAGGAACTGTGGGGCTCAGTGTGTGAAGATGAACAAGTTCATTAAACAAAAAGAGTGAAGGAAGGGCCTTGAGTGAGGTTTGGAGTTGGGACTTTGCAGGCAATCTGAAGGCATGGATGGTTTGTCAGCAGAGTAATAATAAGATTAGAGCTAAGCACTAAAACTATTATTCTGGATTTAATATTGTTACTTTGACAGTAACATGTTTGTTAAGTACAGTGAAAAGGAGAGGGAAGATTAGCTAGAAGTAACTTCTTCCAATAGCCCAGGTGGAAGATAATGAGGGCCTAAATTAGGGAAGTGGCAGCTGGGATGGAAAAGAAAAGCTGAATGATGGCTGCACCATGGAGGTGGAACAAGCCAGTCTGGCCAGCTGACTGCATGAGGGAGATATAAGGAAGGATCAGGAAGCAAAAGAAAAAGACTAAATTTAAGATTCAAATTTGTTTGCTAGAGGTGATGATACTAGCATAAGCAGGTACTGGAAAGAAAGAAAAAATGAGTTAATGGGGAATTAATGGATTCAGTTTTGGACATGTTAATTTTGAATGCAAGAATTTCCAGATGGAGGTGCCCAGCAGGCAGCTGGAAATGCTGTTGGTATAGACTTGGGAAGCATCATCATAGAGGTGATAGCTCAACAGTAGGAATTGATGGATGGTGTTTGTTTTTCTGGAGGGTAGCAAGGGAAGAGAATAGAAAAGGAATCTTAGAGAATTCTTAGAGAATGTGGAGACTGAGGAATAACAATTAACCAACACAAAGGAACACAGTTTGAAGGAGTCTTACTTTTTAAATTGTTTTATGTTTATTGGGTTATGTCTGTTTATAACAATGTATTTGATTTAGAAATACAGTTCCTATATCTTCACATGTATTCTATCATGGCACACCCACCACCAATGCACCAACATAGTCGACCATACTGGACCTCTCCTGCCTTTGCAGGGACTGCTGTCCCTTCTAGTCGTCTCAATTGTGCAGTCATATTTCTAGGGCTTGTTTTGTTTAGTTGTGTCATTTCTTTTACCTTATTTCTTTATACTCCACAAATGAGTTAAATCATCCATGATTTATTTTTCTCCTTCTCACCTATTTTGTCATAACTCTCTCCCATAATTCCACTCATGTTGTGGCAATGCCAAATTTTCATCTTTTTTTTAAAATACGTATACCTGAGTAGCACTCCACTGTGTATACATACCACATTTTCTTTATCCAATCATTCATTGTTGGCACTGAGGTAGTTTCCATAGCTTAGTTATTATAAGTAGTGTTGCAGTGAACATAGGAGTACATATATCCCTTCAAATTAGTGTGTTTAAATATTCTTTGACAACAAATCTAGGATTGGAACTGCTGAATCATGTAGCAGATCCACTTTTAATACTTTGAGAAACCTCTATACTGTTTTCAAGGGACTAGACAGTCTACTCCCCAGAAGAATGTATGAGTTCTTTTTTTCTACAAACTCTCACCAGCACTTACTTTTGGACATTTTGATAAGGGCCATTCTTATGGGTGAATAATAAGAATAATAAACAATGACAAAGATATCTATAATATTATTATAATGCCAGACATGAACTGTTTTCCATGCACATTCTAATTTTCACAAAGGAAAAAAAAATAAAAAGTAACTGACAATATCTCTTTACAGATGAGAAAAATTAGTGAGAAAGCTTTGAAAAGCTACGTAATTACTAGTTATACCAAACAGTAATGTAAGTGCCAAGATTTAGACATATTGGATTCCAAAGCTCAGGTTCATTTATGCCTTATGCCTTTGCTACTCAATTATTTGTTCACATGTACTCTCTCACAAGGTTGTGAGATCCTCCAGGCACTCAGACTTGTCATCTTTGATGCCCTTACAATCAGCAAAGTAACTGACACAGAATAGGTCTCAAAAAAATGCAAGATGAGAGAATAAATAGCTTTAATAAGTAGAGCAGCAAGCAGACTCTCCATCTTCTGTGTCTCACACAAATAAACCTATTACTTTTTCGAAATCTTTTGTTATCCACTTGTTATATTCAACCTTTCAGTTCTTGAGTCTGGAGTTCTTTTTCTAAATCATACAGAATACTTTAAAAGTGACAGTCACGGCCCTCCCTGGTGGCGCAGCGGGTTAAAGCACAGCACTGAGAAGCTAAGGCCACTTCCGCATGAGTTCAATCCCCGCCTGCCCGGGAGGTGACCACATGGCGCGGCAGACCTCTCCTGGCCCGCCCGCTGCTCCTCTCAGCAGTGTACTTCGTTGATCTACCTGTTCTGCTCCCCACTCTGTCTCTGGTGAAGCCTCTCCCCGCTCCTGAGCCTCTGGCCTGTACCCCAGTTCTGTATGTACAAATAAAATAAAATCTTTAAAAAAAAAAAAGTAACAGTCACATAGGAGAAAAGCACCAATATACTCTAAAACACATTGATCTTTATTTAAATGCTATGTTATGTTGAAAAGATAACTATAGAGTCATCCCTGGTGGCGCAGTGGGTTAAGGCACAGCACTGCAAGCTAGCCGCAGTCGCTTCAGTGTGAGTTCAATCCCCCATCTTGGAGGTGACCCACATGGCATAAATGGCCTCTCCTCACTTGCCCGCTGCTCCCCTCAGCAGTGTACTTTGTTGATCTGCCTGTTCTATTACCCACTCTGTCTCTGGTGAAGTCTCTTACCACCCCTGTACCTCTGGTCTACACTCCAGTTCTGTATGAATAAATAAATAAATCTTTAAAAGAAAGAAAAGATAACTATATATAAAAACTTTGATCCAAGTAACAATTTTTGTTAGATTTATATCAAGTAGTAAGGAAACAATTTACCATCTACAAGGGACCATGACTCAAAGCAGCTCAAGTAAACCTGAATCGGAAAAGTTAGTAGTACCAGCCTCTGCCCTCTTCCCCCCGACAATGATGGAAAAACTCCCTCCAAAGTTAAAACTTACAGGGATATAGTCTGTTTTAATATTTTATTATTTTTCATATATCCAATCCCAATAAATCTATCCAGAAAATATAAGCATAAAAGATGAATGTCAAAATCTAACATACATGATGTGTGTTGACTACTAAGTATTTGTAGCTGTGACCCCTAGATGAAATTATTTTCAAGTTTACAAATAATTGAAGCAAAAGGATTGACTACCACATGTACAGTTATGCCAAGCACCATGGCCATACTCTGATCCTTTCTACCCCTTTTAATTAAAGCTGACTGCTACCTGCTGAATTGATTTTGTCACTCACTGAATTGCAACTTGCAGTCATTTTAAAAAGTGTTTTAAGTCATATAAATATGTGATATATTAAGTTAAAGGAACTGAAAGGATAATGTAAAGTTCATTAAATAGGAATAGAATCATTACTCTTTAAAAACAGGAAATCTGTTCATATACTAAGATAAATTTTGTTTTGCAACTATGCATTAAAAATTTTTAACATGAGAAAAATACTTAAAATGATAAATAAAAAGATATAAAACTTTCATATATAACATGATCACAATGATATTTCATATATTCATATTTCGGTATTATATAAGTGAATATAAACAAAATGAAGAACAAAAATTGAAAATAAATGACAAAACATTAACATTTAAAATCTGGTGTCACTATATAGGCGCTCAAACCGCAAAATGTTCTTATAGTATTTTGTGTGTCTGAAACATTTTTTTTTAAAGATTTATTTATTTAATCATACAGAACTGGGGTACAGGCCAGAGGTACAGGGGAGGTGGGTGCTTCAAAGTGGGGAGCAGAACAGCCCGACTGACAAAGCACACTGCTGAGGGAACAGCGGGCAGATCAGGAGAGGTCTGCCGCACCATGTGGGTCACCTCCTCAGCGGGATAAAACTCATGCTGAAGTGGCTTTAGCTTCTTAGTGCTGTGCTCTAACCCGCTGCATCACCAGGGAGGCCCCTGAAACATTTTTTAAATGAAAGAAAAACAAGAGGGGAGGAAAATACCTACAAAGACTACCAAATATTAATTAATGGATATTAAAACTAATGAAGATTTATTTTCCAAATGCATAAGAACACAGTTCTTTTTATATCTGAAGAAAAAATACTGCATTTTAAAAACAGAATTTTCAGAAGGCAGATGACTTATGACATTATAGTTATATTTTTCATTAAAAAAATTAATTTATATTTAATGAATCCAGAGTACTTACGTTGAGTGCGTCTGGGTTATCATATTTTTACCTTTAATTTCTCTAAGCTTTAGACATAAGGCCAAAGTTTAAATGGTATCAAAGAAGAAATGTTAAAAGTATATATA
Organism: Condylura cristata; assembly: GCF_000260355.1. Taxonomy (NCBI): domain Eukaryota; kingdom Metazoa; phylum Chordata; class Mammalia; order Eulipotyphla; family Talpidae; genus Condylura; species Condylura cristata. The sequence continues at coordinate 50,513,740 of NW_004567102.1, forward strand.
ATTAACAATTCAATGACAGTTATATTACTCTTTTGTAAAAGAAAAAATTAACACTCATGAAAATTGTTTTAAAGCACCATAATTTGAAGGAGTCCAAAAATAGTTTGCATATCACAGATTTTTGTGTGAAATTAGCAGAAGAACTGGAGGTTAATTTCCAATGACAAAATGACCCAAAATGCATTATTTCTACCATACCTATCCTGACACTAACCTGCCCTCTACTTGCAACAACTTTAGGGCCTGCAGTGACCAACCAGCCTTTGGAACCAGGAAGCTGAATTGGCTATTGACATAGCCCCAGGTCCACATGCACATTCCCACCCTACCCCCAGGCCCATCAATTCCTGTGGGGTTTTTAAGGGGAGGGGGGGAAGAATGGGACATCAAGCCAGTTTTTTCTTTTTCTTTTTTTTTCCAGAAATGGTTATTGAACACCAGTAGCTTTATGAAATATGACTGAAATAAAACAGTTGAAAATAAAATCACCATCAATTAATTTTGCAGCAAAATACAAGCTGGCCACCTTGGAGTTAATATACCATTAAAAAATACATATACACACACCCCTCAAAGATTTTCCACTCAAATGACAATAAAGATTTAAAAGAGGCCCTCCCTGGTGGCACAGCGGGTTAAAGCACAGCACTAAGAAGCTAAAGCCACTTCTGCATGAGTTCGATTCCCGCCTGCCCGGGAGGTGACCACATGGCACGGCAGACCTCTCCTGACCCGCCCGCTGCTCCCCTCAGCAGTGTACTTCCTAGATTTGCCTATTCTGCTCCTCACTCTGTCTATGGGGAAGCCTCTCGCCGCCCCTGAGCCTCTAGCCTGTACCCCAGTTCTGTATGTACAAAATAAATAAATCTTTAAAAAAAAAAAAAGATTTAAAAGAACAAATGGAGTAAAATAGGGCCAATTAAAATATTTTGGTCACATTGCAAAATCTTAGAATGATCTCATACAATAATTTGCACACACAGACCACTGTTGTCCACATTAAAAAAATCAATTTAGTTTGAAGCAAAGGAGAGAAAAATTGAATACAGGCATCATTCTATTACTCAGTCATGAGACTCATACCGTTACTCAAGCAGCAACACCGGCTAAGAGCTAATACGCTGTTAACTATACATCTTACTACACATCCGTCTGTGCAGAGAATAAATCAACCAAATGAGAATGAGTGCTTTTCTCAACTTGCAGTTCTGATATCAAAAGACTGCCACTCAAAAGCAAGAGAACTGATCTCAGATTAATCTATAATTTTTTATGGTCTTTGTTTAATGCTTTAGGCCCTCCCTGGTGGCGCAGTGGGTTAAAGCACAGCACTAAGAAGTTAAAGCCACTTCAACATGAGTTGGATCCCTGCCTGGGAGGTGATCTACATGGCATGGCAGATGTCTCCTGCCACCTGTTGCTCCCCTCAGCAGTGTACTTTGTCCCTCTGCCTGTTCTGCTCACCACTCCATCTCTGGTGAATCCTCTCATTGCACCTGCCCTGGCCTGTACCCCTGTTCTCTATGTAAATAGATAAATCTTTTTAAAAAACACAACTATATGCTTTAAACAAGAAAATATGTGTTGATATAAGTAATATATATTTATCACTGGCACAGTAGTTCTGTTAATTAATAAAGGTGGTTCAATTGTGCAAAATGTAGAATATTTATCTAGAACAAGTTGGTAAGACAAAAAGGTAGATTTATCAATAGGCATTGCTTAATATTAAGGGGTTAAAGCCAAAGGTACAAGATACAATAGCAGATGAGGGAAATCAGCAAAAATAAGCAATTTGGGAAAAAAAAAAGATGAAATACTTTCTACAGAGAAATAGCTATTACTTCAAGAGCAAACTCTTGGTGGTGGTGGTGGTGGTGGAGGAGGGATAACAAAGTGGGATAAAATAATGGACTTTAGCAAGTAAAAAGAGTTTTTTTAAAAATGAATGAAAAAGTAATCAAAATCTGGTTATATTATTTCAACATGATGGTTCAGAAGGCAAATATCTCATTTTTCCAAAATCAACACTGAAACCAAAGTACAGGAGACCAAGACATGGGAGAACTGGATGGGAGATGTAGTGGGACATAGACTGCATGCATCCATCTTCTACAGAAAGAACCTCCACCACATGATAGGCTATCTAATTTCAAACTTACTAGCTCTCATAATCAGATATTACCACACCAAATCCTTATACAAATTTAAAACAGTCACCAACTAAGTAAAAGTAAAGATACTATGATAGTGACAACACTGTGTCAACAGGAAAACATGACTTGACTGTTTAAGTTACATTTACATGTATTATTTAAAAGAAGGATATCTTCCGATTAGGAAATATTTAGAATAAATTATCCATTGGTTATTCTAGTCAAGTTAAGCCTCAGAAAACAAAAGGGTCTGGGAAGAAATCTCTCATTTACTAGAATGTCATCAAGATACCTAGGAGCACTGTCTCATCTTCCCTGGTATATTAATTTCATGGTGCCAGATCATGTAACTGGATAAGCATACTGTTTTCCTCATTTACTGATGAGGAAATTGAGGCTCCCGACATCAATGATTATCACTAATATGTCACATATTGATACCCATTTATTTTTGTTAATAATCTTCTTTGACTAGAATGAATTACGCTACAGCACATATATTTCAATATAGTTCTACCTCTGGTCCTTTAAAATAGTGGCTCACACAGGCATTCAATAAATACTAGCTGAATGAATTCATAAGGTAACTTCACCAAAATTATACAGCCATTAAGTGAGAGAACAGGACTCAGCTTAGATGTCTCCCCCCAAAGTCCACATTCACCCAACCTTAGAATTCAGAGTGAAAAAGAAAGGCAGCTCAGAATCAGGACTTAAAAATACCTTGGAGATAAAAGGTGTGAAAAAAAATTTAAGTTCGTTTCTCCTAAGCACCACCTTAAACTACTCTTGATTATAGGTCTGGTGTGCTGAGAGCTGGACAAGCAGTTGAGTGCAGCTTGCTCCTTAAAGGCAAGTTCAACATTACTCCCAGTTTGCACAGAGCCAGAGGATTTGTGGTCCATTAAACACAGGGACATGGGAAGCCTTGAATAGCCCCGATTCACTCAAAAGGCAGAGAAAAGTTTGTGCTGCAGTAAAAGTGCTGTCCAGGCTAAAAACCACAACCAATAAATAATAAAACTTCAGACTGCAGGAGTAGCCAGCATCCACACCACAGTCAAGGTGTCTGACACTGAAATGAAGATCTGCAAAGGCCTAGCTTGTGGCAAATGATCCTGTGGCCTCCCGGTGGTCTGCGACAGTTGGTTCTCTACAAGAATCCAAAAACTACTTAGCTTTGAAAGAAGGAGAAGCCATATTTACATCATTCTTTTCTGAATGCCTGGGATCCCTTCTTTGAAATTGGGCAGAAACGGAGTATCTCCATGACATCGTTGATTGATGGGCTACTTAGTTAAAATACATAAATTATATCCATTTTGTGTATTTATTTTTAGGAATACATCAAAAAGACAAAGTTAGTATTTGGAGACATTTTATTCCCAATTTAATAGCTGTGTTTTTTGTTAGGAGAACGTGATAAGTGCTATACTACAGAAACACCCTGCTGCTGTGGTTTTGTAATTCATACAAAAACAGATCATTTTTAAAAAGTAAAAAGGAGCAAAGTCCAGCACAAAAGATATAAAATACTGAGAAATGTTGACAAGACTGTGGTCATCAGTAGACTTTACCTTATTGGGATGTCATTTCTTCCCCCCCACTCCCCAAGTTTTCTTTCCTGAAAAGCTAGAGGGCATGAGCTGAAAAATGAAAGCTTGTATTTCACTGGAAATGAGATAAATGAGATATGTTATAGAGTCTTCCCTTGTCCCAAATAAGGTAATGGGATGTATGGACATCTATCGAACCTTCTTTTAAAAAATTCCTTTTAACTGATGATTTTGTGGCTAGAAGATAGGCAATTGGAATGGGATGGTAGGGAGTAAGGTACTATTTTTACAGCCAGTACTCTGGACTATACATCTCACCTGCTCTATGAAGTAGAGAAACAACAACTCTATGAAGTAGGTACTACAGTTATCTCCATTATATAGGTAAGAAAGTTCAGACTTTCTTGTCTAAGGTCAAAAGTAAGTGAGAAAGTAAGAATTCAAGATGGGAAGGAACTGTTTTTCTCCAAAGCAGCTACCTTTATTACTGGTTACTCACTGAAGTTCTCTGGTTCCTAGGGATGCATAATATTGAGGCAAGGATATGACTCCGATGTGAAAGGGCAGATGGAACTCAGAAACTAAATGTAAACTAGACTTTATTTCTTGGCACAAGACTGAAGAATCTTTAAGCAATCATTGAAATACTAAACAAAAACAAAACAATGACTGCTAGCTTTAAAACTTTCTACTACTCACATAAAAAAAATTAATATTTACATACTTTTTAAGGTGCTGACCTGAGCACAATGTTTATTTCTTATTTCTTAAACTGAAAAACTTTCATCAGCACAAATGTCATATTCTCACAACAAAGAAAAAATAGTCCAAGATTGTAAACACTACTAATTGATACCCTGTGGACCAGATCTTGGTCGTTTTATATTAGACGCATAAAAGTAATAACCAAAAAAGGACCCTCTCTGGTGGCGGTGTGTTAAAGCACAGCACTAAGAAGCTCACTTCAGCATGAGTTCAATTCCCTGCCCCAGAGGTGATCCACATGGCACGGCAGACCTCTCTTGGCCCGCCCACTATTCCTGAAAGCAGTGTACTTCGTGGATCTGCCTGTTCTGCTCCCCACTCTGTCTCTGGTGAATCCTCTCACCACCCCTGAGCCTCTGGCTTATACCCCAATTCTGTATGCATAAATAAATCTTCAAAAAAAGTAATAACCAAAATGATAGCTCACATCTATTAGAGGCATTACTCTAAAAATTTTACATGTATTTACTCATTTCAACATCACATAAGGTTGTAAGATACCATTTTTTACTGTATTTTCACATGGGATAATGATAATGGGTTAGGATTCTAAGCCAGGCTTTGGTCCTGCGGAACCTACATCTTTCTTCATCTTCCATCATCTCACTTTTTAAACAACCTCAAACTTGAAGAAAAGTTGCCAGTTCAGAACAAAAATAAATTTTCCTTGACCACTTCCTTAACCATCTAGTTCTCAAACCCACTCAAGTTTTGCCAGTTACTCTAGTAATATTCTTTATGGTTAAAGATCGAATTCGGAATTACAGAATGCAATTAGTTGCCATGCCTCTTTGGTTTCCTTTAAACTGGAACAGTTTCTTAGTCTTTGACTTTCATAGCCTAGACAATTTTGAAGATCACATGCCAGTAATGTTGCAGAAGTTCCCTCAAAATGGGCCTTTCAGATATTTTTGTGATTAGATTTGGGTTACACATCCTTAGTAGGAATATTACAGATCTGAAGTTGTGTTCTTTCCTACCTCAGTTTCAGTTTGTTCCCTGGCAGCATATTTTTTTCACTTTGACTATTTAAGGCTCCTCTTCCACAGTAAAGGCATAGCTTTTCCCTTTGTAAATAGTAAATGCTTTGTGGGGAGGTACTATGAAATTATGAAAATATCACATTCCTTACATACCAGAGCATGCTAAACATTGGTGGGTATTATAACCACTGCCTCTCTTAAGCAAATATGCATCATTAGCTCAATAAACTTAAAAAAAAAAAAGTTGAATTAGGAAAACAAAACATTTCTCAGAGACCAAATTTTCTTAAATGAATAAAAATTTTAAAATGTATGAAGTTTAATTGATATGCAAATGATTGGTAGTGAAATGCCATCAGTGAGATACACAAACAGTGATATACACAGTCATTATGCTGTCCCTGAAAACAAATTCCACATTTAATGAAAATGGTAATGGAAAAGGTCACAAATACAGATTCTATCTTACAGGATGGCTTTAAGAAAGACAATGCAAATTAAATAAGGTCTTGAGCAAAGAGAGGGAGAAAGCCAAGCTGGCAAAAATTAATCTAAGTGGGAAAAAATCTTTTCCACCATATTAAAAGTAAAAAAAAAAAAAATCATAATAGTGGACAAAAGTAATTACTCTCTCTACACTACCAATGTAGTTCTAAAACACATAAATGTGGTGATGATAAATTATGAAAGCTTTGCCTCTGAGCATATCCATCAAAACTAATGAATTTCAGAGACACATTAAAGACATTTTGGTACCAAAATGTAGGTAATGATCTTCCTTGGGATAAAGTTGTAGTGTAGTTGTAGTGTAGTTGTAGTGTGGATTGGATTATCTCTATCACCCGGTATAAAAAATTTCCCTCTGAAATTAGCCAGACAAATACTAAATTTAAAGATAGGTAAATCCTACTGTCAATATATTTTATATTATTTTGTTTCTGTTACTCATTCATTTGTGGAAATTAACAAGTTATAAGTAGATGAGTTTGGCCCATCAAAATACTTGACTGGTATATCTTCCTTGCTTTCAAATATGTTGTATTTATATAAACACTTGGTGAATGGCTCAAATTGTTGCATATTATTCAAGAGCAGAAAAGTGGTTCAATCCATATTATATACTCTGGTCTCTGTTCAGTTTGGACTCAAAATATTATATAAGCAATTACCTATATTAAAAACTACAATTAAAATTTTAGTTCAATTATCTCACACAATTATTTAAGTACAACTGAAAGGTTAATATTCTGACATTAACTTCCCAAAAGCTATTATTCTCTTCCAAAATTGAAGTTGAATATAGTGAAACTCTGTAATTTCCTACCAGTCATTTATTAATAAACATGCTATTCAGAGGCATGAATAGACATACAGTCATGAAACAATATTTAAGAAGACAGAAATATTCTCATATTTTATGATTTAAGGAAATGAGTTAGTAAACTAAGACTTTTGGGTAAAGAAACAATGCATAACAAAAACCCAATTAACTATCATTCAGGGCCTGACAAGTCCCATTTTACAATATCACAATCTTACAGTATTACTAAATATATTTTGATTTAAAGCAAAGCTTCACAAGAAAATGCAGCCAAGTAATATTTGTCAAAATCAGCAGAAAATTATTATATACTCCATAACTATTTAGTATTGCTATTATGAGTTTATCTTTCAAATTCTTTAGTGGTAGAACAGACCTGTCCTGACTTAGCCACTGTTCCCCTCAGCAGTGTATTTCAGTCAATCTGCCTGTTCTGCTCCCATTCTATCTCTGCTGAATCCTCTCAACCCTGGCATCTCTGACCTGTACCCCAGTTCTTGTATGCATAAATAAATAAAATCTTAGGGGAAAAAAAATTCTTTAGCTTTGCGATGATGACTGGCCACCTTTCTAATTTTTAAACATCACAGAAAAAAAATAACCTAAGTTTGGCATTTAAAGTGGAATATATGGAGATAATAAGGATTTCCTGTCATTTTTAATATGTGAAACTCAGTAAGAGATTCTAAAATTCCATTATTAAAAATTATTTTTCATAAATATGTCATTGTAGCATAACCGACATTAATTCTTCGTGTTGCTGCCAAGTTTTCAAAATCAGGGCTAAAAAGGGCTATTATAAGACACGGGGTTTGTTTAAATTACTCAGACTGGAACCGAACAAAATTGGAGTAGCTGATGTTACAAACGAGAGTGGTAGCAGGAGACAACACTTGAACATCAGGAGATAGTTTACAAACTATTTTGACCAGAAAAAAATTAAACTGTGGTTCATCTAAAGTCTGAGGGGTGATTTTCTTATCCCAGGAGTCTTTGGCAATGTCTAAATATATTTCTGGTTGTCACAACTCGGGGCGGTGCTTTTGGAATCTAGCTAGTAGATGCCAGAGTTGTTGCTACATACTACAACACGCCTGATAGTTTCCTACAACAGCGAGTGCGCAGCACGTGAATAGTGCCGCGGTGGAAAACCCTGATTTGGAGAATGTACTTGTACTTATAGGATTTACCTCGTATGATTACTATGAAAACTATAAACACTTAGCATGTAAAATGCTAAGTGTACATATTATGTGCTCAATATGTACTAGTTACTATTATCAGTATTACTAGTCTTATCCATATAGTCAAATGATTTTTGGCTTTAGTAAAAACTGGAACAGATGCAATCCTATTTTACTTGTCCTAGCATAAAAACATGGAGAATAATTTTTAAGACATTGAAAAATGATCATTTTTTGGGAATATGGCAAAAAGTTTGTTGAGCTTTTTGTGTAAACTAAAATATATATTTAGATAATATTGGGGTGAGGAAAAATTAGCTCTAGATTTCTCAAAACATAATTTTACTTGATTCTTCTCTATGCGGAATCCCAGGAATATCAGTTGATTTTATTTACAGTTATACTATAACAAAATGTTCTTTAATAGATACACCTTTGAGAGTCAGATCATTCTGTATAAAGCTAAGTACTCCCCTATTGTATTTGTTTTCTAGTGAGCTAATAAGACAGCAGTAACTAAACCTGGTTAGCCATGGTAAGTACAATTGCCTTTCCTCTCCTGAAACCATATTACTATATTTGTTACCTCTTCAATAAAAAGTTTTTCTGAGGCAGTCTTTACTTTTAAAAAGATAGGTGGCACCTCTCAATAGAACTGTATTACATTTTCCCCCCAGTTCTTGAAAGTGCTAAAGGGAATCAAATTAAGAGTCCCTCAATTTAATTCATGAAATTCTGAGACAAAATATCAACCTAGAAATAGTAAATGAATTTTACAGAGAATGACTTTTAGAAAAATCACTGGAAATTTTTAAGTGTATTTTTTCTATTCTTTTTTTCTGAGGAAAAGCTTATGACTTTAAAAGGTTGGAGAATTTAAGCAAACACTCAGTGGTTTTGGAAATGTAGTTTCCATGGCAACCAACATGGTCTTCTTTATATAGCATTATAAACAGATGGTAAAGAGTGGTCATGTTTGTTTCTTTGCCAGTATATCAATAAAACTGCTATAATACTATACTGAATACATTTGAACTATTTAGTAAATTTAATATACTAACCACAAGATCTAGTAATTTAGACAAATATAATTAACTAGTATCTGGGTTGTTTTTTCTTTTAATAAACACATGAAGATCTTCAACAGTGAAGTCACTATACTCCATAGAGTCAACAGTCTTCCTTGGCAAGACTGCGTACAAATGTTTTCTCAGCACTTGCCATGCAGGGCATATCACTATAAATATGAATCTGATGAGGAGACAATAATGGATTGAAATAATAAAAGTGGAACCATGACTGTAAATATCTTCTTTTGCCATTTTTTTCCATAAATGAAAATGAGAAACTAAGGGGCATTAAGAGTTTAATCATAAAAGAAGATAAGCTTCAAAGCAAGTAGAAAATGTGTTGTTCAAAAAAACAGATTTTTTTTTCCTTTGTTCATAAATGACTATGTTCAGAAAGGCCGGTGCTCTAAGTTTTACTGGTTTAAGTATGTAACTTGCTAGGTACCATTTACTAGAAAACTAAAATAAGACAAGAAGCTCTAAATGTGATTAGTTTGGCAGTAAAAGCTGGAATAGCTGTTCTTGCGGTTCAGCTGTTCCAGATTCAGCAACCCTGATTCTGGGAGAAAGCTGAATGGTCAGAAGGTACTGTACCTGAATATGTGACTCTGCAGAGGCACTAGCACTCTTCCTGATAGGCCTGTCTTAAGAGGGGCATGTTTTCCGAGCTACTTGAGCACTGCTTAAAAACAAACACACAAACAAAAAAAACTCTACAGCTTGGTACAATAGTAATTTTAATTATATAAGCAGCCACTCAATAAATGGCCATGTGTCCCACATTTTCCCATTCATATATCAATGTCTAAATTTGTTGATTTTAATTTTTATCATCCACAAATTCTTTCTATACTTCTCATATCACAGCAATTTCAGTTGAAATGAACTATTTCACTATGCAGAACACTCCATGATGGGAATATGAAAAAAGGTTCACATGCTTATGATAGCAGTGAACTGGATAATGGGAAGGTATATTATGGTTTAGATGAAAAACAAAGTTTTTTTTAAAATTGAACATATTTAATACTGGTAAATACTGTCTTTCATCTATATAACTCAAAGAAATGGGAAAATTTTTTCCTAAATTATGTATCTTGGCTGAATTGTGGAAAACTATTCAGTCTAACAAAACTGTTGTCATCATATGACTTTTTAGAAATTATTTAAACCTGGAGGGCCCAGACAAACACCTTCTTCCTCAGATGAGGCTGGAGAGTCTCCATCAAGGTGTCAGCCTTACCCACCCCTAAAAACTTGCTCACCTATTTTCAGTGACCACATAATCAAAGGATTCCAGTTTGTCTTCTTCATAGTACTTGTAGTGTAGGAAACTATCAATTGATAGCAACCACTACCCCTAGTTTAACTTAACTTCTTTTAAGTGTGGTTCTCAGTCCTATCAAAAAAAGAATTACCTGAATAGTTGTAAATATAACAATAACTACATCCTAGTTAATGCCAGTTTGTGCAGGTCTCCAGGGAGGGGATCTAGGCTTGAGAATTTAAAAAATACTCCTTGGGTGTGATTCTAATGTGCAGTTAGTGCTAAAAAAACACAAGGAGAAACTGTGGTTCATCTTTCTCTTCTCCCCTGATAAAGAAGGATCTCAAATCACTGCTTTTCATCTTTTTGGGACATACAAGTTAGGTCATTTCACTATAGAATGGCATAGACTGAAGAAAAAGCCATGGCTGTGCTGAATTATTTGGAATAGTAAATTTTATTGTAAAGGAGCTCAACAAGATAACAAGACTGATGTGTGAAAAAAATGTTCCCAGTGAACTATTCCAGAGAGCAAAGTTTGTTTACCTATTAAGAAAGACTATCATTATCAGGAAGATTTGTGAATAGTGAATTAATTTTCACTCTGTGATGTACTCAGTGCTTGAGCTGGTTACAATGTATTATTCCCTTTGAAGCCTCACAAAAATAAATGCTATCTGGGTTTCCAGTGCACTTTAACAGATATTCTAAAGAACCAACTTAAATGATCAACAATATAATTTTCACTCATCACATTCTTTTTTGAGAATGACCTTTAAACTATCACAAAATTGGTCAAAATTCAGATACTGTAAGAAGGAAAAACTGCAGAGGTAACACCTTCTATCTTCTTCTGTAGTAAACATATCATAACAATTTTTAAAAGCCTGCTAATCGATTGTCCCCTGAAGAGAATACAAATGAATACTGTAGGTCAAAAATGTCATTTTGAACTATGTATTCAGTCAAACTCTGTTTTGTTGAAGAATGCAAATATCTTATAAACTGTGGTTTTCTTCTTTCAAGTTATATACAAGAAGAGCAAGGATAACTAATAGCAAAAAATTACATATTCTGCAAATTCTCTAGAATAGATAATAGATTAGAGTGTACAATCAAATAATCTCAGAGGACTAAACTACAACGATACTAGGGTCTGGAAATTCTACATTTTTGTTTTTACATTTACTTTCACATGAATTACTAACATTTTCACAAATCACTTATTCTTGATCTGAGAAGCTCTATTTGGCTATTTGTGTGTCTGGTACAATTAACTCATAATTTTACATCAAGTCCTTATAAATAACATGATTGAGGTTTAATTCTAAAAAAAAATTTCAAAACACACAAAACAGGAAAAAATATCACCCTAATGCATTTGGGAAGAAACAACCTATTAAAGAGAATAAGTGTGTCTGGCAGAATTCTAGAGATGAGAGGAAACATTTCTTAATGTTATTTAAGTATGCACACAGGAGACAGGGAGATGTGCTAGCACAGAGAATCAACAGGAACTCTAGTCTTCTGCACATAAAATAGAGCTTCATTAAGAATAAAGGAACAGGTGTCTTGGGACCCATTTGTACAGGCTATTAACTATTATGAGCTGCTGGTATCCAAATTTATTTTAATACTAAGCAACTGATTAAAAATAAATACAAATTTAAATTCCATCTATTAGCATGTGAAAGCAATGCCTAGCTATCCAGAGTCTTGTTTAATACTAAGATATTTTTTTCTACAGTACTAATTACAGAGGATACAGAAGTTCATATATGATATTTCCTAAGTCCCAAAACAAAGACCTTCACAAGCTCATTTGAATGTAAAAAATTGACAAGAGACCCTTTGTCTTGACCTGACAAGCGCAAACAAGCTTTGTTTACTAGGGAAAAAAATTTATTTGAACTTAACCAAATACTGAAATAAACCATCTATCTTTAAAAAATGGGAATCAAATACACCAACTTCCTGCCCTAAACTCAGTATATTTCACCACATTTTATACTACTTATTTTGAAACACATGAATGACAATGGCTGGTTGTTGTTCAATAGATTTTACTATCTTATTTATAAATACTGATTCTTTTATGAGGAATCATTATACATCCTAGAAAAAAATTTTAAATGTTAGAGTTGGAACTGCTACAGAGATCTAGTTTAATATACTTTTAACAAGAAAATAAGTCACAGTGAAGCTATGTAATTTGCCTAAGGTAAACATAACAGGAATATTTGTACCACAGGAATGCCGTAATATATAGTACATAAAATCAGTAACGTACTACCTACTGCCTAAAGATGTGAAAATTGAATGTGTTATTTTTTATGTTACTTCAAACTGTTACATTTACCTGCATCTAGTTTTTAAAAATAACTTGGTATAAACATTTACATATGTTCTAGTAATGGCATTATCTGTACTTATTCCAGAAATATTAAGTGATTACTCTATCCTTTTTGTTTAATTCTCTGTGGAGAGCAAAGATGGTATAGCATAATCTACAGTCACTACAGAAATGAAATGGTGAAAAATTGAGACTGATTAGAAAATTAAAGATGGAATCATAATTCTGAAAAATACACTGATATTTTAAACATGTTTTGATCAGACGGTTTTCAACCTCCATACTACTGGCATTTTTAGCTGGATGATTCTTCGTTGTAAAGATTTGTGCACTGCAGGCTATTTAGTGGCATCCCTAACCTCTATATACTGGGTGCCAGCACTCCCTAGTTATAACAACCAAAAATATCTCCAAACACTGCCAAATGTACCCAGGGGGGCAAAATCATCCTGGTTGAAAAAGCACTGGATAAGACAGACTAATATACCTTATGTTGCTTTTCAAGTTAATGATACATACTAAATATCACCTAGAGGCAAAGCAAATCTGGAGCTTTCAATTTCTTTAAAGACAGTTTTGGCTCTAGCACATCAAGCATGAGTAGAGGAATAAAACCACAAATTCAATATTAAGGGGCAGCTTGAGTCATAAATCTACCACTAACTGCCCAAAAGTCCAAAGAAATATAAATAGGACTAAGTTCCTAATGAGGTAGGTTATCTTTCATATATTAAGGTTTCCTAAGTTAGAGCTCTGCCCCCATCTAAGAAGCTCTTAGCACTTCTTACCTTACCCTTCCAAAATATATATGTAATAACTTGTCATTTTACTAAAGCACAAATTTCAGTCAAGTACAATTCTAGGCTGGCATTCAAGAGCAGAAATTATTGCAAAGCCATTTTCAAATCTCATGCTTTCCAAAGACTTCAAAAATAGCGAAAGTTTATTGTACTGGAGATTTTTAAATGTTAGATCAAGAACCAAATAATTGAGGTGGTAAGTAAATGTCAACTCTGTAATATATGAAGGGGGAGAGCTTCTCTGACCTTCTCTGACTCACGCACCTTGCTTTCTCTTCTCTAGAATTCATACCTGCTTACAAGTATTAGGTGCTGAACAACTGCTTGGTAATGGTAGCCAATTCATTAAAAATCTGGGATATAGGGCATATGAAAGTACTCTAAGATAGAGTGCTTAAAAGAGAATTAAAAGAAAATATTTGAGAATCAATAGCCAAAGAAGAGTTGGCTAAGGCACAATTTTACAAACTAGATCTACTACAGGCACAGTCCATTTGACAGGTTTGCCATTAGCCACAATGTATGGATTCTGGGAATCCATAGGCTCGGCACTGAAAACAAACAAAAAACAGTTTAGACAATTGATGAATCAAAGTCATCAAGAGTTGCTCATTTTGGGTTTTGTCTTGACTTGAAAAGTTACCAAGTAGTCTCCATTTCTCATATTCAACAAACTTGTTTCTTCAACATTGCGGAAGAGAGTGGTCTATGTTTTCACAAAAGGATGTCTACAGGCTGAAAAGTTCTGTTAATACTGCTTTGTTTTGACTCTATGTGTACTGATATCTTCAACAGAAATCTGGACGTATTCTGCTAAATCTGAATTTACATACTGGGCAGTATTTAATGAAATCTAGTTGGAATAGCATTTTATGGTGCATGAACATTTAATTTTAAATGTTAGAGATACAGAAAAATCTGATTTAGATAGAAGACAACTTATTTTTAGTTGCAAAAAAATGGCAATGCCAAAGTATTTTGCATTTAATGCTTTCATTTACATATATTACAATATTCATGACACATGATAAATACCCACATCCTATTTGGAAAACCTTCATTATGGAAAAAAATAGAATTTTAACAAAATGGTGCTTCACATTTTCAAGAATGCTCTCATTAAAAAAATAAACACAACAATTTGACAATGATAGCAAACCTATTGGTTTAACTTCAGAATTCTTAGATATTCCTTAAACAATTCTACACATTGAAGGTAAAAAAAATATATACATATATATATATACTATTGCAGTTTTTAATTTATAAAATAAATTTAGCATCTTGCATATTAACTATATATTATGGACATTTCACACAAGTACAGGATTAATTTAACAAAAGGTTCTTTAGTTATCATAGGTAATATGCTTCAACAAACTAAAGAGAAAAGGACTCTGAAATAATTGATGCCCTCTGACCATTTTTCAATTTGTGTTTCAAGGAAAAGTTTTAGAGTTGACATTTTCTACTTGACTCTATGTAAGTCTTTTCTCTAAAGATTAGTTCACTTGGGTAACAAATCATCTATATTTCTGAAAAGTAAAAATAACCCAACTTCCAAAGACCAGCCAATGAGACATTATTTGTAAGTAATACAACATAAAATATAAGATCACACATGCAATACAACACAAATCACTACTACTTTAAAATCACTAGACTTCCAACTACATCATGATAAACTGAGGTACTTGACAAATCTTCCCTCAAAATACAGCTATAAAGCTGGACTAACAGTCAAAAGCAATAATTCTAGCACTCTGGAACCCAAAGGCATATACCTCATGAAAACTGCTAAACGTCAGGGAAGAACAGTGTGAGTTTATGAAGTCCTTGCCAGGCGCTACTCCCACCTCCAGCTCTGGCTTTTCATTGCAGTAGTTCTGTCAGGGCAAGATAGGCTGTAAAAATCAGCAGCTTTGGTATCTCTGCAAGAAGGGGCTCAACTACTTGGAGTACTGTCAGTTATAGTGGTGATCTCTGTGGCAAGCAAATAGAAATAGCCAGTAGCTCTGTAAACCTTAGTAAAGCAAACCTGACTAGAGCAAGCATACTAGCCAGGGATTTAACAGGGAGTCCCAGCAGGTAAAACAGCCAGAGGAGAATCTGACTCCATATTTGGGGATTGACCAGAAATGACCCCTAAGTTCCTGGTTGACAGAGACTGCAAGTATGCACAGGTGAGACATGTGAGGGTCCAAATAAAGAAGTTAAAAACCAGGGCAGCCTGAGGTTTGATATGCCTTCCCAACTCACACACAGATGTTATCAGGAGATTAGAAGGTTTCCTGGCTCAAAGTTTCCACATAACTTTGGACCAATGTTTGGCTGCTCATTAAGCTATGCAGACACAGGAACAACCCCTAGGAAGACAGGATTACAAATAAAAACAAGGGAAAAAATAGTAAGCAGAGATAGCAACAGCTGCACACTGCAGGGGAATACAGATTTCAGTGGTTTAGAGCAGGCAAGTTATAAAACAAACAAACAGCAAAAACCAGTATCACCAATGGAAAGGAAAGTCACAAATTAGGGTTGCTATAATATATAACCTAAAATATTCAGTACTTAACAAAGTTTTGAGTCATGCAAGAAACAAAACAATGCAATCCATAAAAAAAAGCAAGCAATAGAAAATGTTTCTGTATCTTTAGATATTGTATTTAGTAAAGATTTCAAACTAAGTAATATGCTCAAGAAAGCGACATCTAAAAGATTAAATAACTGACTATAAAATCTAGGTAAAAGTTTGAGAATTATTTTAAGAAGAGCCAAATGAAAATTATGAAAGTACCTGAAATGAAGTAAAATGTCACTAGAGGGATTCAACTGTAGATTTTAAGAAAGTAAAAAAGAATCAGTGAGGTCCCTCCCTGGTGACACAGCAGGTGGGAGCACTGCACAGTGAGTTCAATCCTTGCCTGGAGGTGACCCACATGGTATGGCAGACCTCCCCTGTCTCCCTGCTGCTCCCCTCAGCAGTGTACTTCATCGATCTGCCTGTTCTGCTCCCCACTCTGTTTCTGATGAAGACTCTCGCTGCTCCTGTACCTCTGGCCTGTACCCCATTTTTGTATGCATAAATAAATAAAATCTTAAAAAAAATCAGTGAATTTAAAACAGATTATAGAGATTATTCAATCTGATAAGAAAGGCTAAAGAAAAAAGAACAGAGCCTCAGAGATAGACAAGACATAAGAGTATTAATGTATGTTTTACAGAAAAAGAATTAGAAGAAATACCTACCAAAAACTTCCCAAGTTTGATGAAAAATATTAATTTATAGAGCCAACCTACTAAATGAAATCCTACACAGAACAAACATAAAAAACAAAAAACAAAAACAAAGATATATCATAGGCAAACTGTTGAAAGACAAAGAGAAAATACTGAAAATAGCAAGAGAAAAATGACTGGTCAAATGCAAAACAGTATCAATACAATCAACAGCTGATTTCTCACCAGAAACAATGGAGGCAGGAGGCCAGAGGCCAAAAACAATGGAATGATATGTTTAAAGCTGGAAGAGAAAGACTCAGCAACTACAAAGTCTATATTTTGTAACTATCCCTTAAAAATAAAAATAAAAGTAAAATAAAGATATTTTGAGATAAATAAAAGATGGGGGGAAAATGATCACACTTTACTTACAAAAAAACCTAAAAGAAGTCCTTCAGATTAAATGAAGTTATATCATATAGTAAATGTGAATTCATATTAAGCAATAAAGAACACAAGAAACGGTAAATATATAGATAAATGCAAAAGATTCTATAAGTGCATTTTTCTTCATTTTTTCTCTCAGAAAGATATAAAGATTTTTTCTCTCATAAAGGTATAAAAAATACTGTAATACTGTACTGATGGGTTTATAACATATATAGACATAACATCAACATAAAGGGGAAAAGGACTGATATCAGAGTTTCTATATTTTAGTGGAATTAATGCTAGCATTATTATGAAGCAAACTGTGATAAATTAAAATGCATGTTAGAATCCTTAGAAGAAACAATAAGAAAAATAACCAAAAATCATATAGTTAAAAAATATAAGAAATTCAAAAGGTGCACCAGAATATGTTTATATAACATAAAAAAAAAAAGGAGTGGGCCCTCCCTGGTGGCGCAGCGGGTTGAAGCACAGCACTGAGAAGTTTGAGCCACTTCCACATGAGTTCGATTCCCATCTGCCCGGAGGAGATTTACATGGCACGGCAGACCTCTCCTGACCCGCCCGCTGCTCCCCTCAGCAGTGTACTTTGTTGATCTGCCTGTTCTGCTCCCCACTCTGTCTCTGGTGAAGCCTCTCACCGCCCCTGAGCCTCTGGCCTGTACCCCAGTTCTGTACGTACAAATAAATAAATCTTTAAAAAAAAAAAAAAAGGAGTAATGGAAGAAAAGAGGGCCAAAAATGACAAGAAGCAAAGAAAAAAACAGCAAAATGACAGACTTAAGCCCAAACATATCAACAAAAATGAACTAACTCACTCAAAAAAGTAAGAATGGTCAGACTAAATTTAAAACCAAGACCCAACTATATGCTGTATCTAAAGAGACAGAAATTTAAAATAATAGGGTTGAAGGCAATACTAATGCAAAGAGAAGCCATGGAAAATGTGAAAAATCTCAAAATAGAGATTTTGAAAAAAATAGAGCTTAAGACAAAAAATGTTTTGGGAGACAATAAAGGATATTTCATAATCACAAAGTAGCACATCACCAAGATATGACAAATATAAATGTATATACACTTAGCAATAGAGATCTGAAATAAAAAACAGCAAACCAGTAATAATAGCTGGGTTTCAATACTACATTTTCAATAACTGACAGGACAGCTATACAGAAAATCAACAAGGATATAGAAAATTTTAGCAATGTTATCAAGCACATGGTATGCCTTACATTAATAGAGTATTGCACACATATATAGAATACATTCTTCTCGAGTGCACATGGAACATTCTTCATATGTTGGGCACAAACAAATCTCAACAAATTTAAGATAGAAATCATTATTTAAAAGTATGTTTTCTGGTCACAAGAGAATGAAATAGAAAACCTCAAGTGGAAAGATATTTGGGAAAATTAATATTTATAAGTTAAATAGCACAATTCTAAACAGCCTAGTGGTAAAAGAAGAAATCATGAAGGAAAAAAAATCAAGTATTTTGAACTAAATGAAAATAAAAATACAATGCATAAAATATTACAGGATGCAACAAAAAGAGTACTTTGATGGGAACTTATAGCTTCTAATCAGAAAACGTCTCAAGGTAATAATCCTTAGATCACTCACTTCCATCTTAAGAACTGAGATGAGAAAGAGCAGCCTTTAACCTCAAGCAAGTCACAACACAATTTATTGTGCTCAACATACATGAAAAAGGAAATAATAAAGTACAGAGTGACTCTCAATGAAATAAAAAAAATAGAAAAATCATAGAGAAAAATCAACAAAAACAAAAAATAACTATTTATATACCAATGGTAGTTGCAGAATACAATAGGGTATTTTAAGTCTAATAATATGGGCTTGATATTAGCTTGACCATTTACTACCTGGATGGTTAGGACAAGTCTTTAAGTTCTCTGAGTTTCAATATCCTGATTAGTACAATCAAGATAAAATCTATTCGCAGGGTTTTTGTGAAGACTATAGGAAACAACCCAGAATTTAGCACCTCTAACCAGCTTTTACTGAATCTGAGCACCAGAGTTAATTGACTGAACCAAGAACTCAGGTCTGCATTAATGTTCTTTACGCTTCATTAATTCAAAGTGCCAGAGTACATCATTGCCCATGCAGAGTGTTCTCTTACACAAAGAATGAACATTTCACCAAGTATTCTGTGCTTCTTTGAGATAAAAAGAACATATATTACTCATGGCACTATAAAATTAATCAAATATCTTTCTGATTCAGCTTGTACATGTTCTTCTTTGGGCACTCAATTTGTTGCCAGGCTTAGCCATTGCTTTAACTATAATAGATTAAATGAATTTTATAGCACGGATTCTTCAGTAATATATCACAAGTGTACTTAAGGATTATCCTTAATTTCTTATTTTCACATCAAACATATTTAGACTATATATATATATATATATATATATACACACACACATAAAGTATTAATAGAGAAGCATGTCAGCAAGAAAAAGTATTGATGGGAGTATTCATTGAAACCATGGAGGGAAGAAGCTGAATATGAAGGAAATGGTCAGACTCAACTGGCTAAAAAACATGACTTCAGGAGCCTCCCTGATGGCACAAGGGATGAAAGCACAGCACAATCAAGCTATCCACAGCCACTGCAGCACCAGTTTGATCCCCAGCCAGGGAGGTAAGCACATGGTACAGCAGACCTCTCCTATCTTGCCCACTGTTCCCCTCAGTAATATATTCCAGTAGATTTGCCTGTTTTGCTTCCCACTCTCTGTTTCTAGTAAATCCTTACACCTGCCATACCTCTGGCCTGTTCTTGTATGCATAAATAAATAAAATATGACTTCAGTGACATGGAAAACGCTTGTTGGCCTAAATGCAAAGTACAACACAATTACACAGACCTTATGGCACCTATATGAAACAAGACTATGAATAAATTTGGAAAGGAAAAATATTGAAAGGCTACCCCAAAATATAGATATGTCATATTATCATGATGGAATCATAGGGAAATTTATTTCCTAAAAGATATGCTAATAAGATAAAGATGTCATGCATTGTTTTGATCCATGAAAAAAGTGACAACTATTTTTGTAGGTATTTTTTAGCTACTAAGGAAAGGAACCATTATTATAAGTAACATACATATGCCTACAAAACACACTACTATTTGGTGAGTTTCAAAAAGTCACTTAATAACTCTAGTGAATAATTAAAAAGTATAGAAAGAAACCCAAACGACCTTCAACAATGTGAAACAGTTTCCTCAACTCTGAAAAATATACCACAGCTTTAAACATCTGGTTCATACTCACCACTAAAGAGGTGGAGTGATGAGGGAGCAAGAAAGTTCTCTGAGAACATCCGCTCTCATCCAATAATTATAGTTAGCTCTGATTTTTGCTCAAGCGTGATGGCAGGTTTATAAAACATTACAGAATCATCATTTTGAGGTAGGTCCAGATATTTTTAGTATAAGTTACTGGCAAGATCTTAAGCAATTCAGAGATTGTTCACGAGTGATTAGTGGAATGTGTTTCAGTAAAAGCAACAGCAACTCTTCAGTGAATCATTTACACAAGATCACCTTCAAAATTTGAAGAAAAACAATACCAGACAAAGATATGAAATACCACTACAGTGATCTCTGCAAAGAATTTAATCAGGAAAACAAAATCTTGACTTGCAGTTTCCACTAGGAACTTTGCATTCAATAACATCTGCAAAATTAAAAGACCGCCAAAGATAGCATGGTGTAGTTTACAATGTTGAATTTTAAGTCTGCCATCTAAGTATAGCTGGAGTATATTTCAAAGATAAGAAAGTACATATTAAAGAATAATAAAATTTTAATATCTCCCTCTTTGGTTACAATGCAGGGTATTCAAGTATCAATTTTGTTCTTTCCCCATTTAGCAAACATCAATTCTAGACCTACAGATAATGTCTCTAGAATAATGTATCTGATTGCCTCCTCTCAAGTGGCAGAAGACAGCCCTGTGATAATAAGAAAATCTGGGAATCTCTAAGCTTCCAGATTACAACCTGAAAAATTCTCCTTTTTACCTCTGTCAGTATAGATGTAATTAATGCTTGGAAAAAATGTCAACTATCAGAAGTCAAAGAAAATCATAGTGAACATGATATTTCTCTGAAAAAAACCATCAAGAAAGCTCTATTCACAAATTACCACAGCTATTCAACTTGGGGTAACTGGACTATTTTTCCCCCTTTTTGAAATTTTATTATAATAGTTTATTTTTACAACATTTTGTGTCTTTGTCCATCTCAGTTGTAATCCCCAGGGACTTCCCATCACCAATTCACCCATGTGACATCACCATAGTCTCATGAACTCCTCCTCGCTATTTTTGATCCCATTACCCACTCCACCCCAGTAAAATGTCTCTAGTATATAGTTGTTCATTATTATCCCCCTCCCACCCCGAAACTGGACCAATTTTTAACAAAGGATTCAAGCACTCTAAATTCAGGTACAATGGAAAAGGAAATAAAATATTTTAGATTTTCTTTCTAAGTCCCATATTAAGGAGGAAAAACAGTCTAAAGCTTAAAAGTGAATATGGTAAGATTCAAAACAATCTGAAGTGGAAAAGAAAAATTATCTGTACATTACACGTTCTTATATTTTCATTTGCTTCAAATGACAGCTTCCCTTATAATCTACTAAATAATTATTATAGCTTCTCTCTCAAAGCAAATGTTAAATATTTCCTAGAATGTTGACTAGTGGAATATTGATTTAGGCTATTTTTGAGTAATATTACTGCAGAATAGAAAACTGATGAGTATATGTTAGCAAGACTGAGTAAGAATGAAGGAAAACAGACAACTCCAGAACCAAAATAATCAACTGAGACTTAAAGCACATTAGGGTCTATGATATGTTGGATGTTAGTTCCTTAAGGAACTATATATAGAGCAACTAAATTTGTCAAAGGCAAAGGGAAGAAGGGAGGGAGGGAAAAATCCATTGAGTTCTCAGGCTGATGCAGGCTCGTGTCAGGAACAGACTTTATCTGATGTAATTATTAAAACAATCCTAACAGACACACATTTTTTCTGACTTACAGAAGAGTTATATAACTTACATACAGTGGAAACAAGGCAAAATTCAAACCAAGGACTTAGGCTCTTATTTTATCTCTTGTATCTTACTATAACTATTTAAAACATTAGAAATTCTATTCCTTTAAAAGATTCCATTAAGCAGAAAGTAATGACCATTTATTATTTCTTGATGTGACAGGCTTTCTATGTCCTATAGGAAAGTGGTCAACAAACTGTTTTGTAGGCAAGGTGTCCAGACAAGTTTCAGTGAATTACCAGTTTTCTTTTTTCATCTGGCTCTTGGTTTCTCTCTTGATTGTTTTAAAAAGCATTGCCAAAAAAGAATGAATGAATCACAAAGTAATATACATATTCGGTGCAACACCTATCAATGTTTCAGTGGCATTCTCAGAGAAATAGAACAAACACCATTGAATCTCATAGGAAATCATCAAAGGACACAAAAAGCTAATGAAATCCTGACAACAAAGAACAGTCATATCACTCTCCCAGACTTCAAAATACATTATAAAGCTACAGAAATCAAAACAGTACAAAACTGAAACAAAGACACACAGACTAATGGAAAAGAATTGAGACCCCAGAAATAAACCCACACCCATATAGACAGTTCATCTAAGACAAAGAAGGCAAGCGTATATATTAGAGAAAGAGAGCTCTCTTCAAAAATTTATGTTGAGAAAACCAGACAACCACATGCAAAAGAATTAAAACACTTCACATCGTAATAAAAATGAATTTGAAATGGGTAAAAGACTTCATTCTTAGATCTGAAGTCACAAAATACAGAGAAACAAAACAGAGGGTCAGATCAGCCAAACCAATAACAAACTCCAGAACTCTGATAAAAGCACTGAGGCTACTGGGGAAAGTAAGAGGATGGAAAGAGAAGAACAAAATGGAGGGAGCATAATGGACTATGGTGGAGGACTACAGGTGTTTTAATAGTGGGTATGGCGACAAAACCTGAGGGGGGATATCTTACACCTGAGGGGGGATATCTTACATTATAAACTGATGTGAAAGAAAGGGAGGGAGACAGGCAGGGAGGAGAAATGGAACCCAAGAGCTGAGTGCATTTTATTTTTAAAGATTTATTTATTTGTGCGTACAGAACTGGGGTACAGGCCAGAGGCTCAGGGGCGGCGAGAGGCTTCACCAGAGACAGAGTGGGGAGCAGAACAGGCAGATCGACGAAGTATACTGCTGAGGGGAGCAGCAGGCGGGTCAGGAGAGGTCTGCCACGCCATGTGGTCACCTCCGGGGCAGGTGGGAATCGAACTTATGTGGAAGCGGCTTTAGATTCTCAGTGCTGTGCTTTAACCCACTGCGCCACCAGGGAGGGCGACTATTTTTTTTTTTTTTTATTTAAACAAAGCAGGAATGCCCAAAGTTAGGGTTGGGCTCTCATTATTTTTTACCCTTAGCGAGAGACATAGGAATCTTACATTTGAATTCAACCTCAGGAAAGGAAGATCATTAGGGAAACAAGTTAGTCCACAAGTCATTTCACCCTCAAATAAGTCTTATAGGTCTGTCAAGTGTCCGCCAATCATTAGACTGTGCTTTGGTATTCTGATCCATTGTGGACCAAAGAGGGTCTGACTTGACCTTGTTGGACCATGACATGTAGAAATTGCACTGTTCCCTAGTTACTCCCCACCACTTGTGAAAAAGACCAGAAGGACTGGTTGACTATCTGATCGGGAACCTGATTAGGTTATCTAAAAATGAAGTGACAGGCCTGCAGATGCACATGTAGCCTCTAACCTGTGAGCAGAATTCTCACTTGCTAGATGAAGTAGTAACCTAGAGTCTAGAAATGTTAGCAGTTTTCATTTAAATAAACTGTCTCTAGAAACCCTAGGTAGATACCATGAATGAGATGCTCAAAAATTTTCTCAGTATACCTTTAAAGTTTGATGAAGACTGATTAAACTGTCACAGAACAGATGAGACTAAGGAGACATATTTACATGCAATATAGTATCCTGAACTGGGTCACGGAACAGAAGGACATTAGTGAAAAAATTAGTGAAACTGAATGATGTATAGAGTTTAGTTAATGGTAATGCACTATTAAATTTTCAGTTTTCACAAACATACCAGGGTTATCCAATACATTAACAATAGGAGAATTTGGGTGAAAGGTACACTGGGTCTTTTTATAATATCTTTGCAAATTTTCTGTAAATCTAATTATTCCACATAAAACAGATATTTAAAAAACTATGCCAGGGTGCCATTTAGAACTTATAACCTGAAATTTCATTTAATAAAATTGAGATTGTCCTCCTCAAAGGGAATAGAGATGCAGCTCCCCCATATGCTCTCCTTTTTTCTGTACTCACTAATAACATTGCCAAGATAATGTACATCCATTGGATTTTGTTTGAAATAAATTGCTCAAAGATTCCTAGCCAGTAGATTTTTTTTTTAAAGATCTATTTATTTATTCATACAGAACTAGGGTACAAGCCAGAGATGCGGAGGATGAGAGGATTCACTAGAGACAGAATGGGGAGCAGAACAGGCATATGGACGAACTACACTGCCGAGGGGAGCAGCAGGCGGTCAGAAGAGGTCTGCCGCGCCATGTGGTCACCTCCAGGGCAGGCGGGGTTCGAACTCATGAGGAAGTGGCTTTAGCTTCTTAGTGCTGTGTTTTAACCTGCTGCGCCACCAGGGAGGGCCGCCAGTAGATTTTTATAGAACTCAACAAGAGAATGGTGATTAGTGTGTAGGCAGAGATTTAAGTGTGTAAATAAAGTGCTCCCTCTCTTCAGTATATTTGCTTTGGGGACAGAAAGTACCGTTCAGCAACACTCATTTTTAAAGAACCAAAAATTGGAATCACAGAAAGGATGAATGTTACATTCTTTATAAGATAGAAGAAAGGTAGTTTGCCAGCTTAGCACCTAGAGATGTGTAAATGAGAATTTGGTGTTTTATATATATAATGTTGAGCATTTCCTTAATATTTTTTCCCTGGGCCCATTTTTAGAACACAAATGTTTTAGCCACAAAATCTTCACATAGTGTCATCCTGCAACTGTATTAAGCTTTGAAAATTCATATTGAAGACACATGAGCTTTTTTAAAAGGTACTTTTAAAAAATATATATCTGCATTGTTTTGAGGTGAATTCTTTTACAGAGAGAGCTCTCCTATTCTGAGATATGTATTCAATAAGGGGAAGTTCTTTATGTTGTCCAAAGTAATCTTGCTAATAATTCTGGTGAACTTTGCTATTACTGTTAATAAACTCCTTAAACATTGCAGGTTAAAAAAATTATACCAGAAAAATAAATAAAAACCAGAACCATCCTGGAAAAACCAGGGCATTATGCTCATGTGATAAAGGATCCAATTCTACTTTCACTCTTGACATCTTTTGTTGAAGATCTAAAGAATAACAAATGAGTTTGTGCTACTCAATAATCAATGGAAAATTTAATTGGATTTTTTCACATTTAAAAAAGTTTTTTTGACTTTGTTTTGTAATTCCTAATTATATAAAATACAAAACAACACTTTAAATAAGGTGCTTTGAGTTGCTAAGGGAGTGGAGGATGCAGAAGAAAAAATGACTTATGAAAAGATTCTTTAACACTTAGAATTTCCCTTTCATTCAAGTTTTATATTTGGGCTTAAGCATAAGAGATAATAGCAACATGCTATTGGAAAAATAACTCCTATTACTTATAAGATCAGTGGTGAACTGGGAATAGTATAACACTATACCTATAGTTCAAAAGAGATAACAAAGAAACAAATTGGTGGAGGTTAAAAAAAAAAAACCCTGGCCCTCCCTGGTGGCGCAGCGGGTTAAAGCACAGCACTGAGAATCTAAAGCCGCTTCCACATGAGTTCAATTCCCGCCTGCCCCGGAGGTGACCACATGGTGTGGCAGACCTCTCCTGACCCGCCCGCTGCTCCCCTCAGCAGTGTACTTCGTCGATCTGCCTGTTCTGCTCCCCACTCTGTCTCTGGTGAAGCCTCTCACCGCCCCTGAGCCTCTGGCCTGTTCCCCAGTTCTGTATGCACAAATAAAAAAAATAAATCTTAAAAAAAAAAAAAAAAATTAAAAAAAAAAACCCTTATTTAAGGATAAAGGAGTAAAGAAAGATATTGAAAACTGACTAACTTCCTCCTATCCTAACGTGCAGTAAGCAGGCTTTAACTTTCAATTAACTCTCTGTACAACTCTTAGGCTGTGGTAAGGACTTTCACTTTCCTTAGAGCACTACTACTACCCAAAATATATTCTACTCAGAGCAGAGGGGAAAACTACAGAGAGGGGTAAATAAATCATTTAGAAGCAAATATTTTTCTTTGTTTTTTCCCCTTCAACTGCTGTAAGAGGAAAATAGGTGTTTCAGAAAGCTACAAGTATTTTCTAGAAAACTACAAGAGTGTAAACACACATTATATTCTATTTTGGGAGACAACAAAAATGATTACTGCTAAAATGATTTTTCAGTGTGTCCAATACATCAAAATGTAGGTTATAACTAAATCTAATAAATAGTAAAATAAATAATATCCTTAATTTTCCCATAAATTCCATTTTATTCACTTATTCAGTAAGTATTTCACTTTGTTTCCTATGCTAAGCATTTTGTTAGAAATTCTATAGGTTTTGAAAAAGATACATGCCCATTATTTTAAAATTCAAGTAATACAAACAAGTACAAAAATGAATGGAAGAAAAAAACACCCTACAATCTACTACCCAGAAGGTAATGTGTGGTGAAAAAAAATCTTTGCCAGGAGTATTAATGAATACTTTACAAGAAACAGTTTAGCTATTTTTCAAATAATAATTTTTTATTTTATAAATATATTTTTTACATCATTCTTCATTTTTTCATCTCAGTTGTAATCCCTGTGGACTTCCCGTCACCACTTCACCCATGTGCCATCTCCATAGTCCCCTGTGCTCTTCCCACCCCAGTTTTGATCTTGTTCCCCTCTCCTCCCCCACAGAATGTCTCTGGTTTAGAGTTGTTAGTTGATGTATATATATATTTCCTGCCCCTCATCCTTTACACTCCTGCTGAGTAAAACCATAGGTATTTTTCTTTTTCTTTCTGCCTTATTTCACTAAGCACGATCTTTTTCAGTTCCATCCATGTTGCCACAAATGGCATGAGTTTATCTTCAAATAAGAAAATCTTTTGTCAGAAAAGAATACCTACCTATCCTGGACTGTAATCTTACTAAAAATTATATGAGAATTCAGTCCAATAATCAGTGATAAGAAGTAATAAGTTAATTATACCTTCTAAATGAATTAAAAATTGAAAGCACAATAATGACTCCCAAAGCTATTTGGCTGATTTGTTTTGAAACTTTACTGAATTAGGTAATTCAAAAATCTGATAACTACTAGTCTATACCAGCTTTATCAATTTATCAATATATGTGCTTCACTTTCTCACCTCTCTGCTGATAATCAGGCATATCAAGTCAGCCTGTATCGTGCCCAAAGAGGCATAAGTAAAAGTAATAAATATTAGTCACTTTTGTCATTATATCAGTTATACAATGTATTGAAGCTGTTTCCAAATTTATTAGTTGAAATCTCAAAAAATAATTTTTACCTGTTTCATACCCAAAAACTATTCCTAAACTAAGTTCCTTCACTATACCGCCCAATTTATCTATATAGTAAGAAATTATTATTTATCTCTAACAGCTTTGTATTGAAATTTTAATTTTATTTATAGTAAAAACACCTTTACCAAGCCCTTTCTCATATATATAAATGTGTGTGAATATATATGTATATGTAGATTTAATTTACAAACTCCCAGATGCATTTCAACCAAATTTTGCTTTTACTGTCAAGTTGATAACAATCTAGCATGTTTTGAAAGATAAAATACATAAGTTAAAAGAAACCTGAAATATCTGCTCCAAAAATCATAATTCAGTTTAGTATAACTCAATAAAGCACAGTTAAGTGAATGACACAATTGAGGTGAGAAAGCTCAGTCTTTCTGATACCTAGGGATCTGTATGAAGAAGGTCGTATTCTCAGGAGACAAACTGCAAGTCAGATCAACTAACAACAGACCCCAGGAAGCAGGCTGTAGAACTGAGGGTATGTGAGAGGGAGGAGGAAGGGAAGGTGAGGGGCAATAACAAAGTAGATAGAACCAAATTGGATATTTCTATATTGCCATAGTTAAGATGGAGAGCGGGATAGGATAAGGCTGGACTATTCAAAAACAGCTTCACTAATGGCCAAAGGAGGCGGAACTGCTATGAGTTCACATGCCTGATAGTCATGCAGATGTACAAGGTTCCAGAGAGATTAGAGGAAAGATACCAAGAGAATGAGGACATGAACTCAAAGGAATTAACCCTATTTAGCAGTGCCATCATAAGGTTAAAGTTTTGGTCCATCAACCGCTATATAAATAAACAAAATGTGGTATGCCCAGTCATATAAAAGGAACAAAATTTGGTACATGCCAAAATTTGGTACATGCCAAAGGTACATGAATGTACCTTTAAAACAATATGCTATGTGCATAAACCAGACACAAAAGGTCAGATATTGTATAATTCTGTTTATATGAGATACCTAGAAGAGGCAAATTCATAGCGACAGAAAACAGAATAGAAATTAGCAAGTCTGTGGAGAAGGGGGGATGAGGATCTGCTGTTTGGGAAGATGAAATAAAAATATTCTAGAAATGGATAGTGGTGATGGCTGCACAGCAATGTGAACTCACTATCAACATAAATATTTGTTAAAATGGTGAATTCTATGTTATGTATATTTTACCAAAATTTTTAAAGGTCCATACATTGCCAGAGTTAAGCTGGAGAGGATAAGGTAGAAAAATTAGCAGTTTTGGAGGTAAGCAGAATTTTTGGTTTTCTATGCTGTTTATCAATTTGTCAACCCACTAGGTATTAAAAGCTAAAAACTCTTCCTGAAAAATAAAAATTCAAACATTTTCATCAGTAGTAACATATTTTGACAAACTTAGAGAAATTACAAGAAACGACAGAAAACAGTACTGGCAGTAAAGCCAGTCCTGATTGGATAGCACTGCAAGTTCTTGTTCAATGGTTATTTAACTATCCTATATTCATTCTACAAGGCATTTATTGCCATTTAAAAAATCATTAGGAAAGTGCCTTGCTTGATCAGATGCCACACAGCTGAGACTCTACAAATATATCTGCTCAGCAGTCCAGATTTTAGCTTCCGTTACTCCAAACTTAATTGTGTCCTATCCCTTTATTCTGGAAGTCACAACTTCCAGACAAGGAATGTAAATCTACAAAGCAACTGGAACGAAGCTGGGGGAAGAAGGAGACAGAGAATAGAAGCTGTAGTATCCTGAAGTAACTTTGTCACACCTACAAAGCACTTATTGCTGTCCACATGGGAACTACTGCCATGCCTTCTGAAATTTCAAGAAATTGAAAAATCCAGAAATTTCAACTTACTCTACAATGAACAAAACAGCCCTGAGTCTACAAGCCCCCATCTGTGCTTCCTGCAACGTGCACGTACTTCAAGTTCTGAAGGAAAGAGAAAGGAAAACAATATTTCCTACTTATGTTTATCTCTTCTTGAATCTAAAGACTCCAATTCCCGGAGAACAGAGCAGCAGGTGACATTCAAGAACATAAATAAAGAAACCAAAGGTAAACTGAAAAGGCAATTTCCTTAATACCTACTCAATATATGAAAAGTAAAAATTTGGTACTAAAAGCATTATGCTAAAATAATATACCAACTTTCAAAATGTCAGGATATGAGAGGAGGCCATGGTAAATGGAAAACATTGAAAGAAAAGAATTTTAACTCTTCAAAGATAACCCACAAATCACATGACAGGGACTATGACCTCGATGACTTACAACAAGGGTGTTCCCTACACGACAACTAGAAATACCTGTTCTTGGATCCCATTGTTTTCATTTTCCAAGTTTGTTTGACATGACATATAATAGATTTGCAAGTGTTAATATAAAATCCCAGATTCCAATAAAAAAATTTAATACAATATTTGTATATGACATTATGAATTGCTTACCATGTCTCATTAACATGTGTTTACTAAGCAAATTTTTTTTCTTATAATGAGGACATCTAAGATCTATTAAAAACTTTCATGTGACTATAGTCACCATGCTATAGCTTATATCCCATGACTTACCTCTTTTATAATTAGAAGCTCAACTTTCTGACCCTCTTCATGGGATAAGGGCTTTATCCATCCCCAAAACCTACCTTTGGCAATCACCAATCTCATCTCTGAATCTTAGAACTTTTTTTTTTTGGTTGTTTAGATGCCACATGTACCGTATTTATCTTTCTGAGTATGATTTAATTTACTTAGCATAAATGCCCTCAAGATCAATACATACTGTCACAAATTGCAAGATTTAATTCTTTAATGTCAGAACAATAGTCCATTGTACATATAGACCACAGTTTCTTTATCCATTCATCCATAATGAACATCTTGGTTATTTCTTACATATGATATTGTAAATGATACTGTAATGAATATGGAAGTGTATATCTAATTTTGAGCTAGTGTTTTTGTTTTCTTTGATAACTACAAGAAGTAGAATTGCTAGATCACATGGTAATTCAGTTTACAATTTCTTTGAGGAAGTGCCATACTACTTTCCCATAGTGACTACTATTTATCTTCCCACCAACAGTGCACAAGTGTTCCCTTTTTTCCACATCCTTGTCAACACTTGTTACTTCTTATCTTTTTGATAAAAGTCATCCTAACAGGTGAGAGGTGATATCTAATTGTGGTTTTGATTTGCATTTCTCTGATGATTAGTGATGTTGAGGACTTTTCATGTATCTGTTGGCCATCTGTTATGGCTTCTTTGGAAAAATGTGTATTCAGATAATTTTAAAGTCAGATTTTACTTTTTGCTAATGTTAATGAGTTGTTTATATATCTTGATAATGCTATTATCCCCTTATTTTGTTGATGATTTCCTTTGGTGCATGTAAATTTTTGAGTTTGTATAGCTCTGCTTGTTTATTTTTGCTTTGCTTTTGAAGTCAAATCCAAGAGTGATGTCAAGGACTTGCTCTCTTTGTTTTCTTCTAGGAGTTTTAAGGTTTCTGGTCTTAAAGTCTTTAACCCATTTTAGCTTAATTTGTGTCTGGCATGTAAGTGATACAGTTTTATTTTTTTGCTTATGACTTCTACATTCCCCAACACTACTTAGTGAAGTATATTCTTGACTCCTTTGTCATAAATTAATTGACAAATGTATGGGCTTATTTCTGGGCTCTCTAATATTTTCCATTGATCTGTGTACCTGATTTTCTTATGCTAATATCATACTGTTTTGATCATTAGAACTTTACAATATAGTCTGAAATCAGGAAGTATAATGCTTCCAGCTTAGTTCTTCTTTTACTAGATTGATTTGGCTCTGTGAGATCTTTAATGTTCCATATAAAATTTAGGACTGTTTGTTCTATTTCTGTGAAAAAAATGTCACTAGAATTTTGATAGGGATTGATTGGCTCTTTTATTTCTCTTTTGTCTTTGTTTATAGTGGGGTTTAGTAGTACAGATTTTTTTTTTTAAAGGCAAATTTACCAATCTTGAGTTTCGGACTATGAGTCATGACTTGAGAAAGGCTTTATAACTCTTAAGGATATAATTAAATTCTCCAATGGTTTCTTGTTTTATTTAAATCCCTAATCCATATGGAGTTTATCCAAGTACACAATGTCAAGTATTAATCTAGTATTCTCTTTCCGGATGGCTACACAGTTAGACCAATACCATTTATTACAATCCATCTTTACTCCCACTGATAAGAGATACTGCTTTTCTTTACCCTCAGTTGCTAAATTTCCTGATCTATTTCTGATTTTTCAATTCTGTCAACCGATACATCAGTACTACATTGTTTTAACTGAAACTTTATGTCCTTTGGAGGAAAAAATAATTACAATATGTTTTAATATCTGGGTGGGCTAATCCCCACCCCCTGCCTTCCACTCTTCTACATTTTTAAAGTTTTTCAGGGTTCAATATACCCTTTAAAGTTGGGATCACTTTAATTTATAAATTAAGCGTGGAAGAATTGGCAGGTTATGGTCATGAGACTTCCTGTTTCAGAACATGGTATGTTTCTCAATATATTTATATCTACTATTGTTTTTTTCAAGAATATGGAGAGTAGACTAGAAGAAGGCTAGGTTGGTAATGTTGGACTAGTGCAGGCTGTTTCTGGTAATTGAAGGGTATGGATGGTATAAACTGAAAAGAGGGTAGAGTAATAAGAGGGGATAACAACATTTAATCATCTAGGTAAGTCTGCCACAGAGGAGGAAAGGAATGGCTAGAAAGTGAGAAGAAATTAAAGTAATGACTGCTTTTCCAAGAAAAAGAAATAGTAAACAATACAATTAAAATAAAGGCTAAAATAAATTTATTAGATTTGGTGATTTTAATAAGATCTTTTTGTGGGAAAATTCTAAGTCTGAAAGCCAAAGTGGGCTTTTACATTTTGGTATGACTAAACTTTTTTGCTCTAATTAGATCCTAAAAGGATGGTCCTCATGGTTAAATGTCCCAAATTTCAGAATATTACTGTATAGTTATTATTCCTGGAACACAAGCACAGTCTTAGAATGGGGTTCTTGAATAATTCATGCAAAGAATGCACAGATCCAGAAAACCCTGCCAATAAAAGGAAATATCAAGAACCAGAGTAGGAAGTAACAGCTATAGAGCGAAGGGGATGGCAAACATGAAGTAAATTTTCTCCAAAGCAAACTAGGCTATAGTTTCAGAAAGACTTGACTTGGCATCAGCCCCTGCAAGTATATACACATTCTCAAGCACAGTCGGAGATCCACAGAAAATAGGTGCCTGCTGAAATAGAATGCCCAAAAGATGCCCCTGGCTCCTCATAAATATCTCTTTCTGTATCATGTTAAAATATCACTCTCTCCTTCCTTCAACATGATCTCAAAATCCTAGTCGTGGTTTCTTTCTTCTGGGTTAGTCCCAACAGAAGCATATGGACCTTCCTGGTAGGGAGGTAGGATACTGCTAGGAAAGTGTAGTTAAAAGCAATTTCTAACTCTTTCCTAATATTCAAGACAGGATAGTACAAGGCATCTAGCTTTGAGGAAACAGGAAAAGGGGTCAGGGAACAGGAATCAATAAAGTACAACATGTCTTGTTCGGATCCAAAATATCTACACATGCCCTAAGAATATCCCACTGGACACTCAAGAAACCTGGATTTTGTAAGGGGGGAAAAATGACAAAAAGGATTTGTGAGACATACTCAGAGAATCTTAAAGGGATACCTTAGCTGTTGCTAAAAGAAAAAAAGGAAGAAAGGTGATTTCACGCTGTAATTTTATCACTCATATTTGATAACTAAGTAGTTCCTAGGTAACAATAATAATGATAATAATAAATGACAGTTCTTGCAGATTCTTCAGAACAGAAAGAATTTCCAAGCCCACCAAAATGGATTTGTATGCCAAAAATAATCTCCAACTTGGAAAAACAGGGTAGTGAAATAAATACTATCTTTTACTTTCCATTTTAATACAAATTTAATGGAAACCAAAAAAATCATCACACATTAAAATGCAGAACTTTTAGGTCCCTTCTACCACTTATCAGCTACACAATTATAGACACATTCTTAGTGACAGCTTTATAGAAGTAGGGTCTCTTCTAGGCCTAAAAGCCTTGCTCACAAAAATAAGATAGCTCAGGTAAGAATTCTTAATTATCTGCATGAACACACATAATCCTCTTTCGTTGCTAAAGATACTAACTAGGTAGAACCAGAAAATTCACCTTATTAGCATAGAGGTAGAGAAGGATAAAAAGGGTGTCTTAAACAGAGAAGGCAATTTATTATAACTCCATGGAGGTCAGTGTGATTATAAATTTCTTTAAGACATTTTGTACCTCCCCTGCCCACACATACACACTTTTGCCCCAATCCAATGCTTACTAACAGAGTGGCACTCAAAAAGATTTGGGTGTTGCTTCAACTGAGAAAACTTAATGCTATAAACTTCTAAATTATTCTGTGGAACCAGTGCCATGGATTATTCGTTCTGCCATCAGTCTTAAGTGGCAGAATTTTAAGAAGGTAATGCTTCAGAGCTGCATTCATTTGATAAAATCAACTCCCTGGTATCAATTCTCCATATAAAGTAGTCTCAAAAGAAACCCCCACCAGCACCTCTACATCCTTACCGGCTGTTGTTTCACCTTAATTTACATGAACTCTTTTTGGAACCAGTAGGAAGTAACAGAGGACATTAAAGGATACAGAAGCTATTCTAGGGAGTGTAATTTTTATTTCTTTGTAGAATTAGAATTGTGCTGGTTCTTAGCAGGTCAGCAGGGAATAAATCAAATATGAATGTATTATGGTAAGTTTATTCTATTTAAGGCTAGTGAGGGGAAATACATTTTATTCTTATAGTAAAATGATAGAACTCTTTTCCCAGGCATGTGTTTGACACTTATTTCAGGAGCACAGTATTCCATCAACTTATAACAGGCAGGGTAGGGGCACATGAGTCATGAAAAGGGAAACAGACAGGAAAGAAACCCGGCACAGGCCTTCAGGGGCAATAAATATAATAGCAATCTAGAAGATGAACGATTCATGTTGTTTGTGATTACAGACTGATTATCCCTCTAAGTGCAAAGGCTATCCAATAAGTCATATCCGGGTTGATTTGTTAGCAAGGTACTTTCACTAGATAATAAATTAGAATGTAATTAAAGTGCATTCTGTCTGTTTATCACGGACTAAGATAGCTTACTTTAATTCTCAATTATCTGCATGAACACACATCAAGATAGCATAGTGAATAAACCTTCCAGCAAAGGGCAATAAACATCTTAGGACTGCACTAAAATTGCTAGATTTCTTTTGTAGTCCTTGTAAAATATTGTTTCCAATTTTGATAAATTATGCAAACAAACCAAATTAATTTGGTACATTAAGTCACAGACCAAGTCTTGACTTATAAGTCCCCAAACTTAACTTGTTAACAATTTACTAACTGCAGTTTTTAAATCATCAAAGGAAAAGAAAAAAGAACTGAAGACTTACCACAAATCTTTGTTAGCTGGAAGTAAAAGAAACACAAAGAAAAAACAGATATGAAGTACTAAAATTTTAGAGTTTGTGTTTCATAAAATTTAAGAAAAAAACTTCACTACTTAGAGATTTCAAGAGAATTAATAACAATTCAGACTCAGAAAAAAATCACACAAAGGAACTAACAAATAGAAATATGAATTTCTAGTAAATTTAATTCAGAGTGACTTTTTTTTGACCTATCTAGTTAATAAGGTTTTTTCCCTAATGATAATAACCAATATAGGCAGAGGTGTAGTGACACAAGTGCTCTCAGATGTTGCCAACATTTTTGCAAATTGATTAGAAATTTTCAAAATACCCTCCAGCAGTTGAATTAAATACTACAAAAATGTTTACAAAGTTTAGCATGTATTGCCACATCACAAGATCTAGCTAATAAGAAACAATACTTAACCACAGATACATTATAATCAATCAATAATAAGAATCTGAAACAACATAGATATCCAACAACAGTCAAAAAATGGTATAGCTATGAAATACAAAATACAGTGAAACTACAGATAGAATATGTAGCTACCTAAAGTGAAGTTATGAGGATTAAGTAGAAAAGAGCAGAAAAATTTTAGTACTTCATATCTGTTTTTTTCTTTGTGTTTCTTTTACTTCCAGCTAACAAAGATTTGTGGTAAGCAGAAAAGAGTAGCTACCTAAAGTGAAGTTATGAGGATTAAGTAGAAAAGAGCAGAAAAGAGCAAGATTACATTCAAATAAAAATATGCAATCAAAGAATACTAGGAAGAAAAAAAACAAGGTGATGATCATTGTGCAAACTGGTAAGGTAGGCTGAATAATTATCTACTATCGTTCCTTAAAGTTTCCAACCTTAATCGCTTGACACAAGCTATGCAACTTCAACTGACTGACAAATTCCGGATAGAAAAGAAAAGCTCTGACAAATCAGAATTTCCACGCTAACTCATCTTATGACCCCCTTTTTTTGTAATATCAAAATATTCTGAGCAACCATCAGCTTGAAACTGGATTACCTTAGCCTCACAAGATGCTGTCTGGCCAGACAAGCAAGCACTGCCCAGGGTGGGAAATTCTTCTTAAAGTCAAAAATATTACAATGGGCTGATTAATAAAAACAATTGGCTATTATAGCAAAATCAATACTACAAAATAAGAAAATGCTAAAAATTACGAGTTCTTTTACTGCCCAGATGAGAATCCAAATCTTATCTCTCTATAGTTACTTAAACTTTCCATTGCTTAGTCTTTAAATGAGAAATCTTACTATCTCTAGTGATTTATCTACAGGAAAACTTCTCCACCCTAATCCTTGACTTTACTTTACCCTCTTTCACAACTTCACTTTGGCCCATGAACTCACTTTATCCTCTTTCACATCTCTAACTCAGCCTCCACCCTAGCCCTTGACTTGACTTTACCCTTTAAGATGTCTCAATGAGAATGAAGATCATTAAGTAGCATTTAAGGTTTAAAGGGACTTTTATTTTAGCCAGTCATCACTGTGATAAATATAATAATGTTAGCCTTAAATTTTATGAATTTATTTACCTATCTTAACTGTAATAGATTGATTTTAAGAATAATAAATGTTATTATCTCCACTGAAGATCAATACGACCCCAAACTTCTCAGAAAAAATTGTGATCTTAGCCCAATTCATATGCTAATGTTATCTCACTGCTTACTTGAAATGTGTAAAATAAACTTCTGCTGACAGCAGAACAGGAAGATTTGCACCCAACTCCTATTCCCCTGTCTTCCTCGTGCTCACTCTCCTTTTCCCCCCTTTTTAGGAATCTCTGCTTACCAATGCCACTCCCACCTTAAGATCTTACCTGTTCTTTCCCCCAACAATCCATGATCTGGACGGTCCCCAACAATCCCTGGCATCTATGAACATAACTACAAAAGGGATTTTGTAAATGTGATTAAGTTATTATTCTATATTACCCAGATGGGCCCAATATTATCAATCAGAAGGATCCTTAGGAGAGGAAGACAGAAGGGTCAGAGCCAGAAAAGGAGAAGCAACAACAGTAGCAAGGTGAGATTGTATGGCCAGAAGTTGAGAAGTTGGATAAGACATGGATTCTCCCCAGAGCTTTTAGAAGGAACTCAGCTCTGTCAACACCTTGACTTCAGTCCCATAAGGACCCATTTTAGTTTGCTAACCTCCAGAAAAGTAAAATAATAAACTTAATACTGTTTTAAGCCACTAAATTTATGGTAATTTGTGATAACAGAAAACTAATATTAATGGTGAAATCAATCTTTCTAAATTTCCTGTATTATTCATATATTACTTCCATTTGATGCATTCTAATATACAAATTTAGCTAAAATCTAAGCTTCTAGATGAAATCATTTTCTGCTGCAATGTTCTCAATAAGGTCTATACTTAAAATCAAATTAGCTTTACATAAAGAGAGAATGACAATGCCAGGCCTTCTGTTTCCAGAGATTCTCATTTAATAGGCTAGAGAACCTGTATTTTTTTTAAAGACCACATGCTAATGTGTAGCCAAGGTTGAGAATTCCTGCAATAGTCGATCAATTCATAATTGACAAGTTTCCCTAACCCAAAGCAGGTATGTAGATCAACTTAAAGTTCTATTTCTTTCAAGAATTCTGCAAATAAAACATTCAATTTAAATTTAGGACTCAATGCACCCTGGTTTAACTGACACTGTCAAAGGAAAAGAAGAAATAAGATTATTTACTCTAATTCCTCAAATTTTCTCATTTGTAAGAGATCAAAGGACTCTTCAGAGAGAGTGCTCAAAAAAAAGGTTTTAATTAGCTGTTACCCTCAGGCTCTATGTTGAAGTTAGAGCAATTCACTATGTTTTCTTCATTTTCTGACAATTGACTTTATTATAAGT
This sequence comes from Condylura cristata, assembly GCF_000260355.1. Taxonomy (NCBI): domain Eukaryota; kingdom Metazoa; phylum Chordata; class Mammalia; order Eulipotyphla; family Talpidae; genus Condylura; species Condylura cristata. The sequence goes on from NW_004567102.1 coordinate 50,552,001, forward strand.
AGAGGTATTAGTGAATTTATACTGATACTTTACTTCGATGTTTTAAATAATAAGATATTTTACTTAGTCTGAATTTTTATCATATGTTTGAGAAATGATATAGCTTAGGCTAGAGAAGACAATGTGTTCTTTTAGTCATATATTCCCTGCTTTCCATGTATCAAGCTCATGTATTAAAAAACAAAGCAAAACACAAAACACATACTATATAGTATGTTTGTGAGCAAATACAAAAAAGTTTTCAAATGTGTAACTGTCAGCTAGTCAGAAATTACTAACAAAGTCCTATGCATCTCTTGGTCAATTCACATTCTTTCACCAACAAAATCCATTTTTGACAAAAAGCATTATCAACCAAGTATGTGCAAAGATTGATCTCCATAGCAACAATAACTCTGCCACATGTAGTGTATGAAGCATCAGAATTAATACTGCATGCACACAAAGTGTTGGTATTACTGGGTCCAGACTGTGGTTACTGTAGAAACTTAAGAGTTCCTGACAACAGTGGAGAAGAGGAATACAATAGCACAGTCTTTGAGTACTTAGCCATTAACGCCTTTGATTTCAAACAGAACAATGGTATTCTACATATTGTATAATAATCTTGCACTGACACCATGAAAGGAATATTTTCTAAAAAATAAAATAAAATTATGTCTTTTCTCTTAACATTAGGAACTACTTCCTACTCTCTAAAATATTCTCCCTCCCACGTTGCGCTCAGCTGGATGTTTAAAAACTCGCCCCAACAGGGTACTGTCACTTTCTCACAGCCAGTCCCACAGGCAGACAAGTTGGAGGGGTGCCAGGTTTTGCTGTCACCACAACTAAGACAGTTATTCTAGAACAATTCTGCAAAACATGAATAAAGCAGGAGGAATCATACTATCTCTTACCATGTAGCCATCACATTCCAGACAATGTGATATTGGCAGAAGAATATAAACACAAATCAATGGAACAGAGAACCTAGAAATGGATCAATATAAATACATTAATGGATTTTTGACAAAAGTGTAAAAGCAGTTCAATGGAGAGGGAATATTCTTTCCAACAGACCAGACTGTTCAATAAACTGGAACAACTAGACATCTAAGGCAAAAAAAGAACCTTGACTTAAAACTCAGTTTATATACAAAACCAAAGCAAAATGAATGATGGATTTGGATTTGAAACATCACACTATGAAGTTTTTAGATGATCCTGCACTGCTGGTGGGAATGCAAACGAGTACAACCACTATGGAAAACTGTTTGGAGGTTCCTCAAACTGCTAAACATGGAGCTTCCCTACGACCTAGCAATCCCA
>NW_004567102.1:50554101-50571263 GCF_000260355.1 Condylura cristata
CTCTGTCTCTGGTGAATCCTCTCACCCTCCGCAACTCTGGCCTGTACCCCAGTTCTGTACGAATAAATAAATAAATCTTTAAAAAAAAAAAAAAAAAAAAAAAAGAAATGAGCTACAGACTAGGAGAAAATATTTGCAAATCACAAATCTGAAGGACTTGTACCCAAATATGTAAAGAATTTCCAAAGTCCTAGATAGTAATAGAGTAAATAATTCATTTGAAAATGGGAAAAGTCACTTCAACAGATACTTCACTAAATAGTTAAGATATATGGATGGCAAGCTGGCACATGAAAAAATTCAGTGTCATTAATAACAACAAAAACAAAATTAAAAACAAGATGAGAAATTACACATCTTATATACAAAGGCCAAAAATAAAAAATCCTGACACACCAAATTCTGACAAGGACGCAGAACTTGATTTCTCATGCATTGCTGGTGGGAATATAAAATAGTATAGCTATTCTGGAAGACAATTTGGCAATTTTTTATAAAATTTGACATATATTTACCACTTAACCCAACAACCACACTCCTGAGCATTTACCTTGGAGAAATAAAATATTACGCCCACCTAAAAGCCTCTATGTAATATTCATGGCATCTTTTTTTTTTATTGTAACTTTTATTTTTTTTAAGATTTATTTTTTTATGCATACAGAACTGGGGTATAGTCCACAGGTGCAGGGGTGGTGAGTACCAGAGACAGAGTGGGGAGCAGAACAGGAAGATCAAAGAAGTACATTCCTGAGGGGAGCAGAAGGTGGTCAGGAGAGGTCTGCCGTGCCATGTGGGGGAGAGTCACCTCCGTGCCATGTGGGGGAGAGTCACCTCCGGGGACAGGGAGGATAGAACACATGCTGAAGTGGCTTTTGCTGTGCTTTAACCCTCTGCGCCAACAGCGAGGGCCAATTTTTATTTTTTACATGTCAACTTACATTATTGTTCATTTTCTAAAAAGATTTATTTATTTATGCATTCTGAATTGGGGTACAGTCCAGAGATGCAAGGGGCAAGAGGATTCACCAGAGGATGGGGGCCAGAACAGGCAGATGTACTGAAATACACTGCTGAGGGGAGCAGTGGGTGAGACAGGAGAGGTCTGCCACGCCATCTGGGTCACCTCTCTGGCTGGGGATCAAATTCATGCTGCAGTGGCTACAGATAGCTTCATAGTGCTGCACTTTAACCCAATGGCCACCAGGGAGGGCCCACATTATTGTTCATTTTATAAGTGTTTACTTTGCCCCTCCTGCTCTGTCATAGCCATAGTCTCCCATTTTCTCCCTCCTTCTGATCCCACTCTGTCCCCCTCCGCTGTGGGATCTCTCTGGTTTATAACTGTCTGTTTGTCTTTGCATTGCAATAATAATACATTCCCCACCCCGCAACCCCCATCTTATTTGGTTCTCTGAAATTCTTCCTATAAGTGAAACTATTCAATATTTTTCTTTTTCCTTCCCTCTTATTTCGCTGCATATAATCCCTTCCAGCTCCATCCATGTTGCTGGGAATGGCATGAGTTTAAGTTTTTTAATTGCTGAATTATATTCCACTGTGTATATATCATATGCATCCAATCATCTTGTTTTGGGCATTTGGGTTGTTTCCAGGATTTACCTACTTTAAGTAGTGCTGTAATAAAGATAGAAGTGCATGTATTTTTTTGAATTAATGTTTTTGTGTCCGTAGAAGTGGAACTGCTGGGTCATACAGTAGTTCCATTTTTAGTAGTCTGAGGAAACTCCATATAGCTTTCCATAGTGGTTGCCCAGGTTGTATAGATTGTATTCCACCAGCAATGTAGGAGAGTTCCCTTTTCACCACATCCTCATCAATATTTGTTGTTAGTTTTTTTGATATGTGCCATTCTCACTGGTGTAAGGTGGTATCTCATTGTGGTTTTGATTTGCATTTCCCTGATATGAGGAATGCTGAACATTTTTTCATATGCCTGTTGGCTGTTTGCAATTCCTCTTTGGAGAAGTGTCTTTTTAGTTCTTCTGCCCATTTCTTGACTGGGTTTTTGTTTTGTTTTTGCTGATCTAAGTAAGTTCTTTGTATATCTTTGTGATCAGTCCCTTGTCTATTGTATGGAGTACAAAGATTTTTCCCCAGTCAGTAGGGTGTCTCTTTGTCTTGGTTAATGTCTCTTTTGCTGTATAGAAGCTTCTCAGTTTGATGTAGTCCCATGTGTTTAATCTTTTCCTTCCTTTTTTTTTTGCTTTGGGTAAAGAGTCTTTAAAGATGCTGTTGGGATGTATGTCTTGTAGTGTTTTCACCTATATTTTCTTCTTTATATTTTATGGTTTCAGGTCTTATCCATTTTGAGTTGATTTTTGTGCATGGTGTGAGGTAGTGGTCTAGTTTCATTTTTTTGTTTATGTTAGTCCAGTTTTCCGAGCACCATTTGTTAAACGAACTGTCCTTGTTCTATCACATATTCTTTGCTTCTTCGTCAAAGATTAATTGTTCATAAAGGTGTGGGTTTATTTCTGGGCTTTCTATTCAGTTCCATTGATCTGTGTGTCTGTTTTTGTTCCCATACCACACTGTTTCAATTATTATGGCTTTGTAGTATAAATTGAAGTTTGGAAGTCTGATACCTCCATTTTCCTTTGTTTTCATAAGTAGAACTTTGGCTATTCTTGGTTTTCTGTGGTTCCATATAAATTTCATCAGTGTTTATTCTATTTCTTTGAGGAATGTCATTGATATTTTTATTGGAATAGATTTGAATCTGTAAGTTGCTTTTGGTAGGATGGTCATTTAATATTCATGGCATCTTTATTTGTAATAGCCAAAATTGAGGGAGTGGGAGGACCTAAATGGCCTTTATGATAAATAGATGAATAAGCTATGGTATAGTCATATAATGGAATACCAAGTAACAATAAAAGGGAACAAACTATTGACACAATCATGTAGGTGGATAACAAAGATGTCATGCTGAGGAAAAATAATTTCAAAATGCTGAATATTACATGATTCAATTTATATAAACTTACAAAATGACAAAAATATAGAGATGGAGAACAGATCAGTGGAGATGGAGGGATACGAAAGTGATTAGGATAAAGAGGAAGTTTCTACACAGTGACAGACAGTTCTAGGTCTTGATGATGGCAGTGACACAAACCTACATATGACCAGTTTAATAGAACAAACACAAATAAATGCATGTATTGAAATCCAAATAATAGTACTAGTTAGTTAAAGCACTGCACCATAATTGATGGTTTTAATAATGTTCTATAGAATGCACACTGTTACCACTGTGGAAAGTAAGAAAATGGGAACAAGGGTCATGTCTATTCTATTCTTCAAACTTCATGTGAATTTATAATTATTTCTAAACAAAATGGTAAAAAAGCATATGAACAACTTCTTCAGTTTTGGTCCCCAATACTCCTAAACTCTGCAATCATGACTTCTGGGGTCTTCATACTTCAAAGATGCTTTTACCAATCATGTGAATTCCATATATCCAACTTCACTTTTCAGTGCCAGAAAATTTTATAATTGGGGATCCATTCTTTTAAAATTATTTATACTGCCTAAATAACTCCAGATTTTATTTATTTATTTATTTATTTATTTATTTATTTTTGGTTAAGGGGCAGGGGGATAGGAGGTGTGGGACAGGAGGAAAGAAATCAAAACGGGGACACTTCCAGTTAGAAATGTTTCTGCCATTTCATCCCAAAAATGAGTCCTTTCTTATATTTCTCCTTGGAAGTTCCAGATTTTAAACTTCTGACACTTGTGTGTAATGCCAAAATATGAGGATTTAGATAGGATTGTTACCCCAAAAAAATGGTTTGTGGATAGCTTAAATCTAAATTATTTTTACAAATCACAATCATATGAAACAAGAATTGCTTCCTGCATTTGTAATGAATTTGTCAACAGAATGAGGCACTATTTGGAGACAGATGTTTTTCATAAAGAAGCAAATTATGGAATGACAAATTCTACATTTTTTGCAGAAGTTGTGCACCTGCTGGTTAGAATTTGCTCTCAAATGCTAAATCTAACATATTTACATACTATATATTAGATATAGTCTAATTTTTCTGAAACATTCTCATCTCTTACCAGTACAGTATACAAAATCATAAGGAATTTCATGCTGCTCTCCCCTCTATTTTCAAGAGGGTGCATGGGAATCCCATAAAGATTTCAAAATAAAAGGATACAACAGTATCTCACAGTAATCCATTTCTAACAAATATTATAGCTAGAAAAAGTTTCCTTTCCTAATTTTAGTCAATCCTGTTACAGCTTCAGTGCATTTTTGTCTTACTCTGTCTTCAGGAAAAGTTGATCACAATCTTAAATCATGGTATTTTATGTTATGAAATATAATTCATAGGGTAAGTACCATGATCTAGTTAACAACAAGGCAAAGGTCGGCACTACAGTAAAACTGTCTGGTTGGGGAAGATTAACTCCATTTAACTCAATTCTATGAGTACTTAACTGAAGTCCTTTCTATGTGCCAGTTGTATACTCAGCGGCAGGAATATGAAAACAATCATTTCTTTCAAAGAGTTCAGTCTTGAAAATACACTTAGTTAAATCAGGTCCAATATAAAGGGTCAGGAAGGTCAATTAACTCATGAAATGGCCAGCTGTAACTGAAGCATTTCAAAACGGGACATGAAGAAGATATGCTCTATCTTTTCTCCCTCCAGCTTTGAGGACTAACTGACATATATAACTGTATTTATTTAAAGTGTACAATATGTGTCCAATCTAAAGGAGGCAGCCACCACTTCACACAGGCAGATCAAAGCCACAGGGTAGTACAATTTCAGGGTGCACAGCTTTTGTTATTTCTAGAAACACAAATTTGGAAGAATAAGTAATTTAGCACCAGAGAATGCTGAGCAAAAGTGCTAACTCTTAAAGTGAATCTTGAAGGTTAAGCAATGCTTTCCAAGTATGAATGTAGATGGTTTATTTACAATAAGGTGGAAACTTAGGGTGGAAAGTGGGGGAGTAGTAAAAGTGACTGGAAAGAAAGGAAGAGATGTTTTGCCCTATCAACACCTTTATGAACATCTCAAAATCAAACTATACTGTACAGAAGATGCAAAGCTACAGAAAAGTCTGTGACACCACATCAGAGAAGAGTAGAATTTGTCCACAAGAAATAGCCATTCAGTTAGATAAAAATTTGATAGGCATATAATGTGGCAGGCACCTTGCCTATAATCCATAAAGCTAAGCTAAACTATGGAGATTTAATCTCAGTAGCAGCAGAAAACAGAAGGCAGTCAATTTATCTATGCAGAGGAATATACCAAACCCAGAATTGAAGCTTTGAGCTATCTTCTATCCTCAGGTATTCCAACCCTTAACTCTCGGAAAGGGTAAAAAAAAAAAGACACATTATTCATGGCTAAAGCGAACCGATGCAGACCCTCAGCTGTCTATTTTCTACTTTGTCAGGGTTTGCAACACATTTACATCAGTCAATTATAATCATATTATGAATTCCTTGTTTATACTAAACTACTTTAACTTCCAAGAACTCTAAAATCCTACTCAGGGCTGCATATTAACCAGCAATCTCCACTTTCATGCTAATCCATTAGTCAATCCTATTTTACTTGCAACTCATTAATGAAAAATATTAAACTGAATCAAAATTAATCTGTATTAGGCTTCAAAAAAGATATTTTTTGTTCTCCATTAGGAAAGGGAAATAAACCTATGTCTTTCAGGCCTCAAAAAGACAAGTATTATTATTCCCATTTTTTACTGATGAAAAACTTGTTACTTGGTTTTTGGTTTTGATTTATGAGAAAACTAAAGCTCTCAATATTTAAATTGCCCAAAGAGTAATTTTTTTTAAAAGATTTATTTATTTATGCTTACAGAACTGGGGTACAGGCCAGAGGCGTGATGGGTGAAAGGATTCACCAGAGACAGAGTGGGGAGCAGAACAAGCAGATTGCCAAAGTACACTGCTGAGGGGAGCAGCAGGTGGGTCAGAAGAGGTCTGCCACGCCATGTGGGTCAGCTCCCTGGCAGGGGATCAAACTTGTGCTGTAGTGGCTTCCTAGAGCTTCATAATGATGTGCTTTAACCTGCTGCGCCACCAGGGAGAGCCCCCAAAGAGCAATTTAAATGATGAAAGCCAGATCTGAAAAAAAAAAAACCTTCTTTCTACTGTACCTCATAGCTTTAACTGTTCCTATTTCTCATTACAAGTCAAAATACCTCACTTCCACTTTATAAAGTGCAGCGTATCTTTCAAATGATTTTCTGTGGGTTCTTAAAACTACTCCTTAAGCAAAGTTAGGCAAAGAGAAACAATTCTAAGATCATGGATAAATGATTATTGCCATAAATAATATCTAGTAACAGTAGCTATGTTTATTGAGTACTTAAACTAAACATCTCATATTATGCTGTCTCAGGTAATCCTCATTACAATCCTGTGAGACAAGAATAATAACAATCTCATTTCTTTTACAGACAAGATATGACTCAAAAAACACTGGAGTTTAGAAACTAAAGAAATGGCAGATTTGGAATTCAAAAATGCAGATATTGGTAAGCCCATGCTTTTAGCTGCAACTTCCCATATAGTACTGCCTCCCTATACTGTAATGGTTTTTATAAAATAATATGCTTTTAGTGTAATTACACTAAAATAGCTGGGTTTCCAAGTTAAAATAAACATCTGTCTGCATCCCCAACCCACTATTAAATGAAGTAGTGATAACAACAAACAGGTAGCAGGAATTTAAAAAAAAAAAAAAGATGTTCTCGCTGGGTAACTAATACATACTAATACATATACTCAGAAATAGAATATAATTGGGGGTGATAATTAAACCATCACGCTCCCAGGAATGCCCTCTATGAGACGTGACATTATCCTGACCATTTAACAAATGAACCCATTATTCTAACATACTATTCAAAAATCAAAGATGCTGTTTTTTTTAAATCATCCCATGAAAGGTAAAACGCATCTAGAATGGAAAACCATGTACATTCGTAAGTATTTTTAAAGTTAGATACTGCAACAAGAACTATCAATTTTTATAGGTTTATTTTTGAAGCTTCTTTCTATGTTCTCATAGACCTAAAGTTAAGAAAAAAAGGTAGATGAAGATTTGTAAAGTCATTTTTATCTTGAGAATGAAACAAATTAATTTCGTTTATTTGGTTACTGAAAACAATTCCTGGGCCCAATTCTAATGTGAATGTATGTTGCACTTCTCCCACACTTGCAAGCAATTCTCAGACACCAACAGGATGTTGAGAACTATCTACCCAGAGTCAGTATCAGATTCAGCATCAGGTTAAGAGCACCATCTTCCAAGATAACTCTCCTCTTTGTTCCTACCAGAGGTGGTACTTCTGACCAATCTGCCACAGACTAGAGGTTCCTGCAACAATCCTTAGATTGTTACCTGTGCTTATAATCTACTAGTTACAGAAATTAGAAGTTTCCAAAATCTCCCCTTTAGGTTTAATTAGAGAAGTTCCCAGAACTCAGAAAACCTACTCATTATATTACAAAGATTATTGTAATGGATATTATGCATGAACAGCCAGTTGGAAGAGATGCATAAAGCAAAGTATAAGGAAGGGTACAGAGATTCTTTGCTCTCTCCGGGTATGTCACTCTCACAAATTTTCACATGATCACAAACTGGAAACTCTCCAAATCACCTCCCCTTGGGTTTTATGGAGGCTTCATTACTCATGAAAGCTTGATTAAATCACCACCCTCTCTCCCTTTCTGAGATAAAACCCTTTAATCATGTTAGTTGTTCTCCACTCAACCAGCTCCCATGCTTAGGATATAGTATTCTAGGAGTAAACCTAACAAAGGAGATGGAAGTCCTCCTTCAATGGAAACTGTAAGACATTGTTAAAAGAAACTGAAGATGACATAAGGAAATGGAAAGATATTTCATACTCATGAAGTGGATAAACAGTGGCTGATATCCTTATCTAGTTTCAGTGGAATTTGTCAAAAAAATAGAACAAATATTATTGAAATTTACATGGAACCACAAGAGATCCTAAATAGCTAAGCAATGCAAACAAAAAGAAAGAGGAATGGAGGTATCATACATCCATATTTCAAACTATACTATAAGTCTACAGTAACCAAAACAATACGGTAACAGAATAAAAACAGACACATGGACCAAGAAATGAAAGCCCAGAAATATAAACCTACATTTACATGGATAGTTAATCTATGACACAGGAGCCAAGAACATACAATACAGAAAGGAAAAACAAATGGTGCTGAGAAAACAGGACAGCCACACACAAAAAGAAAACTGAAATTAGACCATTCGTTCACATCAAACACAAATTTACTTCAAAATGATTTAAAGACTTGGATGTAAGACCAGAAATCATAAAATACAGAGAAGAAAACACAGGTTAAAAAAACAAACAAAAAAACCCCAAATTACTTGCTTTTACATAACAAAGGACATTTACCACTAAACATTTAATCTAAGGACTTCGGGAGCTATGAACCAGAAACTGTGGCTGGATGGCAAATATACATGAGAAAGACATTTCAGTGACTGAATTGCCAAATACATATTTCTTATAAATCATAACATCACAGTGATATTTAACAATTTAAAAGAAGAAAGCACCTGTCCAAAATCTCCCGTAATTATTAAACATTATTAAAAATGTAAATTATTAATGTGTAGGAAATTCAAAATACTATTGTTAAGTTCTGAAAGTATGAATGTAATATTCACTAGCCCTACCACCAGCTTCACAATTCTAGAAATAAAACCAATTCAGTTTGCTTAAAAAAATAAAAGCTTTGAAGCACATGAAATAACCTTCCAAGGAGATTCCAAGGGAACAGTAATTTTTAAAGCTATTTTAAAAAATTTGTTAAAATAAAGTTTCAGTACACAAAAATAGAAAAAAAATGAAAGGCTTTGAGGAGCCTTTGGTGAGTCATAGGAAGAAAAGCAAACCCAGCTGCACTCCATAAACTGAAGATTTGTATCTAGAACTTTGAATAAGTATTAAATCAGAAACAGCCATCTGAATGGGTAAAATCTAGTACCCATTTTTAAAACCTACTCTAGTGGCTATTTTGGGAAAAACATTCATTAAACTTCTCAAACCACAAGGAGGCAACTAAAGGGCTTCCAAGATTTTTAAAACATGCACACACACACTGAATCCAACAGGAAAATAAAGAAGGGGTAGCTGCAGAATACAGTATTGATAGAAAGCAGCAGAAAACACAGGAATAATGAACAATATGAGAGAGATGTGTGTATCAGAATCCTAAATCTTTTTAATCTAAGCACAAAGAATTAGTGGCACACTGAAAAATCTACAACTTATCCTTGTTAACTGGGCCTAGAATTAAAAGCACAGACTATTTGTACTCCTCAACCCTTGAATAATATACAAGACATGTTTAAAGGGCAAAAATTCAGTTATCCAGTATTGCCTTATAGTTTTTTACAACTAAAATAAATAAATTACAAATTGAATACAAAATGTATCCAAATTGGCATTAATTTACAATGGCAGATGATGGTGCTTGACTAAAACTAAATTATGATTCTCAATCTAAACGTGGTTCTGTTTCAGTAAGTTCTTTGGAATAGGGAAGGGTATTATGAAGATATTACTCTCGCATCACTTTTGTCAATTCAAACTGTATAAAACTTTTACTCATATCACACAATGTTCTTTAAATATACTATCTGTCTCCTAACTGCACAGAATCGTTTCTTTTCACACTTGACACAAAACAGATTTGTGAGGGGCATATCACAATCATTACTAATTACTTTAGTGACTCTTTTCTATGACTAAGGGTTTGGTGGGAGGAACTAAAATAACCTGGACCCCAGAACTCAGAAAGCAATGGTAGGAACCCAGAGGAGACTGGGCTCACAGGGTGGCAGCCTCAGGGCAGGGTGATCCTATTTGGCTGGAAGGTAGGTATGGGAAGAGTAGGTGCTGTCAAGCAGAAATTTCTGAATCTATTTCATCAGACCCATTCATTCAAATCAACAGCATTCTACTATGATGTGTTATGATTTAAATAACTAAAAAAAAAAAAAAAAGCAAGTCCAGGCCTAAGGAACAGAAATGTGACTGAGAAACTAGAGAGCTTTGGTCTGTCACCAAAATCCAAGATTCACAGTTCATGAATAAAGAGGAAGTTAAACCCCTCCTGGAGGACTTTATTCTCAAATGAACTTCTGACCATATTCTCAAAATCTCATGAGCAGGCAAAAGCAAAACATCCAATCTGCTTGAGGGTTATTACCTAGTCGCTCTGAGCTAACAATTATTAGGAAAAAGAACACCACTGGTTCAAATTTCCTTTCCTTATCAAAATCATTTCATTTCTAGGGGAAAGTTTCTAAAATAAAAAGGACATGTTCTTATAAAACAATTCCTTTTGAGAAACAGCTCCTGGTTTGCTTCTAAATTCAGGTGAAATGGAATAGAAAGACATTACTTGAACATGCAAAATATTAATTCATCAATAATTGTGACTGGATGCATGTAATTCTAAGTTATGAAATCAGGAAAAACAGGTGAAGGCCCAAATGGATTCTGAAAGCATGATTAAGTTATACATCAGATCCCTTCCACTCTGCTATTCAAATGCCACCTCTTCCTCAAGGTGTACCTCTGGCTTCATGAGTGCCCTGTGACTAGTAAGCTAAGGACTGTGGGAGAACTTTTACCTGCAAAACAGAAAGACTTGAATATGGTAGCAAGTGTCTTGCTACACAACTCCAACCAGAGGAGATCCTAAGAATAAACTGAGAAGAGAAATTCTCTCTGTGGGGGAATCCTAGAGCAGTATACCTCATTTTTCCTTTTTCCTAGAAATATTATGTGACCTGAGATCAGGATCTACATACCAATTTCTGGCATATTTAACAGACTATTTAAATGATCAGGAAACAGAAGAAACATGTTCAGATGATTAGTGACAAGGTGGTTTGGGATGGAATATTTAGATAAACCTCTGGGAACGAGACTAATAGCTGAGACTATGTATTCCACTTCTCAATAAAACTACCACCACTGAGAAGTTCTTAATCAGGTGACTGTTTTTGACAGAAAGAGGCATTCTCTTTATCTAGTCAACCCAACACCTGACCAAGTAGTAGTGGTGGCAGTTGACAGGGGATCTACAAGGACATGAGAACAGGGACTTCCTTCTGCCAAGACTGACCTGACGGTTGTCACTGCTGTGTCCTCATATAATATACTCCTTCAGACAAACCATATATCTCAAAAGAAGGAGCCCCAGCACTGCCTTCCATCCAAGAGAGGCCAGCAATTAGTCCTATTCACAAGGGACATTTATTCTGCATTTGGATGTGATTTCCTGCATGCTGCTACCAACACTACCATCTGATGAATAAGGGCAAATCTAGGAAAGTCAGCTGACTGGTGATCAAGGCCTTCTCTAATCTTCACAGGCATCCTTTCTACCTTCCAGAAGTATCAAGGTTCACACAATGGTAAGACAGCCTATGCAACATAGACAAGTCTCCAGCTGGGAGTTACCCAGTGTTTGGAGGTTGGGCTATTGCTATAAAGTGCAGCTTAAAATATGAATCTTCCAGCCCTCCCTGGTGGCACAGCGGGTTAAAGCACAGCATTGAGAAGCTAAAGCCACTTCCGCATGAGTTTGATTCCCGCCTGCCCCAGAGGAGACTGCATGGCGTGGCAGACTTCTCCTGACCCGCCCACTGCTCCCCTCAGCAGTGTACTTCGTTAATCTGCCTGTTCTGCTCCCCACTCTGTCTCTGGTGAAGCCTCTCACCGCCCCTGCACCTCTGGCCTGTAGCCCAGTTCTGTATGCATAAATAAATATATCTTTAAAAAAAAATATGAATCTTCCATTTGAGTGTTAGCTATGACAGTTCCCACAAATACAACTAATAACCTCTCAAATTTTGGTTTCCTGTGTGTAAGACTGGGAGTTGCAAATAGATACTGTACCCAAGGAAAGAATGTGCCCACCAAAGACACATTAAAGGTGCCTCTGGACTGGAAGCTGAAATTGCTACCTGACTCACTGTGCAGGCAAGGACAACAGAGATGTTTACATAGAGTGAAACATTACCAAGAGGGCATATAGCTTCTGGTACACATTGGGAGTCAAAGTGAGTAAGGCTGGCATGTAGGAAATACTCTGAAGTGCTTCCACAATAATGTATAATGGAAAGCTACATAGGCAGGGTCGCCAATGACTACTCATTTAAGATGAAGGCGTGAATCAATCCATGAAGACAAATAACTTCAACCAGTCAAGGTCATAGACATTCGCAGAAAAATTTAAGTTCCTTACTTGATTTGTAGTTAGCTAGAATCAGGTTTTAGCCATTATAACATAAACAATAAGAAGTATTTTTTCTTCATGTAAAAGAAATCTGCAGATGGGAGATGGGTAATCCAAAACTGTATGGAAACTCCAAAGATATGTTCCTTCTGACTCTTCAGTCTACCATTCATCCTGGGGATAGTACTCACCCTCATGGTCAAAAATGGTTTACAGACTCCAGACACTCAATCAGTGTTCAATGAAGCAGGTTGAAAGAAAGAACAAAGATGAGTAAGCCTTTAGCAGACTTCTCAGAAATCCACTTATTTCCTCCAATAGCTTTCTGACCAGAAACTAGTAACAGAGCCACACCAATTTAACAGAGTGAAAAGAAAGCATGAAAATTGAGAGAGGTAACCAACAGTCTCTGTCATGGTGTGGTGACAACTATGGATGTTTCCTCTGCCTATTTCCTCTGTCTATAGAAATACAATGATAGTAGCAGATTTACCATTTAGCTCAATAAAAAATTAGATCACAATAGAATCAGAAGAAAACCCAAGGTCTCTCAAATCGTAAGCTTGATAGTGAGCTGTCTTTGTTGAGGCAGTATGTTTCAGAATGAGTGGTTCACTGGGGGAGAGGGGTATCTTTTCAAATGTCTATCTATACAGTAAGAAAGTGGGTATGGGGGCAGTAAACATAAGCAAGGAATGCCCTTCCCAGAATACGTTGCCCCTTTTTGTCCTAACATTTCACTGTTCCTTTAGGGAAATTTCTTTTCCTTATTCTGTGAGATCTCAGTGATCTGAAATATAGTAGTTTGCCTCTCCCCTAGCTGATGACCAAGGCAGGGCCAATCATAGCACCTTTTTGCCACTAAGGGAACTGATCTGCATTACTTATAAGATGAAAGAAAGGGCCAGATAGACCCTCTTTTACAGGAACTTGTGCCTGGAGGAGTCCAAACACAATGAAAGGCAAGTGAGAACCAAAATTTCCTGACAGCACTCCACTATAGAGGGATTCTATAAAGTCTTGCTACTTTATTTTTCTCCTGAGGATGGGTGAATTTTCCTTTTTCTTGAAATACACTGAAAAATTTTATTTTATTTCACTGGCTGTTGGATATTGTGATATTTTATTATGGAGTATCTGGATTTTAGAGGTTTGCTATGCTTTGGCTGGCAGTTACATTTTTAGGGGGTCATCATGATCTTTGGAGACATGTTGTTTACCTTTATTAGGGTGGTTGTAGAGCAGGCTGTACTCTAAAGCTAGCTTATCCCTACTACTAAGACATTTCTGGGATTCCTATTGAATGCCCAGTGCCTCCACTGACGTCTATACTATCTTTTTAGAACTCTCCGTTGAGGTCTATACTATCTTCTATACTGTCTTTTTAGAACTCAAATCTCTCAGCTCTATGAGAACACCAGAAGTTGTACAGTTTTGTCATCATGGAGCTTCATCCTATGTATATGCTGTTTAGACTTCAAATGGGTTCCTTGGATTTCTGGCGCCTTTGTCTGCATACTCCCTTCTTTTCCACAATATCCAGCTGCCTCAGTCTCCCCAACGTCTGATTTACCTTCTCAACTCAGCAGTACCATAACCTTCTCCTTAATTCCGCTCTTTGGGCTGCTATTTGCAAAGCACCTACCCACAGAAAGCCAGAGTGAGCACAGCTCTACCCATTTGATTGCCCTGTCACGGGGCTCACAGTCTGGTGCTGCCTAAGGGCCAAGAAATGTAGTGTTTTATGTATTTTGTCCAGTGTTCAACTCGATTATAGTGGAAGTCTAGCATCTGATACGCTATTGTGGCAGAAATAGATGTTTCTAACTCATCCTTTTTGCCTCATCCTATCCCATGTTCATCCTGCACTAAATTATTACTCTCCTACACTGTTAAGCTATTCCTTGTGTCTTAATTTCTTTCCTTCCTTCACGTGTTTTTCATTCACTATGACTCAACTATTTCTTAAGTCACCTTGCTTTTTCAAGGTTTCACCTTCTTTTTCTTTAAAGATTTATTTATTTATACATACAGAATTGGGGTACAAGCCAGAGGAGCAGGGGGTGAGAGGATTCACCAGAGACAGCATGGGGAGCAGAACAGGGTGACTGACTGAAATACACCGCTGAGGGGAGCAGCCTCAGCAGGTGGGTCAGGAGACCCACATAGTGCTGTGCTTTAACCCGTCATGCCACCAGGAAGGGTCCAGTTTTCACCTTTCTCTAAAGGGATTTCTCCCCTCTTTCCCAACTTACTTAGCAAGACAGTATATTCTTCACAGACACTACAGCATTTATCTGATGCACTTTGTACATCACCCCTCTAAAATGAATTTCTCATAACAATAACGTTAGCATTTGGATATTGTATGTACCAGGCAATGTTCTAAGCACGTTCCCTATATTTATTCATTTAGTTTCATAAAATCCTAAGGGATAGGTACTATTATTATCCTCATTTTGCAAATGAGGAAACTGAAGCACAGAGAGGTTAAGTAAGTCGCCTGAGATCACATAGTATAGTGGTAGCCGAGCTGAGACAGGAATTGAAACAGGGCTCATGCTCACTGCACTGTCTTCATGAATTCCTTAAGGGCGGCAACTATGTCTTATTCTTGTTTGTACACCCCATGCCCAAGGCACCTCAAATATTTGTGGAATGAATTAAAATTTATAATTTTCTCCTAGTCATCCAAGAAAAAGTCCTTCATAAGTAATGTAAGTTTTCAGTTGGTAATTACAGAACTGAATCTAGAAAGGCTCTTTCATAAACATAGAAGAAACTAAAATTAAATTTCTAATAATAAATCTAAAAGCTTGAAGAATTTTACCATGTAGAAAAGACTAACAAGGTTCTTTAGGTGGCAAAGTAACTCTCATGAATGCAGTCAGGAATAAAAAGTCTCTGCTAGAGAATCAATACTTCCTAAGAGAGAACTAAAATATCATAATTTGTCTCTAATAAATGGATAATAAATTAATCTCATCTATCGAAATTTGAAATAGAAATCAGCATTTTCAAGGCAAAAGTAAAGATAGAACATTTACACAAAAATTTAATCTTTGAAAGCTGAATCTGTCACAAGTAACCCATGAAAACAAAATCATACTACTTAATGAAACTAAGTTTAAACAAAAATTTAACTGAATCTATATGAAAAAAATTCATCATCATCTTTGATATGATTCTGTGCCTTCCATTAAAAGCATTTAACTTCTAGCCACTGTAGTACATGAAGTGAATTTGTAAAAGCTAAAAATACTTAACTTAAAAATTTTAATTTGTACAGAAATTAAGTGATTACAAAATTTAAATATACTTTGCACAACTGGGTAGTTACACTTAGTTAGCAAGATGGCAGTGAACCCTCCACCCAAACTATACCGGGAGGAAGGAAGAGCTAATGTGCTGCTGCTGCTGCCTTCAGCCTCCTCCGTACTACAAGCCATGTGACATACCTGCACTTCCACTCCATCCCACACATCACTCCAGCTTGGACAGGTCCACAATCCCTCAGAATCCTAAATTCTTGAAACCAAATGTCTTTCAGAATTCAAAATTTTTCTGATTAGGAAGATGCATTTTATCCAGCACTTGAACAGGAGGTGGGGGAGCACTTGTAATCAAACATGTCACTACTTCTGCAGCAAAATGCAAGAATATTCACCTGAAGTGGGGTCAACAAAGACTATAAACAGTCTCATATCAGTTCAGTTCAGATTTATGTGTTTGAAAAAATATACTATTTTCTAAGCTTTTAGGACTTCTAAATAATGATAAAGGATTAGATTTGTATTACCACATTGCATTCAATCAGCTTACTTCCTGTCCTCACCTAGTTCCCTTACCTACCCGTCATATTCAATTACAAGATTAATTTCTAGAGTAATTGACAACTGGCAATACCTTTCAAAATAACTTAATCAAACCTCTTATTTAGGAAACAAAGCCCGAGAGAAGGAATCATTTGCTCAGTATGAAACTAGAATACACAAGGCTCCTATCTCCCAGGTCTACTATTTTTTCACCTCTCTCTCCCTCCCTTCCTCTCTCTCATTTTTCATGCCTTTCAAAAATAATTAAAAACTCACGGAAACTTGCACAAATAATACAGAGCACTAGGTAACCTTACTAAGCTTTCCCCAATGGTGACACCATATATACAGTTGTAGTGCAATATCAAAATCAAAGATTTAACATTGGAACTTTAGTGATAACAAAACAATTTTCACTCAGCACAATCCTTTTGACATTGATTCCATATATGACTAAATTGGTCAATTCTGTTCATTGTGAAGCAGCATTTCATTGTACAAATATACTAGTTTGATTAACCATTCACCATGACATTTGGGTTGTTTCCAGTCTTTGGCTATTACAAATAAGGCTGTCATAAACATCCAGGTATAGGTTTTGACGTAAATTTTATTTCTTTGGAATAAATGCTGAAGAATGTGATTGCTGAGTTATATCAATATACACTTATATTAGGTTTTGATGTTATGTCTAACCACTGTTCACCTAGTGCCATGTCCTGGAGATGTTCTCCTATGCGTTCTTCCATAAGTTGTATATTTTTACATTTTACATTTAAGTACATTTTCATTTGTTTCACAATAACTCGATTTATATTTGCTTTTTAAAGTACGCTGTTAGGTTTAGGACAAACTTTATCTTTTTGCCTATGATTTTCAATTGTTCCTGCACCATCTGTTAAAAAGACTATCATTGGAGGCCCTCCCTGGTGGCGCAGCGGGTTAAAGCACAGCACTGAGAATCTGAAGCCACTTCTGCATGAGTTCGATTCCCG
>NW_004567102.1:50571363-50607148 GCF_000260355.1 Condylura cristata
TGAAGCCTCTCACCGTCCCTGAGCCTCTGGCCTGTACCCCAGTTCTGTATGAATAAATGAATAAATCTTTAAAAAAAAAAAAAAAGACTATCATTGGATTGGATTGCTTTTACCAAAGATTAATTGGGCATATTTGTGCAATCTATTTCAGGGTTCTTTATTCTGTTCCATTGATCTGTGTATTACTCTGCCAATTCTAGACTGTATTGATCAATGAAATATATATAAGACTTAATATTAAATAGAATATTTCTCCCACTTTTTCTCTCCCCAACACTGTTTTAGCAATTCTGACTCCACTCATGCTACTCATTTTACTTTACTGCAGTGTTTAACACTTTTAAGATGTTCTCTATGTCTAGTAAAGGTAAGACTGCCTGGGAAGAAAGTAGGAAAAAATCAGAAAGGAAAAAATAATATACTATAACCAACCTAAAATAATATCCATGTAATTTTTATCTATCCATCCTTTAATGACAATCCCATTTCTTCATGAAACTTTCTCTCCTATTCCTAGTCACTTCAGTACTTCTAAATGTAACAGCTAATATAACTACTATTATTAGCTGCAAATCACTTTCTTCCTTCTGTTAGATGTTTGCAACTGTTTGTGTTCAATAGAATGTCTATTCCTCAAAGAACAAAATCTATGTTTTAGACTTCTTTATACTCCTCCATAAGCACCAATAAACATGTAACTAATTAGTCAAGGATAAGTTACCTCATTGACACAGCAGAAGTATCCTAGCAAATCTAGAACAAAAGTTTAAAAAAGTTAAATTAGAACACAAGGGACTATGGTGATGGTATCCGGGTAAATTGGTGGTAAGAATTTTACAGGGGCTACCCCTGAGAGAAGAAAACATGCATTGTACAAAAAAAGAGGAATGATAAGGTAAGGTTTTTAAAAATGAATAAAAAAAACAAATAATAGGCTAAATTGCTACATCACTCAGTAATAGTCATTATCTCAGCAAATCTCAAGAATTTAAATTTAACCTCACTTTTCGTGGAGTATATTTCTAGGCTCTTTCCCTTTACTTCATAGGACTGCTAAGATAAAGAAAGAAAAGATTAAAAAATAATGAATTATGGTGATTTCTTTTTCTCCTATTTGTACATGTATTATGAATAATCTAAATGTTAAGATTACCAGATCTGATTCATCCCTAATATACTGTGTAGATTTAAACAAAAAGCAAAATGACCCAAAAGGTTAGACTATTAGCAATTAAATAACAGAAACTTGAAATCTGAAATGCACTATATAAGAATTTACCAAGTTCCATTTCTGTTGGTCCTAACAACTGCAAGTCTTTGTGTCCCTTGGCTAATATGCTGAGCAGCTTCCTCTCATAATCAATGTTTTGCTGGCAAATTTCAACAAAGTAGGGTGTAAAGCATATATAGCTACTTAAACTTTTTTTTTTTTTTGCTGTAGTTTACAGTAAGCACAATCTGTCTACCCTAGGGGTCGAATACTTGCTACCTTGCTACACACATGAATACTTGCTACACACATGATTCCTTCCTTCCTAAAGTTTCTTTATTCATTGACTATCCATAAATTATTTGAATAACTTGCAACATGCTATCAAAGTAAATAAAACTACACACAGATTAGCTTTCTTTTCTTACCAAATAAAGTGATTCATATATGTTACCACCACTTTGCTGAAACTATTTATTTTGTTATTCCCCAATTCTTTCACTATACTATGAAACTAGGTAGAGAAGGGAGGGTACAATCAGGAAAATTATAGAGCCTCAGTCATATAAGCATACATCTAATGTATCTCTGGTATCTTCAAAAGGGATGTTCTCCACATAGACGCTCTGACAACTAAGTAGATGAACTGCAATTCTCAGATAACATGACCTTTTCAATTTAATGCTTTTTATTTTTTATAGAAACTACAAAATGTAAAATGCAATATACTACTACAACCCCCACGATTAATACTACCATTCCCACCCATACACAGAAACCAAGTATTTGATTAGCAAAAATTAAGAAAGCTCATAGCTCTTGGGTTGTGAGAATTTGGAGCAGCCTGAACTAGACACTGTCCATGAGTGTGTAAATTGGAACAACGGCTTTGGAAAACAATTTACTGAACAAGTGCATATCTTCCTGTACCGCTCAAGATTAGTACACTGAGACTCATGTGCAAGCATATTCAAAGCAGCATTTTTCACAACACCCAAAACTGCAAACAACCCAAATGCTGACTGAACGAAGATTGGCATATTCACAGAAAAGAAATTCACACATCAGTGCAAAATTAATGAGGTATAATTAAATACAACATGAATAAAATCTTAGAAGTGAGAGGGGAAAGCAAGTCACAGCAAATTATATGCAATAAATTCCTATGCATAAATTTCAAAAATGAGCAAAATTAAATGTGTTAGTATTTAGGGAAATTTTCATGTAATTTTTTAAAAAGAAAAGTAAACACAAAATCAAGTATACGGGGGGTCAGGGAGATGGACCAAGGAGTACACAGCTAGCTTAAAAGAATTAGTAAGTTTTTTAATTGAGTGGCTTCATTATTAAATTTTAAAATATATATGTATGTATCCCATGGAATCACTAGAGAACTAACATTCTACCTATAGGACAAGTTTAGTTCACTGGTAAGATGATATTCCTGGTAATCAGGAATGATGCCAAGAAATAAAATTACCTTATTACAGCTATTGGTAATTTTTGTAGTAACAAAGAAATAACGAGTGTCTCATGAAAAATTAAAGCAGGAGATAGGCAAGGGAAATGGGGTGTCTATAAAAGGGCAACTTAGGGTTCTTTTTGATGGAAAATGTTCCACATACTGGCTGTCAATGTCAATATAATGTTTGTGCAAAATGTTAACATTTAGGTGAAACTGAGTAAAGGAC
The DNA here is from genome assembly GCF_000260355.1 of Condylura cristata. Classification (NCBI taxonomy): domain Eukaryota; kingdom Metazoa; phylum Chordata; class Mammalia; order Eulipotyphla; family Talpidae; genus Condylura; species Condylura cristata. Next base: position 50,574,265 of record NW_004567102.1, read on the forward strand.
ACATTCAGATCTATCTGTATTATTTCTTCCAACTGCATGTGAAACTAAATTATCTAAAAATAAAAGTGTCATTTACAAAGAACATAATTTAGCCCAGGGTTTCTCCACCTTGGTACTAAGACATCCTGAGCACTTAATTCTTCATTATAAAAGGCTGTCCTGGCCACGTATGGTGTTTAACAAGCATGCCTGGCCTCAATCCTCTAAATACCAGTAGGAGATGCCCAGTTGTGACATGTTCATACACTGCCAAATATTCTCTTAGTATAAAACTGGTGGATTTGAGGATCACTGCTCTAGTCATAAAAGTAAAGAAGAGCTGTAAGAATGTTCATAATAGAAGACTAAAGGGACTTGACAACCAAATGGAATACATGACCCTAGGTTGGGTCCTGTATTACAAAGAGGACACTATGGGGTCAATTAACAACACTAAAATATTAATGACAGGTGAAATAAAAGTACTGTATCATTACTATATGTACCTAAATTGACTACTGAAAATCAGCTATGTAAAAACCCACTATGCTTAGGAATAAAGAACCATGATGTATGAAATCTACTCTCAACTGAGTCAGGAAAGAAATGTGTGTATATTATTTAATACAGGCATGTGATGCATGTTAACAGTGTATATAGGTGAATCTGATTAAATGGTATACAAGTGTGTTCCTGTATTACTTTTGTTCTCCCAGATTTTCAGTATGCTTAAAATTTATTACAAATAAACAGGTGGGGGAAAAAATTAAAAGGTGGAGGGGTTTTTTGTTTGTTTTTGTTTTTTTTTTTTTAAGTAGAAGCAAAAGCTGTAGTCCTTAAAACTGCAGTGGCAGGATTCACAGTAGTAGTCCAGCATATGTGATAAAAATTCCAAGAGGATAATGATTACCCCTAGGACACTCATTGGAAAGTAATGAAGTACCTTCAGCCTATCTTCTCCTTCCCATTTTTTCCCTTTTGAATAGTATAAACTGAAATGAATCTATTCCTCTTTTAAAAGGCCATTTTTAGAAAGTGATTCAATAAACCCAGATCCCTACCACATTTCTCCACAAATCGGAGACATCAATAGTTATGCAAAAGTGCCTAGCTTTCTCATAAGAAAACCACTTATCTGTTCAGTGGACCAACTAGAAGAAGAACGGTAAGGTGAGAACGGAGAAGAGACAATTGTCATCGGGTTTGTCTACTGGACTAAGGAAAGGAAAAGGTGAAAAGAGGTAAGCCAGGAGCCAGTCTGAACAACACAGGAAAGGTGTGTCGGTCAGGAGAAAAAAAAAAAAAAAGATTGGAATGGATGCAAGAGTGTCAGGGGAAAGGGAATAGCTCACCTGGCTGTGGTAAGCAGAGGATGCTGAGTCCCCACCAGCTTCCGCACCTGCATGGCGATGTTGCTGAGCTCGTCGCTCAGCAGGCAGCGGAGGCTCATGAAGGATGTGGGATAACCCACGATCTTCTCCGCCTCTGACACCACTTGGTTCCAGTGGGTAGGGGACCTGGAGGATTGACCACGCCAGGAGCCCACCGAAGAGATTGAGTCGAGGGACCTGGACCACCAAAGGTGACGCGGACCCGAGTTTCCGAGGTAACGCGGCAAGCGCAACAACAACTGCAGAAGGCTCATAGTTTGGATCTGGGAGTTTCTGGGACCTCGGGGCGTCTGGAAGTGGCACGGGGAACAGCCCAGGGACTGAGACGGAACTTGCGGGTACTAGAAGAAGCGATAACTCCTGACCCTTCGAAGAGGGCGGTTTCCTGGCGCCGTGATCAGAAACAAACTTTAACTGCAGCTTTCTGCTAAAGTTAGGGCAACCTACTCAGCACTGCCGGGTTGCGGGGGTAGAAACCATGGATCTGTCTAAATGGGGGACGCCATATTGGAAGCATGGAATGCGGCCTGCCGTAAAGACGGAGGTGGGCTGTCCAGCACCTAAAAAACGTACTTTACGGCACAGCCGGGAACGCCCAGAAGGGGCGGGGCTAGGCGGTGAACTCCGGAAGGCTAGCGGCCGGGAATGCTTCCCACTCCCCTAGCCTCGACCGCTGTCCTGCGATCGTCCTGGGTGCAGGGGCTGAGGGAGTGGGCGTTACCGAGTGTTGCCTGGGGTGTCCCTGGAGTCCTACCCATTCTGAGCATTACCGGCGCCAACTGTGGGAATATTGTAACTTGAACTAGGGCCGGTGTCTACCAAGTCTCTTAGCGGCCCCCAGGAAGGAAAGGAGGCCTGCCGAGGCTTCCGAGGCTTCTGCCCTTGTAGCCATCCAACGCCCACGCCCCGGCGCGGGGTGCCCGTTAGTACAGTCTGGTTGGGGGAGGTGGGGACGAAGTCCGGGCGGGCTCGTTGCTGAACCCTCACACCCTGAGCTCCCAACCAGACCAGATGTGGTCCAGCGGAAGTTTCCTTTATTCCAAGGAATGTGCAAGATTATTATCCTGTCCTAGTTAGTATCTTCTAGGTGAACCTCCATTTCCTCTTGTGAACAGTCAGACAGAACCATCGTACCCCCACAAAGGTGTAGAGAGCATGGAATGAACCGTTGCCTGGCCCAACTGGCGTCTCCACTCACCTTCCAGGATCCAAACGACCGGACTTAAGTGCTTTCCACTTAAAGCTTATGTATTATTAACTCACTAATTCCTCAAAACAACCCCACAACATAGACTTTTTAAAAAAGATTTATTTATGCATACAAGAACTAGGGTGTAGGCCAGAGGTGTGGGGGGGTGAGAGAGGGTTCACCAGAGTGAGAAGCAGAACAGGCAGATAGACTGAAGCACACCGCTGAGGGAAGGAGCAGGCAGGTCAAGAGAGGTTTGCCTCACCATATTGTGCCCATTCCTGTGACAGTGCCAGGGATCAAACTGCTGCAGTGGCTGCAGATTGCCTCATATTGCTGTACTTTAGCCCATTGCACCAGCAGGGAGGGCCCTACATAGACATTTTCCATGTGTCACATAGGATCAGCACAGCTTGTTTGGAGGTTCTAACAAAGGAAAGCAGCTACTCATATACACTTGACGGAAGAACTGCCCGTCCCCATTCAGGGAAGGTCATCCCATGGACACATGGAGCAGCTGTGAGGGAGGAAGGAGACCCTACCTAAGCCAGTCAGATCAGCCGAACCAACCCCGGTGATCAATGGGGTCAGAGATGTCACAGCCACATTGCCCTCAGCTCCCTTGTATCATATAGGGATCCAAAGCACAGTCAAATAGTGTAAGTTGCCCTGAAGTTACAATAGGCAGAGATGTGAACCCAAGCAAACTTGTTTCTTGAGTTATGCTCTTAAAACACATTACACACACATTACACAGTCCCAGTAATAAGACACCATCCGCTCTTTTTTCATTGCCAGGGGAAGCTGTCAGTGTAGTTAGTGTTTTTGATAATGTTTCCTATTATCAGGTATGTCTAGCACACTGCCCCCTTCTGTTACCCAAAACAAATATTAGTAAAAAACATTGTTAATAATAAGGGTTGTGTTCTAGTTTCACGTTCTTTAAAATAGCTTATAAAACTGAACTTTCAATGACCTTTTAAATAATGGTTGATATTTTTTAAACTAGCATCACTGATAATACTGCACTAGACTCTGACTACAAATTAAAAGATCAGATTTAAAAAGACAAATTAGAGAGTAATTATTTGCTTTACAAAAAAGATGCTCTTTCTACAAAACATTTAGTACTCAGATTCACTTTGACAGCAAATTTCCCTTGTGACTTAACAAATTCACTTTATTTTCAAAAATTCAGCTTAGGCATAAGGTATCTAAAATATAAAGTGAATGACTATGCTCATAAGTATTAAATGCAATGTATGTCTGGAAGAGCACAAGGGACTATGGTTATGATGATGGTGCATAACCATATGGTTATGGTGAATGGGTGATGGGAATTTTATGGGAATAACAAAAAAGCATGCATTGTACAGAAATGAAAAATGATGCAAAAAATATACAAAATAAAAAATTCCAAAACAGTTCTAAGGCCTGGGCTTCTGGGTCACCCAAGGTGAAAGAAGTCATGAAAACACAGGGAGAGATATTATGCATGTCAGTCTGTTTCTTCAACATCATGGTACCTTATGACTAACTTTTCATGCCGTTTCCTTAATACCAATTCACAGCATGTACTTTAATTTCTCCATAGAAGCCAAGTGCATTATTCTTTCTGGTCATACTCTATTAACCAAGTTTTTGATTATTCATGGGACCTTGGTTCCCATTTACTTTAAATAATCAGTACTTTCTTTTATATTTATAGTTAAAAGGTTATTCCTAATGATAATCAGTTTTAAGAAGGTTAAAAGGTATTTGTTCTTTAATCTTTCAGATAAATATATAACTCCTTAGGGTTTTTTAGACTACAGAGATTTCAGAATTGCTAGTGACCCTTGCAGGAGCAAAGTAGGATAATCTGTGTTTCTAACCTTCCTCTGCCACTGATAATAGTCATTTTAAGGGTGTTTGTGAAAGTGTATAAAGCAAGAATACAGTAAGATGTCTCAACCTTGGCTTTAAGGCATTTTGGACCAGATTATTATCTGTTATGGGAGAGGGAGTGTAACAGGTACAGGTTTCATGGACTCCACCCCCACTCCAGATACTGGAACTCCAAATCCCATCAGTACCAAGGAGAAGCACTCCAGGACGTGAGGGCGGAGCTGAGCGGCCAGGTTGGGATAAAATCGGACATGTGGGCTCTGGGGAGGGCCTGACCTGGTGGTTCAAGGCTGATTGTTTAGGCTCTCGATCGGTTTTCAGCATGCAGGTGGAGTCCAAGTCAGCAGAACTGGTAGGACATCCTAGTTAACCTGTGTTTCTTTCCCTCTTTCCCTGGGTTATTCCTTTACCTTTCTCCTTATAAATAAATCCATTATTTAACCTTTTTGAGTGTGTCCATAATACGATTGCATCGAAAGCGCGCCGGTGAAGACCCACAGACAGGCAACCCAATTCACATTGGGGTACCCTGTAACAGGAGGACAGTCTTATGCATGGTAGCATATTTAGCTATATCCTTGACCTCTGCTTTCTATATGCCAGCAATACATTTCCAATTTGTGACAACCAGCTATGTCTCAGGGCATTGGCAATGTCCCCTGGGAGCAGAATCTTCCATGAGAAATTTCCCATGCCGAAAGAAAAAAAAATCAATGTCCATCCAAAACATATACTCCTACAAAGCAGCAAAGAAAAGATGCTTGGTATGAACAGTCCTGCAGGCTGGAGAGTGCCACTCCACAATCTGTGGAAACCTCCAATCATACACAGGCTTCTGCTTCACATTGGGGTTGTTCTGGAGACACCAAGCTGACAAGATGGTCATGGCTCCTCCGACTTTTTAAATACACTGAAGATGATAAATGTACCAGTGGGCTTCACTGACTTGTGCATTTTGCTAAACTTCAAAAGAAGTGAAATCATATTTGATGTCTTTTTCTTTGGCTGGAAACCTGAACTGGTCTTTGGAAATAGTCTTTACAAGGAGGTTGAATGCTTTGGGCTTTAACCTTCCTGTGATTAGGTGAGTGGAAACAGATAGGGACACTGCAGTCACCCTCCTTGTATCACACTGAACACAGTCACCTATTGTTTATTCTAAGAGAGCTTTTCCAAAAGCAGATGAAAGCATTGTGCTATATCTTGGGGCAGAATGAGAAAAGGAGGCAATTAATCAGATTAGCAAAAATCCAAAACTTTGACCACCCACTGATTTGGCAGGTGGAGAAAACAGAAACAGCACATTTTGGCAGACAGGAAGTAAAATGGGGGCCCTCCCTGATGGCAGAATGCATTAAAACTTAGCACTAAGAAGCTGGCTGCAGCCACTTCAGCACTAGTTAGATCCCCAGCCAAGAAGATGACCCACATGGCGCAGCAGACCTAACCTGTCTTGCCCCGCTGCTCCCCTCAGCAGTGTACTTTGTCGATCTGCCTGTTCTGCTCCCCACTCTGTCTCTGATGAATCCTCTCACCACCCCTACACTTCTGGCCTGTCCCCCAGTTCTGTATGCATAAATAAATGAATCTCTTTTTAAAAAATGTAAAATGGTACAGAGCACTGTTTGATTATCCCTAGCAAAATTACATATGCATTTACCCTTTGATCCAAACATTTCATTCCTTCCCAAAGTACAAAATGAATTTTGCACAAGGTTATTCATCACAATGTTATTCATAATAGCAAGAATGGAAACAAACCAAGTAACTACAATGAGGTGACTGCTTGAACAAACTAGCATAGAAACATACAATTCTTTTCCACAGTGACTGTGGAAAAGAATGAGGGCCATATCTCTGCACTGATGTGGGACCATCTGCAGAGTATGTTAGCTTTTAAAAAAAACAAAAAACTAACCAAGGTGCATAACAGAAGATTATGCTATTTTTGTAAGGTAGGTAAGTTACAAATGTAGTATGCATATACTTGGGAAGGGAGGACACAGGTAGAGGAGACAGGCATGAAAGGAGAATACTCTGAACCATCCTTGACCATATAGTTTTGACTGTAGGATCATGTATATATTTTATATTTTCAAAGTTATTTTAAATCCAAAAGAAAAATGGAGTTGCCAAAATTTAAAACAAATTGAAACAAGTAATTTAGTGTCATATTAAACTGGTAGTACATCCAGTAAACAATTAACTGACATTAAAAAATGTTTTCATTCCATGTTCACAATATGGGATATAGGCAGGGTAAATAGGCTCATATAAAGTAGAACCTTTATTCAATATTCTTATTGCTTGTGGAAATATAGATATTAATACTTTCTAGCTATTCTTATAGGTAAAAGCAAATATTAGATTTGTTAGGACAGTGATTTTCGAGGTAAGTATAATTCATGTAATATTAAAGTTGGATGGCAATAGTAAAAACTTAAGCCTTTTTCTTTCCAAAATTATTCTTATATCACAATAAAAAAAGTTTTACATTTACTGATAAAAAAAGCATTTTCTTGCTTTGTGCATTAAAAAGGTCTAGCAGTAATGACACCCTCAGCACCTTTAGCGTTCACAGTGCACTTTCAGTACATCATTTCTTAAGCTCCCTGGTGGTCTAGTGGTTAGGATTCAGCACGCGCTCTCTCTCAATACATCATTTCTTGTTAAAAGCAATGAGTTTCTTTGGAGGAATAGTAGATATCAGGTATGGGGCAAGAAATGTGCAAGATGAACCTGGGACGCCCTATAAATCAAGGATGGTATTAAAATCTAAAGTCTAATGGAACAGGTCAAAGGAACAAAGGAATCAGCATGAAGGATCTCCTACTGGTTGAAAAGGGGTGAGTATGAGCATCAATAAAGAGTAAGAACTGCAACCTATTGAAATTCACTGATCACATATAAACCCAAGAGAGTTCATTAATGGATATAACTAGATCAATACAATGAATATTTCCAATGTCATAAAAGATTTGAACATTTCTCCTCCTTCCCTGTATGAATTGTATTTAATGGTGTTTTAGCCTGCCTTACTGAGATAAGGATTTACTTTTAGGTTATTCTAGACAATCTCAGAAAACAGCAAAGGATGGCTAGGGAGAGTGAAACAGGGAAAGTCAACAAGAATATTCTCAGCCTCACCATCCTACAGATAGTTCTTCAGATGGGCTATCAAACAGCCATAGGTACAATGAATTTCACAATTGTCAGCTTGGTGTAAGAGGAAGCAGTATTTGCCAGTGAGATGTGTGCAGTTGCACCTGAGGCCACATGGTGGGAAGCCTACCACCTGAGCAGTGGCTGTAGTAAGAGACTGGGAGGATGTGGAACAGGTTAAGAGGTCACTTCTCATGAAGTGACCAAATAGCATGGCCAGTGAGGGAAGGTCTTCTGTATAAAATAGTAGAATTAGGACATCAGCATATTGTAATTCTTTATGAAATAACTGATCAGACAACAATAGAACAGGGGCTGATGAGTGCCTTTCAGTGTAGTAGGTCTTTGGCCTATACCATCTGCCACCACTAATCGATCTGAGCACACTAGGAATAGGGAGTCCACACACATGTCTCCTAATGTGGCATATTATGAAATACACACTTAGGAAATATTTTGGCTAAAATAGCTGAACCTAAATCTCACCAAGCTGTTAGCACTAACTTCCAATATTCTAGAATCATAGGAGGGAACAGAATAAGTGCAATCATTTTACAAGGAAACAGAACAATCTAGTATTTCAAATGGATTACAAGTCAACTGACTGGATTTCTTCAACAAGAAAAGAGAATAAAATGGACATTGCCAGTTCCCACAGGTCTAAACCTCTCCCTTAGGGCTTAACCCTCCTCACACTTCTAGGTTGTCTTGCAATTGCTAGGTAGATTTCCCACTATTATGAGTCAGAGGGATTTGTGGGGAAAGGCCTAAATGACTCTACAGATTGAAAAGTGTTAAGAGATGGAACAAGCCAAGTGTAATGCATGGGGCTTGTTTGGATCCTGATTCCAACAAACCAACTATAGAAAAGTAAATTTTGAGACATTTAAAGAAATTTAAGTTATAGTTTTATTATATCAGATATTGCAAGGGGAGTGCTATTAAAAATATACAAGTCTATAAAAATATCCTTTTTTTAAGCAATGAATGCTAAAGTATATAGGAATACAATAAGGTCAGAAAATTGTTTTGAGATATTTCAGGAGGGAAAAGATAGAACAAGTGCTAGAAAAGTTATTCTGGATGATGAGAATTGCACAAGAGAAAGCAATATTTGCTAACTCCCATAGGTACAAATTTCCCTCCTTAGGGCCTAAACATCCGCACACTTCTAGGCTCAGGTGAGTGCTGGGCAGATATGCCACTATTATGAGTCAGAGCAATGGGGTGGGGAGGAAGGAAGGGAAGAAAGCATTATGCTATTCTATTTTATACATTATGTAAAAATATGTAAACACTTGAGTATTTTCATAATAAAAAATTTTAAGAGGTAAGTAGATATTTTCATTCTTTTTCCTTTCTTTCATTTTTAAGTCATAAAGCTGAAAAGCTGTGGAGTTAGATTACAGCTCAAATCCATCTTGCATTCCCATCCTGTTGTCTTCAGAAGTGAATACGCTACTTTATTTAATCATTTGTTTTTCAACCTCAGGTGCATAAGTATTTTTTTAAAGATTTATTTATTTATGCATACAGAACTGGGGTACAGGCCAGAGGTGCAGGGGCAGTGAGAGAATTCACCAGAGACAGAGTGGGGAGCAGAACAGGCAGATCGGCAAAGTACACTGCTGAAGAGAGCAGTAGGGTGGCTCAGGAGAGATCTCTTAAGCCATGTCGGTCACTTCCGAGGCTGGGGATAGAGTTTGCACTCAAGCGGCTGCAGCTAGCTTGCAGTGCTGCGTTTTAACTAGGGAGGGCCATGTTTTTTGACACATTTTATCAATGGCTCAGGCAATGTTTTTTGTTTGTTAATTATAGTGGCAGTAGGCAGGCTCCACGACAGTGTTCTCCCTGCCAGTAATCACACCCTAAATAGTTTAACTTTCACCTTGTTCTAGGGTTGACTTGTGTGATCAGTGACATCTGGCAGAAGCGACGGTGGGTCAGTACAGTATTAATTTTATAAAAGACATTGCAAATTACATCTTGAATTCTATCTGTCTGTCTGTCTCTCTCTATCTGATTACTTGCACCAAGAGAAGCCATGGCTGATCTTACAGCAAGGACAATAGGAAAAGGAACTGCGCTTCATGCTGCCAACAATGTTAATGACTCATCTTGAAAGTAGATTGTCGGCCCTCCCTGGTGGCGCAGCGGGTTGAAGCACAGCACTGAGAATCTAAAAAAAAAAAAACCGCTTCCGCATCAGTTCAATTCCCACCAGCCCCAGAGGTGACCACATGGTGTGGCAGACCTCTTCTGACCTGCCCGCTGCTCCCCTCAGCAGTGTACTTCGTAGATCTGCCTGTTCTGCTCCCCACTCTGTCTCTGGTGAAGCCTCTCGCCTCCCCTGAGCCTCTGGCCTGTACCCCAGTTCTGTATGCACAAATAAATAAATCTTTAAAAAAAAAAAAAAGAAAGAAAGTAGATTGTCCCCTCAGTAGACTGCTGCCTTGACTTGCCACTTGACTATAACTTCATGGGAGACCCTGAGCCAAAACTACCTAGCTGACCTTAGAAACTATGTGAAATAAATATTTAATCACTTTAAATTATGGGATAATTTGCCTTGCTTCACTAAATGTCTAGCACAACTACCCATCTTTGTAATAAAATAACACATATACTAACATGAGGTCTAGAATATTGATGATAGCTTACTTCTTACTCTATTTTTGTGACCTTCCTTCATCCTACTCTGCTTATTTATCTTGATTCTTCATCTTGTTTTATCACTTCTATGATTTTTCAAAGATACAATTTAATAATGTATTTTAAGGAAACCTAAAAATTACCATTTAGTTATTTTTAACTTAAAAATGGAGATTCTATGTTAGGTGTATTTTTCTTTTTTTTTTAAGATTTATTTATTTATGCATATAGAACTGGGGTACAGGCCAGAGGAGCAGGGTGTGGGAATATTTACCAGTGACAAAGTGGGGAGCAGAACAAGCAGATGTACTGAGGTACACTGCTGAGGGGATCAGGGGTGGGTCAGGAGAGGTCTGCCACGCCATGTGGTCACCTCCGGGGCAGGGGATCAAACTTGTGCTGCAGTGGATGCGATAGCTTCACGGTGCTGTGCTTTAACCTGTTGTGGCACCGGGGAAGGCCCAATTTTCTATCATTTAAAAAAAATTTACTCAGGCCCTCCCTGGTGGCACAAATGGTTAGGATACAGCACAGCACGCTATCCATAGCTGCTTCAGTGCAAGTTCGATCCCCTGCCCTGGAGGTGATCCGCATGGTGATGCAGACCTCTCCTAACCTGCCTGCTGTTCCCCTCAGCACTGTACTTCATTGATCTGCCTGTTCTGCCCCACTCTGTCACTGGTGGAAGCCTCTCACTTTCCCTGCACCTCTGGTCTGTACCCCAATTCTGTACGCATAAATAAATAAATCCTTAGAAGAAAAACAGAAAAAAATTACTCAACATTATTTGGCTAAGTGTCACTCATATTGATGTGCATCATAGTCATCATTTATTTTGACTGCTCTGGTGAATATACTATACTTTTTCCATTTTCCTATCACTGGACACTTGGGTTGTTTCCAGATTGTCTCCTATTACAACAGCATTGCCAACAGTGGGTTTGCAAATGCTTCCAGGTTCACATAGTAACAATTTATAGCTAGCATTGGTATTACATGGTTGAAGGATATGTCAATACTGAAACTTAATATATAAAGCCAAACAGCTTTCCAAAATGGCTTTATTAATTTACACTTTCATCAAGCATTTATGAGAGACCCTGATAATCACACTCACTCAACAGAATAATGTCAGACACCAAAAAATTCCAATAAATGGGTATGAAGTGGACTCTTTTCACATTTTCCTCATCACTGGAAAGAGTGCTGAAAGATGATGTGGGAGAGTGTATATGACTTACTTATTTGTGATTTTTCATTATGGCTTAATTTTCAGGTTTTCCTTTTCAGATCCTCACCTGCATTTCTGTTCTTGCCATCTCCTTCTAATGTTCTGAGTGTTTGACTTTAGAACAACTATTATTAGGGAGGAAATGGCTGAAGGCCAACTCTCCTTTTCACACAGGTTCTCTCTTTACAGAGCAGCAATGTGGAGTTGACTAGTGATGCTGATAGTACATTTTGCACTAGGATTAATTTAAGGGGACAAATTTGGTTCTTTTCCCTTTAAGGGATATTTTCCAGGAGACTATTTTCTTTTAGGAACTTGGAATACAAAAAAAGTCTGCTGAGGTTTTATATGAGCATAAACAGAATTATTCAATGTCCAGCCACCTGGGTTCTATAGTTGTCTTAAATAACTCTATGATGATAAGCTCATCATTAACCCTTCTGAGTTTAAGATAATTTCTCTGTAAAATGAAAGTGGATGATACCTTGGGCCCACTAAAATACCAACATATTTTTAGTCCATAAACAAAATTAACTAGCAGATTGATTTGGTTCTTATAGTCATGTCATTGTCTTTCTGTCTCTGCTTCCCTCTCATCTAACCAACCCCATTGGTCTTGCCAGTAATGTAGGTAGAAACTTGAGAATCACAAGTCCTATATCCCCCCAAAGTCCCAGAATGCCTGTTTAGCTCCGCCCTTGGGTCCTCGCAGTTCTCTCCTTGGTGTTGTTGGGAGTTGTAGTTTCCAATCACTGGAGTAGGGGGTGGAGTACCGAAAGCTGGAGTAGAAAGTGGAGTCCACAAAACTCTGCAGAGCTCCTTTAGGACATCTTTTCCGCCCAACAATCTAAGTCTTTATTCTCCATCCCCATGTTCACTGTTACACTCACATCCAAAAGTTGAGTTGTGTTATGTATTTTTTAAATGATAACATCAGGAAGCACAGACTAAAGAATGTCTCCTTCATTAGTACAAGTTCAGCGAGCTCTTCACTGCTATTTAAACATTTCTCATGAGGTATAACAGTGGGGAAAGAGAGCAAGAGGGGTCAAAACAAAGGAGGAAAAGCATACGGGATGGTAGTAATGGAGCACAGGTGACAGGGTGATGGGAGAACTGTATGGACTCTACTGGGGGTGGGGGGGTAGTCAAATACTGTCCAAAAATTGACAGAGATTAAAGAAAATAAATTATTAGTAGATAAACATTTCTCATGAGGACCAGAGAGTTCCCACAACTCACTGGGCCAAATCTCTTGGCTTGAGGACCAGGTATTAGTAGCTTCCAAATATTCCCCAGAAGATTCTAACATGAAGCCACAGTTGAGAACAACTATCTAGGTCTTATTCTGTTTTTTCTTGTTGGTTCTCTCTCTCTTCACCCCTTTCCTTTCTTCTTTAATTTTTTTTCTTTGTGTATTTCTTTGCTTGCTGGACTCTATCCTGAGGGCCCTAGAGAAATTCTGATTGAATTTTATGTACAGAAAAACCTTTCAGTTATATAATTTTACATAGGATGCATACATAGGCTGTATCAGGTAAATGAGAGTCAGAACACACTGGAATTGTTAAATGTATAATGATAGACAACCTTAAGGAGTTCTCAAGAAATCTTACCAGAAATGGAAGCTCTTTATTGATACATATGAGCCCTAAAGTACCTAAAAATGTTTCTTCTTAAAATATAACTTTCTTCTAAAATTAGAAATGTTTCATATGGGAACATATCTATAAGTGAACAATCAAAGCAGTATGGTCAGTTAATTCTAAGACATAACTTTTCTCCAATTTACTGAACAATCTGTTAAGCCATTCTTTTCATAAATTCAATGAAGAGTTAAGTAGGTCACTTGAAGTTCCATGTAGACACACATTGATCCTTTCCTTGAAATGGATTTTAAAGTTTCCTAAATTAAAGTCACTGGACTAAATGAAAGGCTGGACTTTAAAAAGCTGGTTTTCCAGCTAAGAATGATGTATCTAACCTATATAACCTTGGTCATATGATATGAAGTTCAGTGATATGAATTTGCTGGGGGTCTAAGGAATTTGTGAATGACCAGCTGAGAAGATCAGGTGACCAGGAAGGAAAACCCCAGAAGCTGACACCCACATAAGAAAGATGTCATTGTCAACTAGTACAGTGGCAGAGCTATTTTTCAAAATTATCCTGGTTTAAATCAATTGAAAGGGCTTGCTCTGATGTTTTCTGTCCTTTGAAATCATGCCATAAACAAACATCTGTAATAAATATATTTGAACATTATAGGGCCGGTAGAATTATGTTGGAAGTAATGGGTTTGAAGTGCATGACAAAATAAAAAGAATATGCTGATGTCAAAGGGAATAAGAGTTGCTTTCTTTCTTGAAGAATAAAAGAGACTGGATCCCCAAAGTCTAAACAAAAAGCGTCTTTGGAAAGACACTCTTTCCATGACGACTGGCAGAGCTTGACGATTAAGGAATCAGACGGGGGAGACAGATGACCTGCATTTGAGTTCCAGGTTTGCTACTAACCAATAGCAAAACATTGGATAAATTTTGTGATTTACTGTTGGTACTGTGGTTTTCTTATTTATGGAGTGGGAATAATAATACCAGTATCAATGGGTCATTTTGAAGATTAGCATGCGTTCATAAACACAAAATACTTCGATCAGTACCTGATGCAAAACCCCCAATCATCTCTCAGTGTTAAACTATAGATTCTCAATGAAAATTATGGATGTAAAATATTTTGCTTTCTTTCAGAAGAGCAGCTGTTTTAAATTCCAAAATAAATCGTACAATTTTCCCACAACAACATAGGCATGCACATACATACAAAAGACAATTGAAATGGGGTATTGTTTTGTGAATGTTATGGTAATGTAGCTTTAAGGGTGTTGCAAGGTAGTTAAGAATTTACCTTTTAGAAAGAAATCTATTCACTAGGGAAGACATCTTTTGAATTAGACCATTATTGCAGTGGTCTTTTTCAATGGGTATTTTTTTTCTTTTCCTTTTTTTAATAGAAGTTTTCATACTGTGAGAAAGTAGAAAAATAGCTCCCCCTGTATTTATCATTCCATTTTGGCAATTAGCAATAATTTGCACTTCCTTCTCCAATATGGGATTTAAAACAAATCCCAGATACCATAATATTTTGCCTGCAAGAGTTTCTTTTAAAAAATGTGATTCTTCATATAATTGTACCTAACTAAATGATGAAAATTCTTAATGTTCAGATTGTCTCAAAAATTTCTTTATGTAGCTGATTAGTTTAAGTTAAGATTCCAAACAAGGTGAAAGGATAGTTTAAGATCTAACATTTGGCTTTATCTTTTGAAAGGTGTGTGAGCTTTACATTTATTCTTAAAGGTAAATGAATGCCCAGGACTGCAGTTTGAAATTGAAATCATAATTAAGTAAGCTGGGGTAAGAAATGGGAGTCTCGGGGTAGGTAACTTTGGATTTTATTCAGAACACTGACCCAGGGTTCTACTTCCGGACTTTAGATTCTTTAGCTTTTGTAGCAAAACAAAAATAATCCTTCTAAAGTACTAGTTACATAGGAAGCACATGGAGTTCAAAACAGACTGTGGGCATTCCAAGACTGACAGATGAACAGATCAGCATCTCAGTCTCTGAGGCCACTGGGTTTAGAGCTCCTTCCTTCCTGCTTTCTCATTCTTCTCAGACTCCCTTCTCTTCCTTAAAAGTAGTTCCAAAGGATTTGCTTGTGACATTTATACTCTGGTGCTCGTATTTTACAGTCATGTTTCTGTCCAAACACCCCCCACCCCTTCCTTCTATAGAGGACTATTTACATGCATCTTAATGTTTTTTTTTCCTTCAGTTTTACTGATTTTGATATTAATTAATATGATTGCCACTGATGCCTCAAATGTTTTTATGAGGAGAGACTACTGTATTTTTTTAATGAGTTAATCACAATTATCAGAATAAGTAAGTTTTCCCTTTCAAAGCAAGAAGATAGGAAATAAGTATCAAAGGTTGTGTTTAAATAGATAAAATATTAACATATTTGTATAGGACAGTTCGAAAAATAAAGGAACCCACATCCTCCCATGGATTCCTACAATGTCATCTTCTGCAGCTATGAAAGCTAATGAGAAAAATCATCTTTATTGATTAGGATCTCAAAATAGTCAATCTTTTATCTTGCCTACTTTTTTTTCTCGGGTGCCATTTATTACTGGAAAATAAATTCTATATTCTTTTTGTAATACTTTCTGGAGGCTGGTTTGTTAAAACCTTGTAGAATGATAACAAAGATCCTAGGCTCTGGAAATAGACGGGTTGAAAGCAACTCTTTTTTACATCACTTCTTACCTGCATGTCTTCAGGCAACCATGTACCTTGGTTTCTCCAAATATAAGGTTTAAAATACTTAGATGCTTGACATATTTAATTTAATTTAATTATAGCTCAGCAACCTCATTCCAATCTCCTTTGGGATAGAATAATACTTTCTCCTCCCATCAATGTTGGTCATGGTCATAGAGTGTGGGCAGGAGCGACAATGTGCCAGTTCTAAGTTTGACATCATGTATTTCATGCAATTTCTCATGCTCCTGTCATCACGAAAGGAAGAACACACCCCAGGTAACTCTGTTCTTAGCACAAGGAGAGCAGCTCTGAACCCAAGACACACCCTGGAGCCATGCCTTCCCTGCCCACAGGCTGAAGCAAAACTTGGTGGCAGAGCTCAGCCTACGATTACCTAAGCCACAGCTGGTCTGCGGACTGCTGAGAAAGATAATGAATGCCGCTGCAAGTTGTTGAATTCTGGGTTGTCTTGTGACAATACGTTATTGCATCAATAGCCAGCTAATATACTACTACTGTGAGAAACAAATGAGATAATTTAGGTAAATCTTATCCTGGCACTGGCAAATAGTAGTGCTCTGCTCAATAAATGTCACTATTGTTAACATTGTTACTGTAATTTTTCTGGATAAAAGTATCCAAGTTATACATTGTGGTTAATTTGTAACACAGTACTAGGTCATATAGGTGACCCATGCTCTAAATTGGCATGGTAGCTCCTGGTAATAGAGTCTGATCTGGCAGGTGCAGACTTCTCTGTCAGCTTGTGGCTACTGTGCTTTTTGCCACTTTCCTCCTTCAGTCTAATCAGCCTCTTACTTCGTTTGGAGTATATGAAAAACTTGTTTATTAAGCACACATCCTAGTATTTTGTCTGGTGCTTATGCCAGTGGCTTCTGAATTCACTTTTGCTGCCTTTGTTCCCTGCTTATTCCCCATATAATAAAAGCCTAATATTAGGTAATTCTGTGTGGGTCACAGAGGGGAATAGTTAGAGGGGAGGTTCTTTGGGATATAAGTCAAGAAAGTATATAAAGTATAGAGTATGGATAGATGAGAAATAATGAAAGGTCTCAGTCTACTTTTTGCTTCAGTTTGAGCTTTGCTTGCTGTGTAAATTTTAGTTTTTATTACAGCTAATACCTGAAGTTATACTTTTACAAGCAATATGTTATAAAGAAAATGTGTTTATCCAGAAGTCTCTCCCTAAAAGTATTAATTCCATATCACTATATTTGTAAGATCAAATCAACAAGTATTGATTGAGTACCTGCTATCTATCTTGTGCTGAAATAAAATATATATAAACGCCTCATTTTATTGATTCTAAGACACTCATTTGTTCACATGGTAACATCTCTGAAATCAAGATGTTACTTACAACTGGAGGCTCATCATGGGTTTGTTGTGACCACTGACATCTTGGTGGCTGGCAATGACACCTATTTCTTGTTCACTTTATGTGGACCTGTGGGCTAGCTGTGACACCCCCCCGCCCCCATGCCTGCTGGACTTGGTTTGGCAGGGCTTGGCTTAGCTCTGCACAGCTGTACCTGTTCTAGAACCCAGGTAGAAAGAGTAACTACTCTCTAGAAGTATTATATCACTACAAATGTTGAAGGAAGAACAGATTGAATTTAACTTCACAAGTACATTTAAAGCTGATCTATGTCATGTCCATTCACACTCAAATGCCAAAACAAGTTGCACGGCCCATACTGATAATGGCCTGGGGAAGTCTTTTCTATCTTCCCTGAGGCTGCAAAGAGATGGTGGGGACAGAAATCAGGAACAATAACAGAGTCTACCACAATGACATTTCCCCTTTACTTGTGTACATAAAATAGTAGTATATTTCACAATAGTTGGCATCTTAGAATCAATCTAATACCATAATCTTGTTTTATGCCTTTAGGCACAATACTATTTTTTAGGCATAGCATTTCTATGGATTTTATTTTTTTCTAATGGGTCAAAGTATTGAAAGATGAAAAGCAGAATTCACTTAATGTTTCTGTGTTTCTTTTTCCTCATTAAATTAGAACACTTGATAGTGGAGTTACAAGAGACGTGATGACTACTGAACTTACATTCACTTTAGCAGTTAAAGGGGGCTGAATTATGGGCAAGGGATCCAAGAGCTAGGTTCCTGGCATCAATTTATTATTAATCCATTTGTCTATTCACTCACATAACAGATATTTATAGAACACCTACTATGTAGGCACTTTCTTGTTACTGGACAGTCACAGAATAAGGCAGAAATAAGGCAGACAGCAATTCTTGACCTTATGGAGATTGTATTCCAGTGAGTGCAGTGACAGAGAATAAACAGAAAAATGAGAACATTTCAGGTGTTCATGAAAGTCATAAAGAACAGAGCTCTTGATTATATAATAGAGAACTGGGTGGGGGTAGGATGTAGGTATTTTACATAAAACAGTGAATCTCAATAGCAAGTATTCAGTCATGAAAGACCCAGGAGAAATCATTCCAAGCAGAGGGCATACCAGGTGCAAAGACCTCAGGGCAGCAAAAGAGGTGAAAGAAGACCAATGTGGCTCAGATATGGCGAACAAGGGCCTATGTTAGTTAAACATAGTTGTCTTCTTGTAAAATGGAAACCAAAAAATACAATGATTTAAAGATAGAGTCTCACTCACATGAAAAACTAGACAGACTGTCCTGGCTTGATGGTGTTGGGGATCACTATGTGCCTAATATCTTTGTGGTTTCAGAGGGTAAGTCTATCTCCCACCCTTTGCCATCCTACTGGTATTGCAGTCAGCAGGAATGATGGCAAAGGAAACAGAAGCATATCCCTTCCATTTAAAGATCCAACTTAGAAGCTACACACATCTCAATCACCAGAAAATTGCCATATAGCCATATCCAGTTACGAGGGAGATTAGGAAATTTTAGCGATTGCTTGAATTCGGGTATTTGAATAAACTTTAGTGACTGTTTCTAAACAAAGAAGAGACAAATAGTTTTTAAGGGACAACTAATTGTTCTCCACAATGTGAGTTGTAGATAAAATTAGAAAAACAGACAGAATCTTAAGTATATAGGGCCTGGCCATCCATGGTAAGGAATTTGGACTACATTGTAAGTATGTATATTAGTTATCTATTGTTGCTTTACCGATATCTCCTCAAAGGTAGAAGTTTAAAACCAACATTTATTATCTCAGATTTTGTGGGTCAGAAATCTGGGGGCCAAACAGTCAGGCAGTTCCGGCTCAGTCTCTCAGATATTGGAGTTAAGAAGTTAATTAGGATATAGTCGTCTGAAGGCTAGCTGATGGCTCATTCATGGAGCTATCTGCAGAGGACCTTGGTTCTTTACTAGCTGATGTCTGGGGGCTTCAGTTCCTTGCCATATGTACCTCTCCACAGAGCTGCTTAAATATCATCATGACATGGTAGCTGGCTTTCCCAAGAAAGTCACCCAAGAAAAGAGAGAAGGAAACCAAAATGTCTTTTATGTTCTAATCTTGGACATCACTTTTACCACAAGCTATTTCTTAGAAGTGAATCACTACATGTAGCCCATAATCAAGGGAAAGGGAACCAGGCTTTATTTTTTTCAGGGGGAGGGATAAAAGACTTTATGGGTATGTTTTAAAATCATCTAAATATGATAGGTGGTCATTGGAACTTTTTAAGTAAGAAGGTTTTATTTTTAAAAATTTTACTTACAATTTTTACATCATTATTCATTTTTATACAATGTTTGATTTCTCCTCTCAGG
Source organism: Condylura cristata (assembly GCF_000260355.1). Classification (NCBI taxonomy): domain Eukaryota; kingdom Metazoa; phylum Chordata; class Mammalia; order Eulipotyphla; family Talpidae; genus Condylura; species Condylura cristata. The sequence goes on from NW_004567102.1 coordinate 50,593,840, forward strand.
TATTGCCCCCATAATATCACCACCACCAAGACACTGTGAGCCATCACCATGGGCTCTTGCTAATAAGAGGGTTCTTTACATTTGCACAGAAATATTTTGATTGCTTTGTGAAAAATGGATTGCACAGAGGCAAATATGGGAGCAGAGGGCCCAGATAGGTGGCGTTACTTAGTCTGGGCAACTCATAAATGATTCTAAGATTAGGATGGGTTCAGTAGATACAAAGGAGTGGTGAGATTCAGAACATGATTCACAACTAGAGCAGAAAGGGTTTTTAAATTTTGCTGAATCTAATGTTATGGGCTGTCACTTTCTTTTTGCATCTTCAACTGCAGTGTTTTCTCAAACTGACTGATCATCAGAATCTTTGGAGAACTTAAAAATATATGTGAATTGCTGATCTTCATTTCCAGATAATCAGTTTCAACAGATTTAGGAAGAGAAGATAATCCAAACTGAAACCACTGCTCTACCTACGCAATGAGCTAACTATAATTATCATTGTTTTTGACTTTGCAAAATGTGATAGTTACTATGTGATGAATTCTATTACCTAAAATACTTGTTTCTTCACATACATTCCCCAGATACCATTTCCTATGGGTTTTGTCTTTAAAAGGAGGTAACTCTCAGAGAGAAATAATTTTTCCAACAACTATGCACTAGTCCAAGCAACCATTTACTTGCTCTCAGAGTATTACAAATATTTCTATATCATTTCCTACCTTTGATCTCTCCTTCTGGCTTTCCGTAGTTGTCAGGGTAATCTTTCTATTTCATCTTTCATTTATGATCTCGTCACCTCACTTTTTAAATAGGATTTCCTAGAATACCCAGAAAAACGTCCACACACTTTCAGCATGGTTTTTGAGGCTGTTGATATCTGGTACTCGGCTTCCTTAGTGGTGACTTCTAGTCCCTTTTAACATACTCACTGCAGGCACATCGAATCATTTACCCTTACCTTAACTCTATTCATATTTTTGCATCTTAATACTGTTCTACCAAGGGTGCTTCTCCCTCATTCACCTGACAATATCTTTCCCATCATTCTGTAAGGCCGATGATTGCCACCTCAAAATCAGTAACTGCTTTGTTTTAATTCTTGTCTCACTTTTAAAATGTGTTTATTTAAAAAAATGCCATCCTTGATAATTACTTTCTAATTAAAAGTCCATTGGTAGTTTTAGTTAAATTAAAAATGATTCTATATTTACTGGTCTGAATAAAAAGACCACCTTTATTATTTATGTTTATGTTCATAGTGTCTTCATGGTGTTTATGTGGACAGAATGTATTTCCTTCTCATTTGCAATGGAGAAAACAAAAAGCAAACTCATCTGAGAAGTTTGGTTAGTGAAACATAGGTCGAAATAGATCCTGGGATCTGGACATATTTAACCTGGTCTATATTGATCTCACTTTACATCTTCATGTAGCATTATTAATTCTGAGGTATTGCAAAATCTTCATATTCCAAATATTTTAGTAAGAATTCTTGTGACAAGATCAGAAATAAAGTTTTGTGGGTCTTTTTTAAAGGCTTAATCACATTTCGTTAGAAATTTAAGTTAATAAGAACATTCCATTCCTTAGGAATGTTTAGCATTCAAATTAATTGATGTTTAGCATATGGGTTACCAAATTTGTCTTTTCAAGGTTTGCATTTAGAGATTGCAAATACATCTATTAGGATGAATTTCTAGGCCAGTCAGGTTTTGATTTGTAATATTTTAATATTTGCACAATTCCACCTTTGCCTGACCTTTGAAAATTATTTTAACAGACCTACATTAACTTGCCTAATGGAATGACTTGCTACAAAGTGGCTATACTTGGTAACAGGGGAGGATGTTGAACATTTTTTTTTTTTCTGACTGTCAAAATTCATCTATCCTTACATTTGGGGCAATTGTTCATGAAGTATGGTCTTGGAAAACCACAGAAGAGCTTGCCTTCTGTAAAAGATAAAGAGTTGAATCTTACTTACTCTCTCCAAATTTAATATGGAGTTGGGGACCCAATACCTGGCAGTGGACCCTCCCACCCAGGCTCATATACCTAGAGCACCTGTGACATTTCAGTGGGAAGCAAGATGACCAGTGGTTTCAGAGGTGGGGGTGCAGCAGAAGTAGACAGGGCAGCATCTTGGGTAGAACCTTCTTGTGACCTGGCCTCTCGAGACTGTTTCTCAAATTTATTCTGTCGGTCCCTTGGGCTGTGCAAGCTCCCTTGCATTCAAGATTTCCCACAGCAGACAGGGTTCATTTTTGTTACTTGCAAGCAAGAATCCTTACCAATACCATGGGTTCCACAAGGTGGCAGGGAGATTTCTGTCCCTGAAGTCAGAATGCTGGGTCACTTACTAGGAAACTCAATTTATTAACCCTCAATTTATTCATCTGTAAAATAGGTTCAAAACCCACAAATGTGTCGATGATTGAAGATTGAATCAAGCTATGTCTGTAAACTATTCAGAATGGTCCCTGCTGCATAGGAAACATTGCATAGATATGACCTTTGTGTGACCAAATCCTGTGTATTCAAGTCACAAAGTCTGTTGCTCATCACATGAAGACCACCTCCATGTATATTCTGGTTTAGTATTGCACTTCACTTTTTTTCTATGCTGGGATTTTGTTTTCCAATTTAGGAATTCTATGCTGGCTCACACTTTCTGTCCTGAGATTTTTTAAGTAAGCAAGCTTCTAGTCACTTTACCTGGATCTTCTCTCTTCTGTCTGTCCCTGCCAACTCTCTCTCTCACCTTCCAGTCTTCAATGGAGATTAGCTACGCTAAACCCCAGTGACTTCAGATGGAAAGGGTAAAACTGAGTTGAAGCAAGAGTCATTCCTCAGCATCTGGCATGCAGATTTAGTTGTTTTAATGGAATTTAAAAAAAAAATCAAATGCACAGCCTATATCCCAAGACTTATTATGGATTCCTTAATTTATCTACTTAGCTTTTGATGAATTTTTTCTCTTCTGCTAAAATGTATAATGTCCTCTCGTAGCTAAACTGCGGAATCTTTTCCACTCAACTTCCTTCCCTTGGGATGTAATAAAGAGACAACTTATGGCCCAACAGCACATTGGAGACAAATTTTCTGTGAAAGAAAAATGTTTTTTACTACATGTAATGTTTCTCAAAGGAGGTAGGTCAAAACACAAATATCAATCCTCTATAACCATTTACTGAATGTCATATTTGGTTTGAGAATATTAAAATGTAGCATTTTATTTTGAAAGGCTTAGTAGTTTTGTTATGGCTGTTTGAATTTCCATAACAGTCATGTGTGAATTAGAATAAAGAAGAAATGAAAATTATTTACCACATCTGCATGCTCCATTAACAAAAGGGGGTGGTGTGCAAAGGATTGAGCAGAGCGGAAGCAGCAGTGTAGTGTGGTAGAAGGCCTACCTCACCTGTCAGGGTTGGACCAGACAAGGTACCTAAATGCTGTAACTGGCCACTTCCTACCAAGACTACACCCACTCTCATTCTCATATGGTGTAAAATGGAACAGTGGTATTCTTCAGGAAGGTTGCAAGAAATAAATGACATAATGCATACTGAAATACTTGGCTCATAGCAGAAATATAATAGAAATTCAACTGAGATAACTCAGTGAAAACTTTCTGATAGTTATCAAAATTTTGACGAATTACTGAAAATATCTTCTGTTTAAGTTGATATTGTTGTGCTTTCAGGCCATAACTCCAAAGAAACTATTTTCATTTGGGTGAAACTATTATATTATACATTAAATCCTTAGGCAGATGATACCTTAAATTTATGTTGGGGGTCAGAAAACTCCATTTGTAATTGCTTAAAAGCAAAATTGAGTTTAGGGAAAGTAAATGTGGGAGCTATAAGAGTCAAAATAGAAACTTCAGATATTTTCTTTATGTTAATTTTGTCTCTTTATAACTAAATTCAATTAGTTTTTCAAGGTTACTGCGCTAGAAGTGGGGACGAAATCTTCAGAAACCTCAGTTAATTTGGTGTTCTGTTATGCCCACTCACTACGCTTTTCTCACCAGAACAGTATCGCAAGGCAGGTGGCTGGGTAGCATTAACCCCTCAGCCCATTCACCTCTCCAAGCAAAGTGACATCCTCTGAATAGAAGACCTTGCAAAGTCCCTGATCCAACATTTTGGATGCATAGTTCCTCCAACAATTCTGCGATGTCTCAGAGTCACACTCGCCTCATTCTCAGCCACAGAGGAAACACATTCGTTATGGTGAGGGGAGAGGCCACCTGGGGACCCTCTGCCCAGGTTCCTTCACAACACTGTGCCTACCTGGGCCACAATAGGCCAGTCTCTTCTACAAGTTTGCTGTTATCTCAGGCTCCATCTGGGAATGGAGGAACAAGTCACCTCTCTGCTCCCTGCCTTTTGCCTTCAGATTCCTTCAGACCTAGTTTTTCCTGCCGCTCTTGCAGAACCCAAGACCTGCTTGGGAATCAAGAGTGATTCTCCTTTTACTGTCCAAATTCCTTTGTTCTTTTCCTCTTTCATTCTCCTGATCACACAGAATCGCGGTCAGTTTCTTTGGTTTACTAATCTTTTTTCAAACCTTTCTATAGAATAATCTTTATAGGCTAAGTCCTCAGGTCATTCTTTAATATTCAAAATCTAGACTTTGAAATATAAAGGATTTTTTTTTTAAGATTTATTTATTTGTGCATACAGAACTGGGGTATAGGCCAGAGGCTCATGGGCGGTGAGAGGCTTCACCAGAGACAGAGTGGGGAAAAGAACAGGCAGATCAACGAAATACACTGCTGAGGAGAGCAGCGGGTGGGTCAGGAGAGGTCTGCCACACCATATGGTCACCTCCGGGGCAGGCGGGGATCAAACTCATGCTGAAGCAGCTTTAGATTCTCAGTGCTATGCTTTAACCCGTTGTGTCACCAGGGAAGGCCATAAAGGAATTTTTTTTAAAGATTTATTTATTTGTTCATACAGAACTGGGGTACAGGCCAGAGGCTCAGGGGCGGCAAGAGGCTTCACCAGAGACAGAGAGAGGAGCAGAACAGGCAGATCGACGAAGTACACTGCTGAGGGGAGCGGGTCAGGAGAGGTCTGCCACGCCATGTGGTCACCTCTGGGGCAGGCTGGGATCGAACTCATGTGGAAGTGGCTTAAGCTTCTTAGTGCAGTGCTTTAACCTGCTGCACCACCAAGGAGGGCCTCTAAATCTGTTTTTTACGTGAGTCCATTTTAAATCTCAAAAGTCATGGACAGCTCCTATTTTTCTGTTAATTTCTTTTGTAAATTCTTTAATCTAAACTAATGGATACCAAAAATCTAGTTTGAATGAATGAGTGCATGGGATAGAAAAGAATAAGCAGGCACAGTATTCTCCCTTTAGCCTTGGTTTTGTTTTCCATGGTTTCAGTTTCTCTCAACTGTGATCTGAAAATATTGCATACAATACAGTATTTTGAGAGAGAAAAAGAACACATTCTCACAACTTTTATGAAAGTACATTATCATACGCATGCTTGTGTAGGATAAAACTACATGTAGGCCTTCCCTGGTGGCACAACGGCTTAGGAAGCAGCCCTGCAAGCTGGCTGCAGCCACTTCAGCGCAGTTCAATCCCTGACTAGGGAAGTGACCCACATGACCTGGCAGACCTCTCCTAACCTTCCTGCTGCTCCTCTCAGCATTGTACTTGTCAATCTGCCTGTTCTGCGCCCCCCACCCTGCGTCTCTCACTGTCCCTGCACCTCTGGCTTGTACCCCAGTTCTGCATGAATAAATAATAAGTAAATCTTTTAAAAACAAACAAACAAAAAACAATACATACAGGGTTTGTTATTCTGTAGTTTCAGGCATTGCTAAGAGTCATATACCCCATAGAACAGGGGAAAACTACTGTAAAGAAAAAAATTCTCATATATCAAAATACTGTCTTACCGTGTATGGAGGCTGCTTTACACCTTGATCTAGTTTCTTCTTAGTTGTCTAGCCCCAATTATTTTCTAGTTAATTGCTGAGTATATATGACCAGACCAGAGTTGTTCATGCCAAAATCTGACCCATAACTTCTGCAGCAATAAGGCAGAGAAGGCTCCTGCTTTGCCACCATCAGTTCAGAATGATTACGCTTTAGTCAAGGGCTGCCAGCTTCCTAATTCTTTACCAGTTACCTCTTCAACTCAGGGCCAGGTAGAGAAAACCAAAGGAGCTCTCCAAACTGACTGTGGAGGATGCTCTTCTGCCCCCTCCCAGGAACCCACCTTCCAGCCACCATGTTAACGACCTCCACTGTAGGTGGACCTGAAATCTTCTCCTTTCTTCCTCCTTCCCTTCCTCCCTCCCTTTATGCTTTCCTTCCTCCATTCTTTCTCCTATTATAAAGCTTCCCCACTCCAGTGTCTGTCTTTGAGTCTCTGCCAACTGCAAGTGGTGGGGGCTGGTTTACTTGCTCTAAATAAACAGCCTTTTACTTGTTCTCATTTGGGTGGTCTTCATTTATTTTTCACAAGCTTACTATACATAAAGTTGTTATTTTCAGAAACACACATTGATAGTTGAGCTTAACTAAATTTTTTGAGCATAGTGATGCTTAAGGAAAATAAATATTGGGCTTTTTCTTTACTTCAATGGACACAAATTAAAACTATAATTTGAATTGAACTTTTCCTTGAATTTATAGGTTCTGGCATGCTTGTCTCAATGGGTATGTTTGCAATGTCCTTGACAGTGTATATAAAAATCTCATTTTTACAATTTAAAATTATCACTTTCTAGCAAGTTGCTATTAAAAAAAAGACTCTAGGGCCCTCCCTGGTGGCGCAGCAGGTTAAAGCACAGCACTAAGACACTAAGGCCATTTCATGATGAGTTCAATCCCCCACCCTGGAGGTTGACCCTCATGGCACGGCAGACCTCTCCTGACCCGTCCACTACTCCCTTCAGCAGTGTATTTTGTCAAAAGGCCTGTTTTGCTCCCCACTCTGTCTCTGGCCTATACCCCAGTCCTGTATTCATAAATAAATAAATCTTTAAAAAAAGAAAAAGACTCTGGTACATGTTATTTTGAAAGTGAAGAACACTTATTATGTAGGTGATTATTCCTTACATGTTAAGTTTCGTAAAATTGTCACTCACCTGCATTAATCTGCTCATCTAGATGTAAGGCTATTGTGAAAGTATAATGACCCTCAGAAGAGTATCTAACACACACTTAAAAATTTGCGCAGGTTTATTTTTAGTTCACTTTAACAGACATTATTAGTCACAACAGCGATGCCTAAAATCTAAATTACCATCCTCATTTCATAAATGAAGGAATGAAGACTAAGATAAAATGACTTTGCTCAAGTCCTCCCCAAAGGAATACATCCTTATTCTCCTGCAAAGAACCTTAAGTCTGTTTGAAGAGGAACTTAGTGACTGAAGAAGGCTGCCATTCTTCTAGGAAGGTCATAGTCTTCGCATTAACAGCATGGCAAAGGGACCAAGGGTGTTCTTGGAACAGCAAGGAGGAAAGGGGATCCCCACTCAGGGACATGGCCAGCTGGGCTAACCTGGTGTTTGACCACAGAGCTAATGATGGTCTGATGACTCACACTCAACAGGAGAGCCAGAAAGAGACTGACGTCTTCCCATGCAAAGGAAGCACGCTTGTTCACATTGCTCTTAAAAGAAAATTCTGATCCCTTACAATATAACCTGGTCTCTGCAGTCCTCTTCCACTACTTCTTCCTACTCTCCTCATTCTCTACACTCCAGATACCTTTCACTTTCTCACTTTGAGAATTTGAACTGATCCATTCTTCACCTCTTAAAATTATGAGTAGAGCACTTCTTTATTTTCACATCATTTTGTACATTTTTTTTCCATCTCAATTGTAATCCCCGTGGGTTTCCCATCACCAAGTCACCCATGTTTCATCACCATAATCCTGTGCACTTCCCTCCCCTGTTTTTGATGCCGTTCCCCACTCCACCCCCACAAAATGTCTCTGGTATATGGCTGTTCATTATTCTTATTATTTTCTCGCCTGGTCCATTATACGAGTAGAGCACTTCTTCAGGATTCTAAGACTTCTGTATGAGCAGTTCTTCCTATCTTTTCAGTTTCAGTCAACTTTATCTTCATAAAGTCAAGACCACTCTCACTAGAGAAGATCTCCAGCCCCTACATCTACCCTCCTCCAGTTTCTGTCACATTGTCTTATCTATTACTTCTATGGTTGTAAAATTATCTTTTTGTTGTTGTTGTTACTTGTTTGATTATTTGTTGATGGCGCTCTAGACTGTAAGCTTCAAGAGGCTTGGGGACATGTCTGTCATGTTTGCTGCTGAAATCCAAGCACCCAGAACAGTGCCTGCAGGCTAGCGGGTTCTCAGTACATTTTTATTCAACATGGTATGAGTGAATCATGAATCCCAGTTGACACTATGATGACAGACATGCACCCACTCCTCAGGAAAAAACACACTGAATGTTTTATATATGATTCCAAAACCCTGAAATATCATCTGTAGACTGCTGGGAAAACCTCTGCATTATAGTTTTGCTGTTTCTTTTGTTGTTTGAAATTGATTCTGGATTTTGTTCTGTGAAAAGAAACATAACAACACACTTTAAAAGTATATTTTAGGGCCCTTCCTGGAGGTGCAGCTGGTTAGGATGCAGCACTGCAAGCTAGCCACAGCCACTTCAGTGTGAGTTTGATCCCCTGCCCTGGAGGTGACCCACATGGCGCGGCAGACCTCTCCTGACCTGCCCGCTGCTCCCCTCAGCAGTGTACTTCGTTGATCTGCCTGTTCTGCTTCACACTCTGTCTCTGGTGAAGCTTCTTACCACCCCTGCACCTCTGGCTTCTACCCCAGTTCTGCATGAATAAATAAACAAATCTTTAAAAAATATATGTTTTGGATAGAATTTAACAAAATACAGGCCAATTACTGATCACTGATTTTGAATAAAGTAGAGTCCTGATATTTACATTAACTGATCCTAGTGACCATATCTCAAAGACCTGATGGCTTGTGGCATAAATGTTAAGTGCTCATGTGTAAATAGATTTCCTGTGGAACATGGGAGGATTATACTTCCCAGCTTCCCTAGCAGTTAGGGAGAACCATCTGACTAATACTAGAGAATGGATTGGAAGCAAAAGTGCCACATATTACTGCCAGATTAGAGCATTACTCTCTGGTGTGTGAGCCTTAGGACTCCAACCCCTGCTACATCAGTGACTGTGGAAGTACATGCTGTGCCAAATCAACACAAGGGGGAAAGTTGCTCTGGAAATTCACACAGCACTTCAGCAGACTTTGTCTGAGCAAGAAGTATAAACCTTTGTTGTTTTGGGTCCCTGAGTTTTCCTGATGATTTGCAGCATAATGCGATATACTGTTGGCTGGAAAACGTGCTATTATGTGGATATGTATAAAATTTATAATTTTAGGAATATATTTTAAAATATATTATAATCTCAGAAATGTTAAAATGTGCAAAACATGAGTCTCAGATTAGAAAAAAATAGTTTGTTTTAAAATGAATTCATTAAGGCACATTATCATACTGTCAAGAGCTTCAAATCTAGACTTGGACTAAAATTCAAGTGCCAATACTTGCTAGCTTGTGACTTAGAAATGTCGCTGGTGTAAGACTCAGTCTCTTCATCTGTGAAATGAAGCTAGCAGTAGAAGCTGCCTCATCGGGGTCTGTGAATATTGAACAAGCTATTTCTTACAGCATATTCAGCATAGCAATTATTTCACATATTTTTGTGTGTATATTTGGTTAGATCACAGTTTGTTCAAGATGAGCATTAATTTAAAAATATATACACAAAACCTTTGTTTTCTGTATATAACCAGTATTCCACATATTTTTATATCCATATTTGGTTAGATGACAAAATTTGTTCAAGATGACTATTAATTTCAAATAATATACAGAAAACTATTAATTTTCTGTATATCATTATGCACAGAAGTATGCACACATATATAACTGATATACAGAAAATTTGTAAATCTGTTATGAGATCAGATGACTCAATCAGCAAATATTAATTCCTTATAAGGCATGACGACTAAGCCTCTAAGTACCGTTTCTTGAAATAATTCTAGAGGCTCAAGGCAGATTAGTCATCCATCTAGTATTTTCTAGGTGAAGCAGGCTGGAATCAACATCAAGAACATCCTTAAAGTCTAAAAGTCACAAAAATATGCCCAAAGAATGTATGAGGGTCAGTCCTATGTCATCTATCGCAGTGACTGGCAGTAATAAAGGGAAAGCTGAAAACTTCTGTCCAGGTGTGTGTGTGTGTGTGTATGTGTGCATGCTGGCAGTTGAGGACTATATTGGTAAGTCATATTAGCAAGAAACTGACTCTTCTGAGAAAGTATACAATTGCTCCTATCAGTACAGGGTTATATATTACAGACTGTCTGCAGTGATCCAGGGAATGTTACTGGGTTCATGCTACTCCATATTCATAAAGCAACAACTCTTATTGTTATTGTGTTTATCTATACTATATTTGAAATAATCTATGTTATTACTAACATAGTGCAACAATAATGAACTCTGAAGTTTATTCAAGACTAAAATTTCCTCACACATTCTTTAGGAGCCTTTATTCTGTCACCCCAGAGATGCATTGTGAATTGCAATGCAGCCTCCTCACCTCACTTTTCTGGAGGGTAAAGCCTGTGGAGAAACAGGTAGCTGATTAATTTTATTTTGATTAAATGCCTGCCTGAATCATTGCAGAGTAAGTAATTTTCTTTAAAGGAAGTATAGCTAGCTACCTCTAAATGTAACTCTGGACTACATTTCACCCTTTCTGTTTATTTTATTCTTAACTTATGAAACTGTATCTTAGGACTTGGGGTATATAACTTGTTATTTGATATCAGCCGAAAAACAGTGACTCAATTGTAGGGATTCTGGCACCAAAGGAAACAGAGAGGACTTAAATATGTTTCCAGAAGGCAAAAAAAAAAAAAAAATCTCTTTGTGTACACTTTACAACATGTTTCCACAGTCTTCCACACACGTTTCAAAAGTCAAGAAAAGTTGTCTTGCAATCCTTTAAAGATCAAAATGATAAAACCACAGAGAAAAGAAACCAACTCCAATCCACCTATTATTTATAAGATGTTATGGAGGAAATTCAGATAGAAAAACCAAGGAGTCCCTCTTCCTCCAGGCAACTGCATTAGGGTGCTATTCCTGGAGGTGAAGTGCTCACTCACTCACTCACTCACTCACTCTTCATTCATTCACTCGAGGCATTTTCTTTTCAGGGGTGGGCAGGGAGCCAGTGCAACAGGTTTGGTCTCCTCCTGGCATCCTTTAGTACTGGGTGCTTCGCAGGTCCTCCGTGGGCTACTTCTGTCTGCAGTACCAGCCTGTGTATACCTGGATACCGTCGCAGAGGCTACTGGAGAAATCTTAAATAGAGGACCCCCTTTCTGCACTAAGCTCTCTAAAACCTCATCAATTCTCTTTTGACTTTTGGGTATCTGGGATAGCCGCCACAGGATTTTAGATTTTTTCCCCCAAGGCATTTTTGTGCAGATCCCTTGTAGGGGTTGAGCTAGCCTCAACTCGGCTGTCTCTGACCTGGTTCTCCCGGAATCCATCGCACCACGCGGTGAGGGATGCGGCTTCCCACCCTATTCATTGGAAACACTCCCAAGTTTTTGTAATTTGGCGTTAACGAAACAAAAATAATGCTACAGTGCAAAACAAGCAACGTGGAGATGCTCAGCCCTGTCGAGTACGCTCCCATAGATCTCTAAATTTGACTCGTAGGACACCAAACAATGCTAAAATGCAAATTAGATAAAGTAACACCCTGAATGAGCCTCTTGACAGGCCAAACTGAGATTTTAATGGGAAGCTTACTCATATCCCCACGCCGAATTCATTCTATCTTTTCAGTACTTCAAAAAATTATGTAATTTTAAGTTTCACCACTGTCACAATGAGCACTCCACGGTAACAAGCAATGGAGCTATGGACACCCCCACATTGCTTTGTGTCGGGTAATTACGAAGTGTCGCCGCGCGAGAAAGCGAAGCGGGGAACGTCATTGTGTCCCCCGCAGCGGGTTCAGGGGTCCGGGGCTGTGTGTTTCACAGAAGTCTCATTAAACCGTACACTCCGATGTCCCTATCCGGACAGAGGAACAGAGGGGCGAGCTGACAAAGGTCTGGGGCGTGGATAGAGCGGCGCAAAGAGGAGGTGTGTGAGCGCAGAGTGAGCTGGCACCGCTCCCGGGAGACAAGACTCGCGCAGGGAAGTGGTGGGGAAAGAGTGCATCCGGGAGGGGTGGTGAGGGGCCGGCTGTGGCGTGGCAAGAGCGTCCCCGCTCCGGGGGAAGGGGAACCGCACGTGGGACCCTGCGCTCCCAGCAGCACCCATTCAGCCTAATGCTTTTGGGGTAAATCCAGGGCACGGTGACAAGAGTGCGCGCTGGGTCACAGGGTAAAGCTGTTACTTGCAGAGACGCACGAGAGAGAGACACCCTGAGAGGGAGAGAGGGGTGGAAGAGAGAGAGAGGGAGAAACAGAGAGGGAGGGAGAAAGAGAAGGAACGGAAGGGAAAAGAAAGAAAAAAAATATGGGCTGGAGGCTGTGGTGCCCTACTTCCAAGTGGTTCATTTCTTAACAGCGCAGTGGGGGCCTGCGCCGCGGTGGGGACCCGCCAGGCTGGGCGTAAGGACCTCTCCCATGAGCCTCCGGCCTTTCCGCGCCCAGTGGCCCTCGGAGGGGACGCTCTACCCAAGCAGCTGAGCGGATGTCGAGATCGCCCGCCCGAGAGCCCGGCGCTGCAAACCCGGGCGGCCAACTCTGTGCGGCTCCCCAGGGGGAGGACGCGGCCCTCTGGATACGCGACTGCAAGTCCCCTCGCCCTCCCATTGCCCAGCCTATCCCGCTCGTCCCCATTCATTTTTTCCTGTGCAGCTCCGGGGACCGGCTCAGACACCCACTCCAAACCCGCCGGAACCCCCACCGCGCGGCACTGGAGAACAGCCCAGGTCGGACGGGCCCCGGGCGTCGGGCGAGGTGGCGGCCTCGAAGGGCGCCGCGTCCCGCCGGTGCCCGCCGCGGATGAGCAGACGGCCGCGAGCAGCCCCCGGAGCCGCGCAGCATCCGCGTACACGGTGACGGCCGAGGCCACGCCCGCTCGGGAGCTGGGGGCCGTCCTACCCCCCAGCGCTCCCCCTCCCTCCCGGCCCCCTCCCAGCCCCAGCGCACTCCCTCCCCCTCCTCCCCGCGCCGGGCGAGGTGGCGGCCTCGAAGGGCGCCGCGTC
>NW_004567102.1:50607482-50622979 GCF_000260355.1 Condylura cristata
CCCCGAGACTCCTAGAGCTACCTTTCCCTCTGACAGCCACTGACGTTCTCCGCCGCTAGAAGAGACCCCGCTTCTCCGGCGCCTGCCTTCCCTCCCCCCCAGCCCCAGCCCCAGCCCCAGCCCCAGCCCCGCCGGCTCCGCTACCTCCGCCAGCATTGCCATCATCAGCACCACCTCCACCACCACCACCGATACCACCACCGCCAGCGGCGGCAGCAGCCATTTCATCTCCACAGAAACCAGACACAAAAACATGGCAGAAATGGAGAAAGAAGGGAGACCTCCGGAAAATAAAAGGAGCAGGAAACCGGCTCACCCAGTGAAAAGGGAGATCAATGAGGAAATGAAGGTATTTTTGGACTTCGGGGCTGGAGAGACGGAGCTCTTTCTTCCGCCCGCTCCCTTTGGGCCGCTGTATGGCTTTGGGGGGCACCGGGGAGCTCTTGTCAGTTTCTGTAGGATGCCCCGAACGCCTCAGCTCCTCCTCCAGGTGCAAAACAGAGGCCAACTCGCGGGCTGCATCCCCGAGATTTGCCTTCCTCAGATTTGATGGGGGTGGTGGTGGTTGGGGGGGGGTGGCCAGAAAACCACATACTGTTTAACCTTATAAACCCCAGGTTGGCACAGGCGCGTTTCAAGGGCAGGAGACCGGCCGCCGAGTGGCGAAGGGCATAGTGAAGAGGCTCTTCTAGTCGGCGGGGTAGTTTTCTTCTCTTTTTCGGGAACCATACCTCAGATCCCTCCAAAGTTAGGAGCCGCCCGACAAAGCACCCGGGGAGCGCTCTGTCCCATCCCTCTTCCTAGCACATTTCCTCGCTCCTCTATCCCGCTTCCGCCCAAGTAGCTGGCGGCTACGGCGTGGAGAGGCTGTCAGTGCTGGGGCGAGTTGCGGCCCGAGCGGCGGGTCTGGGTACCGCTTTGCTGTCGGCTCGCCTCGCCAGACCCTGCGCGCTTTCCTCGTTCGGCTGCCGCCTCCCGCTAGCCTTTGCATGCTTCACTTCCCAGCTAAGCCGGCCTGGCGAGCCCCGCTCAAAGACCGCTGTCTGAGGGGCGGCCTTCGCAGAGCGCCTGCCCATTGTTCCGAAAGGCCAGCCCGAGTCCTCTCGGCGAGGCCGGGCTCCCCGCCAGGCCAGCGGTGCTCCAGAGGTGGCGAGCGCAGCCGCCTGGCGCTCCAGCTGTTCGCGTTGGAGCGAATGCCCAAGAGTAGCGCTCAGCTCCGGGCCTCCTTTCGCCCCATCCCTTCCCCCTTATTTTTCAAGAAGTTGAAAGGTTTGTCCGGCGTGCGTTGTAGTCTGTGTTGATTTCACCAATCTCTCTTGAATTAAAAAAAAATGTTTTTAAGTGCATTTTTCTATTTGTGAGTTCCAAATAACTGACAGATTTCAGGGTACTTTGATTTTCATTCTACACCGTCTTGGTGTTCTCCCTCTTCTACATAGAATCACTAACACTGCCAACCTATTGGTTAAGTTTGAATCTAGAGACAAACTGGATGAAAATGGCATTGCAACTTCCCGAAATTTATTGCGTTTTGACATTTTCTTGAGCAGAACCGTCGATTCTATGAGCGTGTCTTGTATGAAGCCCATGCCTAAGTGCATATGCTTAGCTTTCCTTTCCTCTAGAAAATGTCTAGAGATCTGGAATTGGGAATTTGGAGTTTTATTTCTGGATGAGGGACTTAGTGCCTGGAAGCATGAGGTGCAGCTTCAGTTTGAGGAGAGTTAAGAGCTTTGCCTTGGAAATAAATCAGTGTTATTCCATGTGATGGAAACCATCATTGATTGCAGTGATAGTTATACAAAAATGAGACAAGTAGGAGTTCCCTCGAATGGGAGTGAAATTCAAGCAGTTTACAATAACCATTCATCCTCACTGTCCCCTGTGTTCGGGTTCCTTTTTCTTTAATGGGGGGTTGGGAGGGTTGGAAATGGGGAATGTGGAGGGAGAGGAGAGAGGCCAGCCACTGGGACATCACTGTGTGCACTGGCCCTTTAAAACACTGCCTAATGTGATCTATATGGATGGCAGCTTTTAAGTTTCATAGGTTCTAGAATTACAAATTAGCTAATTTTAATCAAAACATGTGAAATGTTATCCCGGCTGGATATAAAGGCTGACTGTGCTCTATGCTTGGGGCTCAAGTTGTTGACTTTGGCTGCGGGCGCACTCGGTGGTTTGGGAGATAGTTGTCCTTCTACAGTATAACAGATGTTTGTCTGAACTAGTGAGGAAGAAACAAAAACAACATTGTGTGAAGGGGAAAAATTACACAATTTTTAGCCAATGCTGCAGGACTAAGTATGGAATTAACCTTCGTGCACAGAATTTCCTCTTTTAAAATGTTATTTTTCTTCCAAATCACCACTTACCATTTGAAGTTTCAAGCCTCATCATTTTAGTACAGAGTGGCATTAAATAAGAAGTTTTACACTACAAATAATTCAATTGCCTGTAGGGTCAGTTTTTCTTTTCTTTTTGGATTGGATCAATGTATAGGAGACCATTGGCTGAAATCTCCAGTCAGGTCCTTACTCACACGTCAGTGAGTCATGAAATTACATTTCTAGTGAAAAAGTTTAGAAGGGATTCCTGTAATATAATAGCAGCAACAGCCTTTATTTTAAAAGTGATTTCTCAAAGTCAAAAGGTGGAAGGGCTTTGAATTCGTTAATATTTTTCTGCTTTTGATATTAATAACGTCATCAATGAAATCTCTCCCCACACCTCGTGGTATTACTCCCCCTCCAATTCACCAAACTTGAAGTGTAGAGTAACATAATAAGTTGGTTGCCCTGTATAAAAATATGTGCAACAAAATGTCACCGAGAACACAATGTGGCCTTGTGCAGCTTCATATCTGTGCTGCTGGAGCTGTCTGGCTGTGTTTGCCTTCATCTGAACGGCTTTCATCTGGACCAGTGTAAACCAAGCCCTAGTAAGTAATCACTGCCCGGCAGAAAGAAAGGAATGTATACAGCTAGCACGGCCTAAGCTGTAAAAACGGAAACCTGAGCCCCCACTGTGGATCACATATCAAGGCTTGAAGGTAGGGGAAATGAAAGGGGGAAAGAGGAGAGAGCGAATGGAAAAGTCAGCCTGGGAAGTGGAGGATCAGGAGGAGGCCCCCTTAGGGAGATTTGGCTCAGGGATTAGGGAATTTTATCGTGGTGTACAGTGACCTACTCAGGTTTCAACACTAGTTGGATCAAGTTGCTTCTCTGCGAGCTGAAAGAAAAAGGACTGGTGTGTATGTGATTTTTTTTCCCCTTCGGGTAATAGAAAGGACATTGGTACAAGTGTCTATTTTAAGTACAGCAAATGCAGGGCGCTGAGAATGAGCAACAAAATTGCTTCATCATAGAGACTCCCCCCCCCCAAGATTTCCTAATTGAGATAGTCACATATTTATTTAAAAATGTCCGGGAGAAGACAAACTGGCTGAGGTTTAGCTGACACCAGTAATGGCATGGAGATTGTCTTCATGTGTCTGGGACTAATGTGGTTGCTGTTTCACTAGATCAGATATTGAATTA
This sequence comes from Condylura cristata, assembly GCF_000260355.1. Lineage (NCBI taxonomy): Eukaryota > Metazoa > Chordata > Mammalia > Eulipotyphla > Talpidae > Condylura > Condylura cristata. The sequence goes on from NW_004567102.1 coordinate 50,611,019, forward strand.
CATTTTCCTTATCACTGGTTTAATGTACATGGCAGTTGTAACAAATTTAAATTTGATACAATATAATTTTGTGTGTGAAAAGTACATGACTTGGCATGGTTTGCTTAAGTGTACTTAGTGAAAAGATCTTCCAGTAGAAATATTTGCCTCATGACCTTTACAGTGTTTCTTTATCTTCCTTCCTCCTTTGATCCTGGTGTTCTTGAAGACTCATGACTGTACTTTCAATCCTATACCTTAATTAGTTACCAACAAAAAGATTTTAAAAAAATTAGATGGCAAATCAACTTTGTCTTTTTGTTTCTAAAGTATGTATTGTGATTGTATCTAATGTATTGTCTTTAGTATACTGTTAGCTCACATGTGTCATAATGAAATGATATTAGGAGGAATTCCTATGGGAAGGTTAGTTCATTTCAGAAGTTCATCAAGACCATGATAGATATACTATAAAAACTAGTTTGTACCACTGGAATTATAAATGTAAATATATGTGTGAGTAAAAGTATAGCTGCATTTAAGTGTGTATGTTCTGAAGACATAAATCTTAGTGAGTATGATTGACTAGTGGCTATGGAATAATGGTGTAACTAAAAAAGTCTAAACTACAAATAGAGATAATGAGTCAGAATTTTTATCTTTTAAAGCTCTGAGAAAATGAACATGATTAGATCAAACACTGCTCTGGAAACTTTCCTAAACAAGCCATAATTAATGTATTTACCATTTTTTTATTATCAGTCACTAAAGTTCAGGTAACCTGTGTTAAATATCTCGGGGGCTACTTTGTTGAAGTTTTCTGTCTATAAATATCCTCATTAAGTAATTTGTACCTAAAATTATGTTTCAGCCTTGATGCCTACAGTTAGAGTCAGGCACATCTGTTAGAGTTTAGTAGTAAACTTACCACAAGATTTTCTATTTTGGTTTCTGATGGTCTCCATTTGGCATTTAAAATGACCTGTGTCAATTGCGTAGACAATAAAGGAAGCTGCAGAGCTGAGCTGGTGTGTACAGTGAGCTGGTTTACCGTTTTGGAACAAGTAGAGAAGTTGAGAGTATGGATTGGAAAAGTCAGCATGTTTAAGCTTGATATCAGCTCATTACTAAAACAAACATATTTTCAGTTTGCTATTGCAACTCCATCCTGGTGTCAGACTCGGTAAGTCCCAGGAACCTAGGAAGTGGGCTTGGGACCAGATCTCATGATGGCACTCACAAATTATGTCAAATTTCCTCCCTGGCTGAGCAGTGGCCTCAGGTGTGCCACGTGGCAGGGAACTAATGCCAGTAGCGATGAGATGGGGTAGGATGTTCCAGAGCCCGGCAGCCTTACAGTCACGTTGCTCTCTGTTGTCCTACTCTGGCCTCCAGTGTAAACCCCTCAGAGATGGTCTTGGAAGGGCTCTGAAAGCCATGAATTCTGCTCTGATTAGCCCAGGGTTGTCTGAAAGTCCCTTTCTCCATCTGTGAACGTGTGAGTATGATGTGCAGGAGATTGAGATTCTCCAAGCCTTATGCAACTTGCAGGTTCCAGAGACGAGGAAATGGAAAGGAACCACTCCACTTCCTCCCGAATCTGAAATAAACATTTGAACTAGAAGAAAATGAGTCTGACAGACTCATTCCCTTCTGCGTTTCCTGCCTCTGTGCTTGCCAAGCACTGCTCTGAGAAGCCAAGCCTTGCTCTCCTTGTATGAAAGGCAGACTCACAGAAACGAAGAGGTAACAGAGTTTTAAAAGGAAAATCAAAAACAGGGCCTCAAAAAAGGCAAGTATCAGCGAGCCAAAGTGAGTGTCTGCAAAAGGAGAGTTCCAGGGATAGTGTCTTGTTAAGGCGGCTGGCCTTTTTCTATCCCAAGGAAATGCCCCTTTTATTAAGTTTTATACTTCTTCTTTAAAACAAAAAGTATTAGAAATAGGACGTGGATCATTTTAAAGATCTCTGAAGTCTAAAACTTGCTCTTGTGGAATGGGAAGCCAGCCACACTTGCACTCTCAAGCTAATAAGATTATTGAATATTTCCCGAAAGAGAAGGAATATTACTGGGCAGAATGAGAAAAAACAGAGTACTTTGTTTTTGATAGTGCCAATTGAAACATGTAAGCGGACATGAAAGCGTATGGTGAAAGGTTTGCTGGATGTATATTAGAGGATCTGTGCACAGGCGGGTAGTGGGTATGAATATCATTCATGTAACTGAAGGGCTGTAGGACTCTGTCCGGCTTCAAGGCCAATGGCTTTGGTACAGACAGGAAACAGTATAACAGGTCTTGGTGATTTTTAGGGCAGTTCTGCAGCTGTGATAGGACCCAGCTGCACACAGCTGCACACCTGCCACGCCTGCCAGTGTTACTTGAGGGCTGATCCCTGCAGTCTCACAGCATTTGTTTGACCTTTCAGACATTTGATGTTCTGGTCAGACATTAAAACATAGGGATGTAACTATCTGCTCTTTGCCACAAGACGTATGGAATCAGATGATTTTGGCTTCATATGCCAATCGTAACATCGTCCAATTCAGAATATATTAATGAGAACAAGACTTTCTCCTCGGGCCTGCCACAGGCCAGAGGCATGCCAAAGCCCTAAGAACTGACTTATAATGACAGTGTTGTGGCTGAGAACAACACTTCAGAATGACCCAAATGGAGTGCAGTGGCCATCTTCAAAGGATTTCAAACTTAAAAAACAAACAAACTACAGTTCAAGAAATAACAGAAGGACTTAATGGGTAAAGCAGGCCCAAGAGTGCGAGTCTGGGGCTCTTATTGTTACATCATGTTGATGAACCTCTGCCTGCGGGGCAGTCTGTGGGGAGGGACTTTTCTAGGTCTATCACCAGATTCAGTGGGATCATAAATATGGCAGCACTTGGTCATTGTAAAGGGCTCTTCCAGCATTTCTATACTATTTATTTATTTATTTATTTATTTATTTTTTTTTTTTTTTAAAGATTTATTTATTTATTCATACAGAACTGGGGTATAGGCCAGAGGCTCAGGGACGGTGAGAGGCTTCACCAGAGACAGAGTGGGGAGCAGAACAGGCAGATTGACGAAGTACACTGCTGAGGGGAGCAGCGGGCGGGTCAGGAGAGGTCTGGCTCGCCATGTGGTCTCCTCCGGGGCAGGCAGGAATCGAACTCATGCTGAAGTGGCTTCAGATTCTCAGTGCTGTGCTTTAACCCGCTGCGCCACCAGGGAGGGCCACTATTTATTTATTTATTTTAAGAACAGGGGCATAGGCCAGAGGTACAGGGGTTGAGAGGATTCACCAGAGACAGAATGGAGAGCAAAATAGGCAGGACTACTGAAACATACTGCTGAGGGGAGCAGCGGGAGAGACAGGAGAGGTCCACTGCACCATGTGGGTCAGCTCCCTGGCAGGGATCGAACTCATGCTACAGTGGCTGACGATAGTTTGATAGAATTGTGTCTTTAACCACTGTGCCACGACGGAGGCCCTCTATACTATTTAAACACTACCTCACAGGCTTTTTCTTGGTAGAACTGTAAAATAAAATTGATCCACTGTGTCAGTACTAAGAGAAATGACATAGACTCAGTCCCACGTCAGACCTTGGTATAGAGTTAGAACCTTATGTCTAATCAAGTTAAATCCCTACTTTCTACAAAAGAAACTACCTCTCTTTTCATGTCTCTATTAGCAAATCCAATGATTCTTACGAGAGACATAGTGTGAAATCTGTCAGACTACATGAAGGTGAAAAGGGAGTTAAATATTTTCCAAAATTAACCATCTGTCTATTATTCATAACCTTAACTGGCAGAGATACTAGCACTTCTTTCTCCTCCCTTGTAAGTTGTTCGGGTGGGGGTTTCCTTTTCCTTTATAAGTATTTCTCATATGCCCCACTTTCTTGGATAATGTGTGTCAGAATGTTTTGAAGTAAAGTAATGAAATTGACAGATCCTTTTTGTTGTCATTAGGATTGTGAACATAGCTGTCTAAGAGAAGATTATGTGTTAATTAATTTTTAATTAAAATTTCTTTTAATTTTACAGAAATAATATATAGACATAACAGAAATAGACGAGCAAGCAATCCAAATAAACAAAAAGGAAAACAAAGCCTGTAATTTTCTCACCCAGAAACAATTACTGTCAACATTTTGATATATGTCTTTTCATGCCCTTTTCTTTGTCTGATATATAGTTTTTTTTTAAAAAAAGGTCTCATAGAGTACTAACCTTTCTTTTAAAACTTAATATATTGTTAATAGCTTTTCATGGCAGCAAGAATTTATATGAAGTAAATATTGAGTAGCAAAAGAGTATTCCATTTTACTCATTCCATATGTAGCTATAATTTACTTGACTAAATTCTTATTGTTTGGCATATATGTTGTTTCTAGGAAAATAGTGCTGATGTAAATATTCCTGAACATACATATTTTTGCACCTATTTCTTTAGAATATTCCCCACACTATCTAGAAATAAAATTGCTGAATCGGGAATATGTACATTTTAAAAGCTTTTAGTGATGGAGTCAAATGACCTTTTCTAAAAGTTGTGTCAATAACACTGGATATTATAATTTATTTTAATTTTCACTTATTTACTTTTAGAATCAGATATCTCATAGTTTGCTTGGTTGTTCCTCTCCATTAATATATTTAAACAAATATTTGTGGAGGTATCCAAATGTATTGGCACATACATTGAGTGCTCGGCATCCTGTAAGATGAAGTATAAAATGAAGTAAAAGGGTCTGTCCTCAGTTGACTTATAGTGTATGTGGGTTATCTAATGTATTTTACTAGAATTGGGAGTTGGAATCAAAATGGGAATTATATTTGTGGGGAGAGGGAGGATATGATTTTTCCCTCATTTGAATGAATGATTGGGAGCACTTTGAAGACTTTCTGCCTCCTTGGATAAATTACAAAATTGAAAACACATTAATATTCAGTTATGTGAGGGCTGACATGAAAGAAATAAATGGTGCCTACCTACTTTTTAAGATGCTTGGTGTTTTCAAAATAAAATTATTAGTCCTTTAGAAATCCTTGTGAAATACATGTGTTACAGGGATACTTTGAGGATTTGAAATTACATTGTTTTCAAAGTGAGTTGAAGTCAACTTCATTATTTCCCCGGTAAAATGTTCAATTAAAAGCCATATAGATTGCATCATGACAACACTGTAGGAGTTTTTCCACTTGAATATGGAGAATATTTGATGAATGATTTGGGATTAAGTTCAAATAAAAAAATCGCTAATATCGAAAGAACTCAGAAAGAGTGGGGCAATAATAATAAAATTTCCTGCTTTCTACCATCTTTCTGTGGCCTGTTTTTTTTTTTTTCTTTTTAAATTTTAGGAAGCCATTGTGGTTTTAGACTAAAATTTAGGATTATCTTTTTTTCTCTGGAGTCCTGTAGTCAACAGAATGGAATCAGAGAGGACAAGAAAGAGGTCTAGGGGTAAAATATTAGAATTGCACAGTGGTTAGGGTCACATATGAGTAAAAAAAAAATGTGAAAATGAGATTAAATTTCCAACAATACAAATAGTTAAGGAGAGTACTAGCCAATCACAGACCCCCCAAAGCAGGTGAAATTGTAACATTGGTAGATATGCCATGGATGGAAATCTCTTTAAATGTGGTAATTGAAACCCTATCATATGATTGCCTTGCAACTCTTTGGTCCAAGGAGATAGAATATTTGGATTTGCTGACACATTTGACCATACAGAATTTATAATAGAAAGAGATTTGGAATAAGAATAGGAAGATCTGTATTTTTGTTCTGATCTTACTGGATGGTGATCTCTCATACCTATCGTTTACCTTCTTGATGCTCTAATTTTCTGGTGTAAAATGAGGCTCTCACATAGGTTCACCAAAAGTTTACTGTGGAAATCAAACACCTAATTCATTGAGTTATTGAAAGGAACAGAGCTTTAAAGGATGTGGAAATATTGTAAAGTGCTATAAAAGTGTTAGACATTATCATTATAATTATAGTGACCTATTTTCCAAACCCAAATTGGACCACATGGTATGAGAGTGGATTTTTGTGCCACATCCAAGGGTGAGAGGCAGTCTGCAAAATGTGATTTGTATGCCAGAATATTGAAATTTCTGGCACATTTTGATGGTTTATGGGAGCGATGATAAAATGTTTGAACTAGTGGCTGTTCAGTAAAATTTATGATGTGTGATCACTATAATTATGATATTTCTTTGCAAAAGGTATTTTATTTCCCGTATAAATAGGAGTTCTTTGATTTCACAGAATCTTGGAGCTGGGAGGAACTTTAAAAGACAACTTAAGTTTCCTGTCCTAAGTCTTCAGGACAAATGCAGGGTGAAGATTTTTAGGGAAGCAGATTTCACAATCTCCCTTAGTACAGTAACTTGTCTTACTATTAATATTAAGCATTCTTGAAGATCTCTCTGAATTTTAACTCATCACTTTAAGAAGATAACTTACTTAAACTTATGTAGGAAATTAATTATTTTAAAAATAGAAACCTTTTTAAAGAATAATAATACCAAGAAATTGGAAATAATAACCATTCACACTCTCTACCAGAAGGACTTGAAAACCCTCATGGACTATATACATTAAGTTCATTTCTCTTAGAATATGTTGTTTGTTGGATAATAGCTGCAAAAATTGATTCCATTTCTCAAGCCCACCATCAAATTCTTCCTAGAAATAAAAACATTTAAATTATTTATATATTGGAATTCTTTGGTTCTTTAATATAATATATGTAATTATGAAATAGTCTCTTTCTTGTTCCACTACAGGAAACCTTGGTGTCTTTTCTTTTTCTTAAAGATTTATTTATTTATGCATACAGAACTGGGGTATAGGCCAGAGGTACAGGGATGGTGAGAGTATTCACCAGAGTGGGGAGCAGGACAGGCAGACTGATGAAGTACACTGCTGAGGGGAGCAGAGGGCAGGAGAGGTCTGCTGCTCCATGTGGGTCAGCTCCTGGGCTGGGGATTGAACTTGCACTGAAATGGCTGTGCCTCGCTTGCAGTGACGCACTTTAACCCGTTGTGCCACCAGGGAGGGTGCCCTTGGTGTCTTTTTCTGTCATCTTGTTCCTCCTTCCATGAAAGGTGGGATTTTTGGCTTGAGGACTTGTAACCTTTTGCTTTCTACTTTTGCAGTTATATTTTTCAAAACACGAAGGTACTTGTTTTTACTTTCCATGACAAGAAAGGGGATGTTTTAGAGTTTATTTTCACTCACATTTATAATAACTTAGAAATCATAGAATAGATCAAGTTCCTATTGATTGTTCCATGAAGACCCAGAATTTTCCAGTACAAGCCGTAAACTAAGTGATGCAGTTAAGATGCCCAAATAGCATGAATTTGGTGTTAATAATCCAGTTGAAGTTTCAGCTTTTACCCAAACTTATGGATTCTGTCCCTGAGATTGGTTCTGAAAGGCTGAATGGATTTGCAGCTGGACTAAAACAAACAAATCTATATCCTTGGCTGGGAGGTTACTCCATGAATTATGCATCTGCGGCCTTTGTGTCACTTTAGAGGTTAGACAGAACCAGAAAGAGAGGTATCCAGAATCAAATGGTCTACAAAATAAGATATGGTGGCCAGGAGTTACTGTGCCAAAGCTATTTTTTTGTCTCATTGGCACAGCTCTTTTAGAGATTGGGGCAAACAGCGTACAGGCCAATCGGGTGACTTGAACTTGGCTTTAAGCACTATTGGCAATTGGTTTTTCAATGCAAGGTATAATTGTTATCTATCCTCTGAGATTCTGCTGCCAGGCCATTGATGGAGGATCTCTATTTGTTAGCTTAAGGACTGTCATTCTCCTGTCCAGGCACTCAGCTTAGCGAAAGAAATTGGGTGTTAGAGGAGATTGACGCCTCATTAAAAGGATTTCTTTTGATTGAGTAGAGCGGCATTTAGCTGAGTCCTCCTCGGTGGTATTCCAGAAGTTGCTGAGCTTATTATTCATATCGATCATATCATCTTTGTGCATTCATGAAAAGAATGTCTATTTAATGTGGACATGACCAGCCATCAGAAAGAATAAATGCCTCACTAAAGCTTGATATAGCTGACTGTTGGCCTTGTGGATGGTAACACTGAATCAATCTAGATTTTTTTTTTAATTGCTGGTGTGCTTTATCATCACAGATCGGCCCAGTTGGAACTCTGAGCTTAAGTGGGCACAAGCAAAAAAATCCAACATCCTGTGTGTGGTTTCAAATGCCAACTTTGTTTTTATGAAGTCAGTAGTGTAATCTTTTCTTTTTTTTTAATGCAACCCTTAATCTGAAATTGTGAAATTCAGGAGAGTACAAAACTCACTTTGAGGCTGTGCTCACTGTGGCTTAGCCCGGGTGCTCTGTTTCAAGCATATAAACTATACATCACAATGCAGTTCAGACAAAATATCTTTTAGGGAGAGTGAGAAAAGATTCTTTGAGCCACAGAAAAGGTTAGAATAGTTTTTCTAGCTCACTCTAGAAGGCTCAAGAGGCCTTGCCAGATGGAGGATTTTTTTTTCCTTTTTGGATTTTTAAAAAACAATATAATAGTCTATTTTTACATCATTTTGTGCCTTTTTCCACCTCAGTTGTAATCCCCATGGGCTTCCCATCACCAAATCACCCATATGCCATCACCATAGTCCAGTGCACTCCTCTCTCCCCACCATTTTTGATCCCATTCTCCACCCCTCCCCCGTAAAATGTCTCTGGTATGTAGTTGTTCATTATTATTATTATTTTCTCCCCTGGTCCTTTATACTCCTGCTATGAGTGAAACCATCTGGTATTTTTCTTTTTCTTTCTGGCTTATTTCACTAAGCATGGTCCCTTCTAGCTCCATCCATGTTGCTGCAAAAGGCATGTGTTTATTTTTTTTTGATTGCTGAGTAATACTCCATTGTGTATATGTATAGCATCTTTTTAATCCAGTCATCTACTTTTGGGCATTTGGGTTGTTTCCATGTCTTCCCAATTGTAAATAAAGCAACAATAAACATTGGGTGCAGGTATCTTTTTGAATCAGTGTTTTTGTGTCTTTTGGGTAGATACCTAAGAGTGGGATTGCTAGGTCATATGGAAGCTCCATTTTTAGCAGTTTGAGAAAACAGATGGAGGATTTTTTTAATCCATTAAACAAAATTTTATTAAACCTTTAGTTTGTAGTATAGTCTCCTTTTTGGTTAAAATTTCTTCCAGCAGCCCTCCCTGGTGGCACAGCTGGTTAAAGCACAGCAGTAAGAAGCTAAAGCCCTTTTAGCATGAGTTCGAACTCTGCCCGCCCTGGAGGTGATCCGTATGGCTAGGCAGACCTCTCCTAACCCGCCCGCTGCTCCTCTCAGCAGTGTACTTTGTCAATCTGCCTATTCCTGTTCCCCTCTCTGTCTCTGATGAAGCCTCTCACCATCCCTGCTCCTCTGGCCTGTACTCCAGTTCTGTATGCACAAATAAATAAATCTTAAAAAAAAAATTTCTTCCAGCTTTATTGGAATATAATGACATATAACTTCGTGTACCATTTGGAATATAAAATTGTTGATTGGTACATTTATGTATTGCAAAATGACTACCATCATAGCTGTTTGAAAGTCATACATGGGCATTAAGGACATTAACACACATAGTCTTACCTCTTGTTTCTGATCTAGCAGTTGATAAGTTCATAAAAGCCAGTTTCCTGATAGTGTAGCTGTAAATCTGTCCAATTATAGCTATTATTTTTGCAGTATGATATCTATCATAACAATATTAATTATATTATATTGATTGATAGTTGATAAAGAATTTCCATTCATTATCCAAAATCTGGTCTGGCCAGTAACCTTAAAGTTATTTGGTACTTGTAGGCTGCTTATCAGAAGGCAATCAGAATGACCTTTAATGTCACAGAGAAAGTCTGCCACTAATGAAATTTGAAAAGCAAATTATGCATTAACTTTTAAAGAATATTTTTGCAAAAGGGAAAATTAAAAAAAAATCTTTGTAGCCTATTCAGCTTTCTGAGTGGCAGTGTTTATAATTGAGAAATTATTTCTTTGCTGAGATTTTGTTTTATCTGACATAAATCATGTAAAGAAACACCTGAGTCAAAAAGCAATTCTGTTTTCAATTAACCTAAGCCACAATGGTCTATTAATTGTTTTCATTTTCAAAATCCTTTCTTAGCTATTTCTGTACTTTGCTTTTCAATATTTTTGTGTTAGTGTGGGATATTGACTTTGAAGAAAAATATGCTAAGATATTAGTAAATGACCTTATTATTATCTTTAAATTACAAATGTCTGAAGGTCTATCATAATTGGATGAATCACTCTGAAATTTAAATGCATTACAATCTTTGCACGTGATTTGAAAAATGAACACAATGCTAGGGGAGGCTCACATGGCCGGCAGTGAAAGGGTAGCGCAAACAATTTGATTTATATATTCTTTTAAGCTAGTTATTGATTATATAACTAAGTAGTCTATGTTTTCTTTCAGAACTTTGCAGAAAACACCATGAATGAACTCCTTGGCTGGTATGGCTATGATAAGGTTGAATTGAAAGACGGTGAAGATATTGAATTCAGGAGCTACCCTACAGATGGAGAGACTCGGCAGCATATTTCTGTTCTCAAAGGTAATGACATTTAATGTCCTTTTGTTCATGCAAAGAAGGATTAACTATCTCAACCTGCCAGATTTGACTTTCTTGGGGACTTGTTTTAATTATGCCAATGGTTGATACAAATGTATGGGTGTACTTACCCATAAGCAGAATTCGCAGACTATAAGAGGACAACATAAAACAAGAGACAGGGCTAAGATCTGTAGTCCTACCTACAACTTTAAAGAAAAGGACAATGTTTATCTTTCCTAAGATCTTTGATAAATCAATTGTTGAGTACTGGTGCTTTCTGGTAAATGAAATTTTAGGTGTAGATTTTAAGACGACAAGAGAGAATCACAGTTTGCTTAGTAATTTTTTCCATTGCCTTTTTTGGGTGTCAAGGGTTGTAAAGGAAAGCTCTATTTTGGTGTTGTGTTTGAAGTTTTCATTCTTTTCATATCCTATAGCCTATCCAGTAAGATGAGGAGTAAGAAAATACTAGATGATTGGATCCTCTATTCCTCTGTAAGAATTTTCACTAACGTTGCAGTAATGAATGGAAACATAGAGACTCTGAAGGGTTGAATCAAGAGTGATTCCATTGGGTAGCAGTGCCAGGTATCTCATGTTAGACCCATTGGTGGGTGTTGATAGACCCTTAATTTGGAATGAGTGTTTGGTGAGAAAGAGATTTGGAGAGAGAGGGAAAGAGAGAGAGATTGGGGGGGAGAGAGAGGGAAAGAATGTGAAACCCCATTTGGGGCATTTTAATAAAATGTGGGTAAAACGAATTATTGTCATTGGCAATTTAATCAGTATTTGCATTGCATTCAGAATCTATTGGCATAAACTACCTGTTCATGCATTTTATTTCCAGTGTTTAAGATAGAGCTTTTCCTTATATGCCAAGCAACGAAATGTAAATGAGCTGTCCTGCAGGCATGTGGAATCAAACGTACGTGACAAATTTTCTGTTAAGCTTGCTATGAAATTGTATGCATCATGTTACAGAGATAGTATCATCAATTTCACTGTAAATGAAAAATGCAAGTCATGATTTTATAGTCTATAAACTAATAGCTTGTATAATGCTTGGTTTAGGCAATAATTTTTGCCGCCAGGGAACATAGAGAGTCAGGGTCTGTTACTAAGGGAAAAAGTTGTTTTCCATGGTTGAGTTTTTTTTTTTTTTAACAATTCATATGCAAGGATAAAATTCACAAAGGTCATATTACTATAAATTTTCTTTATTTTCATTTTTTGTTAATTTTTAAAAAAAGATTTATTTATTTATTCATACAGAACTGGGGTACAGGCCAGAGATGCGGAGGGTGAGAGGATTCGCCAGAGACAGAG
>NW_004567102.1:50623224-50640552 GCF_000260355.1 Condylura cristata
ACAGAGTGGGGAGCAGAACAGGCAGATCGAGGAAGTACACTGCTGAGAGGAGCAGAGGGCGGGTCAGGAGAGGTCTGCCCAGTTGGGGCAGGCGGGAATCGAACTCATGCGAGAGTGGCTTAAGCTTCTTAGTGCTGTGCTTTAACCCGCTGCGCCACCAGGGAGGGTCCATTTTTTGTTAATTTTTAATGGGCATTCATGGATTGAATGGGTATACCCTATGACAGTTTTTTTTTTCTTCCTCATTTGATTATGGCTCCTTTGATTATGTTATTACTTACATTCCTGTAAACTGGGACCTAGTTAAAATGCTGGGGGCACTTTTTAGGTTTTCCCAGGTAGCCAGAGAATGAGGCTTACTAATATATCACTTTGTATGTGGAAAAGGTTAATTGCCTCTCAATTTTCTGTAGGCTTTTGCAGTGCTAAAAATTATCAGTATGATACAATTGGGATGCTAGCTATCATAGAGGAGAAAATTATTAAGGAACCCTTTGGTGATTTATGGTAACAAGACTGAAAAAGGTCCGGGATGGTCTGTGAAGTTCTGGTAAAGTGTTTAAAGATTTGTAAGGAAAATTTTTATTTTGGTATGTGGCCATTTTACTTGAGAAAGGGTATTCAATATGATTTTTTTCTTTTACAGAAAATTCTTTGCCAAAACCAAAATTACCAGAGGACAGTGTTATTTCACCATACAATATAAGCACAGGCTATTCAGGGCTTGCCACAGGAAATGGACTCAGTGACTCATCTGCAGGGTCAAAGGAGCATGGCAATGTGCCCATTATTGTACCTTTAATTCCGCCACCTTTCATAAAGCCACCAGCAGGTAAGTCACTGTTGGGGTTTCCAATAATAATTTATAGAAAATTGTCCTGTGAATGATTATTAAATATTCAAGTTAATGATGGAAAAGATTTAGAAACTTAGGTACAAAATGTTAGTGCATGTTTTATTTAGAATATTACTATATTAAGAAAATCCTCCCAACTACTACTTAAACTGTAAACTTATAACTGACAGTAAACCTTTCCTACCACTGTCCAAAAAAAAAAAGTTATTTTCCTTCCCTGAAATCATCTGTTTAAAATATAAAAGAGTGAAATACTTTAAAACAATAAGAGATATACCAACTGGCTAGTGAGAGAAAAAGCAACCATTGTAGAGGCGGGCAGTGGAATAGAGGAGACTAGGTCTCCTCTGTGGGTTTTCTGAAGGAAGGGTCAGTTTTGTATCGGATGCACAGACACATTACTCAATGTGTCTTTGTAAAATTCACTGAAGAAACACTCTAGATTATGCGTCTTCGCCAAAGTTCCTTCTTATTCCTCTGTAGCTTTCTTTGCGAGCTTAAAAAAAAAAGTGGAGATTTGAATGTCATTGTGTGAAAAGGTAATCAGTTTTTCTATTTCCAGAAAATTAGATGGCAGTAGTAGAGTTGGCTGGCCATGGACTGGCATTATGTGACATTGCAAGCTACGCTGTAGATTTGTTTCACACGGTGGGGGGGATTTGGGGGGGCTGTAATAATACTGTATCTGACTTTGTATAAACTTTTGGAATTATGCTAGAATGCTTAATTGCTAAGCTGGATATTTTTCTGTATGTTGAATTGACCAATGATAAGTACTCAATATTGATAATAGTACTTATATCCTACTAAGATTAATGGATATATATATATTTTAAACATTTTGATTTTTAAATTTCTCTATGCTTACAGAACTGAGGTATAGGCCAGAGGTTTGGTGGGTGAGAGGGTTCACCAGAGACAGAGCGGGGAGCAGAACAGGCAGATCCATGAAGTGCCCTGCTGAGGGGAGCAGTGGGCAGGTCCGGAGAGGTCTGCCCCGCCATGTGGGTCAACTCCCTGGCTGGGGATTGAATTCATGCTGCAGTAGCTTCGGAGAACTTCATAATGTGGTGCGTTAACCCGTTGTACCACCAGGGAGAGCCGTAATGGGTGTATTTTTTAAGGAAAATAGGTACTTTTCATACACAGTGAAGATATTTGTAGATGTAAATTCTGGTCTTATTTTATGATATTGTTTACATTGTATTCTGAGTATTACTAACATTTTTCTTTTTGCCATGGGTATAATCTCTTGTTTACCCCACTAAATTTTAGCAGTAAAAGTGTCCTTTCATATTGAGGTCCTCAGATATGTTGTTAAAATCCATTTCCTGTCAAAATCATTTGTAATTGTGTTTGTGTATCATACAAACTTTGCCTTTCTTGTGCCCCGTCTTCCTTTCGTTGATTGTTTTACGATACAGAGGAGCTCAAATTTATCTCCCAGGTACCCAGGACACATTTTGCATAGGCCAGCTAGAGAGAAGAATGGTTACTACTTTTGTAAGCATTGGGTTTGTGTTTGTTTGTCCTGTGAAGTAAGTGTGGATGACCATGAGAGTATCAAACAGCCAGGGGGGCTAAGTGTCTGATGGACAGGGTTCAAATCTCAGCTGTGTCACTTACCAGCTCTGTGAATGGACAAATGACATACCTCCTCTTCTCCTCATTTCCCTATCGGTCAGATGGGGATCACAGTTCGACTTCATGGGATTGTTGTGGCCATGAGATGAGAAAATGTATAGGAAACACCTAGTGTACTATCTGTCACAGGAAAGCCATTGAGTGAACATCATGCCTCTTTTTCTTTTTTCAGTCCTTCTTCTTCCCTAGAGTTATCATGCACATAATTTGTGCATAAAAAGGTGTGCATCCAAATGCAAATTCCCCTCTAAGACTTATTTGAGCAAAGCAAACAGCTTTAGAAATTAGCATAGCTGAGGCTAACATGAATTTGGCATGCCAAAAAACCTGCCCTGGAGTTTCCTGCTCAGTCAGCCACGTGGAATTCAAGCACACAGCTCCTATTTAACTCTAATTCCACATCAGATCAGGAAATAAATATGCAAAGGGATAGAGGCCAAAAATGAAGCCTTGGAAGTCTTAGATGTAAGAACTCTGAGGAATTAGAAGCCAGAGTAACTGAACACCAGTGGTTTTATGCTGTCTTCCATGGAATTCCAAGGTGCTTCCAAGGTATCTGTTGAAAACAAACTGTAAGGAAGGACATGTTTAATTTTCTGTGTCTGAGACCTTGACTCTATCCCTCTCTAGAGTTCTGTGTGACAAGATGAAGTTACAGAAAGTTTCTCTGCTTTCAAGGAGCTTATTTTTGTAACCAGCTTCTCAGCAGAAACTTATAAGGGAGATGAATTTTGATTTAGTCATATTACGTAGTGCAGGGGTCAACAAACTTTTTCTGTAAAGGGTTAGGTGATATTTTAGGTTTCTGGTCATGCTGTTTGTATCAAAGTTACTGGCTTCTGGTGTTGTAGCAGCTACATGGCCTGGCTGTGTTCCAATAAAACTTTATTTACAAAAACGGCAGCAGACAGGGTTTCACTGGGAGCTGGAGTTTGCTGACCCTTGGGTTGGAATAAGCCTGGCAAGCATCTCATGATAACAAGGAGGTGAATAGCTTCTAAGAATCAGGTGGTGAGTTTTGCCAAAGGGCTCTGTGTAATAGTGTAAGGCAGGGCAGGAAAAGAGTGGGGTTTTCAGGCTTGTGGTGAGCTCTGGCACATTGGGTGTTCTACCAGTATTTGTTGAATAAATGAATTCCTTTTGTAAATATATAGGGCAGTATACTTTTTTGTTCACTGAGAAAATGCTCATACCTTGTCTGGATTAGTCCCAATCTGTCTGACTTGACCACGGTCTCCCTGACCATGATGGGAGTGACTATCCATGCATTAAGTGAGGCCCATTGTAGTTCTTCCTTTTGCCAAAACTCTTACCAGAGCTTTTATTCAAGGTAATTGAGACAAAGCACACTCATTTTCAGTTTTCTATACTTGTGGCATCCTGAGGCAAACTAATAAATGGCATGATGACTAGAACCACAGTGTCCCTGGGTAATTTAGAGTTAACTGTATCATTCATGTGTCTACCTCACCAGACAAGGAAGACGAGGAAAGGAAATAGCTCTTAGTGTTCAGATTGTTGTAATAATGTAAACTGGTTATATGAAAATGCAAATCAGTCCTTATGTTTGTATTAAATCCTTTGCAATTTATGAAACTCATTCAATTTCATTATTTTACTTAAATTGATCTTTACAATAAGCCTGGGAAATAACATGTTAAGTATAAAGAACTGAAGCTCAAGTAGGCTCAATGGCTACCTTAGAGTCATGTGGCTTCTGAGTACTTAACCCAAGACTAGTTTGTCTTCTAACTACTAATCCAGTATAATCCAGTATTCTTTTTATTTATTTATTTATTTTTTAATATAAAGTTGACTTTTCAGCAGATATATACAAAACTTTCCTAGACTGTATCATAATAAGAACATGTATTAGTTGGGTACTTCAGAAACAGTAGACAAGAGATACAACTTGTTCCTGTAATAGATCATTTTTGAAAGTGCACATCTATTGGGAAATGTAAGTTCATCATAAACTTGAGGATCTGTGGATCTGTGAATTGGTGTGACCCCGTAAGGGGTAAAACCCTAGCTTTATTTTATTTTTTAAAGATGTATGCATGCAAGAACTGGGGTACAGGCCATACGTGTGTGTGTGTGTGTGTGTGTGTGTGTGTGTAGGGGGGTAGTGAGAGAAAGAGTGGGGAGCAGAACAGGCAGACTGACTGAAATACACTGCTGATGGGATCAGCGGTTGGGTCAGGAGAGGTCTGCCACGCCATGTGGGTCACCTCCCTGGCCGGGGATCGAACTTTTGCTGCAGTGGCTGCGGATAGCTTCATAGTACTGCACTTTAATCCCTTGCACCACCAGGGAGGACCCCTTTCCCCCCACTTAGTTTTTTATTTTATTTTATTTATTTATTTATTTATTTTTTAAAGATTTATCTATTCATACAGAACTGGGGTACAGGCCAGAGATGTGGAGGGTGAGAGGATTCACCAGGAACAGAGTGGGGAGCAGAACAGGCAGATTGACGAAGTACACTGCTGAGGGGAGCAGCAGGCAGGTCAGGAGAGGTCTGCCATGCCATGTGGATCTCCTCCGGGGCAGGCAGGGATCGAACTCATGAAGAGTTGGCGTAAGCTTCTTAGTGCAGTGCTTTAACCCACTGCGCCACCAGAGAGGGCCTCCCCCCACTTGGTTTTAACGTGTTGCTGTTCAGAGGCAAGTTGCTTGTCTCCTGAGGTACAAGAGGCCCCATCTGGTCAGGTGCTATTTCTGAAGTGTGTTTCATGTTCCTGAGTGGACTCACTCCTGGACCCCATCCATGTTTGGAGGCCTGTGGGCCCAGTGGAATACTCATGATTGGGGATATTGTGATACTGTTACAGGGTAGTCCAGAGTGGACTTGGGCTACCTGTCTGTGGGCCCTCACCCGCACACTCAAAATGTAATTTTCTGCAGACACACACAAAAAGGGTAATGGATTTATTTTAAAAGAGGGGAAAGGAAAAGGAACCAACCCAGGGAAAGAGAGTGGGATACAAAGTAGCTGGAATACTTTACCAGCTGGGCTAACTAGAAGCTCTAGTCCTAAACCAACACTGCAAGCCCCAGTCACACGGTCTGAGAGCAGTTGCTCTAGAGAGAGAGAGAACTGTTACCTCTGCAGTGTGTGACAGTTGGAAAACCGCTTACTATTTATCCCCCAAAGTCCCAGAATGCCTGCTTAGCTCTGCTCTTGGGTTCTTTCAGTTCTCTCCTTGGTACTGCTGGGAGTTGTAGTTTCCAATCACTAGAGTAGGGGTGGAGTCCACCAAGCTCTGCAGAGTTCCTTTAGGACATCATTCTCCTTAACAGTACCACACTCTTTTTGGATTTCCATTCTCTTTTTGCACACAGCTGCATACAGAAATGTGGGTGTAGCTGATTTTTGGGTGTGGGGAACTGCTTTTTTGTTCCTGTACCTCTTGTCTCCAGAGAGGGGAAACTCCCTGTGTCTTGGTGATTACTACAAGAATTGACCCTACTTTGGCCAAACATGTTTTTGTCCATTTTCCAAGCTAATCTGCCCTTCCCCCCCTCAGAGACAAAATCTGGCCCTTGGGTTTGTGACATCACAGTTGTTACTATGGTAATGGATTTGCTATAAACACAGGATGATAGCCCTGATTTTGCTCCTCCCCCTTCTCCCCCCAAAGTGGTGAAGGGAATCACCGTGGTTCCTAAATAAAAATCACAAGCTTCTTTGCAAGCTCTAGGAAATGAATGGAATTAGCTTTTGTCTTGCAGAGCAGGCCACTAAAAAAACAACAGCAATAGAAAACTGTTATGAGAATATTATCAGACAATCATAAGTATCGACCAACTCTTTCTTTTTATGCAGACATTCTTTTATCCTTTTAGTTTGAACAAATGTGAAAACCTCCCTCTTTGCTAATTTTAAAAATCACAGCATGAACATAGTCTGAAATGTCAGAAAATACATCAGCAAGAGTTTTGAAAGATAACTCAGGTTAATTACATTGTAACCTTGCTGTAATTCTTCTCATATTAAAGCTTTTATTTAATATGGGTTCAGTCCTCTGGGCCTCAATTCAAAGAGGGTTATGCTGGTAAAGGACTTTCAGCATGGATTATAAGAACTATGCTGTAGTGAGTCTTCATTCAAAATACTTAAATTTGACTATTGAAATAAAGACATCCAAAACAAATTTTAAATAGCTTTTTAAATTTTTTTAAACAAAGATGTTATATTGGTCTTTATCCCTTTATAAGTGTGCTAGCCCTCAGCCTTACTGACAGGATGTCAGTCTTCTGTAGTGGTTGGGTAACTTTGGGTCTCTTCCTTAGGCTACCACTAGTTGGGACTTGAACTGGGCATTTAACTCCTAGACTCAGAGGTATTCCACGACAACATTTTGCTCTCAGAAGTTAAAAACAAACAAACAATAAAGCTATTATTGTAATTGTTTTTGGTCACAAGAAAAAGATAAAATTCAGCAACCTTTTCTCACGAAAGTTTCATTGAGCCATGCCGCAGAAAGCGCTGTGTATCTAGGAAATGACATTTAAATCTGAGTCTTTTGACAGGTCTTCCCAGAGGCTTACTACTTGCCTATTACAAGTCCACAATCCCTCTAAATCCCTGAATACTTAAAAATGAAATAAAATGCAGAAAAGGAGAGACTCTTCCTCTTTGGATGCATTTAAATAGCAGTTTTGAAAAAAATTGTCTTTTACCCCTGATGGTAAGTGAACTTATTCTTATTCCCCACCATGTTTTCATGTGTGGAGTGAAAGGAGAGGTCCTTGCACAACCATGCAGGCAGGTTTGTGTGGAGGCATCAAGCTCCTAAGACCAACTTGATTTCCTATGTGAAGAAACAGCTTGTCTTTCTTTGAAAACAATGACCATTTCCTGTCCTCCAGGATGGTTTTCTTTCAGTGAGCTTTCCAAATTTGTGTTCAGTCACAGTCATGAAAATATGATACTCTTTTTCAGGCAAATCTTGAAATTCTTAAGAGGTTATAGGAACTGGGCTCTGAGGAACCATTAGCTTAACTGAGAATATGGAAATATTCACGTGATCTGCTAAGCTCTATGTATATAGCTGAGTAACTCAGAGTTAATAAGCATGTTACTTTTTGGCTCTTAAAAGTCTTACATGGAGTTGTACTAGCAGGGAATCAGAATGTGGTTTGCATTATGATCATTATTTATTTTATCTGTTATTCAATATTCTTGGGGCTTGCATATGAATGATGTATTCCAAATAGCCATTGAGAAAACAGGATTTAATCAAAATTTATTTATTTGTCCAACTTTTAAAATATGATTATTAAATAAAATTGCCTAGAGTTAATGGGATTTGGATGACTTGCTATTTATATAGCAGATACATTTCTCAAAAAATGAAGAGATTCACTGAACCCTCAGATTTGGAGAATTTTCCAAATCACTTAGGACAAGGATGGGAAGAATTAAGGTGAAGGGTAGGAACAGGAGTAGTTAGTAACAGTAGTAATATAATCACATCATAGCTTAATATTTTTGGAGTGGTTATGAGGGACCAGGCATTTTGATAAAAGATTATCTGATTTAAATTTCACAGCAACTCCATGTGGGTGATATTATTTATTTTATTTTATAGATAAGGAAACTGAGACACAGAAAAAATAAGCAATTTTTTTGAGGTCACACAGGTAATAAGTGGCAGAGATGATATTTGAACCTAGGTTTGACGTCTCCTTAATTCATAGTCTTGGGCACAGGATTATAGAAAAAACTATGCCAGTTTTTCAATTATATATTTACTGAATGTTCTTCACATTGTATTATATAATGCAATTATTTCATGTCATCATCCTTGACCAATGTGGTAGATATATATGTGTGTATATATATACAGATATATATACGCACACATATATCTATATATTCATTCTAGACTTTTTTTATTCTAGACTTTTTAATTGTTATATATTTAAAATATTCCAGCTTGACTTTGAAAAATATGATATAATTTTAGTAGTATTTTTAGGGTGCATAGAAGGAGTAGGAGAGTAGTCAAAGTGGAATAGCAGAAAGCCTACGGAGGGATCATCAAGAACTGTTGTATTTTACAGCTGAGGGAACTGGCATCAGACACATAATGTAGGCTAGAAGTGGTTTAAAAACAAACAGAATGAAACCCCAAATGTTAACTAACTTAAATAGTTAACAACAGTTAACTAACAGTTAACAAACTGATAAGGGGTGCTATGTTAGCTTTCTTTATACATTCTGTCTTGAAGATGCAGAAGTCAAGTTTCAGTATGTTCAGTTCTTTCTTCTTTTTTTTTTTTTAAGATTTATTTATTTATTCATACAAGCTAGAGGTGCAAGGGTGGTGAAAGGCTTCACCAGAGACAGAGTGGGGAGCAGAACAGTCAGAAGGATGAAGTACACTGCTGAGGGGAGCAGTGGGAGGGTCAGGAGAGGTCTGCTGCGCCATGTGGATGCCTCCGGGACTAGGGATTGAACTCACACTGAAGAGGCTGAGGCTCACTTGCAGTGCTGCATCCTAACCTGTTGCGCCACCAGGGAGGGCCCATGTTCTTTCAAAGGCCAAATGAAAGATGTACTTTGAATGGTAGGTAGCATGATAGGGTGAAAAAATTACCAGAGCATTACCCAGGAGACTTGGGTTGTTAATGCCAGCTCTTCCATTTACTAACTATATAATCTTGAATAAGCTATTTAGCTTTTCTGAACCTCAGTTCTTTTCTTTGGAAAAGTGATGCATTAGTTTAGATAATCTGTATTTTCACTACATCTATAAAATCTTTTATTTTGTGACTTGTATAGTGAATTACCCTCCTGATTTTATGATTTGAAAAGAGCTATTTTAGTATATCTTAATATGTATTTGTTAATTGATTGAACGTATTTAAAACAAAACTCACCTCTGTGGGTAGTTATGGCAACCTGAAATAAGATGGGAGATTTATACTACTTAGGGCAACTTTCAACAATTGTTTTTTTTTCTGTGGAAGGTGGGTGATCATCACTCAAATAATAGCTATACAGTTTAGAAAAAGTACTAAAACACTGGAAATGTGAATAACTCTGAGAAGTCTATATCATGTGTATATTACTAGACTTAATCATTTTGACATTACACATAAGTAATAACCAATGGAAATAATGCTCAGAATTTCTGCAAAAGAGAAGTCACACTATGTTAATTAAATTTGCCAAAATTGGTACAAAAGGAAATAAAAGACCTGGGTAGTTCTGCTTCTATGAAAGGAATCAGATAATTAAATATTTTCTATAAAGAATATTCTAGATCCAGATTCTAGCTTCAGCAGTAAATTCTACCAAATTTTTAAGGAAAAAATGAAACTGAACCCAAAGAAACTCCCCTAAAGTATAAAAAACAAACACACCTCACTCATTTTATGATCTAAGCATAATTTTGATATAATGACATGGCAAGGCTATGAGAAGGAAGATAATAATGGAATATAAATGGATTACATTTAATTGGAAAATTTCTGTTCATTATGAACACTGATTTTAAAAACCTGAACAAAATCATATAAAACCAAAACCAGTGATATTCACAAGAGGACAATATATCATCACTAATTTGTATTTCGTTCTAAGAATGAAAGGCTTTAAAATTTAGAATTTTAAAAATCAGTCAATATAATTACCTACATTAACAGAATAAAATAAAACCTTACATGATATTTTTAATAGGTGCAGAAAAGAGTTCGTGAAGTTTAATGCAATTAATAATATAAATTCTTAGCCACGTTGGGTTAGAATGGGACTTCCATAAGTATGTTTAAAAGTATTTACAAAACATCAGCTAACATCATTAGTTAATGGTGAAATATCAAAAATTTTCCTTTTGATATGAAAAATGACATGAAGATAACCACTATCACCATAGCTATTTAATTTTATACTTGGATTCATAGATTAGATGATAAACTAAGAAATAAAAATATAGGATTTAAAGCTAGAAATGGAATTTTGTTTAGAACTTCCCTCTCCCACCACTCTACAGGTAAATGATTGTAATTAATATATGCATTTATCATGGTCTCAAAATACAGTCAACACCCACAGATCTACTTTATTTCCATGTAACAAAACTTGAAAATGCTTAAGAAATCATTAAAAATAACATCCAGGGCTCTCCCTGGTGGCACAACGGGTTAAAGCAAAGCACTAAGAGCTAAAGCCACTTCAGCCTGAGTTCGATCCCTGCTCCAGAGGTGACCCACATGGCGCGCCAGACCTCTCCTGACCTACCCGCTGCTCCCCTCAGCATTGTACTTCATCAGTCGGCCTGTTCTGCTCCCCACTCTGTCTCTGGTGAATCCTCTCACCGCCCCTGCACCTCTCTCCTGTACCCCATTTCTTTATGCATAAATAAATAAATCTTAAAAAAAAAAAATCCAACCATCAATTCAGGAGAAAAGTCTAACAAAATAGGTCCAAAGTTGTTACATACAGTGCTGAAAGAAATCAAAGAAGACCTGAATCATGGAGGAACACCCTAATTTATGTGGCGATGCAAGGAGGTTAAGAATAGTTAAAACAATTTTGAAGGAAAAAAAAAAACCCACCCAAATTGGAAGACTTATACCACGAGACCTTAACATTTTATATAAGTAAGTTTATGAAGGGTGAAAATAATAAAGATATACATCTAAACTATTACAGCAGAGTCCAGAAACCAATGCAAGAAGAGACTTGATTTGTAACAATTGTATTAAGCAACTTGGGTTACTATAACAAGATACAATAACCTGGGTGGCTTAAATAACCAAAATTTATTTTCTCATCATTGTGAAGAATGGAAGTTTAAGATCAAGGTCATCAAGCTTGAGTTCTGGTAAATTAACCTTTGGGTTGCAGTTATCTTCTTCCTGAGTCCTCAAGTGGCAGAGAGAACACCATGTGTGGTGTTTCTTCTTATAAGGACTTTTATCCCATACCAGGGCCCTAATCTCATGACCTAACCTTAATTAACTCTCCAAGTCCCCCCCTTCATATACGTTGGTAGCTAAGGCTTTAACATATGGATTTTGGAGGGGCTCAAACACCTAGTCCCAACAACAGTGATGGCAGTGTAGAGAAGCGTGAAGAGGATTGTCTTTTCAAAAAATGTACTTATGGAAAAAACTAAATGTTGGATTCATTACTTCATGCCATTCAAAAAAAAAAAATCAGTTCTAAATAGGATTGTTCACCTGTATGTGAAAGGCAAAACAACAGAGCTTATAGAAAAAATTCTAGGAGAATACATTTATGTTTATTAGGCCAATATTTCTTAAACTATACCTTAAAAGCACCTAAACCTAAAGAAATTTTTGCTTGACTAGATTCTTAAAAGGAATTTTGGTGGCTAAAGACATCTTTGAATATAATATAAAGGTAAATCACTGCCTGAGAAATGATAGTTGTAATGTATGTCTTAGAGAACTCCTGTAAATAAAAAGGAACACATCCCAATAGAACAGGCAAAACATGAAAATAACTTCACCAAGGAAAATGGCCTATGAACACATTAAAAATTATTCAGTCTCTTTCATCATTAGGAAAATAAATTTAAAATCATAAGATATTAGTACACAAACATTAGAATGAAAAGACTGATAATACCACGTGATGAGAAGAATATGGAGTAACTAGATCTCTGATGAGTTGCTAGTAAGAGTGTAAATCAGTATAACTTCTCTTGAAAGATGATTAGCAAAATCCATTAATGCTGAATATACATATATCCTATTATCCAGTAATTCCGTATTAGATGTATACTCAATACAAATGTGTATATATATATGTATACACACATATATGTATGTATATATATATGTGTGTATGTATATGTGTTTGTGTGTATATATATGTGTGTATATATATGTGTGTGTGTGTGTATATATATATATATATATGAACCAAAGACACATAGAAGAATCTTCAGAGTAGCATTTTTCACAGTAGTGATAAAACTGAACACAATCCAAATGTTCACTAACAAACAGTATGTTCTTCTCGGGGTTCCTTGAATGTGAACAGTGGAATATCAAATTATGCATATATCATATATGTATAATTCAGGGGAAAAGATCTTTGTCTTAAAAACATTGAATCCTTGGCTTAGAGACCTAGATTTAATACACACACACACACACACACTCAAACACACATATATATATTTTTATTTTAACTCTTCTTCTGATTTAAGTGACTACATCCAAGAAGGTAACTTTAACATTGTCTACTATATCTAGTCTCCCCCTAACTTTTTCAAATCAAGTATCTAAAATTTCATTATTCTTTACTGTTTAATAATTATCTATCTAAATTAAATAAATTTTGGTAAAAATTTATAAACTGAGTTATACATATAAATATCCTTCACAGTGTTCTACTTAAGAGCTGCCTTTGATACGGTGTAAATAGAGAGAAATGAAGGGCCACTAAGTGAATGACAAAAGTAGGCTACATAGTACTCTACACCTGCTTATCCAGGGCTAACTTTGCCCCCCAGGAAGCATTTGGTAGTTACTAGAGATAGTTTTGGTTGTCACAACTAGGAGAAGGGATGCTATTGGCATGCAGTGAGCAGTGGCATGCTGCTAAACATCCTACAATGTACAGGACAGATACAACAAAAACATTAACTGTTTGGAAACATCAATAGTGTTGTAGTTGAGAAACATGACTCTTCAATGATGATAACTTTATGTATAGAACACCTCTGCTATTGGTGTATAGAACACCAAAAGCTATTGTCCTCATCTCTTACTCCTGTGATAACTACAGAGGTTGGACAACTGTACATTCTGAAAGGGTCTTGCTTCTGGGACATATGTCTCTAATTTTTTACTCTGGGGCTTCTCTGGGATGGTGGCACTGGCATGATATAAATTCTCTTGGGACTTGCTCACATATGCTCAAGCCAAAAGAAAGGGGAATTAATATACTAGGTCAGTGGGACTTGAGACTTGATGAATAAACTCCTCCTCTTGCCTCTGGGTGAGTAGTTATGAAATATTTATAAACTCCAATGAATAGTCTTCATTCTTGACCACCAATCTCATTTAGTGTTATTTTGTGTTTTTCTCCCCAGATTCATTCCTCTGGTCCTTCTCTCCTACTTCATAAAGTCGCATGCCCAATAAATCACCTGTATGCAGGTCTTTTATCTTAGATTCTCTTTTCTAGGAAACTCAGGATAAAGAAGTATGTGCTTGTGTGTAGGTCCACAGTGAAAGAAAGATCATAAATTAATGGAAAAGAATATAAAACTTAGCATTTTATGAACATTCAATTTTCCCTTTAAAGTCAAATGTAAATATATAATAGAGGAATAAAAAGAGAGCATCAGCTGGTGCATGTATTGGATCGCACAGATGACCTGGTTCTTAATTGTCTCATTAGGCAGAAATTTTCTAAGCCTCTTGTGCTAAGGGCAAGGGACAATAGTGGTGACTACATGGAAGGAGGAGGGAGGAAGAAATTAAATCTATTGTTCTAAACAGAGAGAAAAGGTAAAATAATGTCCTCTGCCTTGACTCCTTTAAATGGACTTGATTATGTTGATTTAGACTTCTAGAATTTTAGTTTAATCATCTAGCTCAATTACTTTTTTTTGAGTTATCAAAAAATTTTAAAAAGATTTATTTATTTATGCATACAGGCCAGAGGTGCAGGGGCAGTGAGAGGATTCACCAGAGACAGAGTGGGGAGCAGAACAGGCCAGCTGACAAAGTATACAGCAGCGGGCGGGTCAAGAGAGGTCTGGCGCGTCATGTGGTCACCTCCAGGGTGGGGATCGAACTCATGCTGAAGTGGCTTTACCTTCTTAGTGCTGTGCTTTAACCCATTGCGCCACCAGGAAGGGCCCCTTGAGTTAACAATTTTTAAACTTTATCCAGGCTCAACTCATAAACAGCAGCTACACATTTAAAAAGTAAAATTGGATGGGTTTTAACAAACACATACCTGGTTTAACAAATACATCATATGTATACATGCCAGAATCAATATAATAAAGATATGTCACATCCCAAAGAGTCTTCCTTTGTAATTTCTCCCACTCTCTGTTCCTAAGCAAGCACCAATCTGCTTTCTGCCTTTATAGATTAGTTTGTATTCTCTAGATCGATTCATTTTCCAGTATATGAAGAAAATGAGACCTGGAGAGTCTTTATGACCTTTTCAAGGGTGCTCAATTGTTTTAATGGCAGAACCAGGACCAGAACTCACTTTCTGAAGGAAATACCCTCTAAATATGTATTCTAAATCACATACCCCTCTGGTCTTTGAGGTGTCCTGGAACTTCTCTTGGCATTATCTTATTTTTTTTTTTTTTTCAATTGGGGATAGGGTGTGGCTCTGCTTGGATAATAATATTTTGAGAATAACCTGTCTCCCTCAGGAGCTGAGGTATATTGAATGTCAGTCTGTGCTTTCCTTTACTTGCAGAAGCTGACTGTGTTTCTGGAATTAACCAAGACTTGACTAAACCATTTGCTATTAATTATTTAATAGCAATTTGAAGGTATGAAAAAAATTTAAGAGAACAAACTGATGGTGAAGTTGGTAATTCTTATTATTCTAGGGATAATCCCAATGTTGAACTCTCAAAGTTCCCGGTAAATTGAGAAGACTTAATTTGTAGATATAGCCAAGGAAAATGGAAATAACAGGCTTGTTCTGTTCTGAGGATTTTCATGGGTGCTTCTCTCTACGACAACAACTTTGTTCTGTGTGATTACCAAAGATGGTACCCTTGGCTTTCCTGTTCCCTCTTCTCCCTGCCCCACCCTCACCCCTCAACCCCTGCTCAGATATCCAACCAACCAAAGTCTACCTTATAAAGATTCTACTTTTCCTCCTATGCTGAGGGCCAAAGTTAGATAGACATTTCCCGGAGTGAACAATACAGATGTGTTCTCAGAGCCTGTTGGAGATGATAGCCACTAAGTGAGATCTCAGTCAGGTCTGCTGACTGTCATGTGTGCTGTGCCATCTGACCAGGTGTGGATTCCGAAAAGGTCCCCATAGAGTGAGTTTTAAGATAGGATTGAATTGGTCAAAGATTTTGGGACTTGTGGGTGAAGACACAGCATGTGGAAAGGCTGAGTAGAAAGAGAGTCTTAAGGAAAGTGAACTCAGTCATATCCTAAAGAGTAGACAATCAGAGGTTGCCTCAATGTCACAAGGAGGAATTCCAGCTTCTTGAGGGAAGTGGACCCTGTGGAAGGTTTTTTAGCGGGTGATTAGATTTGTGTTTCAGAACAATTTCCCATATCTAGAGTGGAGTGACTGAATTGGAGGGGAGAGAGAGAAGAGGACCCCTACAGTATGAACCAGAGATACTGATGGCTTCACTGTATTGGATAGCAGTAAACACCATGGACATGGAGCACCTAGAAGTGTGTGTGTTTATAAGCAGACTTGATACATATTTGCTGAATAAATGAATGAGTGGATCTTTAATAAAAATATTTAGGAGGACAAATGTGGGAGGGGAGAAGGAGGGCAGAGGCAGGGAAGATACATATTTCTGCAGGTAGGTAACTGCCTGGATGGTGGTGCAAGGAATGAGATGGGAAACAGTAAAGGGGCAAATTGTAGAGATGGAGGTATGTGCAGCTCTGGGCACAATGAGTTAAGATATCTGGGATGCTTTTGCAGCTAGCTCCTGAGAGATGACTGTGTTGATGTGAAAGTCTTCATCTTATTGATGGTAATTGGAGTCACAGGCCTGTATAGCTGCTTTGATCCAAGAGGAATATGTAAAGAGAAGAGAGGAATCTGAAAAATTCCTGTTTCTATGACACTCTCTCTCTCCTGTAGCTAGCCTGTTTGGGCATGTTACTTCTAGTCACATTCCCAAGTATGGATTGACACGGGTCCCTTCAGAAAGCCCCTCAACTGTTCATTGCTCTCACTCAAGAAATTCAAATAAGCATTTCAAAAGGGGAAGGATGAGGAGGGAAGTAAATTATCTTGTTGACAACTCTCCAGCAGATTCACCTTGGTTCTTTTTTTTTTTTAAATTTATTTATTTGTGCATACAGAACTGGGGTGCAGGCCAGAGCCTCAGGTGCGGTGAGAGGCTTCACCAGAGACAGAGTGGGGAGCAGAACAGGCAGATCGATGAAGTACACTGCTGAGGGGAGCAGCTTTAGCCCGCTGTGCCACCAGGGAGGGCCCGTTCACCTTGGTTCTTTTAATAAACCAGTTAAGAGAAGTTTTCTTACTCTTCATCTACTAAACTTTCAGTTCAGGTGTGGAAGAAAGGAAAAGGATTAAGGAGGAGAACATAGCACTTTGTGTCAATTCCTTACTCTTCCCAGTTGTCCCTTTCACCTCCATTTTCCAGCCTGTCAACTCACCCCTGCACAGTGGCTGCCTGGCATGACTGCTTGGACAGCCAAGAGCCCAGACAGGGCCTGCTGGTCAGTTGCCATGCTCCCCTGCAATGTATCTGCCTCTCACCCCATTATGTCAGCAAGTCAGCTGACTTCTGTGACCCCTCACAGTGACAGAGCTCTGGGAACAAGCCTGGCCTTTCCACTTTTCCAGCACATTTTGGCATGTATGCTCTGGGCAGCCATGGAGAGCTCTCTGACCACTGAGGCTCCGTCTGTCTTGTTTGCCAGTGTGTTTCCAGTCCTTAATACAGTGGCTGGCACAAAACAGAATAAATAAATGAATCCTTTTTCTAAAATTAAGGTTTCCCCTCTGGGAAGATTTGTCAACCACTGTGGGGCTCATTAAGTATAATTAATGGGACAGTCAGATTTCAGAGAGGGAAATGAGCCCTTCAGATACTAAGTAGGTGATCAGATTACTTTTTTTT
>NW_004567102.1:50640773-50643517 GCF_000260355.1 Condylura cristata
AACTCATGCGGAAGTGGCTTTAGCTTCTTAGTGCTGTGCTTTAACCTGCTGCGCCACCAGGGAGGGCCTGAGAATACTTTTGCTCTGAGGTTCTGCGTTAAGCAATTGGCCCTTCACCTCTGATTTGTTGTCATTCGTATTTCTTTGGAGATGATGCTGCTCTAGGTGGGACAGGGGCTGGGAATTGCTTCTTCAGCAGTGATGGATTGCTGGTGCTCATTTTTTGACCTGAGCCTCTTGTCCTTAATATGTGCAGTTCTTGGCTTGATGCTGGGGTTCAGTTAGTGGGGCTTCAGCCATGGGGGAGAGGGAGAGGCGGTGGAGAGTTCCATGATAACAACATCATTGTCCAGGGCGTCTTAGACATGTCAGAGAGTAGATCCAGAGCACAGGGCTGGGAACAAGCTTCTACTTGCTTTCCTTGTGTAGGGCACCCACCCAGTGAATAGCAGTTATTCAGTCTGTTAAGGGGAGCGCTACTCCCCCATTGCCCTATTGTTGATTTCTTCCGTTTTCTCTGTGGGACTGTAGGAGAGGGTTGTCTTGTATTTGATCGATGGAGCAGACGCCTCAGGATTCTTGAGCATGAGCGTCTTTGTTCTCACGGACTGGAAGGTAATGGGAACACGAGATACATGGTTGAGGCAGGAAGAGGTGGCCCCTGGCTGTGGAGGATCCAATTAGGGGCAAAAGAGGAGAAAATTTTCTGGTCATGAATGGCTCACGGGGAAGTGCTCAGGCTTCAGGATTAATGTAGGCCAGTGCAATGTCCAGGAGACATCCTCAGAATTCCACTCCTCTGAATTCTCTGTGAAAAGACATGTCCATGGTCAAATTTATGAAATAAAGTACATACTATTCCCTTTTCAAAATTCCTAGTAATACATTGGTGGAACCAAAAAGCCAGTAAAGAGCCTGTTGTGTAACTTTGTTTAGCTCAGTGTTTTCCATACATACTTGACCATGGAAGTCTTAAAACAAAAATAAACATTTATTTAAATATCCCATGGGGTTAATATTCTGTGGAATGTTCTTTGGAAAAATGTTGCATAAAGGACTGGTTTTCCTTACCCTCTGCCTTTCTTACTCTAGTTTCTTACGGTAAGTTTGTAGAAAAGACAGAGTCTCTGCTGTGAGTACAGAGAAATGGTGAGGGGAGGATATTATAGGGAGACATTCAAGTTCACATTGTAGAGCCAGAGGCACATGTGCTTAGTGGTGTCTTGTTAAAGAATCTAATTTCAGTATGGTATTCAAGACAATTGCTATTTGTAACTTTATGTGATCTCTTCTTTTATTTTCCTTCTTTGAATGCTGGGAAGTTAAGCGAGGAGGGGGACACTAGAAGTAAAACAAATTTACTTTGATTGAGTTTGACTGCACAGTCAATTTCTACAAAGAACTCTGGACTTTTCCCTGTCTGCTTTGACTAGAAACACAGGGAGGTGAATTCTCTGAAATCTGATTATTTCTGGCTGAGTTACATCTGACATTTGGTAATTATTTTAGTCTCAATCTTAATTTTTTCCTCTTCTATTCATTTCTGCTTACTCTTGATTTGATACTTCCATTTCCTTTGCTTTGAAGCCATCCATCCACCATCTATCCATTATCCATCCACCATCCATCCATCCTTCCATCTGTCCATCTATTTATTATTCAGCATGGCTTAACAAGCATGGCTGTGTGCTAGGCATTGAATGTATAAAGATGAGTGAGAGATGGCTCTTGTGTTGCTTCTGAGACTCCAGAGGATAACAAATTCCAGTGTTTCTAAATTCTGATCCACGTTGCTGAAATAACATTTCTTAACACATCTCTGATCCTGTCATTCCCTACTGAGAAGCATTCAGGAGCTCATCATTATTTGCAGAAAGAACACAAGTCCCTCCTGTACCAATGTAAAAGGAGATTCTAGGAACGACTTGTTCAGGTTCCTCCAGCTCCAGTCTCAACCTCCACTTTTCTGCTTCATACAGTCTTGGCCAACAGAGTGACAAGGAGCTCCCCATCCTTTAGCTTGTCTGCCTCTCTCTGGCTCATTCTGTCCCTTCTGTCCTTTTTCTTGAGATTTCTCTGTGCAAATTTTTCAAGATCTAACTCAAATACTGTGCTCTTTGGGTCCTAACAGATCTGTGAACTTCTGTCTCACCACATTCTGCCTGTCATATAATGAGTCACATTTTTCTGTCTGTTCTTTAGGAGCAGAACCACATCTTGTTCATGCTGGCATTCTCAACCAGTGATCTGCCACAGGGAGGCCTGTAAATATTTAGTTCATCCTGGAGTCACATCTGTTTTTAAGCCAAATTAAAAATGGGCTAGAAAATTTCCTTAAGAAAATTGAAAATTAATTTTAAATTTCATCATTTGTCTTTAGTGTAATAGGTGTGTATCCCTTTTACTTAATGGAACCAAATTTTAGTTAATGTACAGTGATTTACTTTATTTCAGACTACTTAGAGGAGGGGGGATGATTTCATTTCTTGAAATCACTTCAATTCTATTTCCAAAAAGAAAAGTAGAGATAATTTTAGGTATTACAAATAATTCTTAGTACATGACACCTTTTTCATTTAATTGCATCTATCCTTCTACTGAGAAATAAGTACAATCAAATGTTATTAAGCCAGTCTCTATTATTTGGCAAATTTTGATAGTTCATTTACCAAGATGACACAGATATTTGCAGTTGTTACTAAGATACTTTTTGTTTTTTTGTTTTTTTTAAAGATTTATTTATT
>NW_004567102.1:50644768-50714668 GCF_000260355.1 Condylura cristata
TGTGTATATGTACCACATCTTTTTAATCCAGTCATCTACTTTTGGGCATTTGGGCTGCTTCCATGTCTTTCCAATTGTAAATAGAGCAGCCATAAACATGGGGTGCAGGTGTCTTTTTCAATCAGTGTTTTTGTGTCTTTTGGGTAGATACCTAGGAGTGGGATTGCTGGGTCATAGGGAAGCTCCATGTTTAGCAGTTTGAGGAGCCTCCAAACAGTTTTCCATGGTGGTTGTACTAGGTTGCATTCCCACCAGCAGTGCAGGAGAGTTCCTTTTTCTCCACATCCTCGCCAACATTTGTTGTTGCTAGTCGTTTTAAGGTATGCCCTGAATGGCAATAATTCTAAGGATGACACATTTATATGTAGAATATGCCTAATTTCTCTCATGTGATCTTTGCCACAGCTAAAGATAGGGTAGGCTTTACTGTCCCCTTGAGAGACTTGCCCATGGTACACAACCAGAAGGAGCAGTGTTAATGCTCTCAGCAGTGTCCTTTCTCTCTCTCTGAACTCTACCATACTGTCTTTTAAATCATGGTGACTGAGGTTTGCAAAGCAGTGTATATCTGTTACCTTATTTGTGTAAAAAAAGTTCACTCCCTTGACACTTTCATAAGTGAATCTGGAGGCTGCTCTTCTTTTCTAATGCCATTAATTCCACCTCCTTCCACTTCTACTGTGCTTATAGTTACATGTAAAAGGCACTCTGAAAATGGTTGACATTGTGCTACCTTATGGCCAGACCAGGTTTTATTCTGTCTGCTTTACCTTTGCTTGGCTGCGCTTTGCTTGCTCTAGTTATATGTCCAGGACCAGACGCCAGCCAGAGAGTGACCAAAGGCTTCTTGTGCCTGAGCCTTTCCCGTATCTGCCCTCCACTTTTCTCACTGGGACCTTGTCCTCAGTCCTTCTCCCCACTCTCTGAAAGCATAAACATTTGCTTAGAGAGCATCACTCATTTTAAAACATAAGTTATTATCGACATATATATTGAGCCTTCTTGTTCCAGGGCATCTGCAAGTGGGATGTGAGAAATATCTAGCCAAATAAATGATGCTCTAATAATAGAATTGAGTCTTAGTGAACAATTGAGGGATAATTTTTGAAGTTAGGATAGTTTATTGGTCTTCTGTTTTCCCCACGGAAAGTCAGCTTACCCATATCATGCTGTGATATTCCCCTCTCAAAAGAAACACTTGCTGAGAGTATTGCTTACCTTTGGGTAGCATGACTGCTCCAGAGATCCAATGTTATTGGTTCTGTCTCATCATTGAATGTTTAAGTAGCACTTGCTTGTGCAAGTTCAGACAGAATGTTTGCAGCAAATCCATGTTTCCTAGTGATGCAGAGTAAAGGCATGCACTGTAGCCTGTAACTTTCTTTAAAAAAATCAGTCAACAAATATTGATTGAGTAATACTTCAGCTGTCTCCTCAAAGACATTTTGTCCTTTTTGATTCCATTTTCTTCACCCATTTATGTGTCATGGAGGGCTGTGCTGTGTAAGTAAGCTTCTAGTCCTTTCTGTGGAGGGAAGCTTATATGGATGCTGTGGAATCTCTAGGTTTAGCCAAGCTTTGGAGGGTGTTAGTTGTCATTAAGATTTAAATGAGAAATTCAAAGAACTTTGCTCCAAACCTGGGACCTACTAACTACTGAATGATGACTAGCTATGATTATTTTCTTTTTGGCTTAGCTATCCCAATTTTCGCTGGATCTCTTGTACGTTCAATTCTAAAACACAGGGAGTTATACAGGAGCTTCTGAGGATGTTATAGAGACTTTTAAACAGGATCGCCTTCAAGTTTTTAGAATGAAATTATTCCAGAAAGAAGAAAGAACACTATGTATAATATAATTGTTTATTTTTACATAATTTTGTGCATGTTTCCATCTCAGTTGCAATCCCCTTCGGCTTCCCTTCACCAAATCACCCATGTGCCATCACCATAGGAAAGAACACTTTAACCCTGTTTTCTAGTCTGTCTCCCAAGCCACATCTTTATTCTGTTCCTAAATATAGCGGCTCCAACAAATAGATTAGCAGTGGACTCATTTCAAGCCATACTTTCGATCCATGGCAGAAGAGTCACTTCAGACTGCCTTTCAGTTTGTCTGTTTTCAAATTATAGTCTGGATAGGTACCTTCTAGGAAATAGTGGAGGAGAGAAACAACATCAGCAAATACCTTAAATTTTTTTCCTTAGTCATGAATGCCCATGAAAGCTATAGAGGGCTGTAAAATCTGCATCAGTTGGGCCTCATTAAGTTCTCTTGATTTTTGCAAAGGGGGTCTCTTGTCAGTATGCAAGTTCACCACATATTCAGATGCCCCTCAAATATCACACTGACCAATGGCCCACCTTATTTTCAAAATTCACCAGATAAGGCAATTTCTCAAACAACTTTAGCAAAGCATTCCAGAAATTCTTGGTCTTGTGTGTCTCTGCTATGATAAATAAATACAATTTTGATTTCATCTAAGAATAATTATTCTGAACTTTGCCTTCTGGGATGTAAAATAGAATGATGTTCTTTGACTCTTTGAACATTAGATTGGAAGAAAAATGCCCTAAACATTTTGCTTAATTAATTCCTAAGGAGGTAGTATAAACTTTTCTTGATTAATTGAAACATGCATATTTTGACTGATGCATATTTATATGATATTATCATATGAAAATGTATCATGTTATACAAACTATTCACTTTGGGAATGTGATTTGAGGCTGTAAATATTTTGTGTTTCTTTTTGCATTGTTCATTATGAAAAATACACTATTTAAAGGCCATAAGGAAATTCCATTATGTGAATCTTCTTTGAGGTAACAGTAATTCTCTAGTGGCAGCTCTTTAGCCTAAAGATTTAAATAAAAGACAGGAAATGAAGTTTTCCTTAGTTTTTTTTTTTTTAAGATTTATTTATTCATACAGAACTGGGGTACAGGCCAGAGGTACAGGGGCAGTGAGAGGATTCATCAGAGACAGAGTGGGGAGCAGAAGAGGTCAACTGGCAAAGTACGCTGCTGAGGGGAGCAGCTAGTGGGTCAGGAGAGGTCTGCCACTCTATGTGGGTCACCTCCCGGGGTGGGGATCAAGCTCATGCTGAAGTGACTTTAGCTTCTTAGTGCTGTGCTTTAACCTGCTGGCCACCAGGGAGGGTCAGTTTTCCCTAGTTTTAAGAAATATTTTTAAAAATAAAGCAGTTAAAGATAAAATATAGTCAGAAAAGCCTGCCAGTGTAAAGCAGGCACATCACTCCTGGGCTTCAGATAAAAAAGAAAGATGTGGTTATTGAAATGAAACAATCCCCTTGACTTTAGAAAGGAAAGTTCACTTTTTTAGGGGTGGAGTCATGCTGTTTAAAATGGGGCAGCAGTTCATGTCTGGTGACAGAATCCTGTAGTATGTTTTAAGCTAACAGAATTAATGTAGATAATCACAGTTCTTAAATATATTCATAGAAATGACTTTTATAAGATCCAGGATATCTGAGTGTCTGAAAACGTCTTCTGGAACTTCTGGAATAATCCACATAGCTGACCCTTTGGATCATAGCTATTGATAACAGTCTGATGACAGAGAAGGAGAAATCTAATGGGATTTTTCAAAGTGTTTGCCTTTATGAAATGGAATTTTATGAAACGTGGATGGGAGTATTGAATGATTTAACAAGACAGACGCTTAGCCACCATTCTAAGAGTTTTCCAGTCACCAGATATAAAATGGAAGTGCTCCGTTTCTTTTATTTCTTTTTCTCATGTCTTTTTCTAGCACACATGAATTATACAAATAATCTGCTTTCAAATTTTACTTTTGTTTATTTGCTAGATCTATGGTAAGGAACTATCCTGTTTCCCCTTAAAAAAATGACAAGTGGGTCTGTCTGTCTGTCTGTCTGGTGGCGATGGAGTGAAGCCTGAGAAAGACCTGTGCTGCCTTTTGCCTCCAGCATCGTTCCTGTGGGCCAGAGAGCAGGCTAAGAGCCAGGCATATTGCAGAGCTCTTCTCTGCCTGCTGCCATCTCAGTTTTAGTCCACTGCAGTTAAGGCGCTAAGACTTAAATATTAAATAGCTTGCATTTTGTTTCTCAAAACAAACTACTTAAAGGTAGGAAACAATGAGGGGGATGGGATGCATGTACTAAGATGGATTCTTGGGCAATGGGGTCTCCTCTTTGAGTTGTGAGGGCAAATGATTTCCCCCATAAAAATTTTTTTCCTTACAGATCTCATCAGAATCAAGCAGATTACCTGTGGATCATTTGTGAGAATTCTGCTGTCTCATCTTCTTTTTCAGGAATTTAAGATTGATTGCAGTTGATTGTTGGCAATGATAGAAATTATTAGTGCCAGTTAGTTTAGTAATGATAGATTTAAAAAATGTTTCTAATAGAATTAAAATAAGTTCCATACTCTAATGTAAATAATAGAGTTTTATTAATTTTTATGCCATATGCAATATCAGGCAGGTGCCATATTAGAAATCATATAAAATATAAATAATAGCTTTTTTTAACAGAACCAATTATTAAATGCAGTAATTGTGTGACATTTGAATTTATGTTCTAACTCCATTTAAAGAACATTATCAAAAAGATTTGATTAACATCAAAGGTCATTTTTATAGTGTTTCATTTGATAACTAATATTAGAATATATAATTTGTGAAATAAAAATGGTCATTAAGATGACAGTATTTATTTTATTAAGGTAAACCAAATCCTGCACCTAGTTCTGAGTGATGATACTCAGGGTGAGAAAAAGGCCTAATCACTGCACTACAAATTAGTTTGCTTCTAATTTTGCAGGCTGATGACCTCACTGCCTCAAACCAAATCTTTTGCTTGGAAATGGAGTGATTGCATGACAGACTCTAAGAACCATGAATATGTCAACAAGTCATGGACCAGGCCTTGCTTAGCAATTAGACTTTGAGGGATTTTATTCAGAAATCACACAACCCTATCCCAGAGCTTGTTGGGGATTTTGTGATTATCATTCATGTCTGGAGCATGAGTCTGGGTTAGTACAAACAAACAAACAAACAAACAAAAACATAGAAAAGAAGATGTGGCTAATTGTGGCAGCCAGCCACATGCACACACAGGTTGTCAACTGTAAGGCTGAGGAAACTCAGGCTATAGCAAAAGCCCTTAAAAGGCAGCAAAGCAATAGTCCTTAGACTTCTACTTAGTCTCTTTCCCTACAAAGAAGCCAGTATTTCCCAGACTTCAATCATTTGAGTATCACCACATTGTTGTCATAATTTCTTGCCGCTTGCACCATGAATTACTTAATATGCTTTATTGATTGACTCAATTTCAAAATCTTTCTTATTTTTTAGCAGTCAAATTTGTGCCCACATGGGCTTGTGCTGGCTAAATTTGTTTTCTTCTCATACGAAGAAAAATAAATACAGTATTTTAAGTATTAAAAATATTTGCATGCCACCTGAGATCATTCTAAGCATCCCCCTGATGTTGAGGGGTCCCAGAGGAGGTAGGAGGGCCACCCATCTGTCTGAGAATGGCTGACACCCCACTCCCAACTGACATCCTTGTTACTTTGCCTCCATCCAGAGACTCAAGAGCCATAGAATTTAAATCAGGCCTGTGTCTCCCTGAGGACCCCTGCATGGGAAGGCTGTATGTAGGAGACTGCTGAGTGAGCCAGGCTAATGCCGCTTCATTGGCAGAACCTGGCTTCACGTCTTTCCTTTTCTGACTAACCATATCACTTGGGAATCATATATTTGCAAGAGTAAACAACACCCCATATCATGTAACAGTAATAGGGAATGTGCCAAGCTTGAGCTTGGCTCCTCACTGTCAAGGTTCACATTAGGGCATCACATTTGTACATTAGCACTGGGTGTCCCGCTCAGTGGAGACCTTGGAAGCTTTCAGCTGTAGCTTGGAAGAAATGGGTCCTTTAACAGGCTGCATTACTACAGAACCTGGTTTGATTAAGTATTTTTATCAGATATAAACCTTAAGCAACTTCATGGCTCTGCAGTCATGCTCTTGTTTTTAAGTAAAGGATGTCTTTCAGAAACTTAGCTAGTCACACACACATAAAAAGAGACCCTACCCCCCAGCCTTCCCACCAAAAGGGGGGGGGGTTATCCAAATATGCAGAAAGGAAGTGAGGAATGGAAATTAAAATCCGACCTCAAATAAGTGTGTCAAGTTCAGGGTGTGTCTAAGTTTGAAGGGATGTTTGCTTCTGATGTGAACATTTTTCTTATACTTTTATTATAGAAGATGATGTGTCAAATGTACAAATAATGTGTGCCTGGTGCCAGAAAGTGGGAATCAAGCGCTATTCCCTGAGTATGGGAAGTGAGGTGAAAAGCTTCTGCAGCGAGAAGTGCTTTGCAGCCTGCCGACGAGCCTACTTCAAGAGAAATAAGGTAAGAGCACCTTAGAGAGGCGGCCGGAGGCCTCGCCAGCCCCTGTGCGCATGCGCCCTCGTAGCTGCCCGCTGAACGCACAGCGCACCTTTTACTTTCATTCTTTCTGTTTTGCCTGTTCTCTTCCTCTGTCATATTTAACCTTTTGGAATAAGGAATCCCCCTTTAATGTGTAACCTGCTCTTCAGTTTCTCTTGTGTTGGTGTTTGAATTCTGAGAGGGTGAATGAATCAGATGAGGACGCGGCGATCACAGAATCAAGCTGGTGTCTCTTCCTGAGCTCCCGTGTCTCTCCAGCCATAGGGCGCTTAGACTAGAGTCCACCCAAGATAAGAGATTCCTTATTCTAAAAAATAGAGATTTCTTATGAAGGCCAAGAAACTAGGCACAGAAGCATGGCCAGTAGTTTAATACTTCTTCCCAATTGGAATATTGCTCTTGCATTTCCAAAATCTACGCTTTCTAGTCAAGAAAAACTCAAATCTCTCTTGACACCTTCATATTAAAGATGATTACACTGAGAAAAAGTGAAATGATCAATACGTGAATCAACATTGTTCACACAGTCAAGCGTTTGTGGGAAGCACGTGGGTGAACACAGGAACAGCCACTATAGGGTTTCTTGCTTATTTCAAGATATCGCAGATCTGCAAATGTCCTTTTAGAACAGTATTTACCACCATTGATGGGAAGTGGAATGCATGACTTTTTACAATCACACAGTTAATTTCTTAGTCTTTAAAGAACTGCTATAGCATTTTGTTACCAATTATTGAGGTAAATTGCTAGTTCTTGATTATTTTTCATTAATCTGTAATGCTTCCTTAATTTATAAAATCATGGGCCTTTTGCTAAGCATTTCCATTTCCATAACACTAGCTCAAACTCTGTCCTTCCTTGAAGCAAACAATTACTATTATTTTTTAAAGCCTGACATTTTCAGTCCTAAAATGCTAATCTCAGGCTCACTGCATTGCTAGAAGCACTGTTGCAGCAAATTATCTCCTGAAATTTGGGTCACATTATTCTGCCAAAGAAAAAAAAGAACAAAAATAACAACAACAACAAAACCCACCCCGAAACCACCCCAAAAAAACCCACACCATAATGCCAAATGAATTAGGCTGTAGAATTCATTGGAGTAGAATTTTAGGAGCAGGCTCTAAGAATTAGGCTCTTAATCTTCACTGGAA
Organism: Condylura cristata; assembly: GCF_000260355.1. Lineage (NCBI taxonomy): Eukaryota > Metazoa > Chordata > Mammalia > Eulipotyphla > Talpidae > Condylura > Condylura cristata. The sequence continues at coordinate 50,652,377 of NW_004567102.1, forward strand.
CAGAGAAGCAAATAAGGAAGTTGTTTGAAATTCTTTTAGGACATCAATAATTGTTCACTTTCCCTTGAGAGGGGCCAGTGAGGCATTGGGGGGAGGGTGGTTAGAGCAACACATGGGAGACATGTGTTTGCTTTAGTATGGGGGGATTACAATGATCTCTGAGATCCAGGGGCTCCTATTTTGAATGCTGAGCACTGGGGTAACAATTGCAGGAGTGGATCCAGTGCTTTTGTCTTCAAAGCCTACTTACCACAACAGAATACTTTGCATTCCATCCCAGAAGATGGCTATAGTACAAGGGTTTTTGTCTTTCTCTGATTTTGAATGGTTATGGGTCTGAATCGTGATGGACTGCCTGTAGTGAATAAAATTATGCAAGATGAATTTGTCACAAACCTGGTGATACATGTTACACTCTGCAAATTAATTTTACTTTAGGAAGCCTTTGAAGAAAGACACCTGATTCAACTTGGAAAATCAGCCCAGAATACTACACACACACACACACACACACACACACACAGAGACTTCTATATATTTGGTTCATTGTAAAATTTAAGGTCAAATGGGAATTTCAGTTTCTGTAACATACAATTTGAAAAATGGATAACTGGGAGCTAAGATAAGAAGTAATATTTGGAGTACTTTGAGTAGGTAAAATTAGCAAGGAGAGGGGAACCATTACTTTTCACTATTCAAAGGGCCATTGGGGTAAGTTTTTTTTTTTTTAATGATTTCATTTTTATTTATTTATGGATACAGGAACTGGAATGTAGACAGGAGGTAGGGAGGAGGGGGTGAGAGGATTCACCAGAGACAGAGTGGGGAGCAGAACACCTGATCTGCTGAAATACTGAAGGGAACAATGGCCGAGACAGGAGAGGTCTGCTGTGCCATATGTGGGTCACTCCCTGGCCAGGGACAGACGCTGCAGTGATGAAAGAGTGATAGCGCTGAGACTTAAGTCCTAGATTTAGTCTCTAGTCAGAGAGGGTCCCCCTTGGGCTAGATGTTGAATATCCTGCAGAGCCTGCAAGTGGCTTAAGTGTAGCCAGTGACTTTGAAGGTAGCCCATTTAGTGCACATACAGTGCCTATCTCTGCCATTTCCATGCTTATATATAGGTATGCTAAAGCTCTGCTACACAGTACTTTCTCATATTTTCAAATAGAGAAATAAACTGGTCATACCCCTTGCTGGATTCTTTTTTTTTTTTTTTTATGAGTGTTATCTCTGTAATAATAGCCTATTGTATTACAATAAACATGTACAGCTGCTGCATTTCTGTTAACTGATAGAATTTTGTGGTCATTTCATTTAGTGCTTGGGTTTCCTAATGGATTGTATTAGATACCAGTCTCCATCCTGCCATTTCTAAGAACTGCTGTAATGAGCCCCAGGGTGTTCCTCACTGAATGCAATGGCAAAAAAGCAACTTCTCTTCTTGTATCATTTAACAAAGTCCTTAGTCCTCATTATTAAAATTGTGAGCTTTCTTAATCTTAGAAAAAGGGCAAATTCTTCTTACTCACACGTAAAAGATTTTCTGACTACATTCCATAAGTTTTAAACATTGAGAAGGATGGAAAGCAGAGAGGATAATGTGTATACAGAACAGAATTTTGCCTTAGGTAGAATGTAGATTTAAAAAAAAAAAACATGTAAAATTAACTGTGCTGTAAATTATGCTTTATAATGACAGCCCGCTTCTTGGTAGATAGCATGCTGGGATCTAAAAATGGTCTCTGAGTTGAACCTAAATTGCATGCATAGCTTTACAAAGAAAAATCCTAGTAGAAAGGTAGCTAATTAGGAGCAGTATTCAGCTGACCTCTGTTTTGTGTCTGAGCAACACCTGCATTTGTGAATGTAAATTGGACAGCTGTGCCTGTGGTTCTCCTGCTATCCTCTTTGCAAATGCTTGGGTATAGAGGTAGGAATGGATTTGTTGCTAAAAATAAGTATAAAAATAGCCCCACTCTCAAAATGAAGGCCCACTGAAAACTGGCTCTTTAAATTTCATTTGCGTTTCCAACCTTCTTTCTCTTTGGGTTTCTGTGCTGTTGATAGACTAGGTTAGGAATTGTCACATCCCTGGCTCACAAACCAGGTGCTATGAAGTGAGGTGGGATGGAGCGAAGCCAAGGTAGCCCTTTATGGCACATAGCTTATAATTTAAACCAAACTTAAAATTTTACCCAAGAGTTGTTTGGATTGCTACATACATGTAGGTTTTCTTCAAAAGGACAGTGAGGAGAGTGCTATGACTCACAGCTGTATTCACTTACAGAACCTAACTACTAGCTTACACGTTTCAGAATGTTGGCTCCAAGCAGTGTATAGTGTCAATTAATAACTTTTTTTTTTTATAGAATCTTTATCCCCAACAGGCTCAATTGCTGGCTGTGAGGGTTTGAGACAATGGATGGGAATACTTTTGTAGGCTTTGGGCATTGGCTGAACAATGGGATGTCAATCTCATTACTTGTAGTGCTAGAGGCCTTTCAGGGAACTGATAGCTCACGCCTTACCAAGCCCCTTTTTGAGGCCACAATTAGAGTATGACTTCTAGCTTAGTGATTCACTCAGGATTTTTTAAAAATAAGAGTAACAAACAAGACTGCCAGTAGTAGTCATTTCAGAATATCTTGTGCTTGATCTTTTTCCTTCTACACGGGAAATATCCTGTTGTGTAAATTAATGTCTACAAATCAAGCAGGAAATTGAAACTTAAGACAAATGGCCATCCAGATAATGGGAGGGTATTTTCTTTCCTTGTTCACATCTCAAATTTGTTGTGTTCATGGGTTAGTGACATTGGTACTTTAGTGTCTTTAGTAAAGGACATAAATTCCTGGGAGCACCAAAGTTTTGCTTCCTTGTTCTAGTTTTGACACAATCTGAGACAATAATAGATAGAAATATTTCTTCAGTATCATAACATTGCTTTCCCCCAACAGACCACAGTGGAAATAAGCCTATCAGAATAAGAGATAAGGAATAATTAAAAATAAAGAGGTTATGTAGACAGAGATAACATTTGCAGGTTATGTCACTAGATCTCCTAGTAATGATAACATATGCTATGAGGGAAATACTGTTTTATAGTATTATTTTAATTTTTAAAAGATTTATTTATTTTTGCATAGAAGAACTGGGGTGCAGGCCAGAGATGCAAGGGGTGAGAGGATTCACCAGAGACAGAGTGGGGAGCAGAACAGACAGATGGACAAAGTATGTTGCTGAGAGGTGCAGCGGGCGAGACAGGAGGTCTGCTGCGCCATACGTGGATCAACTCCCTGACTAGGAATTGAACTCAGTTCTAGCAGTGATAGCACTGAGACCTAACCCCTTGGCCACCCGGGAGGCTCCCTACTGTATTATTTTACTTTCAAACAGTGTTACCAGATACAAAGTAATCTTTTCTTTGAAGGTACTACTTTTGGAAGAACCTGTTGTTAATTAGCTTGAATCATCATATGATTTGAAATAATGTTTTATTTAGACTATTGGTCATTTTATTAAACTTGACCATATCCCAGAAAGAGTCAGCTTCTCACTTAGTTATAGAACCTAGTAGTGCAGAAGAAATGTGTAACAATTGCCTTGTTAATCTAGTGAGTGACCTGGCTACTTTTATCCCTTTAAACACCTGCAAGATTTAATTTGCAGAATGGTCATCATTCATGAAGGCTTGGGAAAGGACAATAAAAAATTACTTGTAATTAATGTCCCATGCTTGCCTGAAGCTCAGGCCACTGACTCCTTTTTCCTAGTTGCTTACAAATATTTTTGTTGTGTAAATGAATGCACCTACCCAGGGAGTTCCAGAGTTCTTCCTGTGGATTCACTTTGCTTTCATGGAGCACCAGTGAGCCTGTTAGAGATGTCTACCTGCACGCTGGCTTTCAGGGTGATTGCTTTAGCCCGATAGTACCCATTGGAACTGTGCTTTAAGCTCACCCACAGGCTGCATCAAAGTGGCATACTACTCCCTGGCTCTAGTCTTGCAGGCCAGCGGCTGAGTTCCTGTTCCCTCTCAAACTGGGGCGTCCTCGGAAAGCTTTGGAGGATAGAATAGCAAACCCAGCAAACCCAGTTTTATGTTCTGTAGTGTTTTGAAATGGAATATTGATGAGCTACTGCAACTGAGGACCTACAAAAATGCTGTAGCAGAGGTGAAAGGGTGTTAGTTCCTTGAAGCATATTTGGGATGGGATTAGAGGACGAACATTCTGACCAGTGATGCCTAGTTTCTTGCAGGAAGCCAGAAAAGGCAGAGGTCCTGCAAGCCAAGTGGAGCGTCTTGCCCTGGAAAGCCATCAGAAGGCTGACAGGCAGGCATGTATCTTCATGTTTATCAGAACACTAAACACCATTTGAGTACCACTGGCCTAAGAGATTCTTGAACATGAAGCAAAAGGGGCAAGTGACTTTGTTCTGAAAGACAGGAATAATATCTCCTACTTTTTGATGAAGGTTATGAGAGAATAATTCTAGCCAACTACCCAGAATTGATGTCAAATTCTGAATAGCATTAGACATTTGAGGTTAAATGTGAAAAAGTGATCAAAACTCCAAATAGCTTTAAGTCCCCATCTTTGTTCAATATTTCTTTTCAGTGAGCAGAAGAAAGAGGGGGGATATTTTTTTTATTATTACAAAGTTTATTTTTACATCCTTTTGCACATTTTTTTTTCCATCTCGATTGTAATCCCCGCGGGTTTCCTATCACCAAATCACCCCTGTGCCACCACCATAGTCCCGTGCATTTCCCTCCCTTCCCCCCCGAAAGAGGGGGGATTTTTATGGATCTGAATCCAGCCCCCTGGGAGCAATACACAGGACTATTGATGTGTATGCTTGAACGTTAATTTTCAGACACAGTCAATCTTTGACCATCCTTCTGGTGATAGCTAATGCTGTACACTTAAATCAAGTTTTTCTCATCTCAACTGCTGGTAATTATCCAATCCATCTCAAAGGCACGCTCCCTTTTAACATTAACCACAGTGTCAGATTGCATCAGCTACATTGTGTTCTCGTGACTGCGGCTGCAGAGTGATGAATGTGCGTGCTTTGAGTTCATAGTCCAGCTGTCTGTTTGGGCAGTGGGCAGTTCGGTGAAACAAATGATCAGGAAGGGATCTAGTTATTTGGGACATGCATTCGTCTTATCGATCTAGTCACTTGCATTTGCCAAGTTCTCACCTTGCTGTTCACAGTGTTCAGGTTTATCTGAAGAATGAGCATTTAAAGAATTATCTAATGGGTTATTTTATGTGTTTCTCCATCATAAGCTATGTCCAGCTCAGGGTTATTCTTTGTGTCTGACTTTAAAAATTAAATACATGAGGTATTAATAAAGACCGGGCTAGGGGGCTCTTTCTAAGAGCACTGTCCAGAAAAACCAAGAGAGAGAATGTGTTTTTTTCCTGGGATTATAGCTATGCTTTGTTCATTTAAATGCTTTGTTAAGAATGTTAAATAGCTAAATAAATGAACACAGAGACAGCCCAGGTGGTTTGCTTTGAGATATTTTAGGTAATATTTTGGATCCAGAATTTTGCTCATACACTTTTGCAATGTCTGGTCACAAAACCAAGCATACTCATGAGGGCCATATGCAGGAATGCAAACTATAGGCACACCGTGGTGATTTTGATTTCTCCCCCACTCAGTACCTCTGGACAGATTTTGTATACTTAAGTCAAAGTGTGAACTGGACAAGCCACATGTAATTCTTTGTTCCTTGCGCTTTTTACTCTTTGTTTTATCACAAATTTGGGTGGAATAAAGAAAATCTTGCTGCAGATGGCTACTTAATTTCTGCACCAGCGGTGGGAAATTCCCTGTGTTATGACCCACTCTTAGATGGCCTGCACTCAGTGGAAGCTAATGTCCACTGACAGACTGCCTTTGGAGGTTACAAACATCAGTCTGTTGCGTTCTTTGTAAACACAGGCTGTGGGCCAGAGCTGGGCATGACTACAAGCACTAGAAGGCAGATCAATGGTTTAATGAATCCATAAAAGATGCTTGAACTCTGCTGCAATTTACTGAGCACTCTAGTTAAATGCAACTCCTGTAGCCTTTAACAAAGGTAGAGATAATCAATGGCCAGGGATGGAAGCCAATGTCCAGTAATCATCACCACCCAGAATTGTGTTGCTGCCTCATAGCTAACAGAGGGTTCGTGGGCTCTAGGCTCCAGACTCACTATGTCTGTACTTGTATTTCTTCAATGTGTGAGCTGAATTTGGCCCACCTTTGACATAATTTGGCCCACCTTTGATCATAATCGTAGCTTCTGTGAGAATAATTTTTTTTAAAAGCTATGGACTATTATTTAAAATAACATTTCTTTAAAGCAACAAGATTAAGCTCAAAGAGTTATATTCTAAGGTGTGGTATCTTTATAAAGGATCCCCATGATGAAAGCTAAATGGGGAATAAAATCCATTCATGATTAAATCCTTGAAATTCAATGTTAGAGAGCTCTGATTAATCCTTCTGTGATAAAATATTCCTCATTAGTTTGCTATGGTTAAGGGTTAACAACGCCTATTATAAATTCAGACATTAATGTATTTTCTGCTTAATTCATCTTCTAATAGAGGAAAATATAGTTAGTAGATATGAATTTTTTACTTCCAAATGTGCTTTGGAAACATTATACTGATTTATGAGAGAGCTTTAGAAGCATGTTGGAAAATTTCTTTATAAATATGTTGAAATGTATTTAAAAGCATTTAACTACTTTTGATTGTAAAAAAAAAAGAAAAAACCAACAACTGCCTTGACTTTGAAGTGATTTTTCCCCCCAGTGAGGTAGAATTTATGACATAAATCAAAGATTTCATTTCAGATTTTTGTCACACTGACTTAAACTTTCTTAGTTGTTTTACTTTCTTGATTAGCTAATTAGCATTATGAGAGTTGGCTCCTGCCCCAATAAGTGTATTTTGGGAGCTTAGTAGATACTAGAAATTTTGAGGTATAATAACTACTTGACTGCTTCACAGGCCTTTTATCAAGCATTCCATGATAAAGTGGTGGTTTCTGTATGGATCCCATAAATGAGAATGCTATTTTGTAATGTTTCAATACAGTGTTTTCATGTTATCTAAAATATGGTGAATAGTTCTATGATTGCACACTGATTTTTTATTTTAAGAAGAATCTTTGACATTTCTGTGATCATCTGTAGGATTGTACGTTTCATAAGTTGAAGGAGTTTTAGCTGTTAGTGGCAAAGGATTTAAAGTCACAGAGACCAAGGAGTAGGTAAGATAAAGGTTGGCAAATAGTTGAAGACAAGGGGATTTGTCCAAATGGAGACATGTGCCGCTGTTGCTTTTCTGTTTAATTTCAATCACATTTAAAAAGAAATGACTTATTTATTCATTTGTTCATTCCTTTAAAAAGTAAAAAAAAAAACAAAAACTCTACAATATCTGTTGTAAGTTTTCTGGAGACATTATTAAATAAGAGAAAAGTCTGCCTTAAAGGACTTACAATCTGTTGCCTAGGGAATTAGATAATATATAAGTTTAAAAATGCACACATGTGCTACAATTTCAGGTGGTGATAAATTCCATGAAAAAAGGAGATAGAGAGTGCTACGGTGCTGTTTTGTACCTGGTGATCACAGAACTTATCTTTGAGGACGTGATAGGTGGGTAGGGACACAGTGAAGTGGTGGAGCTAGTTATGTGAAGAGCTTAAAAGGGTTCTAAATAGGAGAGGGAGCAAGTGAAAAGCAGAGATTCTAAAGCAGCAATGGGCTTGTCATTTTTGAACAATACTGAGAAGCTTAGAGTGTCTGTCATGTAGTGATCAAGGAGGCTAAGGGTCAGATCATGTAGATCAGAGAGGGAATAATTGGGGTTTTATCCGAAATGTTACGGCATTATTGGAAGGGCTGGATCGAGTGCACAGCACAATCTGATTTTCATTGTTGGTTGGATGTATGTTAAAGAAGTAATACATTTTGGGATCTTGGATGCAGAGGGGATTTGGAGAGTAAGAAAGGCAACAGCATTTCCATCAAAATTGGGTGTGTCTGGCAACAGAAAATTAAAAATATCATACTCACTGAATTATTCATTCACAGTTATGAAACGTCTCCCAGGAGCAAAAGAGTGTTGAACCAATTTAGCTTTTTCTCGGGGAGGAGGGAGGCAAAGTGTGGGAGGAAATAAACTGAGGGTGGACATTGCTGGTTAAATGTTCTCTCATGGTAGTTTAATTTCTGTGGGGTCAGTGGGGCTTGCATCCAACCCCATGGGGGAGGCAATGGCCTCAGAAGGCAAGCTTCACATAGAGCTCAAGACTTGGGCTGGAAGACTTACAGCATTTACAGACGTTTTTAAACTCTATCCCTAGAAGTGACATCATAAAGAGGAGATGGTAACTCGAAGGGAACACGATTGGGTTAAGAATTATTCTGAAGACCCTTCTAGTCTAAGAGGTCATTACTTATAGGCTGTATTATGAATGCATAGAGCAAGAGACCCAAGTCAATGTAAACAATAAAAAACATTTTTTTAAAAGATTATTTATGCATATAGAACTGGGGTACAGGACAGAGGCACAGGCATGGTGAGAGGATTCACCAGAGACAGAGCAGGGAGCAGAACAGGCCAACTAATGAAGTACACTGCTGAGGGGAGCAGCAGGCAGGTCAGGAGAGGTCTGCTGCTCCATATGGGTCACCTCCTAGGTGGGGATCGAACTCATACTGAAGTGGCTTTAGCTTCTTAGTGTTGTGCTTTAACCTGCTGCACCACCAGGGAGGGCTTTAAAAAACATCTTTTAGCTGATGGAACTGTAAAACCCTAAGTGACAGTTTTGGGGGTTGTTTGATCTTGTAGAACTGTAGTCTTATCATGAATTCCTTTCTTCCCATCTCTGTGTTCTTCTGTGTAGAATGTTGACTGTATCCCAAGACAAGGTCCCCAGAGGTCATGGGATGGTTCTAGTAGCAATTATGGCTACACACCTCCTTGTTCACATCCAATAGTAGACAGAGTGGCAAGTATTCTAACATTCCAAGTATGAGTCTTGAAATTCACACTCATTACTCATTATCTATGCTTAGGTCACATTTTCTTTTTCTTTCTTTCTTTTTTTTTTTTTTTAAGATTTATTCACTTATTCATACAGTGCTGGGGTACAGGCCAGAGTTGCAGGGGGTGAGAGGATTCACTAGAGACAGAGTGGGGAGCAGAACAGGCAAAATGGTGGAGTACACTGCTGGGGGGAGCAGCGAGTGGGTCAGGAGAGGTCTGCTGCGCCATGTGGCTTACCTCTGGGGCGGGGATCGAACTCACACTGAAAGGACTTCTGCTTCCTTGCAGTGCTGCATCCTAACCCATTGCGCCATCAGGGAGGGCCCGCTTAGGTCACATTTTCATGCCTGAACTGGGGACTGTGACAAGGGCATGGATATTCTAATTCATTGAAGCCAGCTGGGAGTTGGGTTCATTTCCTCTGAAGTCCATGGGAGGTTGCATGGGGGAGAGTAAACGGTGGAATGAAAATCTGGACATTCTTAAAAGAAGGAAGAGGTCAAAGTGATGGCTATGGTAAGTTCCAGCAAATGTCATGAGAGAGAAGGAGAGATTATTTCCTGAGGTTGAATTCTTTATGCCATGACTGTTATTATCATTTACCTTTGTCATGTGGAAGAAAGAATCTGGAATCTAAGTGTGGATTGAAAGATATAAAATGTGGTTAACATTCATTATAGAGCCTCAGATGAACTATCTCTTCTACTCAGGACCAGCTGCTTTGACAAATCTGATTATTAGAATGTTTGGCTTTAGTACCAGGACCAAAATGCTGACTCTTTCTATTCTTTTTGGATTCTCTAGAACATGAGATTACACAGAACTAAGACAAAGGGACTGGGGTTGGCTGTTAGTTTTGCTCATTTATGAAGAGGAACAATGATGCAGTTAGAAAAGCAGCTAACCTATAGTTTCATGTGCAAGTGGCCTGAGAGATGTTAGCCAAGAACCATATTGCATGTGCAGAGGCAGAGATCTGAAACTGGATGAGTGATGGGATGCGACTACCATTAAAAGTTAGCCTGCCTGCCCACACATCTAAGCTACTTTCCCTGCGGCTGAAACTCTGTCAGCCACAGAGAAAAATGGGGGAATACTCAAATAAATTGTGATCTAGTCTGAAGCTGATGCATCAAGTTCAAGTGACTGGAGGAATAGAGACCTTGAAAGCTGCAACTTTCAGTTGCTAATTGTTATTAGTAATTAATTCACTTTTCAACAAATGTTTGTTGAATAGCTACTATGTGGCAGGCACTATTAGTCATTAGAGATACAATGGCCAACTAACACCTGGATCCTGCTGGTGTAAAGCCTATATAGTCCAGTGGGAGGCAACCTCTATTAAAATTGTAGCACAAATGTGAAATTGCCACTGTGTCCAGTGCTATGACGGTGCTGCTAATGGGGGCTGGTCAGGAGAGCTGGATGCCTCCCTGAGGAAGTAGTTCTTGTTCTGAAAGCTGAACAATGAACAGGTAATCTTATGGCGAGAGGGAAGTAAGAGCTTAGTAGACTGGGGACATAGCAGCATGAGTTCTGATCCTGGCCTTCTTTGTGAAGGAATGGAACTCTGCAAATATGAAATTGAACAAATAAATATTCCCGGTAACAGTAATCCCAATTATACATTTGTCCATTCACTCATGCATTCATTCACCAATCCTTGGGGATTTATTGCTTACCTGCCTTTCCTGACTTCTCATTCAGCCATGGACTCACATTAATACTAATTAATTTCCGGGAGTGTATTGACAGCTTGTAACTCCTGAAGAAAGGAGCTTTTTGTAAAGAATAACAACAATCAAAATTATAGTAAGAACCTACATTTTTTTTATTATTTTTTTTATAACAGTTTATTTTTACATCATTTTGTACATTTTTCCCCCCATCTCAATTGTAATCCCTGTGGGTTTCCCATCACAAAGTCACCCGTGTGCCATCACCATAATCCTGTGCACTTCCCTCCCCCCCCCCCCCCGTTTTTGATCCCATTCCCCACTCCACCCCCACAGAATGTCTCTGGTATATGGTTGTTCATTATTTTTGTTATTTTCTCGCCTGGCCCATTATACTCCTGCTATGAGTGAAACCATCCGGTATTTTTCTTTCTCTTTCTGGCTTATCTCACTAAGCATGATCTTTTCCAGCTCCATCCAAGTTGCTGCAAAAGACATGTGTTTCTCTTTTTTGGTTGCTGAGTAATATTCCATTGTGTATATGTACCACATCTTTTTAATCCAGTCATCTACTTTTGGGCATTTGGGCTGCTTCCATGTTTTTCCAATTGTAAATATAGCAGAATAAACATGGGGGTGCAGGTATCTTTTTCAATCAGTGTTTTTGTGTCTTTTGGGTAGGTACCTAGGAGTGGGATTGCTGGGTCGTAGGGAAGCTCCATGTTTAGCAGTTTGAAGAACCTCCAAACAGTTTTCCATAGTGGTTGTACTAGTTTGCATTCCCACTAGCAGTGCAGGAGAGTTCCTTTTTCTCCACATCCTCGCCAACATTTGTTGTTGCTAGTTGTTTGAAGATGTGCCATTCTCACTGGGGTGAGATGGTATCTCATTGTGGTTTTAATTTGCATCTCCCTTATTACAAGTGATGTTGAACATTTTTTCATATGCTTGTTGGCCATCTGCATTTCCCCTTTGGAGAAGTGTCTTTTTAGCTCTTCTGCCCATTTTTTGATGGGGTTGTTTATTTTTGTTGAGTTTCATCAGTTCTCCGTATATTTTTGTGATCAGTCCTTTATCACTACTTTTGTGTGAGAAAATGTTTTCCCAATCAGTGGGCTGTCTGTTTGTTTTTAGTAATGTCTCTTTTGCTGTACAGAAGCTCTTTAACTTGATGTAATCCCATCTATTTACCCTTGCCTTCACTATTGTGGCATTAGGTGCTCTGTCTTTAAAGATGTCACTGAAGTATATGTTGTGTAGTGTTTGACCCATCTTTGCTTCTAGGTATTTTATGGTTTCTGTTCTTATGTCTAGGTCTTTAATCCACTTCGAGTTGATTTTTGTGACTGGAGTGAGGCAGTGATCTAGTTTCATTTTTTTTTTTGCATGTAGCTTCCCAGTTTTCCCAGCACCATTTGCTGAACAAATTTTCTTTGTTCCATTGTATCTTCTTTGCTCCTTTGTCAAAAATTAGGTGTCCATAAACTTGTGGGTTTATATCTGGGTTTTCTATTCGAATCCACTGGTCTGTATGTCTATTCTTATTCCAGTACCATGCAGTTTTGATTATTATGGCTTTGTAGTACAGCTTGAAGTTTGGGATTGTAATGCCTCCATTTTGATTTTTCTTAGACATGAGGGTTTTGGCTATTCGATGTCTTTTGTTGAAGAACCTACATATTTTTAATATCCAATATATGAGGAAAACAGTAATGACAACAGAAAAATGATTGGATGAGAGTGCACTGATTTGAGAGAAGAGAATAGTATAACTACTATCTGAAGAATGTGTTGGGTGATTGAAAATAAATAGGGGTAAGTCACTTTTTAATAGAGTCACAAAGAAGGCAGATTCTGCTCCCCCAACCCACTAGGTGGGAAGAGATGTGGCTTTATTATAGAGACAACTTTAGAGCCATGTTAACATTACTGCAAGTGTAGACAGGAAGTTTGGGTGATGATAAATTACAGGATAAAAAATGCTTATTGCACGTAGGTCCCCAGAGTAGTGTATCTGTCCACTGGGATAGATAAAGCATATCTGGCTCCATAATAGAGGGTGATTCTCATGGCACAGTGGTGTGGAAGGAAGGAAGGGATTGGGGTTGGCTGCTAGATGTTCTTGCTTTGTATTCTTTGTTTCAGCCTGGTATCTCATTTAGAACCGAGGATCATGGTGAGACCTGCATAGAAATGTAATGATAAATAAAAATGCAGGTAAGTCATTAAGCTTTTTATCTTCCTCGGTCTTAACTAGATGATGTGGACATGGACACTGTAAATGAGAAGTGTCTGCATTGTTCCCCGGGGTGCTGCAGAGAGGAAATACCCTTCTAGAGGCTGATCATACCTGCACCTGCCTCAGATGACTGTGAACGGGAACCACAGTCCAGTTCAGCTGGAGTCAGTTGCCCCCTCTCCAGTGCCAGTAACTTCTGAAAGCCCCATATAGTGACAGTTGTTTCCAAAAGAGGCTGATTTTAAAACTGTGATGAAAATGGCTAACAGCAGGCTGAAGGTTAAAGTAAAAAACTTAAAAACCATAAAATCTGCCTGGAGGCTATTTAAGCAAACTGTTTTAGAGGCACAGATGGTTCATATACCTCTGAGCCAAAAACAAAAAAGTAAAAAGGGGACAGTAAAGCTGGCGTGATTAAGCAGACAAGTATGAAAGTTTTATTAGTACTAAAAAGGCATCCATTAGAAAAGTAAGAAATTTGTCTCAGGAAACTCAGAAGACATGTTAAAGACCAAAGGGAAATGGAGAGGGCAAACAGATGACATTTCAAACAGCAACCAAAGATCGTGAAAACACACAGGGTGCCACGTACAGTGAGCATCAGAAGCTGGGCTCTGAGGAGATTAGAAAATAGCGTATGTGGTGTGTTGGACCAAGACACAGTATGTGGAGAGCTGGGTGTGGTCTCTCTGTGCTGTATTTTTGATGTAGAGCAATTTTAATAGGGATTTGAGGCAATTTAAATGGCGGTTGGAATCTCCAAGAAAAATCAGCTGGAGCAAATCTGAGAAGCTTAAATACCGTAAATGTGAAGGTGTAGAGCACATGATGAGAATAAAGTGGGATATTCTGGCAGTGTTACTACAAATCGTTAGCATACCTGAGACCTGGGAAGTCACTGGGGCAAGAAAGCCTCCAGCCTTTTTTGAAGACACCCCGGTGCTGTGGTGGTTCTCCCCCCCACACACACCTCTGCCCTCACATGCCCAGATCTGCTGCCAGCTTTTACATGGGGGCGCTCCTGTTATCTTCATTTTGAGAAAAGTTAGACTGAAGAATGACAGAACGTGCAAAGTTTGCTGGTAGCCATTTGAGAAATGCCCTCTGAGACAAAAACAGTATTGTATCTTGAGTTAGCATTCAACATAAACCTAAGTAAAAATGACCAGATATAATCTTGCATAAAGTAAGTTGCTTGGCTTTTCAAAATTCTAAGTAACTCACTTAGAGTTTGGCTGGCTCCCTCCAGACAGACCCTTGAGGAAATAAATGACTGAAGGTAAGGAAGAAAACCTTGCTTCGGATTAAGAGTAGATGATATTCCTCAGCATACAGTTAATAGCATTCCATCCCAGGGGTTTATTTTAGGAGTAATGTCACTTAATATGCTGATAGCTTACTTGGTAGTAGAAGACAGGAAGGAGGGGGAGTTTTCTACTTTTACATAGTGCTTATGTTTGAACACCCAGAGGGTTATCTCCTCCCACCCTACCTGTCCCCAAATCCTGCTTTGCAGTGTAGAGATGCAATGACCTGACACCAGCTGCTTCTGTTGAGCTGCCAGCTAGCATCGGGAACATAGCATTTCCACCCTCGTCATTGCAGCTATGGGCTGCCCCACTGCACCCCTATTGAGGGGAGCTTGGTCCCACAGGAAAAGGATGCAGTTGTGTTCTTGCCTAGAATAAAAAAATAGCTTTGACAATTGTGGCTACATTAAACATGTTTAAAGCAGATAAAAACATATGAAACAAAATGCTGATAATCAAACTTTATCCCTTTTTCACAGGAAATATATATGTAGTTCACTCTTTAACTGATCTTTATAAAAGGCTAATGCCGAACTTTAGAAGAATTGACATAGAGGATTAAACATATTTTCATTGGACTACACTATGTACAAATATGTTGAGGAAATGTTGAGGAAAGAACCATTAATAAAACCAAAGCACTGGTAACAATGTAATGAAAGCGTACCCTGCCTCTTAACACACAGGGGTAACCTTTGTAGTTGGCCAGGGAGAAAGTATGGGACAGAATCTGGCAGATGGTCTAATGCACAGTGCAGGTATTAAGCCACTGAGGCAGCCTGGACGTGCAAGCAGGTTGCTAATGGTTGTGTCCAGCAGTTGTGAGCTAGGCCTGCGCTGGCAGTGAGGTATTCAGATGTCATGCTTCAGGCTTCCAGCTGATGAGTTTCTGGGCTGGAGAAACATTTCCCCCTTTGTATTACACTGCACAACTGATGAGGCACATTCCAGAGGCGGGGAGAGGTAGACTCCAGGTGAGTGGAAGAGAAAGAAGGTGGACTCACGTCCGGGGTCCATGCCTGGTGTGATGACTTCTTCTGGTTCAAGTGGTGCTGTTGGGAGCATGTGGAGTATGAGGAATTTGGGGATCGGACACAGAATCATAGCATACACCACTGCTGTGGCTCTGATGGTACTTCAAAGCTAACTGTTAAGTCAATATTGAAAAAAAAGAAATCCCCAATTTTATGGCTGTGCCTAGTACTAGTGGTATCATTTTCACTTTCCTGTATCCTGTTATTCAATAAGTAGAAGAGAATTGGACTCCAAAGTTCCAGATATAGAGGAACCAAATAAGGGATCAGAGGAAAAAAATGAAAAACACAACAAAGCAAAAATAAACAAACAACTATAAATCAGAGACATTCTGTGAGTGAGAGGAGAGGGAGAGAGATCAAAACAAAGGCAGAAGAGCATAGGGAATACGGTGATGGTGCACAGGTGAATTGGCGGAAATTCTATGGGGACCACACCTGAGAAAAGAAAATATATATATATATATACATATATATGTGTGTGTATATATATATATGTATATAAAAGTAAGCTATTAAAATAGATAACTGTTTACTTAATTATAAGTCAAATATTTATTTTATCAATGATTTTATTTTATACATTTTATTTATAATAATACTTTATTAATTATATAGAGACATACTCCTAAGCACTCTACTAGGGTTGAAATTCATCCAAATTATTTGTATTTATTGAAACGTGAATCAAGACAACCAGAATTAAATAGAAATACAAGAAGAGTCAGATGAAAAGTTTAAATGCCTGATTGTATTTCATACGGGGCATCACTTCATATTAAATGTGATGGGAGAAGAAAATACACAAACACCAAAGTAATCAGAAGTGGAGCTAAAGTGGACATTTCCGTTTCTCCACAAGCAGAATTCCCCTCCCCATGCACGCCCTTCTGCTCACTTCCTTTACACTTCCAGTGTAGCCACTTAGCCTGTAATACACCTCAGTTCCATTTAATTTTTTTGTGACCATGTAATTCATCCCTGAATAAGGAAATGCTTGGCATCCCCTGGGCCAAGGTTTTGGCTAAACGCTTGGTCAGTGCTTGGAGTGGTGGTGTAGCCTCCCAATTTATTTCTCTCTGGTATGTAGGGAGAAGGGGCGGCATAGTGAATCAACCCTGCGTCCGAGTGATTATTACAGTTAGCCAGGCACATCCAAGGACCCAGCAAGTGGTCGCCACCGCCATGTTGCTGTGCAGAAGAACTGGACTGAGAGACCTCACTCATCTCTGTCCAGGGCACCCCTGGGACTGCTGCTTTCCACACCTGGAATGCTGAACTTGCACTAAGTGGCTACAGGGAGGAAGCTGGTTGCTTGCAACTCGGTCTGTTTCTCAGCCCCTCCCAGGGGCAGCTGTTGGCAAGACAGTGGACAGCCTAACCTGCCCCACTGGGCTTGGACCAGGATGTGGGGGTAGGTGGGAGACGTGAAAGGTTGGAGACAAGTGTAGAAACACGTGTTTGGGTATAGATCTGTCATGGCACTAGTGAATGAAAGAGCAACTCAGGTCCTTAGAGGCTGGGACCTGTCTCGGGGCTGGGTGCCAGGGAACACAGAAATCTGAGATGTGGTTTCTGCTCAGAAGAATGCCTGAGTGTGTGAGTTTTCCTGTGCTTGTGTGTGGAAATTGACCCCGTGGGGCACATTTATCCGCTTACCCATTTATTCAGTGTCCACAGTGTGCTGGGCATTGTTCTGTGGAGGGGTATACAAAGATAAATAAGAAGAGGTCTCTGCCTTGAAGGCTTTCACAATTGAATGGGAAGGCCGACAGCTAAACAAATGATGCTATGTGAGGAGGCATGCTGAAACAGATGTGGCTGAGAAAAACTGGGGGCCTTGGAGTGACTTCCCAGCCCAGGGCCAGGCACTATGCAGAGTGAGCACACCTTCGGATGGAGCCCAAAATGTAAATTCAGGAAATGGGGTGCACAGAAACATGCTAAGGACAGCGAGGGAGAGAAAAAGGGATCTGAATCAGGAATGAGCACCCCACATGTCACACGTTAAAAATCAAACATATAGGCCCTCCCTGGTGGCGCAGCAGGTTAAAGCACAGCACTGAGAATCTAAAGCTGCTTCCGCATGAGTTCGATTCCCGCCTGCCCCGGAGGTGACCACATGGCGAGGCAGACCTCTCCTGACCCGCCCGCTGCTCCCCTCAGCAGTGTACTTCGTCGATCTGCCTGTTCTGTTTCCCACTCTGTCTCTGGTGAAGCCTCTCACCGCCCCTGAGCCTCTGGCCTGTACCCCAGTTCTGTATGCACAAATAATAAATAAAAAAATATTAAAAAAAAATCAAACATATAACCCTTTTTGTCATGCTCACATTATCTTTTTTTTTTTTTAGAGATTTATTTATTTATTCATACAGAACTGGGTACAGGCCAAAGATGCAGAGGTTGAGAGGATTCACCAGGAACAGAGTGTCGAGCAGAACAGGCAGATCAACGAAGTACACTGCTGAGCGGAGCAGCGGGCGGTCAGGAGAGGTCTGCCACGCCATGTGGATCTCCTCTGGGGCAGGCAGGGATCGAACTCATGTGGAAGTGGCTTAAGCTTCTTAGTGCTGTGCTTTAACCCGCTGTGCCACCAGGGAGGGCCCGTGCACATTATCTTCTAACGTGTTGAAATATTATGAACTTCATAGGAACATGTCAAACCATATCACATGGCTTAAAAATTGGCTTTTGACATTTTGTCTTCGGATTGTATCATGAAGAAGTCTGCAGGACATAAAGGGTGAAGAGAAGGAGAAAATAGACAGGGCTCCTGCAGACGTTTGGAGGGTTGAGTACTTTTCTGCAAACCTCCTGGACTGTTCATACTGAAAGTGGTGTTAGAAAGCTTCGTCCACACTCTCTTTTAGTGGATGAGAAAACCGGGGCCCTAGGAAGAGAAGGACTTTCAGGGTCACTTAGCTATGAAGGCTGATACAGCAGAGGACGAGACTAGGATGAAGGCTCTGAAGTCAGCAGTCAGAGAATTGTAGCAACGCCGTCTGCAGAGCAACAGGAACTCTGCTTCTTTATGATTATAACTCGATATTTAGTAAGTACCCATATGAACTTTATAAAAGGACTTAGTATGCTGTTTTCACTTTGTTTTCCCAGAACTCATATTAGAAATACATTTTGTAATTTAGTATGCAAACATAAGCATACCCGATTTCATAGTATCTAAGTCACTTTGGATAATGGCATTTTCTTAATTTTACCAGAGTGTCAACAGAAGGTTTTCTTATTGTTATGTCACAGTTGCAACCTGACAGATGACAATTGTAAAATGCATCATGACTTTATGAAAAATGTTAAGGCTTAGAACACCCAAATTGGTCTATCTACTGAAGAGTGAAACAAAGGTTTCATGAGGCAATCTTGTTTTACTAACAACTCTTTTAGAAACTGATATTTCAAGTTGTGTTCAATTTCATAAAAATTTGCTGGTTGGTTTTAGGTTGGCAACCCAACCTAAAAATACTAGATGAATAGATAGATTTGTATTAAATGTAGTTTAGTGCCTAAGGTCATGACGACACCTCCATAGAAATACAGTAATTTAGATTTTTTTCTTCCTGGGCCTTAACCAGTGAGTAGACCTGGGTGTTGTAAATAAAAGGTATCTGCATTGCTCTTCAGGTTGATGAACACCACTTTGTGTTCCCAGGAGATCATTAGATTGTTGTGGCAGAATAGTTGAGCTTTCACGTTTACATTGGATTCTCCTTGACTTTAAAGGCAATTCCACTAAATCAAACCAAGGTATTTCTAGCATTATTTTTTGATAGGATGATAAGCCTATTACTCTAAACTTCCATGGTGGGTTCTCTTAGTGGACACATACTTTGCTTTTAAAATGGCCAATAAGTGTTCCATTTATAATTAGCATTCAAGCATGTAGCTGTCTTAATGGAGAACTGGAGTCGATGGATGTAATGAGCAAACAGTAAAAGGGAATGCTCATTTAAAAAAATATGCTGTGTGATGCTCTCCTGTCAGTAAACATAAAGTAAAGGAGGCAGAGGTGACTTGGTGGGGAGGGATCAAGGGTAAGAAAGCAGGAGGTAGGGGAGTGGAGGTGGGTGAAGAAAGACCAGAGACAGTAAGGAGGGGCCAGAGAAAGGAGGTGAGGGAGGAGAAGCAGCCCTCAAGAAGCCTCTCCTCACTGTAGTTGTAAGTTTGGGCATGGCAGGAGGCTCTGCCCTTCACATAGACTGGCTCACATCAGGGGGCTGTTAGGCACACCAATTTGTCCACCAAATAAGTGAATCAATTTTAAAGCAGGCTTCTAAAGAAACGATAGCTAAGGCATCCCCATTTAAATGTATGGTCTTCAAAACTGGATTACAGGTTGAGTAGAGGTAAAGTATAGCACAGACCTACAAAGAAAAGTGGGTCAGGATTTGGTAACTTCTTGTGCGAATCAGGACCTTCATGGATAATCCAAAGAGAACTTCAGATTGGTTCCTCTCTCCAAGAAATAGACACACAGAGACTTTTATGTATAATTTAATGGATTTATGAACTTTCTAAAATTCATTTGTGGACTTCTTGAATATAGGTATAGAGAGAGTGAATGGATGTGGAAGAATTCAGGTCCCCATCTGCTCTTCTAAAAACTAGGGTACTTCTCTTAAACAAAGATAGAAAGTGAAGGATTTCTGACTTATGCAGACTGGAATGGAGGTTTGGCACAGGTAGAGGTGAGCCGTAAATCTGTCAGCATGAAGAGGCACAGGAGACTAGGAGATGACCTGGACGCCTTGGTGTTTCCAGGCAGATTTTGAAAATAAGCATCTGATAATAAAGAATGATTATAGAGAGGGCAGACCTGCCCCAGCACCCTGATAATGCTCCTCCCGGGTTCCAGGCCTTGAGAACACATGCTGTGCTTTTTCAGGAGTTTGTCCAGTACTTGAGCAGACATCCTTCTCTGCATGGATGTCATTAAAGTCACAAAACTGGTGATGTTGGACACATTCTTTCATTTGCAGTTACAGAGACGTAACAGATGTGGGAAAGCTCCCAGTCCTAACAAGATGTTGGATGAAATAAAGTTGTTGCCTGGGTGTCCTGACACATTGCAATACTTAAGAGAACATGCCACCTCTTAAAGGAATTTAGACTGTCAGTCCATTTAGTGTTCATTGCGAATGTGAACACTATTTAGAGGAAGTCAATTAGCATTGCTTCATGTCTGGGAGGGAGGGCCTGGGATGGAGGCCACTGGTGTTGTGCCTTTGCAGGACGCAGAATGGTTTCTGTGGGCCACAGTGGCATTTGTCAAGGAAAATCAGTGCCACCTCCTGCTGCGTCTCTTGCCTGCTCTGGAAAAATCATCCAAGCTGCCATTCCAACAGGCTTGGGCGTGACCTCAGAAAGCAGTTTTCTCTTGAGTTTCTGGAATGATCCAAGCACTAACCATTCTTTCTCCAGAGGGTGGGGATAAACCATTGTTCTGAGCGCCTGCCTGGGGCTGCAGATGGAAGGGCTCAAACAAGTACCACAGCATCTTTGTGCTGCAGTTAGTAGTTTTACTTAAAAAAAAAAAATCCCCTTTCTGAGGGAAATCTGTGATTACATATTTTTTTTTTCTCTGCACAGGTGCTAGGATGCATTGCGCAAATACAAACATATCCCACTTCATGAGAAAATTTGGAAATCATTTTCCTTCCATCTGTCTGAAGTAGACTGTGCTCTAAAACCGGCCATCCACCCACCCGCCCTCCCACGCACCTTCTCGGTGACAAGGAGGAGATGGCATTGTAATAGAAAGAAAAAAAAAAGATAAACCCCACAAGGCACTTTAAAGGATGGCTTATTAGTATCATTTGGACAGCTAGGAATGCCATATGATAGCTTCTGGGGCTGCATGTTATTCAAGAAGAGTAGCTTTAATTTTCCTTGTCCCTCCCCCCCTTCCCCATTCTGCCATCTCTTTATTGCAGATACCTTGCTTCATCTAATTCCCAAATCCTTGACGAGCCTGGGTATTCTTTGATCACAGATCATTTCCCTGTGTCCACAGAGCGCTCTTGCCCACATCGGTAGGTAAGCACTATTCTTTTAGAGAAGGGAGGCAGAGCCTGTTTCCAGAGGATGGGGCAGCTGTGAGCTGCCGCAGCCAGACAATCAGAGGCCCAGCAGGGCACCTTCTGAGCGCAGCTGCACTGCTCTCCTCTGAGCTCTCCAAGGCTCTGCGCCCTATGTGCGGATTCCAAGCTACATTTAACACAATTGCCCATCAGCACTTAGGAAGCAGTTACCACAGAAACCCAGCAGAGACCAATTAGTCACATGATTAAATTAATTAAAATAACCCAGGGCATCTGCCATCTTGCCTCTTTCTGCTACAGATAGCGCATGACCCAGACAGAACCGTAATTGGTTAGCAATCCTGTTGTGTCTCCTCATCTTAGAATTGCCTTCTTACCATGGAAGGGGGTTCTCCTGATTTGCTTTTCTTTCTATAAAAACTCTCTTGGATTGTTTTGAGAGCGAGCCCTCCCCTAAGCCAGGCAGTGTCAAATTCACAAAACATTAGATATAATAAACAGTACGATTTGTGATATTGAGGCTAAGAGGATTTGGAAACATTACCTATTGTACAGTTGAAGACTTTTGGGGGCTTTTAAATGAAGGCTTTAACAGTACTTGCCAGTGGGTATCCTGAAGTGTGCATTTATGTTTGACCTGAGAATTCTGGGGCAAGTTGGGAAAACCAGGTCCGGGTTCTCCAGGTTATAGGATGTTGTCGGGCCCCGGGTGGCCTGAGATAGTCCCGAATCAAGGGTGGTATCTAGTGGTTCCACTCAGTCGCTTGTCATTTGAAAAAGTAGACAGGTGTACTCCAAAGCTAATACAATGCCAGTGAACTGTCTTTGATACAATGAATGACCTAATAATGGTGGCTCCAAAATTTCCATGTAGTCAAGGTTTTCTATTACACCTGTGCCATACTCCTTCTATGCACACACACACACACACACACAAATCAGCTTCCTCGGAATCTCCTAGTGTTCAACAGAAGCCTGATTTCCACCACTTTCTGGACCCTTCTGATGCATCACACCTGAGAGCAAATGATGGAACACAATTTAGAGATAGCAATTGAGGTAACGGTGTGGTTTCCCAATGTTCTGTCTTTGTGAATTGGCTTGGCAAAATGGCATGGATTAATTACATAGTTCAACTGCATTAATTTGTGCTTAACAAAGCAAGCAGCATGGTCTCTCCCACAAACCTTGCCTCTGAGCAGAAGAATCATTGTTATAATATGAATACGAGGTAGCGTATAAATTATCAGTTATGACAGATCTTTTAGCAGGTGTAGGCTTCGAGCTTGTTTGAATCTTCTTCCTGGGTGAATCAGCGTCTAATCTGACCTCAGAATAGATGTGTCCATCCTGCAGTTCCAGAGATTAGATGACTGACACAGGAAAGCCATGTAACTTAAAAAAAACTGTAGCATAACATTATTTAATGAGCCTGAAGGAAATTTATTAGTAAGCCCGAAGGAAATTTATTAGTAGGATATCATCAGTAACAATAAGAATATACATTTGTGTCACATTTTATAATTTATAAAGCAACCACATACCTTCAGACTTCATCTGGGTCTCTTGGATCATTCTCAATTCTCTTATTTGATGTATATATATTTTGGACTTATATTCATATATATTTTTTAACATGTAGTACATATGTATTGCCTTTGGTACACTCATTTTGTATCAAAATTGGTGCAAGTTACAATAGTTATTGATGTAAGGACTATTTTGTGAATAAGATAAACATTGTATAAATGCAAAACACAGCTAAAAATAAGGTATAGTGAATATTTTAGAGTTTTCCCCTTTTGAAATCAATAGAAAAATGTAAGTAAATAAAACCTCTTTTCCTGTCATAGAGGTGATTTGAAAAGTTAAAATTAAACTTTTTTATTAAATAAAATATTAATAATTATTTATTAGGTAAATAGTGCTTCTGTGAACAAAAGACTTGCTTTTATAAGCAGAAATGTTTCTGCTATTTCCATATAAAATTGTCCACAAACTATTAAAATTATGAAAGATACAGCATTTGAAAGCTGTTAATACCTAGCCTTTGTGAATGGGAAAATGAAACATAAATCAACATATATCTCATATTGTTAGTATATCACACTTGGTCAAAAGAAGTTAAACTTTCAGAAAGTTATAAAATGTTTCAACAGATGGATACTGAGTGCCACATATGGTAATCCCCCCTTACCCACAGTTTTTCCTTCTGAAATTTCAATTATTCACAGTCACCTGCAAATATTACTGAAAACATTATGAACATTAAGATTTTGAGGAAGAAAGTGTACGTGAGAGAGAACATATTCACACAAATTTTATTACAATATGTTGTTATAATTGTCCTATTATTATTGTTAATGTCGCCATCTGATTTATAAGTAAGCTTTATTATCATACCTATGCATATATAGGAAAAATAATATATATAGGATTCTGTGATTTGGGGAGTGGGCCCCTTTGAGGGTAGGGGGGACCCCTGTATTACATCCAAAAAGGAGGCTTCAGTCTAATTTGTTCACATTTTGTTTATTCTAAACTTGATTATTCATGAATTTAAATTTTTGTAGTAAGGCAAGGATTTGTCTGTCATCATCAACTTTCAAACTTCTGGTGCTGAAAGGAACTTTGAGCGGTTGAGGTCATTTTGAGGGGGGTGGTTGTTGGCTGTCTGTGTTCCACTGAAATGTTTAGGTTGTGCTTTGTCTTGTGTTATTTTGATTTCTCCCTTTCTACTAAGGAGGATCAGCAGAAGATGGCTCTGGTAATTGATGAATAATTTCTCCCTTCCTTTCATTCTGCCTTCACCCTCCCATGTCATAATGACATTTATTGTATATTGACTAGAATGGGAAATCTGAACATTTTAGAGTCCGGCTGCCACTTTACAGCATCAATCTTGATATGCTTCTGAGAATGGCACATTGTGAAGAAAACCACAAAGTTACATTTCTATGAAAATTGTGATTATAAGAAGTAGTTGCTGCCTGCATTGATTTTTAGTCTTTTCATTTGGTCTTCCTGGAAAAGCTTGGTTCTCAGTACTTACTGACACACTTAAATTGTCAAGGAAATCAACCTCAGATGAGAAAATGAAATACTTGGGATACGAGCTTGTGTCTCTACTATTTTCATAAAGGTCTAACTCTTTAATAGAAAAGGGGCAGGACAATTTGTGCTACTGCATAGTAGCATTGCTAGAAATCTTTTCAGGAAAGAAGCATAGTACAAGTAAATAAAATTGAGTTAATATGTAAAAAAAAAAACCCTGTAGAATGTCATGACAAGCATGTTATAACATGCCACTTTATAGCACACTTAGGAGAAGAAAAAAATTAAAAGTCACCTTAGTGATTTAAAAAATTGAGCACGTTATTTTACTCAACAAATATCTATTTAGATTAGTAGCTGGCCCCATCACTCTTATTCTTCTAACTGCTTTTCCATTCATAGCATATAAGACTACTTACTGGGTGTCATATGTTTTTATGGATATTCATTTGTCTTTTCCCATTAGTACTTCCCATTATAGGAAGGCCCCACAAAGACAGTGATTTTTATCTCTCTTATTTACTGACATATCCCCAGTGTTTAAAACTGTCAACCGTATGAAAGATTCTTGACAACTATTCATTGAATGAAGGTAAAAGTAGATCTGAAGTAGATGGTGAATTAAATAAACTCATCCAGACTTTTTGAAATAAGGTTTATTGAGAGGAATGTTTATTGTTTACCAGATGATATCAATTAAATGTCAGAAAGGCTCATAGCTATCCTCATTTTGACCTTCACATGTTGGGTGATTTTTTTGAAACTGGGAAGTAGAGACTGCAAGTATGATCATCATAGTAGTTGATATCATATTTTTTTCTTCTTTAAGTATATACATTATTCATACAAAGAACATAAAAGGAGATGAAAAAAACGAAATTTTAACAAGAAAACAGTAGGCATAAATAAAAAAAAGAGGAGATTCTGAAAAAAGACTGAGAGCTATAGGTATGCATACTCTTGTCTGGGTGTCCTTAATCTGCCTACCCACCCACATGGCTGGGGCTACACAAAGCCTTTGCAGATTAGCTAATCCATCTTCCCAGGTTTGTAGTCATATAATTATCTTATTCTCAGTCACTGAGTGATATTACCAGGTGAAACTTCCTATTTTGTGTTATTTAACAGAATGTAGATTTATATGAGTTTGGGTGACACATAGATCTGATTATTTCCTCCTAAAACTATCCATGCATAGTGTGTATCTTGCAGCAAACACAGATTCTTGTAATCTAAAGTAGAAACCTCAGTCATTGGTCACCCACAGGTTTGCAATATGTGTCTATTTCTTTCTTCTTTTAAAAGGAATGGTGTTAAATGTTCTGTATAGAATTGACTGATAACCCCATGGGGGGCAGCAGTTGGAGGGGACAGTTCTGATGCCCCAGTTTTTATCAAATGGAGCTCAAAAAAGGTAAAAAAAAAAAAAGATAATTCAAAATCTTTTTTTTTTTTAACAGTTGAAATAATTTTACAGACCATAGTAGAAAGTTTCCTTGACCCTGCTTTTCTTTCTGGTGGTTTCTACTTTCTTAGCAAATTCCTGCCTTGATCTCACCAATTTGTAAAAGAAAATGGATTTCGGATGCCTCACCTGACCTTTCCCATTCCAAATAATGTTCAAATAAATGGCATGGGACTCTCCTTTGTCTGCTGTTTAGATCCTTGTGATAAGACTAGCATTAGCCCAGGAAAGATTTGCGTTTTCCAGGGACGTACCTATAGCACAGTGCAACATGAGGATGAGAGGTCTGTGAGGTGTAGGAAGTCTACCCTGATCCCCATCAGGGTCTCACCTCCACCCACCCTGCTCGAGGCTCCTTCCCTTCTAGTGCCTCTCCTCAAGAACTTGTCTCCCCAGATCCAAAGTTCTCCCTTTCCTCAAGACCTCAAGAACCACCTCGCCCCCCCTATGGTTAGTACATCAGCACTCTCCTCTCCATATACCATGTTCATCTCTCCTTTTAAAAGTTGTCATAACATCAGACACTGCTAAGCCCTTTGTGTTGTTAATTCCTCTCAACATGGGAGGCACCTGAGATGCAGAGAAGTTAGAAATTTACCAGGACTGATGACCTGTAGTGACTGGACTGGGAATGGACTGGAATCTTCCCCCAGGACCCCATCCTGTGCTTATGACCTTCCCTGCGTCAAGCTGAAGATGGGTGTGGGTTGGGGTGGGGGGTGGGGTTGAGAGCAACACGATCATGTAATCACATCCACCATCCTGCCTGTTCTGTGCCTTATTGTGTCTCCTTCACCCACTTAAATCCCTGGAGAAGTCCGCTCACCTTTCCAGGCTTTCTCCCTGATGTGGCACGCATACCTCAGCAGTGAGGGCACCACCCATAATGTCTTTCCAGTTTCACAAACACTTTGAAGTTCACTCTCTGGAGAAGTCTGTCTCTGGGGTGATCTGACCTCTCAGGGTGAAATGCCAGTCAAACTCACATGCCATCTAACTCTACTCATGGAGCCTGTCAACATTAAGATTGTGGGCACGTCAGGGTCTTGGTGCTCATGTTTACGTCGGCCTTGAGAGCATCCTAGTAGGTAAAAGCTTAGGCAGATGTTCCTTCCTCTCTGACCACTCAGCTTAATTATGACAAAGAAAGTACGGAGCTTATAATTAATGGGTTTCTTTCTTTTATTTATTTTTTTCTATATAATAGTTAATTTTTACATCATTTTGTAAAAATTTACATCATTTTCCATCGCAGTTGTAATCCCTGTGAGCTTCCCATCACACAGTCACCCATGTGCCAGCACCATAGTCCAGTGTATCCCTTCTCCTCTCACTGTTTTTAATCCCATTCCCCACTCCATCCCCGGAAAATGTCTCTGGTATATAGCTGTTTATTATTATTATTATTTTCTCACTTGTTCCATTATACTCCTGCTGTGAGTGAAACCATCCAGTATTTTTCCTTTTCTTTCTGGCTTATTTCACTAAGCATGATCTTTTCCAACTCCATCCATGTTGCTGCAAAAGATATGTGTCCTTTTTTTTTTGGTTGCTGAGTAATATTCCATTGTGTTTATGTACCATATCTTTTTAATCCAGTCATCTACTTCTCGGCATTTGGGCTGTTTCTATGTCTTTCCAATTGTTAATAAAGCAGCAATAAACATGAGGGTGCAGGTATCTTTTTGAATCAATGTTTTTGTGTCTTTTGGGTAGATACTTAGGGGTGGGATTGCTGGGTTATATGGAAGCTCTATTTTTAGTAGTTTGAGGAACCTCCAAACAGTTTTCCATAGTGGTTGTACTACTTTGCATTCCCACCAGCAGTGCAGGAGAGTCCCTTTTTCTCTACATCCACGCCAACATTTGTTGTTGCTAGTTGTTTGAGGATGTGCCATTCTCACTGGGGTGAGGTGGTATCTCATTGTGGTTTTAATTTGCATCTTCCTTATTACAAGTGATGTTGAACATTTTTTCATATGCTTGTTGGCCATCTGCATTTCTTCTTTGGAGAAGTGTCTTTTTAGCTCCTCTGCCCATTTTTTGATGGGGTTGTTTATTTTTGTTGAGTTTTGTAAGTTCTTTGTATATCTTTGCGATCAATCCTTTATTGCTAGTTTTGTGTGAGAAAATTTTTTCCCAATCAGTGGTGTGTCTGTCTGTTTTTTGAAATGTCTCTTTTGCTGTACAGAAGCTCTTTAACTTGATGTAGGCCCATCTATTTATCCTTGCCTTCACTATCGTTGCATTGGGTGCTCTATCTTCAAAGATGTCGCTGAACTGTAGGTCATGTAGTGTTTGGCCCATCTTTGCTTCCAGGCATTTTATAGTTTCTGTTCTTATGTCTAGGTCTTTAATCCACTTCAAGTTGATTTTTGTGTATGGTGTGAGGCAGTGATCTAGTTTCATTTTTTTTTTTTTAAAGATTTATTTATTTGTACAGAACTGGGGTACAGGCCAGAGGCTCAGGGGCGGTGAAAGGCTTCACTAGAGACAGAGCGGGGAGCAGAACAGGCAGATGGAGGAAGTACACTGCTGAGGGGAGCAGCGGGCGGGTCAGGAGAGGTCTGCCTCACCTTGTGGATCACCTCCGGGGCAGGCGGGGATTGAATTCATGCAGAAGTGGCTTTAGCTTCGTAGTGCAGTGCTTTAACCTGCTGCGCCACCAGGGAGGGCCCTGGTTTCATTTTTTTTACATGTAGCTTCCCAGTTTTCCCTTTATTTTTTATTTTTTAAAGATTTATTTATTTGTACAGAACTGGGGTACAGGCCAGAGGTTCAGGGGCAGTGAGAGGATTCACCTGAGACAGAGCGGGGAGCAGAACAGGCCGATGCACGAAATACAAAGCTGAGGGGAGCAGCGGGCAGGTCAGGAGAGGTCTGCCGCGCTGTGTGGGTCACCTCTGGGGCCAGAGATCAAACTCACACTGAAGTGGCTGCAGTCAGCTTGCAGTGCCATGTCCCAACTTGCTGCGCCACCACCATGTAGGGCCCCATGGGTTTCTTTAGATGAAAAAAAACAACAACAACAACAAAAGGAATTCCAAACGGAATATTTCATTATTGTGTAGAGTAGAGCCAGTCTTCAAGAGGGGGAATTTTTGGACCTGTGTGTGGATGTTTCTCCAGTGGGAGCCCTTCAGCGGGAAGGCATTTTCCTTAGGCTTTCATTCCCTAAATATTCTCTGCTTGCATAACATGGCTCAGAAGCTCCCACTCTGGCTGAGCTGCCTGCTCCGTGAAGTCGAAACGGGTCCCTGTGTGCTGACTGGGCCATTCCCTGGGACTAGGCCCTACCTCAGCCTGGTCCACTGCAGCAGTGCGGCTGCCTGGTGGGGGACTCTGAATATGAGAGAGGAGCTTGGCCAGTTAAATTCCTTGTCGGGTTAAGAGGCCCTTTGTTTCTGTTTAGTTTTCTGAAACAAGACAAATTATGATATTTTCTGTTAATTTCTTTCCTTAATGAGTTTCATTAAAATCAAAGCTTCCAGAAGACTGAGTCTTGACAGCTGTCTAAGGGCGGTTTCATTTATGGGGGGCTGCTTAGACTGAATAATTATTACAGCTTGATAGTTTAAAGAGAAGTAAGAACAACAGAGAGAAATAGATCCCTTGAATGTGTGTCACATGTTTCTCTTTCTTGCCAGTGTCTGGGATTGCGTGATGTTCAAAAGAGATCATTAAATCATGTATTATTCTTTGAACTAAAATATTGCTAAATCATCACACGCTTGCTTTTTAATGGTTCCTTGATTCTTAAATACTGAATTTCACTTAATGATGGTATAGTGAAAGGAAGCCTTTGAGAGGCTAATAAAAGAATTTTTTTTAAGGATGGCCTTTGGATGCTAGTGGGTCATTGGAACAGGGCACCCCCAGGTTGTGATGAGGAGCTGGGTAGGGACACATGTCCTCTTAGGAGTACTGAGTAGCATGGTTACACACATTCATTTCTTCCCTGTATAATTTTTACAAGTCAATTTGAAAGAGACATTACCTCGTAGCTAGAATTTCATATCTTTTGCTGTAGTGGTTCTTATTTTGGAGGCAAATTTTTGTTTCCTGCATCACCCTCTATAAAGCAGTGAGAGCTACCTATTGAGATGCTGGGATCCCAGAACATTCTGAGATGGTTTTCCTGAGAACCAAACCTGAAATATCTTGAAAATGAAAAGTATTGTATTATCAAACATATACTAAAAGGGTGAAATACCTGTTTCTGTATGTAGGGATAAATGACACACTGTCTCAGAATTACTTTAATTACTGCCACATGAAAAAAAATGTAAAAAGATAAATGAAATAAATGGGATAAAATTTGATTTTCTGCAGATAATTTATTAGTTAGGAGAAAGTCAATGGGAAAAGCCTCTGTATTTAGGGGAAAGGTTTCTCGGAGCAGAGCTAAAATTTCAGATGGGAGTTATCATTAGTAAAGATGTGTCTAGTGCCTCATGTGTAGGAAAGTGAGCAATGAAGTAGAGAGAATACGTATTTTCATTTTCTTATTTTATCCCTGGCTATTAAAAAACAAACAAACAAACAAAAACTTGTAGACAAAAGGACACTAGTCAAGGATGTACCGATATTCCCAGAAAAACAGAGGATCCACTTCTTATAATGATATTTGATTTATAAGGGATGGAGCCTCATCACCACTCTCCCCATGGATCTGAAGATTCTGGAATGAAGAGGGTGGCCCAAAATTTGAGAGGGAGACCTAACCAGCACCACCTCTTGGGAGAAATACATTCCTGGCCATGGAAGCCCTGGAGAACCTCCCACAGGGTTTTGTAACCCCTCTCATGATACTTCCAAAGGCAGGCTCTCCTTTCCAGCAGGTTCTACTTAGTGACCCAGTGATGGAATTGAATGGATAGTTGGACAGAAAGCCTATAAGTTTCCTTCAAATTCTGAGATTCTGTGATTATATAAGACAAAGAGAAATGAAAACATTCTCAGCAGTAACAGTTGGACTCAAGATAGGTATGTCTGTGTGAATGTGATTCTGTTTGTTCCCTATAAAGGAAGCAGTATCCATATTGTGAGCGGTAGGCTGGCTGCCCACCAAGTAGCAGACTGAACGTAATCTGGCCCTTCTATTTCTTAAAGCTTTTAATACTAAGGAGCCTGGTCTCTCTCAAAAACTCCTCATTAAAGTATAAAACACTCTCCTGTAGTTTCGACGCTAGGAAGGCGCTCTCCTTCCATAAAGTCTATCGCTATCTTATGGAAATCTCTCCCCTACGAGGTCACCGAGCCCAGAGCTGCAGCTGTGTTTTAATAAGGGCTGGATAATTTTATGACCAATAACATTTGTCGTTACACATGCTACAAGAAGGTTAATCAAATCTCAGCCTTCAGGGCATAATCTGGGTTCCCACAGGAATTTTGCTGCAGAATTCTCTGTTTGGCTAGGGAAGCTTACTTCCCTCCTCACACATTGTTGACTGTGGCTCCATGGTTCTGGATTTGAGCCGTGATTGTTTCCCTTACTGCACTCGACTATTTCAGTATTAACATTGTTTGGGGGTGGCATGTCTTTAAGAAGGCTGGCTTTCTGAGCGCTCTGCTTCCAGGCTAATACCTTATTTTTCAACTTGAAACTTTCAGAGACCAGAGCACTCAATCTATCTGTTTCATTTGCCTCTGGGAGCCAAAGTTTAAGGCAACTTGCAGACCTGAGATACCAAATATTTTTCCAGCATTTCTCAGTTGCTTAGGAAACCCATAAACTGGTTCAAACATCTCACTTGGGGAAATATTGAAGTGACATTTAACTCAGAAACAAACTGCCTTTGGTCTGCTAAAGAAAACAGCATAGCTGCCTGAAAGGGCAGCAGATCAAAATAAAGAGGGTAAAAGAGAAAGAAAAGGTGGCTATTGAAAGCTGAAGTTTGGGTGATGGCAACACAGACGTTGAGATCATCGATGTTTTCTCTTTGGTTTGCGTTAAATAGCTCCATCCACCTGTGCCCTTTCAGCTCTTGCTGTAATGAAGGAGTGAAGTCCCCTTGGCATCGAAGGGTCGAGACCCCAAGACATCTCAGGAATCAGAGCTGTTTTACGAAGCAAAGGAGACGGTAGAGTCAAAAGGAGGGCCTTTTCTTCCTCCCCCGGGCTCCCTGGCCTCGGGCGCCTGCCTCTCTATTGTGTCCTGATGAGTGTCTCTCTCTCAGACCCCTTGCAGAGTCTGTCTGTACAGGGCAGCCCTTACAGGTTCCAGGTGAGCCAGGTTTCTGCATATAGTTTCTGCCATGGCGGAGAGCTCTGCCTTTCCCCAGGCTCCTCATGTTGGGTTCCGAAGTCTATACAAGGCAGGTGCAGCCCTTACAGGTTCCAGGTGAGCCAGGTTTCTGCATAGTTTCCACCATGGCAGAGAGCTCTGCCTTTCCCCAGGCTCCTCATGTTGGGTTCCGAATGCTATACAAGGCAGGTGCAAGGGTCTCACTCCAATTAGGTAATTGCTGAACATGTATGTCTGTGTGTGTGTGTGTGAGAGAGAGACACACAGAGAGATGTAAAACATACTCTGCAGGGTAGGTGGTGACTTGAGCCCACTCCAGGTTCCCAAGGCCCCTGACCTGAGATCTTACCAAGTAGGAGTGGGGTGGATGGAATCCCCGCAAGGAGGCAGAGTTCTGGGAATCCCTCCCCATTTCCTAGGACTACTCTGCACTGTAGTGGACCATTTTCTTGACTGTAGTGGGAGGGAGCTTCAGACAAGTGGGTGAATCATATCAGCTTTCCAAGAAGGTCATGTTAAAATGCAGAATAGACACATAACCTCTAGACGTTAGTGTGGAGCCAGAAACGGAAAGACCAAAGTGAATGTGAAAGAGAACTTAATCTGAGTATTTAGATCAACTGACCAGTCTCTGCATTGTCCAGTGAGAGAAGCTGGAATGGAGAAGAAGGAAACTGGGGTGGAAGGTGTCTTGGTTCTTCCCACATGTACTGTGCCAACAGGGCCATAGAAGTCATGTTCTCCAGTTGCTTCAAGCATAATCTTTACTTTTCCCCAGTGGGTTTTAGCTCCATTTGTGTCAGCTTATGTGTACAAACAGATTTTTAAAAATTGTCCCATGCTGAGAGAACTGACATCTGCCACTCTCAGAAATCAGAAATGACAGATGCCCTCAGGGGTGAAAGGCTGCAGCTGATTTTCCATAAAAAATAGAATAACTCAAACTGCACTGTTGACCAGACAGACAGCATTGTGTACTGCACACATTTAGTGGTAATTCCAGGTGCTGAAGGAAATGGGCAGCCCGGCCCTGCTTGTTAGCACCCCTGTCTTCTGCAAAACAAAATGAAGCCATTCTTGCCCGTAGCTTCCCCTTCCCATAGTTACTGCGGTGCCCGTCCATCTGACCCAGCAGGCAATGGAGGTTTGTGATAAGATACTTGATGGTTTCAAAATTCTCGTGTTTGTTCACCCTTGGAGGCTCCTTTCATCTGTACTAGCCACTTCCCCTCTCCACTGGGGGAGAGAATGAAAACAAGCATCGAGACTTTTGAAGGGGAAGAGTGCAGTTAAATTGAAGACAGAAGATGTCAATGTCTATTTTAACTAGGCTCTTTAGGAACGGGGGCTGGAACTGGAACCAGAGAGCAGTGAGAGCTAAGGCAGCTTTGGGGCTTGGCTTCTCTCCACCTCTCCTCTCATGGGATCTTTGATTTTCTCTGGCTGTCTGCGCCATGCTTTTTCCTCCATCACCAGTTTCTTTGCTTCCATGGTTCCTGGTCCTCATCACATCAGCAAGTGTAACTACATCAGGGTCTCTCAGCTGCCCTCAAGGGTAGTGGCTGCTTGGTTCAGCTCCCTTCATTACCTGCTGCAGGTTTGGATCCTTTCCAGTTTTTGTTCCTGAGAGAGGAAATCTGACTGAATCAATTAATCTTTTTGGAAGAAGGGCACATTAAGGGCTGGGGGACAGCTTTGACTAATGTCTGCCCCTGGGTCACATGCATTTACGTGGTCTAGTCAAGACGTGGTCGTCAGGGATGTGGTGCACACTCCTTGCTTGCTCTCTCAGATCCCCTGTCTAGCACTTATCGAACATTCACATGAGTCAAGAAATGTGGGAAAAATGGGGAAAAATGACCATGTCTATAAGCAGATAAGACATGGCGGGGAGCCCATGGGGAAGGTGGCACAGATGGAGGGCTTCATAGTGTAGATAGTGGCTCTGATCCAAAATCCAGAATATGCTGTCTTCCCCTTCGCTCTTGCTCCTTGAGAGTGAAGTGGAAAGATGGAAGGTCCTTAAAAGTGACCACGTCTTCCAGAAAGTCTCCCCCCAGGACTCAATTAACATCCTGCTTTGCCCCGATTACTCCAGTCCTCTCTCCCCCTGCCTTGGCCAGAAGGTATCTGTCTGGCTATCCCCCGCCACCCATCCCTGCCACCTCACTGTGTTATATCTGATCTTCTTAACCAGGCAGCAAACTCCTTGAAAGAAGGGACCAAATCTTACATGTTTTTCCCCTTAATATTCAGAATTCAGAATGCTGGAAGAAGTTCCTCTAGGAGGGGCTGAGACAGTTTCACTTACCTATGATTAATCACAGTCCAAAAACTTCACATATAATAAGATTTTGAAATAAGAGCCCGCATTTACATTAATACATTTACCACAGTGTATTGTTTCAGTTGCTCAGTTTTGTAATGTTATTGTTAATCTCTTCCTGTGCTAATTTGTAGGTTAAACTTTATCATAGTTATGTTACGACAGACATTGTATGACGGAGTACCTAGTCTACTCTCTAAAGGGCTTAGTATGACCTATGGTGTCAGGCTTCCACTGGGATCTCGGAATGCATTTCCTGTGGACCAGGGAGGAGTGCTGTGTTAAAATGCAGTTCCATCCTGGAATCTCGCTAATAAAATATGCACATATTTTGTAAAATAGCAGTACTTGAAATGCCTAACAATATAGATTTCAAGGTGATTTCTCACTAAGGACATGGTGTTGACTGTGGTTGCTCATGCCTGGGGAACCTGTGATGGAGAGCACATGTCTTTGTCCTGGGAGAGCTGGCCTGCAAGAGAGGTTTGCAGAGAAGTACTGGAGACGAGTCTGAAAGCAGTCCAGGGAGTTTTTCCCCAGCTCCCCGTTTCCTGGCTGTGGAACGGGTGTGGGAGGAGGGGCAGTATTGAAACCCAAGTAGCTTGTTTTCTTTTGACCTTGTTCAAAGGTCCATTTTAAGAACCTGGAGTTTTATTCAAGTATGTAATACTTCTTTCCTTTGGTTGGTATATACTGCACAGAAATCTTCACTAAGAACTTCTGATGTATCAGTACTAATTATCACACACTATAGTTCATAGAGTTAAGTAGTAAGAATCCTATTCATTTATTGACTTTATTAACTTTTCTATGTATTTCCACTCATTAAAAAAAAAAAAGCCACCAAACAAAGGAGAATAAAGCTGAACAAAGCGCCAAGTAATAGAAAGTTGCCTGTGGAGTCTTTATAAAACACAATCTTTTAAATATGTATTTTATTGTTTCTAGCAACTCAACAAACTAAAACCATATTGAAAATGAACAGCTGACTGAAAGGAGCCAAAGCATGCCTCAGGCAACTTCAGGCTTCCACCAGTGTGGGGTTAACTCCATCACTCCTCACATTTGTGAAAGTATGATTCTAAGTAACATGGAAACCAAATCACAGATTCTACGCACAGAATAAATTAGCCGAGGAACACACACCTCAGTTTTATGAAGCCTGCTGCCTCTTTACAACCTCTGATATTGCAAGAACAACAGGGATAGGAGGGGAGACTGGTGTCCTTGAAGCAGGAGTTGACAGCAGGGTGGGGACAATTTTAGGGGTGACTCTTGGTACCCTCTGCTCTTTCCTTTTATATGTGAAGCTGGTACTTATCTTGCCAAGAACCCCACATTATGATTCTTCTGTATCTGCACAGGGATCACCTGGATACATCTTGTGGTGCTCATTTGTGACACCAAGAGACCTTCCCATTCTCAGGAGACTGAAAGAGAGACAGAAACCTTCATGCACTGAAAGTTGTCTTGTTTAACTCTCAGACTTTCCCCTTACTCCCATACAAGGCTAATAAAGAGAAGAAAATTGGTGATTTCACAGGAGAAAGGATTTTTATGTTAATCTCCTTAATTAGAGACCAGTTATTTTAAGAGTTATCTAAAAGAAATTATCCAGGGACCAGGTAAACAAAGAGAGGGACAGAAAGAAGGTCAGAACAATACACCCCTTTTACATCCCAAATATACAGGGAGTTCTAAGTCCTGAGAGTATCAGATTTTGCTTTTAGAAACACTTAGGAAGTGAAAATGATGCCAGTCACTGGCGAGGGCAGCGGCATCCCATTGCAGGATAGTAGGTTGAAGACCTCAGGATAAATGGAGGACAAAAATAGCAATTTCATCACTCTCCCTGGTGAAGGTAAACCTAGGAAATTTCACTGAAATTTTTTTCATATACATCTCAAATGTTCTGGGGGAAAAACAGCAATGGATGTAAGTGGAGGCCCCAGAGGAAGGGGTGAGTGTGTGTGTGTGTGTGCATTTAGGGAAAGACCATTTTGGGGTTTGAACCACAGGACAATGGGGAGTAAAATAAACGTGACGGACTCCCCCAGCTCGCAAGCTCTAAAGGCTGCCTTTGTTGCAGAGTGTGAAGCAGGCGCCTTAACTTTTAGTTACTTTGGCTTTTTTGGCTAGTGTTGCATCTTATAAGTCACAGTCTAGCTTCTCCTGTCCGTATTTTTACTGCACAGAAGGTTTCCCAATTTGCAAGCGTTTGCAGCACGGCTGGGCCCGGAGATAAAACAGAATGTGTATGTGGTACAGTATGCATTCAACTGATGCACAAGATTCTTTCCGCCATATGTGCAAAGTAGTGTGCTTTTCACTCGGAGTGCCTCTGCCAAGATTGCCATGAGCACATGGATAAGTGGAAGAGACAACCTTGTATGCAGTGTGGCACCAGGCCTCGCCCCTCCTTGGAAGGAGACCCTTGCTTTGAGCAGACACCTGCATTTTTGCCTCCTTTCTTAAAGCGGACCTATCACACCCTTCCCCACTCACCTTCACACAGCCTAACCTCATCCTTCCCCTCAGCCTTGACCTGAGATTCCAGCCCTGGTTGAAGCCAGTGTGCAGCCCTCTTGTGCCTCCAGGAGAGGAGAGGGGTTAATTAGCATTCATGCTAATGAGGATAACAAGACTGTGGTTAAAAACTCATCAGTTACAGAGGAATGACACAGGGGAAACCAGCAGATTTTTTTTTTTTAATTTCCCTTAAATGTTCCTTGTCTTCATTTCACAAAAAGCATACCTAGCCAGGCCCTTTTACAGGAGGGAAGTAACATGGATGTGGTCTTTATAGGTAAATCTTCCAGGGGATCACCTTTCATGAGAAGAAGAAGGAAAAAAAGAGTGAGGGGATGTAAAAGAATGCGCTTTTACTCACTTCTTTGAATCTCTCTTGACTTTCTTTGTATTCTTTGGCCTAAATAAATCCAGAAAGATGGGGTGTGAAGAACTTTTTTTTTTTTAAAGATTTATTTATTTGTGTACAGAGCTGGGGTACAGGCCAGAGGCTCAGGGGCGGTGAGAGGATTCACCAGAGACAGAGAGGGGAGCAGAACAGGCAGATCTACGAAGTACACTGCTGAGGGGAGCAGCAGGCCGGTCAGGAGAGGTCTGCCGCGCCATGTGGTCACCCCCGGGGCATGCGGGGATTGAAATCATTTGGAAGTGGCTTTAGCTTCTCAGTGCTCTGCTTTAACCCGCTGCGCCACCAGGGAGGGTCGGGGCGTGAAGACCTTTTTAGTTTGATATTTACTGCCTAAATTTTGAATCACCACCTCCTTTGGCTTTACTGAGAACTTTAGTATTTGTTTGCAAGCCTACAGTTTTTCTGAATGAAAGTTATCAGTGGATACAGAGCTTAAACTATTTTCTTGAGCTTTACCTTTGGTGTCACAAGACAGTTACAAGCCCTCTCGCCAGGTACCAGCCTCATACATGGGAACTAAAACCACGGGGAGAAACCTCCTTCACCTATCTTTCAGCTGCTTCAGTCTTTGGTGTAGGAGGTAGGGCTCAGAGACCAGTGCCCTGCCACAGGGTATTTCTCATGGATGGGAGATTTTAAGCTATATTTGGTGAAGGTCATGAAAGTGTGGTAACTTAGTCATTGTCTCAGCTTTCTACTTTGACTTCACTGAGTTATTTGCAGGCTTTCTTCACCAACATGGTATCAACCGTTGGGCCAGTAGAAAGCATGCTATTTGTGCTTGCATTTTTCATGCGTGCCAAAGGAGTTCCCACTCTTGACTCTGTCCACAGAGCAGAACCACATGTGGCTCCATTGCCTGTCAGCTACTCCCACACCTTTCCTGACAGTAGATCTGGGCAGTTCTGTGGCTGGTGAGGATAATCTTGCAACAACAAGCTCTTAGGTGTCAGCACTGGCCTTTGTCACTGTGGGGTCTGGTGGAAGGTGCTGTACACCACAGGGAAAAGTATGGGCTGCTGGCAGATGCCACCTAGGTCATAGGAAAATCTAGGTGAGTGGATGTGCGAGACAGCTGTGCTAGGGGGAGGGGACATATGTTCTGGAAAGATGAGGGACAGGAAATGGCAGGGATATTGAATTTCCTGGGCAATTCAATTGACCATTCTTGGTGGCCCTACTGAAATCTTCATTACCAAAAGGCAGATGCCAGAGGGAAGTGTGCTGTATTGAGGGTTTTTTTTTTTTGTTTTTTTGTAGAGTAGGAAAGTTTTCTCAGGCTTGGGAGCACCCTGGGCTGGGAAAGAGCCCAGCAGAGCCTCCCCCTTAATACCTGTATCACTTTGCAGTGGTGTGACAGTCACACTGGAGCGCAATTCTCATTCATTTGGTAATTGGTTATTTTAACACAAACTGTGACTAAGGAACATGATTACACACCTGTCAGCCATATGACGGGAGAGAGAGCTGTCTGTGAGCGAGGAACAGGCCACGCTTCTTCCCGGTCTCCATGGAGTCTTCTCCATCAAAGATGTCATTTTTCATTTTTATCTTGAAACAAGACAGACATTATAGCTACTGCCTTGTCTGTATCATTTATACGAATTGCTGCCACAGATGCTAATCTAAACTAATACAGTTTCATTCTGATTATATTTTTGTAGACATCAGACCCTAGAGCACAGGAAGGCAGGA
This sequence comes from Condylura cristata, assembly GCF_000260355.1. Lineage (NCBI taxonomy): Eukaryota > Metazoa > Chordata > Mammalia > Eulipotyphla > Talpidae > Condylura > Condylura cristata. Next base: position 50,691,491 of record NW_004567102.1, read on the forward strand.
GGTAATAGAAAGAAGCAAATGAGCATAAACACTGGGTGGTGTCTTGGAGCAGTGTCCTGTGACAGGTGAGAGCTGGGGAGAGAGAGAAATGAAGCTGGTTCCCAGAGAAGAAAAAAAGAATCACAAAAATAAAAGAACACTGTTTCAGATTGCCCTGGTGACTTAGGGAGGGATTCTCACTTATGGAGTAGAGCTTGCTGGTGATTGACTCAGAGCCCTCTAAATTGTGAAGGAGAGATAAGTGTCAGAAAGCTGGGACTCACTAAAAAGAAAACAAAACTCAAAGGCAACAATTTTGAACTGAATTCTAAAACAAATAAAGACCTAATAAATGCCGTAGTATGTAGTTTTTTGTTGTTTTTTTTTAATCCCAAGCTTTTATTTGGGGTGGGGGTTCTTTTTCAAATGTATTTATTTTTAATTGAGGCAATATTGGATCCCTTTGCCTTTGAAGAAAAAAAAATCACCTCATTTTATACATTTTATGAAACGGGTAAACCACATGTTAGATTGTACAGAATTTTTCCTTTTCCTTATTTTATCTGCTCTCCTCTGTCCTTGGGAAGACATAGGTTACAGTGTGTGCCTCATCTGAACATTTAAATCAGTAAATGAGACAGATGTCTTCTTCCTTGCTGAGTGAGAAACAAAACTGATAGAGGTTGAAGTCAGTAGCTAGAAAAAAAGGAATAAGGAGTGGTGAGTAGCAAAGAGGGGTGATAATAAAGCCTTGCTCAAATTCTCTAGGAAGAGTGGTGAAAGTCTGAAATCCATAGGAAGCAGTTCTCCATCAAGCCATACTGCGTATGGGAGCAGGAATCACCCCCGCCCCACCCCTCTTATTTTAAGATTTATTTATGTATTCATACAGAACAGGGGGACAGGCCAGAGGTGCAGGCGCGGTGAGAGGATTCACCAGAGACAGAGTGGGGAGCAGAGCAGGCCGAATGTGGAAGTACACTGCTGAGGGGAGCCGCGGGCTGGTCAGGAGAGGTCTGCCGCGCCAAGTGCGTCACCTTCAGGGTCCCAGAATCGCCCTGAGCGGCTGCTGCTAGCTTGCAGTGCTGTGCTTTAATCAGCTGCGCCTCCAGGGTGGCCTGGGAGTGGGAATTTTGCTCAGCAAGCGTGGATGGTTTTTTGATGAGAAACTATTCATGAAGCATGAGAGGAGGTGAAGAGATAAAGAAAATTTCAGAGGCAAGATGGGTCATGAGATGGCAGAAGATAGATGTGGGCATCCTCAGAGAGTCAGGTTGGGTTGTCTGGTGAGAATCAGGACCCCTCAGTCTGTGTCTTCTGATTGGCATTTGCCTTTGTCTTCCCAGCATGCTCTATGGATGTGCTAATCAAGATCTTAAAGAGAAGCCCCCATTGCCTTCCTGCAGCTGTTTTCTCTGCAGAAGAGGAAGTGGATCTGAGTAGTGACTCTGTGCCATGACTCTGTGCCAGGCCTTGTGTGGGACACGTGATGATTGTCCCATGATTGTCAGACATGCACTTACGTCTGAGCTGCATATGGCGGCCCCCATTTCACTGACAGGGCCAGAAGTCAAACTCAGTTCAGAGTTGGCAGCAAGTGCCCTTCCTCAGCCCCTTCTGTACTAACATCCTCAACCAAGTGGCACATGGGTGCTGGGCCTTTAAGATTTTTGTTCTCACTTTTTTGTGGTTTTTATTCCTCATTTTGATGTGCATATGAGAAAATTTTCAACTTCTTGCCTTTGGTGATTTACCTTTAAATGCTGAAACTGCTTAAAAATCTATATTTTAAATTTGACATTCTAATTTGCATAGGCGTAGCCCTTGGCAAGGATCATTTGCTATGTTGTTACCATCAAACTTAAAAAGTTCAAATGTGGGCCCTCCCTGGTGGCGCAGCAGGTTAAAGCACAGCACTGAGAAGCTAAAGCCACTTGAGCATGAGTTCGAACCCCCCCTGCCCCGGAGGTGACCACATGGCTTGGCAGACCTCTCCTGGCCCGCCCGCTGCTCCCCTCAGCAGTGTACTTCATCGATCTGCCTGTTCTGCTCCCCACTCTGTCTCTGGTGAAGCCTCTCGCCACCCCTGCACCTCTGGCCTGTGACCCAGTTCTCTATGCACAAATAAATAAATCTTAAAAAAAAAAAGTTCAAATGTGGATACCATTCATTGGTAAAGGCTTAGTTATTCTATTGCCTACAACTGCCAGGCACATGGTATATGCTCAATAAATGAAGAAATGAGTGAATGACGCTTAAGGATGAACATGTAAGTGCCCTTGTTAGAGCTGTCTGTTTTCTGTGGGGTCACAGGGCTGTAGCTAGCACGTTAGTATAGCTATAAAATAGTGCATCTGTAGTTTTTGAATTTGGGTAAAACAATTCAAAGGCAAGGATCTGTCATTTCCTTTTAATTTTTTTTTTAAGATTTTACTTATTTATGCATACAGAACTGAGGTACAGGCCAGAGGTGCAGGGGGAGGGAGGATGGAGGTGTGGAGGTGAGAGAATTCACCAGAGACAGTGGGGAGCAGAACAGGCAGAGTGACAAAGTACATTGCTGAGGGGAGCAGCGGGTGGGTCAGAAGAGGTCTGGCTGGGGACCAAACTCATGCCGAAGTAGCTGGGGATGGCTTCATAGTGCTGCGCTCCAACCCACTGTGCCACCGGGGAGTGCCCAGATATGTCATTTCTTAAGACAAAGAAATGATTGATCATTCTTATCCTCCTATTTTCTACATCAAACTATAATAGTTTTCTATTCTATGTTTAGGCAAAAAGCACAAAAAGCATTTTTATGAATTTAGAATTCTTTGTCCTTGAGAAACCTGTCTTAGCCTATCTTGACACCAAGGTAAGATCCAAAATCTTACTTTCACCTTGGAATCCCATAGTCTTAAATTTGTAGGATGCATGAGCGAAACTGAAATGGAAGCGGGGACCCAAAGTGAGCATCCCTGGGAGATATTCCTGACCTCTGTGCAATTTCTCCCACAGATGCACAGGCCTCCATGGGCACAACCACCACTGCCATGCAACTCCCTTCCTCCCTCCCCTTCCACCCTCCTTCCCCTTCCGTCCTTGCTTCTTACCTCAAAGACAGAGTACTTGGGAAGGCCACTGTCAGCACCCAGGAGGTTGGATGCACTCAGCCTGTGTGTGCTTCTTGCTGGTATTGCCTTTGGCCTGATAGACGGGGCCTCAGGCCCTTGTGAGGTGCTGGCTCCTTGACCGTCTCTATTTGGCTGCATTGGGCATCGGGGCATCACCACAAGAAGGAAGAGCAGAGACACGATTCCCCTCCCTCACAAGGACTCACCGCACCTTTGAGCCATGATGCCTCTGCCTTCTAAGGGTACCTGCAGTTTTGGGTGGATGCTTGTGGTTGCTCAGCAGCCAAGTCTTCTCTGCTGGGCATCCCTGTGTGGAAGCAGCAGGTGGTGTAGGGTGAAAAGTCTGCTCCTGGTGTTCGGACACCTGCATCCAGAGCCCAGCGTTACCTCATTGGCGTGTTAACCTTGGACAAGTTCCATAACCTCTGCTTCAGAGTCCTTGCTGGCAAAATGGAGGTGGCAGTGTAAATATAGTCCCCCTAGGGGGTTAGGGGGCTCAAGTGAGTAAAGTCTTGTAGAATTCTTAGCATGGTGTCTCACCCAGAACACCTTTAATCTTTATGTTATTGAAGAAATGACTTCGACATTGAAGTTTCTTGTTTTGTGGTGACAGCTTCATGAAGTAGGTTTGAATTGGGCAGTTAGGAGGTGGTGATGTTTGCTCTGGTGAAGTTTGATCTGCAGTCTGCTTCCTTCTAGTAAAACCACTTCTCTTATATCAAGAACCACGCTGGGCTATCGAGATACCAGGGTGCAGAGGAACTGGAATAGTGTTGGAATTTTGTCAGCCAGGAAATTTGGGTGAGAAAGGGAATAGAGCAAAAGGGAGGAGCATGGCTACTCCTTGGGCAGGGAAAAACCACGTTGTATTCTCAAATATACTAAAATGGGAGAGGATTGGAAACCCTCAGTGTCCACTGAAGTTGCCATCTGTGTATGGACCTCACCTCAAACTCCACTGTTGGCCTCAACTGGTCCTTCCCTCAGCACCATTCAAATTCCTTTCAAATAATTCTCCCCTATTTAAACATGCCACAGTCCCACCTTTTATTACTTCCATTCATCATCGGCAGATTGGCTGAGACTTTGAATTAAGACTCCAGAGAGTGCTGTTTGAGCAGAGGTCGTTATTTATGAAGCCCCTTTGTCGCCATCTTTGCATGGGGCTCTCAGAGGCCGATGAGTCCTGGGTTTGGAAACAAGGTAATTTAGACTCTGTTCTTCTAAGCCTGATGGTGCCTCTGTTAATAGGTCAAGTGTCATGTGGATCATAATTGAAGCTGTCAGGAGGACCTTCCTGTTCAGAGTCCTACCCCCAATCGCACTCTGAAAGACCCAGGGGGCAGAGAGAATGAACGTGCATCTTGTCTTTCTCCTTTGCCTGCCTCCACTGGCATAAATCACAGCATCACACCATGTGGTTCAAAACATTTATGTGACTGCTGTACAATAACAGTCAGGATTTTACTCCTAGCCCTGCTCTTTCTTCTCATGTTCAGGCTGATTTTAGATCGTTACCAACATTGCATAATTCTCACTTCTGTTTTTTACTAAAGAAATCTTATCTTTAAGACAAATGGCATTTGGAGAACCATTGTAGCAGTTTAACCCTAAGACTGTCTCAGGTTGGAGCAGGTACTCTCCTACCCGTGTCTGTCCAGAGCGAAGAGTGGCCATCAAAGGTGGGGCTGGAGAGATGGGAGTGGATAGAAACAGGCTCAAATTAAGCACTGGTTGGGAAGCAGTGACAGGGTGCAGGGTGATTCCCAAGAACAGCCCTGGGGTGTCAACAGCCCCTCTTGTAGCTTGGTGAGCACCAAGGGGGTGGATTGAGACTTAGCTTATAAACTGCCCAGAAAAGATGTAGGCAACCCCATAGTGTCTGGACCCTGATTATGACTATATTTCTGTGGTTGCTATGGCAGAAAAGAAAGTTAAGTTGGTCTGAGTGCTGAACATTTATTACTGTTGTGACACTGTGGTCTTTGAGAAATATTATTGCTAATTCAGAATTTATAGTTCTTGACCTCAGTTAGGAGCAAATTCAAGGACACTGTTTTAATTTGTGACTCAGCGTTCCCTGACCACCACTCCTGGGGTAGGTCCTTTGCGTTATTTCTTCCACAAGTAGTGGGAGATGGCACTGATTCATTCACATCCTCTCACATTTTCCTGTGTCTGTCTCTCCTCTGCCGAGACAGACACGTGTGATGTGGCAGGTGAAGGGGGTGTTCTGTGACCAGACCCAGAGAGAGCTAACACTCCTAGGAGCGTGACCCAACCCTGAGGAGTTGAGTTGAGTTGAGTGCTCTCTATCCTTCTGGAATTGATGAACTCAGGTATTGTGATCAACGAGCTGAAGGTTATTTGTAAGACACAGGTAAACAGGTGGGTGTGTTTTGAGGATTGATGTTTATAAAGTTTGAAGTACCGTCTTCCTTAGGCAGTACCACAGACTCAAGAACGTGTGCTGGCTCAGCCGGGCTTGCTCGATGCTCCTTCCTCGGCTCTCTGCAGACCACCTGTCCTTTGTGGTGTGGCCTCCCATGGAGCACCCCTCTTTCCTAATTTCCTCAGTGCCTTCCATCTTAGAATTGAAAGCTCAAGAAAGCCAAAGAATTATGAAAACCACCTTCATTAAAATAAATGACTTCAGCATTTTCAAGTTATTAAGTATTCCACACAGAATTTTTTTTAAACCATGAACAGAGACACAGTAGCTCACTAATTCCCCGCAGCATGGGGACTCTGGAGGCAGCCTGGGTCCAAATCCTGGTTTCACCATTTTTGAGGTGGGTGTTTTTTTTTTTTTTTAAAGATTTATTTATTAATACAGAAATGGGGTACAAACCAGAGATGCAGAGGGTGAGAGGATTCACCAGACACAGTGGGGAGCAGAACAGGCAGATCTACGAAGTACACTGCTGAGGGGAGTAGCGGGCGGGTCAGGAGAGGTCTGCCGCGCCATGTGGTCACCTCCGGGGCAGGCGGGGATCGAACTCATGCGGAAGTGGCTTTAGCTTCTTAGTGCTGTGCTTTAACCCCCTGTGCCACCAGGGAGGGCCTTGAGGTGGGTGGTTTTGATAGATGGCATGATCTCTCTGGGCTCCGTTTCCTCATCTATACAATGGAGATATGGAAAGTAGCTATTTCACAGATATTTTATTTTCCATATTTCTAAAATATTTGTTTTGGCTTGGCATGAATGTGTGTATTAAAGCACTTAGAACAGTATCTGGTGCACATGTGGGAGCTCTAGGTATGTGAGCTCTTAGTATTTATCATGATACTTCCCAGAGCAGTCTCTTCATCTCATTCCAATGTGTTTTCCCATTCCCACTGGGGGCCTGTTTCAGGGTGGATTCTTCCTGTGGATAGGAAATCTCCGTAATGTCTGGAACTTTCCCTACCCCTATAGTTGGGGTTCTAACGTTCCTGCCTAGCCTCTGCCTGTTTCACACTCTCTGATTTCTCAGGTCCATCATGAGGTCGATACACAAAGATAGGAGTCCAGTCCCTTCTGCTTAATGATTTCAGGGAACAGGAATCAAAGGCCCACCTGAAATGCCTAGATTGGGCCAATTATTTAAGCAGTAGCAAAGTGGAGTCATTTGTATTTCTCTGCCTTTTGTTTCTGCTCGGAGGCCCCTGGGTAATACATGCAAACGAATAGTGACAAAGCCAAAAGGCAAGCAGTGGGCGGGCGCAGGAGCTGGGGGAGGGGCGCAATCAGGCTCCTGGATAATCCGCCATGGATCAAGGGTCTTGGGAGAATCAGAAACTGCACAGGCTATGACAGCAATGTGGCATTCTCAGAGAGCAGAACGAAGGTGCTGCATGTGTGAGCCTAGCTCCAGGGCTTTCCCTGTGGACACTCTGAGAAAAGTTCTCACCTAACAAAGACACTCCGTGACCTGACACGGAGTAGTGCAAGATAAATCTAGAAGGGTCACTGTCCAATAAAGGAAAAATAGATTAAAAGAATGAAAAGCTAAAACAGGGCTTTTCAGAACCACTTAGTGACTATTCTGATTATTCCGGACACAGCTGTAATATGCTGGGATGAGCATGATATATTTTAGCTGGCATGGTGGCTGTATTTCAGGCCGATGTGGAATCCGTTGCCGTAACTGTCATGCAATCCATTAGGGCCCCCGAGTGAAGGCAGACATTAATCAGGCATGAGATCAGCCCCAGCGTCTCACAGGCTCGCAGCTCTGAGTGGCTCTGACCTGGCATCGTTTAAGGAGATGCTTGCGGAGGCCGTAAACATGATTCAATTCCCATTATCTTCATGTTGCATATTTGTTACCGTTATTCTTTGAAGACCCCAAATTGGATATTAAAAATTTATGATATATATAAAGGTTTGCATGGAGTGAAAAAATAGCTGCAGCAAATAAGTCCATCTTATTCATCAGAGATGTGTGAGCTGTCAGAGGAGCTTGAGCGGCACAGAGAAAGCCCTTCCGCTTGCTGGTTGAAGAGGCTGGAGAATTAGGAGAAATTTCACTGGGGAAATAGCTTCTCCCTTGGCTTACATGCTAAATGGGAATTTAAATACATTTTGTTAAAAGAACAAAGTAAAACAGCAGCACTGCAGGTCTGCAGTAGTCGATCTTCAGTGACAAGCTAATGAAAGGGAGTATGGGAAGGTTAGTAGTAACATGAATGAGCAGATGCTTTGGGTCCATGCACTGGTATTTCTGGGGGTCTGGGTTATTTCCAGAGCAGGGAGTCTGGGGGAAAGTTTTCTCTGAACTGTGTGTGCATACACAAGCACATGCACAATCCTGCCCATGAGCTATGTAGCTCTCTGTGATATGTCAGTGATCTGAATTAGAAAATAGAAATGACAACTGCTTAAGGAATACCCATTTGCAGAGGTAGGTAGTTTGGAGTGGAGGAAATCAGAACAGGTCTGGATCTTGGTATAAGGAAGAGCAAAGGGTTAGTGAATCCACTCAACATATATTTTTAGGGTTGTCTGTTATACAGGGTCCTTTGCTAGGCATAGAATTGTATCCATCCATGGTCTCTGCTCTCAAGGGGTTTCCAGTCTGGTAGGGAAGATACAGCATGAATAACAACCAAGATATTTACATTAAGGATTCCCAGACTGATGGGGTTCTATGATCAAGTGAAAGATTAGATACAGGGAATAAAGCACCAGGTTGGTTTTCTACAAATAGACTTTAGAGATGAGAATTTGTTAGTCCAAATGCAGAAGGTCAGTTCAGGTGGTTGGCAGAAGGGAGAAACATGTGGAACAAATGAATTGCTGGCTCAAGTCCTAAATGAGTGTAAAATCTGTGATGAAACTGAGACCCTGTGTCTAAGCAAGTATAAGGGACAGGTGTCATAAGGAGTGCACTGAACAGTCAGATCTAGGTGTGAAGGTCCTGGTGCAATCAGGTGTGGTAGGAGAGCTCTGGTGGAGACCTGTTGAGGTGCAACCATGGAGAGAACTCCTGAGCTTCATGGACATAACGATTCTCTAAGGATTTGAGTGAAAGGTAGAATTCCAGTTCTAGGGCTAAAGAATTGGAACCCACTCATTTACTCACTCACCTTTTTTTTTTTTTAATTATTTACTTATGCATACAGAACTGGGGTACGGGCCAGAGGTGCAGGTGTAGGTGCAGGTACAGGTGCTATGAGAGGCTTCACCAGAAACAGGGTGAGGAGCAGAACAGGCAGATCAATGAAGTACACTGCTGAGGGGAGCATGGGCGAGTCAGGAGAGGTCTGCTGCACCATGTGGTCACCTCCAGGGTGGGGAGCGAACTCATGCTGAAGTGGCTTTAGCTTCTTAGTGCTGTGCTTTAACCTGCTGCACCAACTGGGAAAACTCTACTCATCACCTTTATGGAGTCTTGAAGTATTATGGGTATTAGCCATAACTCTACAGCTTTCCAGCTGACTAGAACACAGTTTCTGGGTAAAGGGCCTCACAGGTCAGACACATAGATGGTGATAATACAGTGAACGGAGGGAATAGACATAGAGAGGGAGACAGAGGAGTACAGAGCCCAGATTAAAAGTAGGAGGAAAGGTGTCTGTGACTCCCTGAGGAGATGTAGTCCAGACAAAGGCTTAAGGGATGATAAGAATTTTCTAGAAGTAGGAAGGAGAGGTGAAAAATGAAAAATTTTACCCTGAGGAAATGGGGTAAAGTACAGGAGCCAGTTGAAGGGAACTGGGCATTCAGACACATGGAATTGGGTCTCTGAGATAACTGAGCAGTAACTCCGGTGGGAGCAGGGACTACTGTGAGGCCTGTCTCTGCCTTCCAGCCCAGGGCCTGAGCAGGCTGAGCTTCACCAAGGGTGAAGATACTGGGCTGACCTGTGTCAAGTTCACAAAGGTGTACACAATGCACTGCAAGGCCTCTGTGACCCTGAGATTTCCCAGGAGAATGTGTGTGCACACTTGAGACAGGAAGAAATGTCCAGAAGTGGGGTATCAGGAAATGAAATTTCAGTTTTCAAGGTGATGTCCCATGCTTTTGCTTTTGAAAAGAAATGCTCTTACCTCTGGGTCAAACAATTAATTATAAAATAGAAAATGTGGTTCTCTACAGCTATTCATCTTTAAACTTATTTCCACAACTTGGAGATGCACTATTTTTGATGTTCCCCAGTCTGGTAATGACACCACATGTGGGAGCTGACATGTGCTACATCTGCTGCGCTTGGAGAGCTAAGTCTGGAAGCTTGGGGTTGCTCTCCAGCTCTGACTCTAGGCAGAACTTTTTCTTGTTTTCAGAAGATATTTTGAAATTACAGTGACACAGAGGTGGAAACTCTCCTTTATCACAGGGAGATATTAATTCCAAAGCCTAATTGACTTCCCTTTAAATGGCAACAATGGCAGCAATGCTATCTTTCTGCCAAGTCGGAAACACGTTCCTTTTCTGGGATTGGCTAGCTAGACAGTTTCTGGAATGTTCCACATTTTCTGAAGGAATCCCGGAGTAGACATACTCACTGATCTTGCTTGAATGTGCTTTGACCCAAAGTAAGAAGTGAGTTCTTTGAAAGAGAACTGAAGTTTTCCATATAGAAGCATCCAAATAAGAAGCAAATTAGTGATGACTCATCAGGAAAGACAGGTGAATACAAGGTTTATGAAAGCCGGAAACTTCTGAAGTAGAGAGGCAATTAGTCTCTCACATGACCTACTATTTATGCAAATACTCACGGATGCTTGACTCTCAGCAAAATAAGGGAATCCCCTGGCAGTTTAGTGGAAGGAGGTTAATATTAATTTTTATTTTATGGCAAGAAGTGAAGTTTTCTTAGAATATGATAGTTCAAATATACACCTTTGGTCTGACAGTCACCTTTATAGTCAAGTGAAAAAAATGCTTCCCATTTGCTTTCCCCCATAGTGGTAAATATCGCTAGCACATCAATCAGAATAACCCTGTTGAGAATAAGGCGTGTGGAGTGAGTTCATCTTGGCATGTCTTACAGCACTGTCACCCCCAAACAAAGTCGGCATACTTGGTGGATACCAAGAGCCACTGCTGGTGAGCTGGAACCCAAAGCAGGGACTTAGAGCATTCTCCACTGAGAACTTGAGACCAGTAATGAAACAAGCCGCGTGCTAGTCTGCTTCGTGTTACAACCATGACCCGAGATTTTGAACAGCTTCAGGTTTCGCACAGCCCTCCCTGCACGGGTCATCAGCTCCCACTGTCCTGCCCCCTCTACACACCATTGTCTGCATCTGAAATGAGGGCAGATGGAGAAGGCACTGGCTTCAATATATGTTGTTATAAAATATCCTAAAGTGATTGTACATAGAGGGTGTGGAAGTTTCTGCGGCTTTCATCTAACGTCGCCACAAGTTGCTGTGGCGTGATAGTGGAGCACAGTGGTCCTGCAGTGCATTTACTGTGCAGGAAGATGAGGCTGCAGTGGAGAAGCCAGACACCACCCTGGCTTAGGAAGCATGTGGTGTCGAGGCAGAGACAAAACCACACCAACCGTTGCAAGGTGGCAGCTGTGGTAACCTGAAGAGAGGACAGACTGGATGGAGATGTTTGATTGGACTACAGAGGTTCTTAAGGCTTTTTTTTTTTTTTAAACAAAAGTCTTTTTGAAGAAGTAGCATAGTAGTTCTTCCAAGATTTGTCATTCCAGAAACTAAAAGTAAACAGACATATGTAGATATATATTTTGCCCATAAGAATGGAGGCCTGGAATCATTCAGGTCTTCAGAGCAAGGCACAGTGTGAGGGCCACATGTGTCCACTCCTGGTGTTGCTCCATCAGGAGTCCCTTCCTGATACCCTTAGGGACCCTCTTTGGGTCAGGGGCTCTCAGCCCTGCTTGTACATTGCAATCACTGGGCACTTAAAAAAACCAAAACCCACCCACGCCCAGGTCTCAACCTGGATTAGTGAACTCAGAATCATGGAGGCTGGGGCAAGAAGGAGTTACTAAACAACCCAGATGATTCAAATATGCCGCAGAGTAGAGAAGTACTATCTTGGATGAATGCACTTAATTTCACTTGGTCTGACAATCACAACTTGAATTTTTACATAGAAAACTTTCAGAATGCAAAGGGAATTTCCATGAGAGGTGTGTGATTGAGTGCTGTGTGCTCACACGTGAAGGCGGTGACACCAGGTCTCTTTACACATTGGGCACTGCTGTCTCTGTGGCATGTGATGGAAATGCAGCAAATGGCTGGAGGATGGACCTGAACTCTGGAATCAGGCTAATTGTCCGAGGCAGAGCATTGCCAGAACCCTGGGAGTTTGATGCAGAGGCAAATGTAAGATTCAGTGAAGACGCAAGTTTCTGGCCTTCTTTCTGTACTTCAAGTCAGCTGTCCTCCTCGCTTTTCTGTTCCACTGCTGCTTTATGGAGCTTCTTAAATTATGAGGCTTTATATGAAATCTGTAGTCTTTGAGGCAGCACATTCAAGTCATAGATAATGGGATTTTTTTTTGTCCTTTAAAAACATAAAAAAGCATTGTGAGCACCTTACATGTAAGTGGAATGAATGTGTTTTTGCCACTAATGTTGAAAATATCCCTGGGCATCTGGTGTGTATGAATGTGTATACATAGTACATGCATAATAAACACAATCTACCTTATGAATATTTATACACAAGATACATATATATTGAATGTAGGCATACATATGTAAATAGTAGCCCTTGTAAACTATATGCAAAGTGTGTTTCCAAGCATATGTATCATAGTGCATCAGGAATATAATAAACCTACCACCACATTTAGCATATTTCAAAGTGGCATTTTCTACAGAGTTGTTTATGGTAGGATCTAGTTACTATCCATCTCTGGGTTTTTTCCCCATCACTTAAATGTTTGCTAAGTACCAGCTGAAAGTAAGGCAGTGGGCCTGGCAGAATAAGAAAGAGGAAATAGATGGGGCTCTGGCTTCAAGGGACCTGTGCTCCCAGAATGGTTTAAATTCAGTCATGAAGAATCTACATTGTTGCTGCCCATCTGGCATCTCACTGCTTTCTCACGCTGCCTTTTATTTATACTCTGCACTTCCACACGACTCCATTGAAGCCTCTATTAACTTAAGCCCTGATGATGTTGCCGAGAAGAACTGATGCAGTGAGAGGAAGACTGGCCTCTGTGCCTTGACACTTGTTGCACATGAACAACATGCTTGTTCCCCTCTGTCACATGTAGTCTGTCCTACAAGTGTATTTTTATTTCACTCTCATTTTCTAAGAAAAAAGATAAAATTTAAAAGATCCCAGAAATGTTCTTAAATCTCAAAATGAAGCCAAAATAAAGGAATCTTTTCCCCTACAAGCTTCTTGTAACCCAAACATTACTGTCCATGATATTCCACTTCTAAACTCCAGCCAGATTCTTCCCTGCAATAAGTAGTGGAAGGCTAATTGGGAAAAAAAACCAACCAACCAAACAAACAAACAAAAAAACAAAACAAAACCTATACATTCTAAAATGTACAAAGTCTGGACCTCTCTCTAAAATGACAATTCCCTGTCTAGTGGAGGAGCTGAGTGATACTTGTCAGCGGGCAGATTTCACTCCATTAAAGGAGAAACTATACATCAGCCTGTCATCACTATCCACAGACGTCTGCTCATTGTTTTCTGTCCCTCAATCCATAACATCACAACAGGTAGTTCTCAGCTGCTCCCTCGGTGCCAGACATACATTTTATCTAAAGAGACAGCAGACAGAACTACCTGCTGCTTCCTGTGCGGCTCTCCCTGTGTTTCTCTCCTTTTCCTACTTTCACTTGGGCTTTTTAAAATCAGCTGGCAAGAAGCCAGGAGCTCATCATTTTAATGCAGTGCAAAATGGAATATGCATAATTATATGCAAGCCATATGTGAGGGAGACAGCTCAGCTGTGAATTTCAGGGGGCCAGGAAAGAGAGAGCAGTTAGGGCTGAGATGAGAGAGAGCAGAGCGGAGTGCAAGTGTCACCCAAATGAATGGTTTAATGAGTGTGCTGCAGACACGCCTCCTTTCACCTACCTCTCCCTTCTCTCCAACTCCACACCCGAAACCAGTGGAGATTAGAATGAAGACTGTATGCCAGCAGTATTGCTAATGGGTTCTGTTAATGTCTCCATTTAAACTTCAGCTTTCTTCATTAACAGTGTAGATCAAAATAACCAGTAACTTTTAATGCAGCTTCTTAATTAAATCTATTTTTTTTAACTGCATTTGATTGAAGAATCATTGTTCTTACTAGATCATTGCTCCTTTCGGATCTTTATTTAAAAATCAAGGGGAATCAGTTTATCTCTAATAGTATTATAATGCAAAATATAACTATGCAAACTGCTTTTCTTATGGCCTTGCTATTAGAATTTTTTTTAAGTGCATTATCTAGAGATTGCTTAAGCATGCCAAAAAGTTTAAACACGTATGTATGTCATCTAATCTTAAATGTACAATGAAAGTCACTGCAAGACTAAAAGTGGTGGTCATTTCCAACAAAATTATTTGATTTTGGTTTGCTTCCTAATGTTTTAAATATTCCACCACAGTGAATTTGCATGTTCAAGCTAAACTATGTAAAGAAGAATAAATCCCAAATTTTGATATCTAAAAGGCGTACTGCGTATTTAAACAAACTTCTTAATAATGTTGTTATTTCTGGATTCCCGTTTGTTTAATGATCTGAGCTGTTATGCTTTTAGCTTTCTTTTCTTCCATTATTTGTAAGTCCCTAAATAGGCCATTATATTTCCCTTCAGGCTAGAGATGAAGATGGACATGCTGAAAATTTTCCCCAGCAGCACTATGCTAAGGAAACTTCAAGGCTTGCCTTCAAGAATAACTGCGAACTACTTGTAAGAATGACATACTTACAACAAGTCTAGAATGTTACTTTAGCACAGTGAAAACAGTTTTTGCAAGGGTTTGTTCATTATTACATAATTTATGAAGTATTATAGTTTTTCTGTATAGAGTTCTAAATGCTAATTCTGATATCACTGAATATTAATTATAAGATCTCAAGTTGTTTGCAAATCTTTTATATCTGATTATAGAGCTTGAATGGCCCTGTCTTTATTAGCTTGTTTTTATATAGTAGTTTATAAGCAGCCACTTGGAGAATGGCTAGTAAAGTTAAAAATACAGAGAAAGACAATTGATATATGTAGCTTGGGAAAAAAAAAATCACACCCCACCCCTCCTCCCACTTCCTAATGGTACACTATTTTAGGGGACAGCATAGTAATATTTTGTGCTGCTAGGAAAGATAGCAGAGCTGACACGCAGTACTCCCTTTAGAATTCAAGTATTCCTACACTCTCTTGCCAAACTCAATCAGGCACTCTCGTCTCTCTGTAGAAGCCAAAGCAGGGACAGGATGCGTGATGTTTACCAGTCGTGAGAGAGCAGATATCAGCTGTGACGGGACTCTGTTCCAACGCAGGGTTAATTTGCTGTTCATTTTAAAGCATTTGCAGTGAGACAAGATGAAAAGCAAGCAGGAATGCCTATTCTATTTCTATTAAATGAATCTGTTGGGACCTAATGTTCTTGATTAGCTTTTGAAAATGAGTGCTCCGCAATGCGCTTTCTGTTTACCTAAAGTAAACAGAGAATGAATTGTCATTTATTTAGAGATTCAAACACTGCTTTTGAAAATGAAGCTTTATGAGGGATCTAGCTATGTTGTCCCTAAATGTTCTTTTCTTTTCAATTGCATTAAAGCAAAACATTTGCTCCAACTAAATGAAAACACTGAAAGAGAATGAGGATGCTCAGTTGTCACATTCTGAGGTAGTCTCATTTCTGTTCCGTTTTTGGCGGAGTGCAGCACAGCCCTGCCAGGTCTCTGCATTAGGAAATCCCACATGTCCCAGACTTTGGACTTAGCTCTGATACCAACTGTTCATTAAAAACAAAGTGTCCAAAGAGCAGGAGAGGAGAGAAAAATAGAGTGCATGCCCATCCTAGCCACAGTCCCCCTCCCCAGACTGAAGGGTCACAGCAGTGCTACTCATTCTGCATGGGTCCCTTCTCCAGTCAGTCTGCACACACACTCGCTGCTTATACGTGTATTTTTTCCCCTGAAAACTTAACTTGCCTTATATTTTATCTCAGAGCTCTTAAACTTCAGTCTTGCTAGCATTACTGTTTTAAGGAAGCCCTTTCATGCATTTCAGTTTTAATGCTTTGCTCCATTACTGTGGTTATCCAGCAGAAGACAGTGGCAGCTTCAAATGGTTTTGGGAGTAGTTTGCCATGTAAAAGTAATGTGCCATATTTGACTCCCTAGCCCCCACCCTCTCCTCCAGCTATTTATTAGAAAAAAGCAAGCATGCTTGAGTCCTGGTTGTGAGCAGCTTATATTGGAGAAGTAAAACATATATGTGGACATCTTTCCAACTATCTTTAGAGAAAATATATGTGTAGTCATTGCTGTGCTTTAAACACAATATTGTGTTGGCAGGAGTTTTGAAAGACGGGTGCAATCTTTGTCCTTCTAGTTACTGTTGGAAATGCTTTATTTTGGTCAGCATTCTTCCTTGTGATGAAAGAAAAAGGAGAATAAAGAGAAAAAACAAGCTTATTTCCCCAGGGAGAAATTTAATTTTTTCAGCTGTAAGAGAAGCGATGGTGTCTGGCTGGTTATAAAGTCCTGAGATATTACGCTTCTATATGAAAAAGATTTCTTCATTCTTAAGAGAGAAACAGGAAGTCCTTGGAGTTTTCTTAGGGCTGCTAAAGAGTACATTTTTAATCGCTTGGCAAGAAAAGATTGCATCCTCTTCCGTAAAGTGCTCTGAGGTTAAAGGTTGTTTTGCCATCCTGTATGGGTCTCTGCAGCAAGAGCCGTGGTAGGTGTAGGAAGTGGGGGAGCACTGTTGGGGATCGATGGATTTTAGGAAAAAGCATCAAAGGCATAGGTTACTTCTAGGCTCCCGCTGAACAGGAGTCTATGGCTGGCAGGCTTGTGCTCTGGACATAGGTGCTGGCCAGGAAGACTGGACGTTTTCTCCAACTTCATTATTGACTGTTGATTTTATGTGCCCTCCCCCACACCTTCAGCTTCTGCTTCTTGGAAGAGGGAAGAATATTAAGTAACCTAAACAAAAGCAAAGTTAAATCGATGCTTGGAATACCCACGAGGGTATAATCAGAAGGTACTGACAATGAAAGCATTGGCTGATAGAAAAATCTGCTATTCCACTGTAGATTTCCTGTGGAGTATTGATTTTTCCCATTTAAATCCCAAGCTGTGATGTGTGCCTTCACACTTAATGTACAACACAGATGACTAGATATTTAACTTGGTGGCCAAGATTCTTTGATTGGTGGTTGTGTAGCAGCTTCCTTATGCTTTTTATTAATTTTGAAAATGCAAGGCTGTCAAGACAAATGACATTAGGTAAAACTTGAGTGCTAGTTGCTACATCACCATTCAGTGTGGCCCCATCCAGCTCTTTGTAGATTGGTGTGCATGTGCACATACATGCTTGCACACGCTCTCTCGCTCTCTCTCTCACATGCACATACACCACACACATACACATACCACATACCCCCTGGGTATTTTGCTGGCATATCTAAGCGCATGATCAAAGCTAATAACTTTCAATGAAAGGAAATGCAGGAAGTCTACATCACATCAACACTATGGCGGCATCATTTATGAAGTTAAGACACATAGAGCCAGCCACAATGACTAACCTTGCCCCAAATGCCAGCTTCACTGCTGTTCCCTTTAACATTACTCTTTATTATTTTATTTTATTTATTTTTTAGATTTATTTATTTATTCATATAGAACTGGGGTACAGGCCAGAGATGCGGAGGGTGAGAGGATTCACCAGAGACAGAGTGGGGAGCAGAACAGGCAGATCTACGAAGTACACTGCTGAGGGGAGCAGCGGGCGGGTCAGGAGAGGTCTGCCACACCATGTGGTCTCCTCCGGGGCAGGCGGGAATCGAACTCATGCGGAAGTGGCTTTAGCTTCTCAGTGCAGTGCTTTAACCCGCTGCGCCACCAGGGAGGGCCCAACATTACTCTTTATTATTGGAGACTGGAAGACCTTCTCATTTTCCACATTATATTAGTAGTGGGAATTGGGTTAAGAGCTATAATCAGAGGAAACAGTAATCATACTATGAGCTACTCCCTTCTCCTTGGCTAGTACTTTCTCAATTCTTGAAACCCAGATGGAAGTAAGACCTTATAGAAATAAGCAAATCCTAGTTCCCAAGAGGGAGAAGAGCGAATAGCTAGAAGAGGACTATTGAACCTGCTGGGGGAAGAAACTGAAGACAACTTAACCTACTCCAAGGCTTTTAAGACCAGCCTGGAGATCATCACTGTGATCAGGAAGAAGTTCAAAATACCCAAGAACAGCATCAACCTATATTGTGTAATTTGGTTGGAAAGAAATCTGGTTGAGAAAGTCTAAAAGGGAAAGCAGGGGAAGGAAATAAGACAAAAGGAGAATCAGCCTGTCTTCCCAATTCCCAGATTGCCAAGTCATCCTCTTGACAGACTCTGACCCCCTTTGGCTTTTCCTTAGGCTACTAGGGGTGGCGGTTGGCACAGGGAAACCAAGCTGAGAGCCTTAAAAATAGCATGAGGGAAGAATTGTTTCTGATCAATTACAATGGCAGCTTAGGGAGAAGATAAAAGCCACTTGAGTGTTACGGCTTAATGAACAGAGGGGCTGGGATGGCGTGATGCTGAGGCATCTTTGGGAGCTGATGGGTCCATCTCATTTCCTTTGGAGTCAGACAGGTGGATTAGAAGAGTAGGAAATACCCCTCAGCAGAGGTGCTGATACAAAAACTGCTCTGTGTTAGTGCAGTATTCAGTTAGGAAGACATTGTCAAGCAATTTGGCATATATAGAGCATTGTACGAGGCACTGCTTGTGGGGGACACAATACAAAAACACATTCCCCTTTCTTTCAAAAAAAAAAAATTTACTCATGCATACAGAACTGGGGTACAGGCCAGAGGTGCAGGGGTGGAGAGAAGATTCACCAAAGATAGAGGGGGGAGCAGAACAGGCCGACTGGCAAAATACACTGCTGAGGGGAGCAGCAGACAGGTCAGGAGAGGTCTGCCGCACCATGTGGGTCACCTGCCTGGTGGGGGCTGTGCTGGAAGTCTGTGGCTAGCTTCAAAATGATGCACTTTAACCTGCGCTGCTGCGCCACTAGGGAGGGCCCAACACAATCCCCTTTCTGAAGGAACTTACCATTCATTAGGAAGTGGGGGCATATACAGCTCTGTAGTCCTAGGAGTATGGGCTCTCGTGTCTTCCTGCGAGTTAGGATTTTTCCCCAGCTGGTCTTTATACAATATCACCCTGGTTGTTTAACTAAGGTTCTCAGGCACAAAGGCTCAAACTTTATGGTCACACATCTGGCATCACATCATGTTGGATCCCTGTTTCACTACTTGTATCTCTCTGAACATTAGATCTTCATCTGTAAAACAGGATAATAAAAGATAAGCTCAGAAGGTATGGTAAGGGATGAGAACAATGGCACATTTAAAGTGCCTGGTACATGGTAACATTCAGTACATATTAGCTGCTATTATTATGACTTATTTTAGTGATTGCTATCATTATACAGTAAGCTGTGCCCTAAGAATACCAGCAAAGCTTTGGAGCACAAGGGAGGGAGAGATGACTTCCATATACAGCAAGAGAGACTTAAACTTTGATCTTACATGGTTTGCATTTTGATAGTCAGAGCTGGGGGATAAGGGAGCATTTCAAGAAGAGAGAAATAATGTGGGCACAGGCAAGGATGTGGAAATGACAGTCCAGGTCTCCAGCACTTCAGCTAACATCTAAAGGGAGCAGGGTATAAAGTACCTGAAAGCTACAGCATGAACTGGCAAGGTCAGATGTGTGGGGTGGCCACAGTAACTGGTGTCATGCTTTTGAGTTTGGGCTTTAGTTGTTGTGCCTCATGTAAATTCCTAGTGCTTCTTTGGATTAAATAATTTTTTAATGACGTTTCTAACAAACGCAAAACTAGAGTTATAGAAATTTATTCCCAATGTCTATCATCCAGCATCAACAATGATCAACAAAGGGCCTGTCTTGCTTCGCTATCCCTTTACCTGCTACGTCTTTTCAGCCTTTTCCTGCTAGCACTTTGTGAAGCAAATATGATTTTGTTTGTCAAGATGTTAGCGCCCCACTTCTCTGACTAGAGACATGTTCTGGTCATGGTTACATGGGGTTTGGAGCTTTCGGTCTGTGGACATAGAAAACAAGTGGCTCTTGGTGATGAAAGAAGGGGACTCTTTCTTCCCTGTTCAAGACTGACTTGGACAGTCAGATCCAGTACAAGATTCCCTTAAGGTGAAAGCCACAATGCCAGTGATGACTTGAGTCTTCTTTGCTCTCGGGTGCTGTCCTGAATGTATTTATTTAAAAATAAGGTGGGTTCTCTTTGCAGCATGGTCCTGCTCACCAGTGCATGTTAGTCTCATCACAGCAATGAGGGGGAAATTCTGCCTTGTTTTATGTTGGCCATTGCTAGGATTTACCAGCTAGAATATAGAAACTTAACGAGTTACCCCCAAAAGGTGATAGAAATTGCTGCATTTCTTTTGAAAGTTGATCAGCTCCATTTTCTTTTTCTTTCTTTCTTTTTTTTTGACAAAAACTAGAATTCTTGTTTTATTTAGAATAAAAAGTCTATTTGCTGACAATTAAAATTCATGGTGACACACTTAGACTCCCAACATATCAAATAACATAGCATATGATGTGTGTATACATAGTATATATGTGCCAGTTACCTGAAATAGTAACTGTAAAAGCCCCAAATGCAAAGTGACCCAGGGGCTGATGGGATGAGAAAGAAAAAGAAAGAAAGAGTTGGCCCATCTCATAATTTTTTCCATCCGTCCTCTAGATTCCTTTAGTTTGGGGCATTTCATGAGCTCCCAGTTTTCTAAACTATGCTCGGAAATACAGGCATTTTTAGAAAGAAAGGGAATGATCTCTGATTAAGCAAGGGGGCAATTCTGAAGCACATCTATACTCTCCAGCAAGACCCTATCTAGACTTGACAGAAGGAATGGCTTCTGCTTAAGTGGCCCAGTTTCACCTGCACATTCTCTTGAGTCCATCAGTGCTGTTGTTTAACCTTGTGCTCCAACAGAGTCTGCTTCTTCTCTCTCCTACTTCGTTCTTTCCAGCCCCTTGGCTCCCTTTGCTGCCACAGCTATGTGGTTTAGAGCCTTCTCCTGAATAAAGACTCTCTATATTACAGGAGACAGTCTTTCTTCCCAGCCATGAAAATTTTACTTTAATGCTCTGTTTTTTTGTTTCTTTATATGCAAGAGAAGCCATCGAAGACTAGACTTTTGCCCTAGTGTAGGGAGATTTTGTGGGGCTCTGGGACCCTTGATTTGATCAAAGATGCCTTATTCCCAACAAGCTCCTTTATCCAAAGCATTTGGGATATTAAGAGATTTTTGCTTACTTATTTTCAGGGTCATTGCTCAAAAATGACAGACTAACTATGGCTTTCATGATGGCTTCTCACATAATACATTGCAGTGGTGCTTGGAGTCAGAGTTATCAGGGCCATATATTCTCCAAGGGAGTCACCTGCCATGGTGATAGAAATGGCTTCCAATTCCAGCTCTGCAGATACACCAGCTGTGCAATCTGGGCAAGTTTCTTACCTGCCCTGAGCCTCAGTGTTGTACTAAATACTGTGAGCATGCATACCGAACATACCTCCTGGGGTTGTTTTAAGGAGTTAATGAGATCATAATATAAAGCATTTATTTTGCCTGCACCTTTGTAAAAGTTCACTAAGAAGTACTCTTATTCTAATAAAATGGAGTTAGAACAAAAGCTTATGACAAAGGCCTTATTGTCTAGTTCATTCTCTAAATAGAGTCTCTTCCAAATTGGTATGGATAGATGGATAGAAGCTCATTAGTAACATTTTAATTAGGGCAAAGAACTTCAGAGGAACTCTTGAACATCCACCCACTTGCCTGTTTATGCCCAGAGCACTGGAAATGCCCGTTGGCTGAATAGAAAATGATGCTGATTTGTGAGATACTGCAATGTTGGAATATCTTTTTGAATAAGGTAACAAAACTTTCCAAAATAACATAGTGCTGTAGTGAAGAACTTGGGCCCTTGAACCAGACTGGTTCTGGGACAGATTCAGGAAACTCTGTCACTCCACTGAATACATGAACCTGACCAAGTCACTGAAGCTATGTCCGTGTTCTTGTCTGTAAAATGAGAGCAACAGTTGTATATATTCTGTAGGGTTTGTATAAGGACCAAAAGAATAAAAACCCATAAGGTTCTTCGAACTGTATTGAGCAGACAGTTGGTACTCATTGTTATTTGACGATGTCTTCCAAGGATGAGCACTTACAAGCATATAATAGTCTTTTATTTAGCCTATTAAGGGGGAACAGACAAGAAACTGTCCTCTGTGGAAAGTCTTTAACATGCCATCACTAGGTCTCTAGAGACCCTTTTTCAGATCCTTTATTCTCCATAACTTTACTAAGTACTTATTTTTATTTCTGTGTTGTGTAGAGGGAGATTAAAGTTCAGGGAAGTTATGCTTCTTGCCCTGGGCCTCACAGTGCTGCCCTCTGACCCCTGTCTCTCTGACTCAATGTGGACCAGGACACGCTGCATGGGTGGGGACCAGGTCCCAGAGCTAAAGAAAAGTTTCAATCTATGTTTGCGGATGAATGAATTAAGAAATCAATTTGGAATCACCCTTCTACCTTCCTTATAGTAACCATTGTTTGACAGAATTCTGAAACCAGAAAGAGCATTTATGGAGAATGTTAGGAAAGAGAATTTGTCCAGAAAGGCGTATCAATGGTTGAGGATTCCTGATACCTAATAAATTGTAAAGAAAGAAACCAAAGTTCCTTTAATTGGATGGTCTTGGCACAGTAACAGAACAGCTGTAGACTATAGAAAATATTTATTTCAATATGATATAAACATTTGACTATATATCTAATATGACAGAAGTAGTTTATATTTAGTAATCTCTAGGTCTTTCTTTTAAAGATTTTGAATCTTTTAAGTATCAGTAAGGTCATTTTAAAGGCTTGACCTATTTTGGTTTGATCAGGTTGAATCAAAACTATCAGAGTGAACTGATATAGTCCCTTTGAGATTCCTGGTCATCAGATAGCATAAGGGAGTCAGGTTCAGCCTCATTCTCCTTTGTTTTAATTGCTAGGACTGAACAATTACCTAAAATACCAAGCAGAATTTGCCTCTGATGGCCTCTGATGGAAACTCTAGGTCATATATAAAGCAAAATCAAATAGGAAAATCAAATAGGATATCAGTTGTCAATGTAATAGCGCACAACTAACCAGCCAGAACTAATATTAATCATATTCAGTCATTTGCTTGGTTTATGGTTAAAAGAACAAGCTAAAAGAACAAGAGGCTAAAATCTTTTAGGAGAGAAAGGGAAAGTTTATTAAAAAAAATAGTTGTGGCCCTCCCTGGTGGCGCAGCAGGTTAAAGCACAGCACTGAGAATCTAAAGCCGCTTCCGCATGAGTTGATTCCCGCCTGCCCCGGAGGT